>NC_068951.1:3415000-4035384 GCF_026419915.1 Harpia harpyja | reverse complement strand
TTCTAGGTCAGCCACAGCTAATGTTGACAGCAGGACCCAGTGTCGCAGTTCCTCCACAAGCACCTTTTGGCTATGGCTACACTGCACCTCCATATGGGCAACCACAGCCTGGCTTTGGGTACAGCATGTAAGATGCAGCACAAGTCAGTTTGGAGCTAGCGTATTTTCTTACTGAAACTCCACCGTCCCTCCCCGCTTTAACTCATAACAGGGAAAAGCAAGAGTTCTGCCTCGTGTTCTTGTAACCTTTATTTCATGAAGGACTGTTTTTTCTAGCGCAAACTATTTGAATCACTTATGTTAAATCTTTTTCACATTCCATGTCATTTAGACTTTACTTTAAAAGGGGAATAGTTTAAACAAGTTTGTTCAAGTGGGCTTTTGCAGGACTGCTTATTACCATTAAGTCTATTGTGAAGATTCTGATTTGCACTCTATAGTGTTACACTCTAATATTGAATCTTAAGTTCATTGTATGTGAGCAGCTTACAATATGTACTGTCTATTCTAAACGCATTTAAGTCTCACTGTATATTCGGAGAAAGCTAAAGTGAAGATACGTGTATTTGACCTTGCAAGACCGCTGACAAGAGACAACACTAATCAGCATATCCTACCTTGGTTGGATTGCATAGCTCTAAAAATTTAAAATGCGTACAGACAACCTTGCCTGACTTAAAATGAGTAAAAGTTTTTTTTTTTTTTTCCTTAACCTATGCAGGTTTTTCCAGTTATGCATATAGAAAATGCTAGTGTCTTTTTGCTCACTCCATATGTAACAGATGACCTTATGTTGTGCTGTATCCTGTGCTTTTGTGGGACATTCCATTCAGGAACAGAGCACCATGATTCCAATCTGTGTATTTACTAACCCTGCCCTGAGGTTTGTGTATGTTGGATATTGTGGTGTTTTAGATCACTGTTTTGAGTGTACAGAAGAGAGAATTCAAGCATATTGCTGTTCAGTTTTGTTTGTGCAATTTGAAATTACTCAATTTAAAAATAAATTACTGGACTGTGGACATGCTGCATAGTGGTAGCTTCACTTTACTGTCTTCATAAAGGACCTTCGAACTCGACCCAAGTATTACAGTGCTAGTAGTATGGGGCATGCAAGTGCGTACATTCAAGGGTATCAGGGGCCATTAGAAGAGCAGCAACGGAGACCATTAGTGGTGTCTTGCACTGAGGGGGCAATACAAGAAAATATGTAACGCTTTTTCTATAGAAAGATTATGCCAGAGAGAAGAAAATAGCACTTTTCAATAGTTGGCTGCGTTGTGGTCAACTACAGCATATTTGACCAGGTGATACGTTAGGATTGTAGTAGGGTGTGTCAGTTAATTTGAGATCATGTTCTAGGTATGTAAGTTGCCTTAAATATATTTAGCTTCAAATAAAATTGACTTAAATGTTTCTCTATGAATACTGTCATATTTGAGCGTAATGAGTATTACAGCACTGGCTGTATTTGTGATAGCTGTTAGAAGCTTCTGTCTCTTAACCAGGAGTCGTCCTCAGTGTCAGGTTCCAGCTCTGAGGCTGAATCCCCTTCCTGCTTGCTCCTGTGAACTCCACAGTTGTATCGTGTGATGCTGTCAGCTGAGCATTGCAGCAGTTCCATGTGTAACGGTGGGTGTTGTAAGAATCTGGGGGGGGCTAAACCTGCCACAGGCTGTAGGTCTTTGTTCAAGAGTGAGGTGGAGCAGAAGTCTACAGTGAGTACTGTCAGTCTTTGAAAAGTATTATGCCTAAATAAGAGGTGCAGTATAAAAACTTCTCTATTTTCTGTGTTTATTGCACTTGCTTACGTTTGCATTTCAACACCTCTGACACTCCCTCTGGGTCTGTTAACTTGACTGATGGAGACAAATCCTTCCGTTCTCTTTTTTACAACATGTTTCATGGGTACTCAACAGGAAGACATGGCTGAGAGGCTGTAAAAGACATGTGCTCAACAGCAGGATTCTCAAAAACCAGCTTTGTTACAAAACTGACTCAGAGAAAGTCCACCTAATTTAGAAGTGCAGGGAACTTGCCTTTTAACAGTGTTAGAGCTGCAAGGGTAGAATTTACGCATGAGCCATGATCGGTGTGCTCTGAACTCTGTCCGGTAACATCTGTTACAGAGTACTTCCTTAAACCCAAGAGGACCTGTTTAATTCTAGTAAAACAAGTTTTAAGTTTGCCCCCGTGTGACAAGCTGTTTATATGTAGTATTCCTTGGCTAAGCGGGGCATGCTGACCTGCTTGCAGGTTCCTGCAAGTGCAGTAGCTACACAAACACCTCCAGCATGGAGCGTGGCCTACAGCTTCTCCCCACGACTGTTTACTGGCTCTTCTCAAGGTCCGGGCTGCAAAACCTGTTTAACTTGGTCAGTCTTGCACCACATACAAGCTATTGCATCAGTTACTCTATTAGAAAGTGTTTGTGCAGGAAGTTGGCTACAGCTACCCCCAGCTGTATGGGGCAATTTTTAACTGCTTCTGCAGCTCATCCTTTCTGAATTAAAGAATGTATCTCTTCAGAAAAACCTCCTGTAAGGCAGAGAGGGGGAACCTGTCATTCTTAACACATGGGATAAATGTGCTTAAGCTCTACTACTGCTTCTGTTCAGCCAGTAAACCAGACACAGTGCAAAATCCTCAATTAACTGCACAAGTCTTAGATGTACTGGGTTCTTTCCTATGGGTAGTAACATTCTGCCAGCTCTGCTCTCCTCACCTCCACTAAGCCCAGCATTTTCTTTCCCACTTCAGAACAAAATACAGAAGCTACAGAAACTCATGGTTTGCAAATTTGAATCTCTTACAAAACCTGGTTATTTTATTTATACTGAGGGAACATACGGAGAAATCCCCAAACTTGGGTTTTATGCCTTCATTACTGACATACACCAATGCATTCAGATTTCTTTGGTCCTCGGTTTAGAAGAGTTTTAGGTGACCAGAAACTTTATCTACTACATCAGCTGGTCCCGGTCCAATACCAAGGACGGTCTGGGAGCCTGGAGCTATCTGAGTACGACCCGCGTCTTGTATTAAGCTCACAGTCAGTCCGAGGTGTTTAGCATCAGCCAGGAGTTGGATCAGAGTCTCTTCATCAGGAGCTTTGAGGACCACTTTAGGTTGTCCGCAGTACTCCCACTGTTTCAGGAGTTCAGGATTTCTTCTCTGAACTTGCTTGTAGGCGGAAACAGCAGCATGGGAACACTGTGCTGCTACTTTACCCTTTCCCATCTTCAAATCGTTGCGGACGATGAGCACCATCTTGAACTCCCCGGACTCTCCCATGATGTTAGCTTCGCTCCCCAGGTTGTCGGCAGGCGCAGTCATTCCAGCTTTGGACCGTCTTAAAAGTCTCCCGCGAATGCCCCATCCCAGGCACACTCCGCACGCAACTCCGGCGATGACACTGAGGACCCCAGGTTTAGAGAGATAATCCATGATGGATTTTGGAGACTGGCTGTGAAAGGGGAGGGGGGAAAGGTGGGATTTACTCGAGCATTTTTTCAGCTTGTGAGAGTGCACCTGGTTATTTGGAGACAAACAGCATTTGTTAAAAAACAAAAGGACCGTTCCATGTTCGTGCATTGGGAAAGGATGTTCAGAGACACCTTCCTCGGCGCACGGTCTCCTCCTTTCCCAGTGACAGCATTTTAATCGCAACCACGTCACCGGTGACGGTGCAAAACCTACCGCCGATGGGCTTCAACTGGGGAAGCAGAATTAAGGGAAAAAAAAAAACAAACCGCAAATTATGTGCAAGTTACACCTAAAAATGGCGGGAGAAACGGTAAAAGCTTGGGGGTTTTTAAAATCAATACCCAAAATCTACTCGAGGGCTGCCTCCCGGGAGGGAGCGAGGGGCGGAGCCAGAGCCGCCTCCGGCTCTAACGAAGGCCGCGACCCCGCCACCAGGCCCCGCGTACCGGCAACCCCCTCGCCGGCAGCGACTTCACCGGGTAAATCTAAACCTGACGGAAGAAAGAACGCAAAAAAACGAGAGCGAAACCAACCGCGGACCCTCAGGGAAGCACCGGCGGCCGTGAGGGGCTTCCCCCCCCCCGCGCTTACCTGCCACTCGCCCACCCGGCCGCCGCCGTCGCCCGGAGATGACGCCACCAGCGTAGAGGCGGGAAGAGGGGCTGACCGGCGGGAGGGAGGGAGGCGCGCGGGAAGTGACGCCTCCCGGTGGGCGGGAAAGGGGTGGGCTTAGCCCCGCCCTTACTTCCGGGTTGGCCCGGGCTCAGCGGGAGCCGCCGGTGCGGGAGTGTGGTGAGTGTGGTGAGTGCGGCGATGCGGGCCCGGGGCCCGGCCCGGGTTCGGTTCGGCTCGGCTCGGCTCGGCTCGGCTCGTCTCCCGCAGGGGTTTCCCGGGCGGGTGTGGATCCGCGCCACCGTTCCCTCAGCGGTACCCGCCCGGTTTTACCTCAGCACCGACCTCGGGATCGCTCCCCTCACGGCCGCCCGGGGTCGCGCGCCACCCTTTCTTCCCACCCCCCCCCCCCCCGCCCGGGCCTTCCCGTTTCCGTTTCCATGGTGACAGCGCGCGGCCGGACCGGGCAGCGAGGCGGGGGGGGGGGGGGGGGGGGAGAAGGGTCGGTGCCCTCCCCGGGGCACCGTGACCCAGATCCGGCCCACGCGGGGTTGTGGAAGGCTGGGGGTGGCGGGAGAACGGCGGAGGGGGGGGTTGGGGATGGGGGGGTAACCGGGAGGCGAGGGCGGAGTGAGGGTTGCAGGGGTGAAGGGGAGCGGGGTGGGTGGGTTGGGGGGGAAGGAAGAAGCTGTGCTGCTGCTAATTCATCCCCCGTCCCGCCGGAGACCTGCTCCGCTCGGGATGCTTCGCCTCCCGCCGGACAAAAACCCCGGAAAGTGTGCGATAGACTCGCCCCGCTTTGGCCCGAGGGACGGTGCCTGATGACACAGTGAGAAATTCGTCCTCCCAGCTGCCAAGAGCCAGATACCGGTGGTCTTTGGTCCACTTCTCCAGTAGAAGCGTATCGCGCTTTCCTAGCTGGGTCGCTGACTGCATCCTCCGCGTCCTCCTCGTTCCTGTAGTCTGCCTGTGGCTTGTCTTACGGGCTTGGGTGGTTAGGCCCAAATCCACAAAGACTCTTCATGTCTCATTTCTGTTGACTGAAGTTAAGCGCCTAGATGCGTTTGTCTGGTTTTTAGATCTCTGGCCAACGTCATCTAGTGATTACAGACGAGAATAAAGCAGTAAGATTCCCGTTTCATTCCAGTTTTGCCTCTTAGATGTTTGGCAAGTCATTTAGGTGACCTGAGAGAAGGGGGTAATAAGTTTGATAGTGGCTGTTTATCTCTGAAGTGCCGTGAATCGAGGTTATCCACTTTGAACTGTGCATATGACATTTCTTCAGGGTTCTCTCCTGTCCTTGTTTTCTCTGCTATGTGCTTACCAACAAGTGGGTATCCTGGTTTAGTTAATGGTAGTAATACGGGTTGAGCACTCGGAGGTGGAGAGAGCGCCATATTACTCTCTTACGGCTCGGAGCACATCAATTTTGTTTGAGCAGTGGCTTTTGGTGCTGTTTTACTGTTAGGACTTCTGCTTTTCTAAGGTTGTTGCACCCCAGTTCCTGCCAGATAAGTCGATTGGGGGTTCTCATGCTTTATACCATCTCACCTTATGATAGCATATATAAGCTCTTCTTAATGCATTAATTTGCCTATTGAAATGGGCTTCATTATGTCAGTCCTCTTTCTTTCAATCCATTATTTCTGCAGCATGGGCTGGACTTTTCTCTGTTCCTTATTGGTCTTAAGTGACAGTTGTAATGTGATGGCTTCATCCCATATTTTCAGAGGAAGGTTTGAAAAAACATGTTTCCAATTGTGCAATGGGAGGTGAGTGCTACTTATTAATTTGAGCTAAGCTGCTTGTCCTACGTAACAGCTGAAATCAATGGTACTTGTAATTTCTGTGGGAAAGGACAGGAGGAGACTTAGTAGCTTTTAAGTGGGTAGTAGCAATGAGGAAGGTGAGTATACTGGGAGCAAGCGTCTTAGCTGGAGCATCTGCACTATTTCCACCTTAAAGCTTTTTTTCCTGTGGTTGTCTGAATATCTTTTGAGTGTCATAACTCTTGCTGTGACTGCATCTTGTGAATACCTCTCCTTAGAACGTTCTATGTAATTAGTGCATGTTTTGAGCTCTCCTCTTATTTCTTAGCAAGCTTTGGTTTTAAAACAAAAAACTATTACTCCTGATGTATAGTAAGAGTAGGCCAGTTTTTCTGGTATAGTGGTGATGGGAAACATACTATTATCTGCAGGTTAGAACTTTAACTTGTGTTACTTGTGGAGAAGTGTGAGCTGGATGGACTTTGCTATTCCATGAGAACAAAGGGCACGGCCTTGAAGCTGTTGCAACAGTAAGCTTTTTGTATTCCTATAGCAGGTTGCAACTATAGTCATGGGGCAGCACCTTGCAGGTTTTGGTGCTGCACTGACGAGGTGCACCCAGGAGATGGGAAGACGTTATTAGTAAGGCAGGCAGCTGTTCAGTGTCTCTCAGACTTGTTGAAAGAATATTCTGCTCTCTTACAAAGCTCAGAATTAGCCTCTGATTCACTTTGTGTGAGAAGTGTATTCTCATTGAACGGTCAAGGCAGCCGTAGTGTAATCTGAATTGGTTCCAGTTGGAGACTGTTAACGTCTATGAAAAGCAGAAGTTGTCATCTCAGGAGCATGTTTCAGCTACTGTTTTCTGTGAGGTTTGTTAGGCACTTCTGTTCATTCCCTTTCATCTGTGCTGTGCTTCCTCTTACAGAAGAAGCGCTCTGGATATAACGGCTGGGCAGGTTCAGGCATCTTCTTGTGGGGAAACTATCTCCCAGCACTTACAAGATAGTATAAAGGCAAAGTTCCTACCAAATCTGCACTTTCTACCAGCTGCTGGAAGAGTCAGAGGTGACAATTCTTAAGGCTGCATTTATACTCATATTTTTCTGACTCTTCGTTCTTTCCTAGTCAAATTTTAGCAAGCCTCTTTTGTGCAGGATGTGTTAACATCTTGCGACAATTCCTGTGACCTTTCTTTCCTCTGTGCCTTTTGGTAGCATAGGGAGGCCGAAGGCGGAGAGCTTGACTGCCACCTTCTGAACGCAGAATGCAGTCTGAGGACTGTCAGACAAACATCTTGGCGGATAGTATGTGCATGGATTTCTGGATAGCCCTCTGGGACTGAGGATGTGAAAGATACTGTGTGTGTTTAGTCACCTGAATATTAAGTTATGGTCTTTTTTCCAGTGCTGTGTGACCCCTCGCTCCAAAGCCTTTCTCTCTGCTCGTATCAGTCTTTCCAGGTCAGCAGTTTTGGTGAAAGGGCTGCTTGGGCATACGTGACGTGCCCCCCCCCCAGAGGTATGTTATTGTGGCACTGATCAGTGCTGTGGTAGTACTTGTCACTGAATCCCTGTTTGAGAGAGGACATGAAGTACAGTGTATTATAATGCTGTCTCATTCAAAATCCGGATATAGCTGAGCTGGGTGCTTGGGCAACCGAAGGTAGCATAGCAGCACAGAAGTAACACTGAGGAGGTCTCCTGTGATCTCCTCAGGTCACGCTCTCAGCTGCATATTTCACCCTCTCTGATAACCTTGAAGTGGTTTTCTCAGCAGCTGGTTGAGCATTGTCCCAGTCAGCAGAGGAGCAGTCTCATTCTGTAAGCTGTGATGTGTACCACAGGCTTGCTGCCTCCTGCCAGCCTAAGGAGCGCAGAACTGATCTGTGATCTGCAATCTGCATTGTAGCTTGAGATGCTACGCTAATAATGTTCACATTCACAGTTATTTCAATTTCCTTTCTTTCATTTAATTTTTTTTTTTTTTTGGAAGTTTCAGCAAGAGATCACTTCAAAGACCTGAACAGCGTGGATTTTTTCTTTCCTACCATCTTCATGCCTTTTCATCTATATATTGTGTAATGACCCTACTGTATTATTATAGCATCTGATTCTACTGCTGGATCTACGCAGACAACCATCAGTATTCATGTTTCACCTGAGAAAATCCACCAAAGAGAACAGTTTAATATATGTGGCCTTAACGGCAGGGACAGGACTTCTAGTAACCTCAAAAGAAAATGTGTGGCATCCCTGAAACTTGTGTTGCAACAATATTAAATCATTCTTTCCTAGAAGAGATCCCAAAGTCCTTTTGGAAAAATGGAAATTTTAACGCTAAATTGTAAGATGACTTTTTTGAAATGGTATTTGGCTAGGAATTGGAAAATAGGTCTGGTGTACAGAGGCATAACCCACAAAATGGAAACCTGTGGTCTTTAACTGCATTACTTTTCCTTTGAGGGATTAAACTATTTTAGTGAGAAAAACATTTTTAGTATGGGAATAAATGCACTCATATCAAAGTAACCCATTATAGCTAAATCTATGGAGATTTTGAACATCTTTCAGATGTGTCCTAATTTATTTTAATTGAATGCTTCCCCTGAGTGTTAAAGGACTGGAAAAAATCAAGCAGTTACTTTTTCTATTTTCTGTCGCCTTTAGGAAAGTTATTAACCTTCAAGTTAGGGACTGTGTCAGTTTTGGATCACATGATGAACATTATTATCTTACTCTGTAGGGACAGAAGGTTTGGAAGAGCAGTCGCTTTGGTCTTGAATGTCTACAGAGCTGAGGACGTAGTTGTCTGTTCCACTGGCTTCAAACACAGAAGTAGTGAAGAGTGACATAGTTGTACGGAGCTGAAAGGGTATGTAATGTTTCACTGCAAGACTGATCTCATCCTTTACCTAAATGTGTTCGTGTGCCAGCCAGTCTTTGACTTTAGAGGGAAAGTGCTCTCCGAACTGTTACTTTGCCAAGAAACTGTTAACTTACTCCCTGTGTAAATTGTTGCCTATGTGTAGAGCATTTGATGACTGAAACAAAACCGTATTACAGATGTTGTAATGCTGTCTAGTTTAGTACAATTACTTACCCACCTGTGAAAATCTGTTTTTTTAATCTTTATTGTAATTGAAGAACAGTGATGTAGATAAAGAAGAAGGAATGGTTATCAGAAAAGTTGAGGAGAAAAAAGCAGCAGGATACCGGCAGGATTGGAGCATTTGGCTTAAAATGCAAGAAATTACAAAAGACTGGAAATGGTGTGTTGCTAAGGTGGCTGGGAGAAAACATCAGCAAAATGGTCTAAACTATAAATCTGGTTCTAGCAGCTGTGTGACAAGTAACTTTGATGGAGATGAGAGTCAGGGTTCCAGGGTCTCTTTAAGTAAGAAGCAGTAAGAATTAGTGATTCAAACAATGTCTGGGAAAGCAGTGAGATCATTAAAATAGTTTAACAGCTTCCCTGTTGTTCCAGCACATTGGAAAGGAGTCCTCAAAAAATCCTTAGTACAGAACATGAGTCCGCATTCTGCTCCTCCAAGTGAGAGTGTAAGCACCCAACTGCCTTGTCTTAAACTGTTTCCTTTTACGTAAGTGCTCCCAACACTTGGGTGCTTCAGCAGCCTCCCCAGAGCTTCAGAAAGAAGAGACTTTGGTCCTTTTCTCCGATTACGGAGTGCGGAGATTGCAGAGCCTAACTTTGTTATGTTCTCATGCTCTAATAGCTTGTTTTGCTTTGTCTCACTTATGCTGTGAAGTGCCAGTCACAGTTACCATAAGCCCTTTTTGTTGACCAATTTACGTTTTTGACTAGCAATAATTGTCTTTTTATACTTAATGTTATGGATTGCACTAAAGCTGAATAGTGTATTGTGGGCTATTTGTTCAGCCCTACAAAGAAGTTCTTGTGTGAGCACAGCTCTGACAAATGATCTAAGCGACTCTGATACAAAAACTGTTCAAAGTTGTTTTTCTCACTCTTTTAAATAGTTTATTTTTATGTTTTCTGGTAACTACTCAATGTATTAGGCAAATTTATTTTTAGATATGGACTCTGAGCATTCATAAGAAGTGAAGTTCTGTTTAGCAGATGGAATTTAATTTCCTGTGGTGAGCTCTCATGGATTTGGTGTAGACTTGAGGATGTGGACTCACTTAATGAAGGATAACTCCATTTTGGGTCAGACTCCCATTCCAGTTAATCTCCATGGGGAGACATTAGTGCAGGACTACTGATTCTAGTAGGCATCAAACAGAGCAACCAGTCAGGGAGCTGAGCTTTCTGGATGCACATCCTCCAGTTCCTTATGCTAAGATGCTTTAAGTATAATTAGACTTTGGTAAACCAAGAAGTTTTTTCTGAAACCAGTAAGGGTTTGGTTTCTGAATTGCAGCCCCTTCGGACTTGCCATGTAATAGGTATTAAATCTCCTAGTCAACTGTATGCTTAAATACAAGTTTTTAGAGCTTTTCTGCAGAATTGTTGAACTTTCAGACCTTCTTAACAAGTATTTGTCCTACTGAAGTGTGCAAGGGGATTATTTATCTGCTTTGCTGTAAACGTTGACTTGTGTGCTTGAGGTAGCGTTATGCAAAGCTAATCCCAGATTAGTGCCTTTCCAAGCAGGCAGGGTAAAACTGGCTCTGTTAGTTGAGCTTGTGAAAGCTGTAATATGTATGTAACAATGCACCTGAGATCCCTAGAGACTGGTGATTTTTATGTGCCAGTAAGATGTTTAATGGATTGCAGTGGAATTCAGTTCATGATGAGGGAGTGTTGTGCACAGCCTAGATTTTAGCATCAAACATGCAGAGCAGTTTGTATTACAGTAAATTAACTTTCTTGAAATGTAATTAAGCTGAGAGCAGAGTCCAAACCAATTGAGACTTCAATTTTGAAGGCTAGATTTGCACAAGGAAAAAAGATGAATTTCAAAATGAGGAACACGTGGCTTAAGTTTTTTTTTGTTGGGTTTTTTTTTTTAAATGTTTGTTATATTTAAGCCAACAAAATGTGACTGAAGTTCCCTAAACCAGAATGTTGTTTTTAGCGTGGCTGTGTACAGAACAGCTCTGATAGCTTTTGCCTCCTAAGCACTTTCTGTGAACATCAGGCTTTCAAACTACCCAATTTCAATATTCCCCTCTGCAATTTGAGCTTTGTGTGTGTAAGTGTGTGTGTAATACGTGTGTAAGTGACATACATAAGTATGTGTGTATATAAGCTTATATTGTGTATGGGTATAAATACATATTTATATGTATAAAAAATAAGTGCATGTAAGTGCAGTCAGTAGAAACAAAACACTCTACCGTCTACAGGGACTTACCGTTCTAATGAAATTAGGAGATGCTGAACATTTGATCCTTGTATCACCGTAGCAACTGGCCGGTTACCCTCAACTAAGTCCTGGTGTAACGCTACTGACTTCCAGAGTGTCAGGCTGCCATAAAACTGATCTGAGGAGAGAAAGAGGTTCACATTTCGCTGGTGGTTGACCAGCAGTTCAGAGCAAACCTTCGATTGCAAATGACTGCAGAATGATGCTGTAGAGCTCTTACTGCAGCAGGTCAGTCCTCTGCCCTTGGCTGACTATGGAGCCCTTCAGCATTTTTCAGAAGCAAACTTTTGCAAAGCTGTTTTATTAATTTTCTTGGTGGTTTGGGTGTTCTGGGGCCCAAATTTCAAGGAATAAAAACTGTAACATGCAAGAGATTAGTTTCTGCTAGCTTGTTTAACTAGACAGATTTCTATTTCTGTGTGTTTCATTTCAGGAAGGAGGTGTTGGAGGAAGGACTCCTTCCAGAGACCTTGATGCTTTTGACTATTGGGCTTTAAGTAAAACACTTTTAATAATCACATTCTAGCTAGCAATTTTATCTGTATTACAAGTAATGCACGGGACGTGTACCTGTTTGGAAGACCATCTGTCTAAAACTGACTTGTGAAACCCTGGAAATATTAAACAAATGCAGTATCTGAAATCTCTTAACATTTTATTTAAAAAATTGACAAAATTATTGCAGTCTGAATCAAAGGGGCAATCTCACTCCTGTTTACCAAACCTGAGTTGCTGCTTGGCTCTTAAGCCTAACATAAATCAAAGGGGAAGGTTTTTTTTCTGTAAAACTTTAATTTCCTCCACTAGACAGTTTTATATAACCTGTCATTTTAATATTGCACTACTTTTCTTTCCAACAAAAGCAGCGTATCAAAACCTGTAAATCATGTTTGCTTACAGGGAGAAATGCAATGCAAATAAGATGCTTTAGCTTTGTGGGACTCTCTTTGCCAAAATAAAATTCCAGAAACTGTTCTAAGATTCAAGAGAGGATTTTTAAAGCAAGGAGTCTGGCTACTTTCTTTGTGTTTGATTGCATAAGAATTGTCAGCTGTTCGGGTTTGGTGGTGTTTTTTTTTTTAAGGGGAAAAAAAAAGCAGCTCTTGCAACATTCTGGTTTATGCTGTCTTCCAATTATTGCACTATTTACTTTCCTGGATAAGGAAAACCATAGCTGTTCTTTTGGGCTTTTTAAGGCTGATCTCACTAGAGAGAGGCTAAACTAGCAGGCAGAATGTACACTTTTCAAAAAAGCTTTCCATCAGAGAGCTCTTGTCCATTGAAGAGTTTATCTTTTCTGCTTTAGAGGTATTAGACCGTGCAAAACGTGAGATGCAGTTCTGTATCTTCGTTACCATATTGAGGGCTATTTTTTTAGGCTGTGACGTTTTTGAGGTCTACTTGGCATACTAACTACCTGGAAGCTTAGTGCCAGAATAGATGCTTTCTAATATGAGAATCAAATCTTAAGCATGTCTCTCTCAGGATTGAACTGAGGTTTGTATGAAGCTCTGCTGCTTCTGGAGCCCAAACAGTGGGCTGATTAGTAGAAGGGATTGGTTAACAAGCTTTTGTTCGTTGTTAGAAGTGAGGGATTTTTGTCATTTAAGTGAAAAATTTAGATTTATGTAGGTGGAAATGTTTTAATCTTTGTCGTTGTGGGAATTGAATCACTCTCTCCTTTTTCATAGTGTAATGCAGGATAACTGTGATTTGGATTTGGAGAACTGCTGGATATTTGCTTGTATCCTTTGACTATGGAGGAAATGGAGTCTTCATAACCAGAAATGGAGACATTATGCTTTTTGGTTTTGTTCTGCTATTAGATCCCCATACGTGATTGATCTATGAAATGGCAGAGAATGGAACGGATTGTGATCAGAGACGCATAGGAATGATCAAAGAACAGCACAATGGAAACTTTACAGGTAGGTGGAAAATGACTTAATGTTCTCAGCTGGTCAGCTTGGTGTGTAAAATGGCCAGCACAATAATCAAAAGGAATTTATGTTGGTGCACTTTATGCTTGGATAATGCAAAAAGCCTCAATGCATGAATCCATCTTGGAAACTTCAGTCATTTCTAAATCAGAAGTCTAGAGGATTTATGTATTGTAAACCCACAGAACAGTTTTATGCCCTGTATTTCCATTCAGTTTTCTCTTATACTCTTTTCTCCTTCCAAAGTTCTTACTCTGTAGTTCATATGTATGTGAGCCCTGTAAATCTGACTTGGGTACCAACAGGGACTGCAACAGGGCTGAGCTAAAAAACTAAACTATGTTGGCAAATATGTGGCTGTAGAAGTCAGGCTATACAGCCCCACCCTTTGGCACTGAAAAGTTAGTACTTGGTAATAAAAATCTGTTTTACACGGGGAGAAATCCAGTTACTAGTCTCCCGGTTTCTAGCTTTTCTGTTGACATTTAGCTTCACTATAATTTAGAATCGTAGAATGGTTTGGATTGGAAGGCACCTTAAAGATCACCTCGTTCCACCCCCCTGCCATGGGCAGGGACACCTTCCCTTAGAGCAGGTTGCTCAAAGCCGCATCCAACCTGACCTTGAACACTTCCAGGAATGGGGCATCCACAACCTTTCTGGGCAGCCTGTTCCAGTGCCTCACCACCCTCACAGCAAAGAACTTCTTCCTTACATCTAATCTAAATCTACCCTCTGTCAGTTTAAAGCCATTACCCCTTGTCCTATCGCTGCATGCCCCTGTAAAAAGTCCCTCTCCGGCTTTCTTGCAGGTCCCCTTTAGGTACTAGAAGGCTGCTATAAGGTCTCCCCGGAGCCTTCTCTTCTCCAGGCTGAACAACCCCAACTCTCTCAGCTTGTCTTCATAGGACAGGTGCTCCAGCCCCCTGATCATCTTCATGGCCCTCCTCTGGACTTGCTCCAACAATTTATCAGTTTCAATGACAAATTACTAACAAAACCATTAACTACTTCATCTCCTGCCTTGCCTCTGTTTTTCCTACTAGTATATCTGAAGTAGGCTTGGGTTAATGTTTAGGACTCATGAAAAATAACCTGAAAACATTTCATGAAGAGCCTTGTGTCACTGAATTATCTGTGCTGTGTAATATAGCATAGAAATGATAATCATCTTAGTTTGCTTCCTGTCAGCCTTGAATGTGCCAGTTACATATTTAATTAAGTTTTGTAACCAAGTGATTTCTCAAGTTGTATGCAGCTTTACACCAGTGTCTTTTATGACCTTTACTAAAAACAAGGTCATAAAAAACAAGGTTGAAGCATTTAGGGAATAGAAATTCATGAAGCAATGAATGTGGCAAAATTTAAAGAGGAACTGGTATATGTGTATGTATGGAACAAATCAAAGCCTTTTACTTAAAGGCTTAAATCATTCTGTAACTCTAAGGCAATGCGGATGTTATCCAGTATTTGCCATTGTAGGATTTTTCTTAGTTCATCTAAAGCAACTGATGCTTTAGCTAAAGCTAAGATTCTTTTAGCTAAAGAATACAAAATTAAATGGGCTATGTGGCTAATGAGGTATGCAATTTCTATGTAAATATTAGCATCTGATAAGGCAACATGTTTCAATTGCTGGAATAAGACTGAAATAATACATCTTGGGTCACAGTATGCTGGGGATTCAGATTAGATTAGTATTTTAAATGCAACAGCTTTTTACAAATTTAAAACTTATGAATATCGCAATGCTTTAAATGTATGCAAATCAGAATACATACATTTTGATTTTGTGTAGTACGTGATGTTTAAACAAGTTTGGTGTCTGGATACAAGAGTTATTTTTGTGTATTTTTTCCATTGTTATGTGGGGGTTTTTTTCTCTTATTTCAGAATTCATTTTCTTTAAAAGTTTAAAAATTATTACTGCTCGTTAGCTTGACGACCTTTGAACAAGCCATTCTTATCCAAAAAATAGCTAGGATTTTTATTAATCTTGAGTGTACTGTAAGCACAAAATAACACATTTATTAGAAGACCCTTTCTTCTATACTTATATGGTAGTGTACAGTGACTGCTCTTACAGGAGTGTTGAGCACTGCATTATAACCAAATCACTGCAATTAAAAGCAACCAAATGTATAGTGTCAGTCCAGCAAAGGACTGTGGTATAAAAGCAGGTCCTTTTCATGGGAGCACTTCCTGTCTGCTGGGCTCATTTTGGACAAGCTGAACAGCGTGGCAAGGCTTGCCATAGCCTGAGGATCCCGACTGGGCGGATAGATGCTATTATCCAGTTACACGGTGACTGAAGTGTATAAAGAGCACATGTAATTCAATCTAGTTCGATTGGAGAAGTCTGAGAATAGCTTTGGAAGAGAACCAAATTCAGAAGTTCAAAGTGAAACGTGGTCTCTGTAGTGGGTGATAGAGTCGCGTTTGACCTAATGTAATAGCTGATTTGTAACTAGTAGGGCAGTACCTTGCATAAAAGCTAATAGATATGCCAGACTTTTTTGCACCCTGGGCCAATTAGATTCTTGAATGGTTGCCAGCTACATGGAGGAAAAAAGCCACCTTATTTCCTTGGCTGGAGGTCACCTGATTTCTGATGTGATGAGTAGAAAAGACGACTGGGAGCTCACATTAACTTCCTAACAAAGCAAAAAAAAAAAAAAAAAAAAAAAAAAGTCGGTATCTGTTTGGGTAGGATAGAATCTGAACTGTCACCCCGTACTTTTACATTTCTGTTGCTTTTCATTTGCAGATTCCTCTTTGTTGAGTGAACGGAAGCGAAGGGACCGAGAAGAGAGGTTGAATATTTTACTGTGGAGACAACCGCTTGTTACCTTGCAGTATTTTTTCCTGGAAACTCTAATAAACTTGAAGGAATGGACCATAAAGTAAAGATCATTTCTTTAACTTCTACTAAGCGTTCTGGGGAAACCCATGCTCTGATTCAGTAGGTCATTCTGACATCTCGCTTTCCCTGATGATTCACAACTTTAAAATTCTTCTTCCAGAAAACATATTTATTTTTGTATATTTTTTTTATATTTTGTCAGTGGAAGAAAATTGCACACTACCTTTCTGAAGAGTTGAATATTCCAATTTGAAGGAGTGGGACAGTGTTTAGGGATCCTTAAGGCAAGAGATACTGTACTTATGACTGCAGTGTTAAGTACTGATCTATTAATGTATGTGTTAGTATCGCTGAATGATCTTCAAATAGCTCAGCTAGGGCAAGGTTCAGGATTACGTGGAACTTGCAGTGATGTTTATGATGCTGCAAAGAGGACTTTGCTTCTAAGCTATGTGGTCCCTTTCACAGCAGGAAAGGATTTGTTAAAGCACTTTCCCTAAGCATTATTTACACACTGGATAAAACGGACTTTTATTCCGGTTAGAAAATTTGTGAGTAGCAGTCCTAACATCCCCTACTAATGCTGAAACGCATAGCTATTTCTTAACGCACTAGGCTTGAGAGGGTTTAAGAGTGCTAAAAGGCAAATGAGTAAAATTGGCAACAGAAAAAGCCAAGAGTAGCAGCCATGCTAGTGCTTGTGTTGGTAACTGGAATCTCTTGTGTTTGGGATCAAGTTTATAATAATTTTCCCAGTCAGAAGACAGGATCTAATATCACCTTGGGTGATTCTGGTTGTTGGACTGCTCCTTTGCAGAGTGAGCCGAGATTGGTGATAATGGGCTGTGTTGATTGACCCTTCTGGGCTAGGTTTGAGGTGCTGACACATAAGATCCACTGAGAGAAACTTCTGTTTTCTGTTTTGATCTTCTGAAATGATTTGTATGAAGAATATGAGGTTTACGTAGTGTAGTCTTAATCCCCTTTTACACCCCCCCCCCCCCCCAATCTAACCCCCAAACCTACTTATTTTACTATGTGCATTCTTTTAGCTATCATTAGGAGTTGTTTCTTTGAGAACTGTTTTATCGGGTCTTACATTAGCCATTTCTGACAACCTCCAAGCATTTAAACCCAGCAGAAATAACATTTGAGGTCTTATTTTAAGCTATTACCTGGCTTCCCAGACATCAAATTCTGTTACAGATAGCACTCGCGTCCTCTGTTGTGCAGCACATTTATGTTGTCTAGCACTGGCATGACAATATCTTTACAGAAAATAATACTGACTGTTACAAGCTATTAAGTTGAGACCTCAGATTGACTCTTAATGATCTCCTGTGTTCCACTTGAGTAAATTGTGATTTAAATGATGACAGTCACTTGAAAACGCAATTGTCACACTAACATAAGCAGCACAAATTATTTTAAAATTAAAGGGAAGTTAGACTGACTTTTTTTCAGCTTGTTTAATATGAAACATTTGTGTATTACACTTCTCATTTCTTTTTCTGTCTGTCTAAATAGATAAGTTACGTTCATAGTTTGCTATTTCATGTCTGAGATTTTTAAGTGATGCTAGCACTTGCTTTTTTATAGCATTAGGTGACAGTATAATAGTGTTTCCCAGAAAATAATAAATGTATTTGCTCATCCACTGTATGTGGCCACATACACATCAAGCAGAGTGTGTATGTAAAACTAAACAGGCCCAGAAGTAATTTGGTATCGGGTTACACAGGAAAACACTTTTCTCCCCTTACTGTAGTAGCTTCCTAACACTTCATAATTAGCTAAAATGTCTTTATTAAACTTTGAGCTGTTACGAGAGATACTAATTTCAATAGATCAGGGGAACCAAAATAGTGTAAAGATTTGTTCCTCTTACTGTCACTGTGGTTCTACCCACCAGCACACAGTTTGAAATTAGCCCTTCTGTATTCCACCCACAGCTTGTCCCTTGCCCAGGGCCAGCGCAGTGCCTGCTTTGCACTTTCCTTAACCATGGATGTTGTTAATGGTCCTGTGTTTGAGACTGTCTTGGCTGCAGAAGCTGAATATTTGTTTTCAGATTGTGTTTGTTTTCAGACAGTCACTTTGTTTTTCTTTATTTAAAAAAAAAAAATGCATGGCTGAACTTTGATCTCACTTGACAGTGAAGTGGAGATTTTTTTCATAAAGAATGAAGGCTTCCCAGATATTTTATTGGGAGGTTTATGCTTTTATAATAGTAAACTTTTCAGCTGCCATTGTCCTTGCTGACTACATCCATGCAGACCAAGTCTACAGGGATAACTAAGTTACTTTGAAATGCATGCTAAATTATGAAAAACCCTAATTGCCATTTGTCTTTTAAGATTGTGGCATCGGCGAAGTATCTTGGTGTCTTTTTTACTGACGCTTGCAGTGCTTACAGCTACGTATTACATTGAAGGAACACATCAACAGGTACGAGGTTTTCAAGTTACTTTCTTTAGTGACTGATAGTTCCTTTCCCTGTGCTAAAGTAGACGTACTGGGATTGAATGGGGTCTTCGTGAAATTGTAATGTATCTTTTGAACTCCTACTCGCTAAGGATATTTGTTCATTCATGTCATGACTGCTCTCTGTGTGTGGATGAGTTACGTTTTAGAGATGGGGAATGATCAGCTGTATCATTTGATCTATTCTGTTGTATCTGTAGGTGTTCCACTTCCCATCTGTTCCTGAATAAGCACACCTCCAATGCTGCAGCACTCCTTCACATCTGCTGTTAACAAGCTTTCAATAGTGCTGTGAGCTCTTGAGATATAATGTTAAACTGAGTCACGATAGAACTTTGTGGTTCCCAAGGAATGTTTCTTCTGTTTCTATGGAAGGGTCTCCTGAACAGCTAGGATAGCATGTATCTAGACATAAAATGGTTTCATGCTCAAATCTGTTTCTGCGATGCTTCTCATACCCCAATTGTTTTCAAATGGTTGTTTAAAAACTTTTTTGTGCTTTGGGTACGTGAAGACTTATGCTTTTGCGTCACTTGAAGTGTAAGCCATTGCTTAAGCATAAGGTGATGGTGGTGTCTACACCTTTCCCCTCCCCATTTCTCTTTGAGTTTCAGATTTTCCCTAAGGGCGGACAGCCCTTTTAAAGCCTGCAGAGCATTTCCTTGTGCAACAGAATCATCTTAGCGCTCTGACTCTGAAATCAGCAGGTTCCCAGTTTCAGAGAACTTGCTTACACCCATACTGCTATGCTGTGTCACTGGCTGCCTGAGGGACATGCAGATCTGGAAAAGGAGTCCTGGCTTCCTAGGATGGGTCTTGAAATGCAGTGAAATTAGTTGCTTCAGCTCATTGCATTCTTGCTCGCTCAATCCCATGGCTGAGACCTAAGCACTTACACGCAGACCAAGTTGGTAGATGGTAAATTGGTGGCCCATTCCTGATGGACAAATACCTGCTTCATTAAAAACTGCCCTCGTTGGTGGCCTTGTCAGCATGAAGGCCAGAGCTTGATGAACTCAACATTTGCTACTAGATGGCTCTTGCAGACTGGTGTCGAGGCGCATGGCCCTTCTGAGCGGGCTGCTGGGCCTCTGCTGTGCCAAGGCTTGGCAGAGTGATCCTGCTCAAGGTTTCCTTGAGCCTGCTGGGAACAAACCTGTGCCTCTGGGACTGGCGAGGCGAGCGTGACCTGCAGCGGTGAGCCAGTGCTTGGAGCTCCTGTTACAGGTGGTCTCAGCTGAGTGTGCCAGCAGGTATCTGTCCATCCCTCTTCCTCCAGAGCTCCTTCCCTAAAGTACCTGTCCTGGTAGTGCCTCTACCTATCTCTGTGCACCGTCTACATATACGTGAATATGAGCCACTTTTTTTCAAAAGCATACTCAAAATAGTAAAGCATACTTGCGGTTTTCACTTGGCATTTTCAGGACCTTTTTACACTCTGGCAGAGTGAAGCCTGGTAAACATCTTGGTGCTGTTGGTCCATGGATGGTATAAAATGGCACCTCTTCTTGGGGCTGTGGTACAGACAAGTTGATGGCCTGGCTCATCCTCTTAGTGTTGCTTTCATGGCAGTTAGAGGGAGATATTGCTTCCTGTTTCTCCAGTGTACCCAACTGGACTTCTTATGTCCAGACTTTCCCATATCCCCTCATTTATGCGTGTAACACACAACCAACATTTTAATCTTTTCTTAAAAGTAACAAACCTGGTTACTCACTGGTCCAAGATAAAACATTCAACAGACTAACGGAGAGTGCAGCTAATTCTACTCCTTTATTTAATCTGTTCAGGCAATTCCCTGAGCTGTCTGCTCACTGCTTGGGCTCCAGTAGACACTGTCCAGGGCTTGCTGCTCACTGTTCACACCTAGTACGCCTGTTCTGGATTTCAACCCCCTACTACTGAACCTGAATTTTTCATCTATCTCCTTGGAGACTTGCTGATTCTAAGGCGCGTGGGCTTTTCTTTTGAAAGTGCGCTATTTTCTGTACATGTTTGTGCTGTAATTGTAATAAATTGCAAATAGAAGTATCTAGGATTCTATTTCGGTTGTTGTAATCCAGATAACTGTCTGTGGTAGTCTGTAGCTTTAACTTTCTCCCCTAGGAGATATCACCATTCTTGTTTTTTTTCTCTTTTGTGACTTTCCAGTATGTGCGGTATATGGAGAAAAAGTTCTTCTGGTGTGCCTACTGGGTAGGATTAGGCATTCTGTCCTCTGTTGGACTAGGAACAGGTCTCCACACCTTTCTGCTCTATTTGGTAAGGACATTTCCATACCATATTCTTTCTGAATCGAGTATTTTAATTGTTGCACATTTTTATATATGTGAATAAAGAATATTCTGTAAGTCCTAAATGTTAAGTACTTCTGAAGGAAAAGAAATGCTTAGTGTAATGCTTCTGGGCACTAGTGAATGCTATTCATGTTTTATACTGTATAACCTTGTTTTGTAGTTTGTATGCTATGTTTGTTGAACTGTAGATATTAGCCTGCTGTTAATCCTCACTTTGAAACAATGAGTCAACATCTGCAAGGTCTATCCTCTAATTTCCTAATTTAAATGAAATATTTTCTAGTGTGTGCAGCTCAAATGTTCCCATTTAAAATTTTTCAGCATACTCTTTTTCTTAGTAGCTTAAAATGATCATTTTTCTAGCTGAAACCACCGAAATAGGCAGCTATATTAAAGTTCAGTCTATTAATTTTGCTTTGAAAATAATAGCAAGAAAAATGTTTGTCTACAAAGATAAAATAATGCCTGTTCTGAAAATTTGTATGATGTTGTTTATCTCAACTTAGCTAGGAAAGTTAGGGAAACGTTTGGGTGTGTTTTGCTTTTGGCCATTGGATTAGTTCCTTGTTTATGAAACCACTGTCCTGTATTTAAGAAAAGGATTCGTGGCCACAAAATAATTAAAACCAGTTTATGCAACAAATGTCATCTTGTATTTGGAACAATTACAGATGTTTACTTTCAGAACTGCTTTAATCATTAACAATAACACAGAAAACACTACAAGAAACAAGAAACTCGTGCTTTTCCACACAGCAGGGCAATGCCTGTTAGATCGAACGGCATCTGTATGGGCTGCATTTGCAGTAGTCTTAGACTTACTCTTAGTGTAGCTTCTCTCCTAAAGACTGTGGAGGCAGAAAGTGCAGAGAAAGGAAACTATTGCTAAACAGAAACAAGCTTATGCATGCACGGCCTTCTAGACAAAAATATTACTGTCGGTCTAAATGATTGGAAATGGAAATTCAGTAAAGCCAATGAACACAGCATCTAAACATTTTTATGTAACACTGGATAGCGCTTAGCAGTGAATTGACAATGTACAGGTCTTTCTGACTTGCAGAGACGATGCTGTTAATAGCTTAGGGACAGTAAGACACACGGGCTGGACAGAGGCAGAATCCATCAAAATCATCAGTCCTGAACTGAGGTGCTCTGTCTCGCTGGAGAGGCAAACCAGCATCGAGTGATGCATGAGGTGGAGTCAGGCTCACAAACTCAGCTCACTTTGGGTTCTCTGCCAACCTACGGTGGGAGTAAAAATGCAGCAGGATGGGATCACCAGCTATTCAGCAGGACAGAGGGAGGAAGGGAAAGTATAGCAATTCCAAGTTTGCTGCAGAAATCATTGGTCATGATTTAAATCAGCAAGCAGGAGACAGTTTAAATGATAGATTTTAATCTTGTTGTGCTTTTTCTATGTTTTATTAGGCTATCAACCAGTGAGAGTCAACTTAAGATTCCCTCTGACCAAAGATTTCATGTATTTAGACATCCTCTTTGAAGCACTTTGGAGAGCTTATTGTGCAGTTCCTATTCTTAATTTTTTACATGTGTCAGAAATCCAGTAAATGAGAAACATTATCCACCATTTCTAAACTGTATTTGAAAGTGGGTAGTGTTTCTTTACTGTACATTGATCTGACACAGGGCAGCAAGAGTGCTGTCATTTTATACCCTAGGCCACTGCAAGATGATTTTGTCACATAAAGAAGTCTTCATAAGACAGCACCACTTCTTTTTTCCTCTAAGAAGGTGGAATGAATTGACCTTTCTTTTACTCTGTATTTAAAAATCCAGATGTTTAAATAGTTCTAAATTACTTTAATAGAACACAAATTAAATTTCATAACATATAACTTACGTTTTCCTGTGGGGTATGTGAACCTAGTGGATGTATTAAGGCCATGACCTGAGCTGACTTTAAAGAACCATATATACAAAATATAACTTCTCTATTGGCTTATTAATATAATTTGTGGTGGGTGTATAGGAGGTGAACAGCTTTGCAAAGATTGTAGGGAGGTGCACCACCTAGGAAAAGAAATTTAGTTTAATATTGTTAGCGAAGATATTTATTTGGAATGTAAGAGGCAAGGTTTCACGTAACTTTGTTAGGGGAAAAAACCAGACAAAATAGATTTCACTGAATAATTAGAAGGTGGTTATAGAATAAAATGTAATAAAACTATACCAGCAGCATCTAATGTGTAACAATACAGGAGAAATACTTGTTTGCTTTAAATATGTAAGGCAGATAAGCATGTTTCCATTACATTGAGGGAATTCCATAAAGGCAGTGAGTGTAGGAAGAAGGAGAAGCAAGTATTAATTTTTCTCTTTTCTCCTGTGCAAGCTTTAGTGGTTAGCATGGACTGTAAATTTAGGACAATTGCACTTTCTGGGCACCGAAGGCTTGTCTGAACACTGAATGGTTCATAATTTGGTGGAATATGTGTGGCTCTGTAGCCACTAGATGGCACTGGGAGTGTAAAAACGGAAGTTTATTGCCCTAACAGTGTGTTGCCATCTTAAGTACCTGAACTGTTAATATTCTTGTCAGTACAGCTATATCAGCAATATCTGTACATAACATGCTATCAATGTAGTAATACACTCCTTAATGTCTCCTCAGTTTGAGTCTGCACCTTGTGTGAAAGGGAACACGGAGTACTAACTTAAGGCTGTTGGTACAACTTCTAAGGGTAAATTGTTTCAGAATACTATTCTGGATTTCACCCATCTGGAAACAATGCAATTAGGAGCTCCAGCTTTCAAAAGGAGGAGTTTTAAACTAATTTGCTTTGTTAGTTGTGCAGTAGTTGCCTCTAAAAGTAGAAATACGATAGGTTAAGTGGGGAACTCGCTATATTAACTTTTACATTACTGTATATCTAGTTTTCATGTTCCCTATACTTTAATTACATTTCTTCATTGTGACAAAACTTACTCTTCTATTGATTCAAAGAAATAAAAGTTACAAAGCAGCAAATCCTCTTCTGCTTTAGTGCCTGGGTTTGCTGGCAATAGAGAATAGACTCAGTAAGTGTTTTAAAATTGCTTATAATTAATTGCTCATTTTAAATCTGTGTGTACAGTGAGATTGTTGGGAATGCAATTACATGCTTAGAGAACAATGCTCTTGGGCCCACCCATGTGCTGCTGAGCTCTTGTTGATGCTTGCAGTATTATCTCTGCCATTAAGGGCCAACGGGTAGGAATTGATGGCATGTAGGCACCTGTTCAGACAGTGTGCCTGAATTTCTTCAGCTGTGACACAGGTGCATCTTTCTTTAAATATAGCCTTCCATTTACTGCATACAACTATTTTCATATCAAACCGTTCATAAGCACAGCCTGTTAGCTGGGCAAATCATAGAAGTAGTTATGCAATAGATGCAGTGTATGAATGACTCTGGATGTTTGCTTTCCCTGGCCTGGTTAGCTGTTTTTCCAGTGTTGAAAACTATCATTTGTCTGGATTCTTCAGAGCATCTCTCCCCAGCCGCTTTTTGCAGCGGCATGAATTCAAGTGCCAGGAGAGATCCTGGGGTTAGCTGAGAAGAGATTACTTGGAAACAGTTTGCTTAAGGTAGATTTTAGAGTCTAAAGCAGTCTCAGTGTGTGCGTGGGGGGGATGTTACTGCTCCTGGTTCACATCTGATTTGGATTTTGTTGGTCACTAGAATATTCTTGCTGCATACGTCTTGGTGTAGGAGGGAGAGGTCAATTTTGTTAGTTTGATAATGGGCTTTTTATTGTTATTTCTGTGATTCAAGAACTTTCTCTATGTTATAAAGGGTCTGTACATTGTCTGCTGTGTTGTTAGTTCCTAGTTTAATGCTGCTTCCTTAGTTGTAGCTGGCACTAAATGTAAAATTTGACATGGCTTTTCGGGAAACAATTCTCGTGCTGCAGATTGGCACTGAGATAAGGGCTGGCACAGAACAGATCTTCAACAAAGAAATAGGGAAGCAGGCCACTCTTCCAAGAGTCTTTTTTATTCTGACACTTTCAAAACAAGTCTGCTGGCTTATTTTCCCAAAGTCTATTAAAGGTTTTTCACAATTCTTTAAAAACAACACTTTAAAAATAGTAATTGTGATGTGGCTCTGTAGGAAATAAAACTATTATGAATAACGACTCTAAATACTGTTTTTAGCAGCACGCAATTTTTCTTCTTGGTCCTGAGATGTTTTCTCTTCTGTTGGTGGTATATTAAAATACAAATGGCATGAATCACCTAATTACCAAAAGAAGATGACTGAGGGTAACTCATCAGGAATTTCTTGCGTTTGTACATCTTGGAGAGGTCTGTTTGCTGCTGCAAAATGAAATGAATGAGCTGCCGGAGGGCCGGTGGGCAGCGGGCTCTGGCGGAGCAGGAGACGCTAGGTGGAGTGCGTGGTTGGGACCGCGCCACCATTGCCATCTTCACCCAATGCTCTGCCTCGTGATTTGGTTTCACTTCAGCTCTGGCAAATGGATTGCAAAAGATGCGGCCGAGGCAAACAAAATCAGCTTAGAGTTAATGCCTATCAAAAAGCCTTGCGCGGGAAGCGGGTGATAAATGTCCCTTCTGTGTATGGTCTGTTATAATCTGTAATGGTGGGGGATGAATGGAAGCGAATTCCTTCAGGTCAGAAGTGCAGAGCGAGCTTTTGGCTGTTTGCATTTGTTTGTGTTTTTTGTTTCTTAAATATGGATCTCTGCTTGCTCGCTGATAGAGCCAAGTGGAGCAACTGCTGAAAAGGTTTTTGCTGGTGGCCGGGTTGCGGACTAGCACAAACAGGAAACGTGAGGTACAATAGGAATGTTTTGTGTGCGGAGGTCACACAAGAGTTCGAATTTTTTCAGAACTGTAATACGTGGGTTTGTCACTTGATTCTTACCAGGGTGTTCTGTAGCAGAGTGGAAGAGAGGACAGCAATAATTTCAGGCCATGAAAAAAGAACAGAAAACTGCCTTTAAAGAGAAGTGAATTGGAAAGACAGTGTCCTTATTGACAGTGCTGGCTTCAGAGAGCTGGTTTGAGTTTATCTGGGTTTGAGGGTTCAATGTCCTGCTTTTGTTCTGAATTGGTACCGGAGTTTGGCTTTGGTGTGGGGTCACATTCTGGCCTCCTGAAAGTGTGGTGCTTTGCAGCTGACATGAGCTGTGTTTTGGCCCTATCTGAATTTGTATAGGTTAGAATCTGAAGATTTAAAATCCAGATACCTTGTGCAATAATAAGCCCATTAGCTTTAAAAAAAAAAAAAAAGAGGAGGTGGTTGGTGTAAATAATTAAAAAAAAAACCAACCACAAATAAAAAACACCTTTTCCTGCCAGGACTACTGAAGACTTTTTAATCAAACTTGATTCCTTTTAGTTAACTGGTTCCAGGAGCTGAGTTTGTAAAGAGACTCATGATAAAATTATTAGAGTGGTTCTAAAACAAGAAGCTTCCAAAACAGGGCTTACTCCACTTTTATGAAGTAGACAGAATAATTTGGAAATCCACAGAACTTAGTCTCATTTTTTTCTCCATTTATTTACTTGTGACTTTAGTAAAGGAGTATTTTCGTAGTGATTGTCAACTTCGGGAGAAGTTTTGCTCTTTCCATGTGGATCCTTCAAAACTAGTGTGAGTAACCCAGAAAACTATGGGTTCTGTGTGTAAAGGAAAAAGTGAGAAACAAAGGCTGAGCTGCCTCAGCCAGGTGGGAGGGTGCAGCAGTGCTCCCCTTCCCAGTGCTGAATTATTTTTGTTAAGCGAGGTGTTCATTTCCAGTCCACACTGTTCTTCAATTCACATGTCAACCTGAAAGCCTAAAACAAATGAAATAAACGGTTCTGTCTAATATCTGTGCTCAGATTACTGCTATTGACTTGTTAAGGTAGTTGAAAGAAAAATACAGGGTGGGTGCAGAAGACAGAAATTAATTCTAAAGTAAGTTGAAATGGATCCTGTTTGTGTGAGGGTTGTTTGTGACTCTTACTCTCTCATTTGTTTCCTTCATGCCTTTCAACCTACTTCCTCCAGCTGTCCTAAGCTTTTTACAATGAACTGAAACATCCTGGAATACTTGAATCAACATATAACTTAAAAAAAAAAAAAAAAAATCACTTTTGCCAACCATCTCTTGATGGCAACTCCTGCTTATAGCTTGCATGGGCTCTGTTCTGCTTGAAACTGCAGCGTTGATATTAGTGCACTGATGAACTGGAAGTGTCCAATGAATTAAACTGGACACTGCTGCCAGATTAGTTGTGTTACCTGGATGTTTCTTAAATCTTCTGGTGGCTTGCTTGCATTTAAAAAAACCTGAGATGAAAAATGGTATGTTCAAGGAGAAATATGTTCATTTGGAGTCTTAGTCTTTCGAAGTGCACCCATTGTTGTGTATGTCAGATACCAACAGATACCTGCAGAGAACAAAACCGGTGCCTCTGGTTTAGATTGTGCTGTGGAAGAACAATCCCTGCTGCAGCTCAGCCTGAGAGATTGCGGTCTGAGCCCCAAGCCCCCAGTCTGGTGCATTAACGTGAGTTGAAATTGATGGTGGTTTAAGTTCTGGTGCCAGCCTGGCAACTGCCAAGCAAACGCTGCTGGTCCCGCTGCCCTGCTCCGAGGGTGGTAACCTCTGGCGTAGGGGCTGGTGGAACAGCTGGAAGCAATAACCTCCCATATTGCCCCACCATGAATTGCTGGACCTCATGAGTCAGAGCCCGAAATGGTGTGACTGCAAGTTCCATATATGGCCTCCAGTGCTGCTGAAAGTGGCGTACGTCAGAGTCTGGATGGTTTATCTAAAGCTGGAACTGTGGCAATAAACAGCTAATGTGAAGCACCTCCATCTGTGCAGGATTAGCTTGCTCCAACTTTTCAGAAGTCCACAAAATATTGATGTCATACTAGTATTTAAGCTATATTTGAGTGTCTTGGCCAGCCATAGTGATTTGAACTTGCACCAAGCTGAGGAGTTAGTAAGATGATAGGTACGCCCTTTTCTTCCTTTTGAAGGTTGATGGACTTTACCTTTTAGATGCTGATGCCTTATTTTCGTTATCTGCTCTTGACTTCCTCGTCACTGGTTCCATGTCTCATAACTCTGCTGGGAGGTCACGTTCTGCTTTCTCCTCATTTGCTCCCTTGGAGTTTCTGCTCTTTTTTTTTTTTTATGCACAGCCTGAACTTTATACTTTTTATGTCACTGCTTCCTTAAACAGGCTGGAAATAATGATAACAGTGCAAGACGATCTCTAATTGGAGACGTTAAAGCCAGTCATCACTACTAGTGTCAATTTGAATAGATGCTGTGATTTATTCTTCAGAAATAATAAGTGGGTGGCTAGGGAAGGGCAAGGAGAGAATGCTGACAGATTATTTTTGTCTTCTGTCAGCACCAGAGCATAAACTTGGATTCTTCCAATTGTGTCTTTCCCTGACATGAGTCTATTTGCTCCTATAGAAAGTAGCGTGGGCACAGCCTTACAAAACATCTGCTTTTCATGTTACTCCTCAAAGTAGCAACGTGGCCCTGTTATGCATGCAGTGGTACCACGTGCCTGCTCTCTCGGTGGTTCTTGTTCAGTCATATTCAGAGCTTGTGGCTCATCGTTTGGAATTTCCATCAGCTCTGCACTGTGGGGCAAGGCTTGACTGAAGTGGGAATAGAAACTTGGTAACAGACACATGATTGTAAAATTAATACATCGCTTGAAATGCCATGACGGTCTGCTAAAACTAGTCCTGACTGCTTGATGGATGTTTGTGTCACTTGAGGATGCTCTAGGTACAGGGTCCTTCTTCATTCTGAGCCCTGTTTTACCGTCAGCGCTGCATACCAGACGTTGTATAAAATCACGAGACATTTTAATCTTGTAACACAGACAGACAGACTAGATTGACATATTTACTAGCCACCTCCAGATCAAGCTTTTCTCTCTTAATCACAGAGCAGTTTTCTTTGTGGGTAGTTGTCCACGGCTCTTGAAGATAAAAAAGATGCTGTAACATGGTGTTACTTTCTTGAGAGGTGTAATGACTTCATAGATAAGTATGAGATGAGTCGCAGCCTGGGGCAACGCTTGCAGGATGTTTCCCATGAGAAGCAAGCTTTTGTTTTTCCAATTTATCTTAATCAAATATAGCATGACATGTTTCCCCCCTGTGGAAGGGCTGAGTCTTGAACCCAGTATGAAAAGCAGTGTATCCATGGAGGAAAACAGATTTTTAGCACATTAAGTTCAGCAATGAGTTCAGTGTAATATTTTTCTTGCTGGCAGACATATCACTTTTCTTTGTGAAATGTTTCTAAATTACAGCCCGTCTAAAATTATATCTTCCCCCAAAATAAAAGGTTAAAATTAGATGTAGTTGTTCTTGTGCTCATATCACTTCAGCAGGGTGGCTGTTCTGTGAAGGGGCATGTGAGAAACCAACACTTGATACGGAGTTTGTTTATAGCTTTAATTGTGTTCACAGGCTAGGTGCAGGGAATGATTAATAATGTGAAAATATGATTCATTTTTAATTGGGTATTCAGTCATTTTTCCTTATGGTAAAGACTCTTCTGTTGTAAGAATTATACATATCAGCATGTTTTTAAGGATTTTAACTTCCTGATTTTTTTTACATGTGCCTGCCGTCTCTTTCTACTTGCACTGATGAATTTCCAAGCATAATTTATAGATAAAAAGATTATACTTTCTAGAAATTTCATAATACAGCATTTAAAGTAACTTATTTCTAAGCATTAGCAGTGTCTAAGTTGGGTGCCTTCAATCACTGAACTAAAACTTCTCTGAAGGCCTGTGAGTTCAAGAGTTCAAGGTTACCTTCGATGAGACATTAGAGTTGTGTAGATAGGGATTTCCAAACTCCCCTAAATTACTATTGCTAAAAAATAGATTTATGTTGAGTTGATCTTGATGACCAGATCTTGTCTTGTTTGATTTGTAAATTGTACAGATATTTCTAACAAATCGCATTCCAGCCTAACCACAGGCTCCTTCTGGTCGTCAGTAGTGGCGAGCAAATGTTTCTCACCCGAGTCAGCAGAATGTTTCTCAATTTCTTCTGTTAGCCCTTGTTAGTGCCTCCTGCAATTTAAAAGGAAAAAAAAAAAAATCATTGGAAGAGGTTGAGGGAAAGACAGTTGGTGTTCAGGATCTTACATGCCTTGAATTTCAGCGACTCTTCCTGGTTTGGCAAGCAGTGTGTCTACTAAATCGCCTGGGTTTAGTATTTGTTGTCTGGTATGACAGGGTTTGAAGTAGTTTTGCAAATGCCCTTTTCAAAGGTAGAGCTGCAGTTAGAGTCGAAGAGGGGATATCTTGGAGGCTCTCCTAAAGTGTTGAAATAAACTGAGCTATTGCAGAGAGGCAAAGCACTCGGAGTATTTACTGCAGCCCCACGTGGAGGAGGAGGAGAGGGTGGAGGAGGTATTATTTGTGAAGAGGACTGAAAAGTTGTATGAGAATTAATCCTTCTGGTGCAGGGAGGAGTACAGAGAAAACATCTGAGTGTATATTGACTGGGATTTTCCAAAGATGGCACCTAAAGCTCCTTTGAAGTTGGTTTCCTGTTCCATTTCAGAGTTAAACAGTCACCATTGCTAAACATAAAGCAAAATGGCACCTCTCTTACGAAACATCCAGCGACCCTCCCACTCTTCCTCCCCCCACCCATTGCAACCATGGTCCTGTTTAGCCAGCCATTGTTTTGAGGTGCTTGGTAACCATGGCTTTGTGAAAGTATAATGCTCTATGTGAGCTTTCAGAGCTAAGCTAGAACAAAAGCAGATGTCAGAGATGTTGCATGCAGCCTGCCAAGCTGTGAGACGTCGTCCATTTGACTAGCAGGACAGCTGGGCTCCGCTGCCAGAGGAGGACACAGGATTGTTCTGCTTTCCTTTGGCTCGCTCTGAGTTCCAATACTCCACACTTCATCACTCTAAATGAACCGTTTATGCTTTATTTCTTATTCCAGTTAAAATGTGGCTTCTGTGGGTTCCATAACTCCAACTTTTTTCCATTATAGAATTGTTTACATTGCAGTGGATGAATTATGTTCGACTGGCGTAGTCTTCAGGTGGCTCATGGGCCGTTTACAGCTGCTTTGTGAAATGCCTTTTTTTCCATTGGCGGCTACTTGTAAAATTTTTTCTTTTGCAGACGTTTGTTGAGACCGGGAGAGCTCTCTTAACAGGAGGCAATGTTTTGAGACCATTAAGCCATTTCAAGGATGGCAACTCTGTTGAGAAGCTGCTCATGGCAAGAAGCTCATGCAGCAGTCCGCTGTTAGGCATTTTGTCATTGCTTGCTCTCCTGAGATTGTACGGTCTTCTTTACACACCCTGCGTGCAGTCAGAGAAGAAATGCTGGTAATGCCATCACTGAAACCTTGCAAGGGTGTGGGGCCCTCACTATAGTAGCGACTAAATTTGTCTCTTACTATTATAAAGCTGAAACTAACAGTCTCCCATCGCAGCTGGCTGTAGTTACACTGTAGTGTGGTATGTCTTCCAAATTTTGTGGAACTGAAAACCATACTTCTTGATTCACACACCGTATCTCACTGCCTTGGCAACGACCTTACCCTTACTCTCAAGGGAACGTAGGAAATGGTCATTTACAACTCAAGTACGGGGGGATTTTCTCCATGCAAATTTGCTATTCAAGAGAATTTTATTGCTGATTTCTGCAGGTGAAAACCATTAATTTAAGGAAGATGGCTTGAGACCTTTTTTGTCCCAAGGTAGCTGTCAGACTGGGGAGCGGCAAGCAGGGGGTGGGATTAAATACCCTAAGTTTCAGAGTACGATGGAAAAGGAGGTTCCCAGGTTTGCCATAAATGTACTTTACAGTTTTAGGAAAGTTTCAACTCTCTTTAAGTCTGTCCTTGATGAGTAAAATAGAGATATGTTATTTGTTTAGATATGAAGCTGCTGGGGACAGGGATGATCTAGCTGCAAGTACCAAAAAGGAGTTAGTTGCCATTGGAGCCTATAGAAATGTCAATAGTATACGTTATTAGTCATCGGTTCATTCATCCATTCTTTGTTCTCCCTTCCATATCAAAATCACTCTTGTGTGTCAATTTCTGGATCCTCTCTTTTCCAGTTTTACTTCAATGAACCTTTGTTTTTCTTTTTCTTCTCATTTATCATCTCAGCAGGCTGCATCTATGTATTCATATAATCCAAAGTATGCCAAAGCACTTTGAATTAGTCTCCTGTAAAGTAACAAGGAATAAATAAAAGAATTTGCTTGGTATCAGAGCAGCTTGTCTTGCACCAGTTGCATGCCAGAAGAATGGTTTTATTTTGAATTGTTTACATATGACAACAGTAGTCGCAGCTGTCGTATAGAAAAATATAACTGGTATTTTTTTCAACATTCTTACTTCACTGCCACTAAAAAATTACAGTATCAATGTAACTGCATAAGTCCAGTGCTCTGGTCTCTTCAGTGGGACCTGAAATGTTGACGTGAATGAACCCAACTAAAATCTTCTTCCCAGCAAGTCTAGAAAAAGCAATGGAGCTTCACCTTTTGTGTGAGACCTGCTGTGGAATTTCACCCTTTAATGTGCAAATGAAGCCTGCAGGGTCCTCTGAATATATCTCTGGCTCCTGCATTTCAAAGTGAGCTTTGGAAGCCTTGTGCAGGGGAATGGCTGTGCTGAGGTCTATCACACTTTCCTTCGTTATTCTGTAATGAATTTAGCTTTGATTTGGGTGGGGGGTATCAGGCTCCCTTATTGGTCTAATAAAACGTGACTCATCTAAAGAAAAAACATAGAAGAAAATTGTTGACGATATGGTTCCCAACGTGATGTCAAAATCCATCAAATAATAGCAGAAGTTAAGGTTCATATAAATTGTTCTGCATGTAAAGAAAACTTTAAAATTTATTTAAATCTGTGACTTTATGAAAAGACCTTAGTTTAACTCAGTACTTTTTTTTGTTTTCCTCCTTCTTTCCCAGACAATGTTTCCCTGACCTTTTGCTAAGTGATTTCTTTTTTAGCTACAATGTCTAGTGTTCAGGCCATAGACTATTTGAATTGCTTCTTGCTCCTTTTGTATTAAAATAATGGCAATTCTTTCAGGATTTTAAAGTATGTAGCAGTTCAATTCTTGAATAGATTTTTATGCTAGTTTTATTTGGAGGTCTGTCTAAAAAAATCTTGTAATGTAAGATGGAGACTAGAAGGAGTTCAATTATATGGCATTTAAATAATGTTTAAGTTTTGAATTGTATTTCAAACCATTTTTAGCAAACAGCAGTAAGGTCACTTTCTTGCATATGCAGAAAAACTGACGCAAATTAAGCAACTGGTTTATGGAGAAATATCCCAAAGTTAAGAAGGTCCGCTGTTAAGGTGTCATAAAGTCCCAGTCATTAAAAAAAAAAATTAACATAAAATTTAAATGCTTCCATCCTCTAAAAGCAACAGTAGGGAAAACACCTGCTCTAATAAAGCTGTAGGTCATAAATACCTTGAGGAGAACATTGTAAAGTTTTGAAAATTTTCCTGTTTTTTACAAAGTAAGGATTCTTATTTCACCTTGGCAACCTCATACTACTGTACAATGGCATGGCAAAAGCTGAAAGGCTCCTTAGCATTTTTAGTGGATCACAAGAAGGATTTTTTTTTTTTTTGAAAGAGCATTAATAGCTCAACATTGCACTTCAGATGGTCTAAAAAAAAAAAAACAACTCCAACATTTTACATATATAACATTATTAATGGCCAAAGTGAGAAACACTAAGTTTTAGCCTTAGCTCCTTGCATCAGGGACAAATGTGGGTTTTTAATTTTAACTTTTATTATAACTAACATAAAATGCATTTGAAATCACTTGTGTTTTTTCAGGGTCCACACATAGCATCAGTTACTCTTGCTGCATATGAATGTAACTCAGTTAATTTTCCTGAGCCTCCTTACCCGGATCAAATTATCTGTCCTGATGAGGAGACGACTGAAGGATCCATCTCTTTATGGGCTATCATCTCAAAAGTTAGGCTGGAGGCCTGCATGTGGGTAAGGTTTGGCTTATAAAACTTAAGCACTTTTAACTTATACACTTAATTTCTGTGTCCAGCCATACACAAAAATTCCTGAATTAGCAAAATAGTGATGGCTTACACTGCCAACAGTAGCATGTATGTTTGCAATGTGAATAGATGCCTTCCTGATCAACCCTCTTGCCCTGGATAATTTTAATGTCCTTTAAAGAGAAGCAATAGGCTGCTTCTTATATTACTGGGCTATCTTATCAACTGCAGTGTTGACTACTTTTCTAAATGCTAGCAGAGAATGCTCATGTACTTCAAAGCTGTTGATGTAAAAGGTAAGTTTCAGAAAGGGTATCTGCATCCCAAATGAACTTGCAGCTGTCAGGTCTTGCACTGCATGCAGTTAAGCGATAAATAATTTCAAAAATCTTGAGCCTGTAACTTGAGTGAAGTTGCAGTTACGGATATGAAGGACTCGGGCCCTAATATCATAGCCGAAATGTTTTTCTGGGTTGCATCGATAGATTGGATTCAATAAGAGAGTGTTATGTTGCACATTTTTATGTATTTTATTTCTGTTTCTCTGCCTGTTTCCATCATGGCAAACTTTTCACTTAAAACAGGAAAAGCAGGGTAGCTTTTAAGTGAATCAGGATCTTAGGAAATGCTGTCATTGGAACTTCCTTTCCATTTTCCTTTTTTTGCCCTCTGCAGCTTTTTTATATAAGTTTGATTTTTGGAGGATTTTGGTCAGCTAAGATGTTTTTTTCATTACATGTAGATTATTTTGGATTGCAGTTTACACAGATGCATCTGCTGTGAACTGCATGCCAAATTAACTTTATTTTACTACTGACTTCCTGTTCTAGCAGATGATTTAATTATTAAATTCTTGGTTGTCCATTTCAAATGTAGAGAGAGGAAGTTCTGAAAATACATGGTATCTGATGTCTGCCCTTGTATTCCTTCTAATGATATGAAAAGATACATTAAGGCAACTTTGGTCACTACCACAGCTTGTAAAATTATCAGCAGCTGTGTTACTTACAAAAATTCCAGTTAGGTTGTGTGCATTACAGACTAAAGTAATGTGTAGCACTACCAGCGTCAAAATAGTAAGAGAGAAATTGGACTTACAGCCCTCTCAAGAAGCAAAGTACATCTTAAATTTCACACTTTCTAATGAGAGGACAGAATTGCCTGAATGCTACGTAAGTAGCTAAACGTACAAGTACTTGTATAAGACCATAAATATAAGATTTCCTTTTATTTTCTTCCTCGTCCCCCTCTGCTTAAGTTTGTTTAATGGAGACTAGAGTAATAAAAATGGCACTTACAATGACATTTCTAGGGTTGCAAAATAAAAATGTAGCTCAGGGTAAACATCCATTGCTTAATCCTCAGCATGTAAAATAACTGAACTATGATGAGAATTAAGTAGTTTAGAAATGAGTTAACAGAGTTGCAAGGATTGAAAGCTTGTATCCTTCTGAGCAGCCATGAGGGAGAACAAATAGTACCTTCAGCCGCTCATTTGAGCTGCGTTTCTTAGTTCAGGCTAGGGAAAAGACAAGGGAATTAGGACCAAGCCGGAACGTTTGTATCCCACTCTTTCTCCCCCCCCTTTCTTTCTTCTCGCCTTTGAATTCATTGTCAGCTACCTTTTCACTGAACGCTGTCTCCACTAGATTTTCCCTTGGGAGCATCCTCTGTCTACCAGTGGTGTCTAGTGTAATGTTATGCTTTCTTGGAATGTTTCATGAGTACATAAACATTGCTTGCTAATTTCCTGTAAGCCAAATCAAGTTGGCAATTGCTGCTGCTTCTTCAAGTATGTTTCTTTTGTCCTAATTCCAGTTCACTTTTTATGGAAGCTGTTGAAGAAACTTATTTTTGATTCTGTCACTCTTAAACCAAATGTCCACTTAACAGGAAAGTTACAGTGCCTTTCAGAAAGTGAAAAGGCTGATTATTGCAAATCAAAACCTTTGTAAAAAAGAAATTTAATTTATTTAATTTTCTGCTTTTAAACTGTAATCAGGAGTATTAAGTTTAATTCCTAATCTTGGTATGATTGAATGAGCTCACAAAATATATCTTTTTTTTTTTTTTTTTAAAATGGGACCAGCAACTTCTAATTAGATCTAAAACCTGAAGTTATGGCAAATACTGGGTGAATGCAAAAGAAAAGGAATTATTAGATGTATACAGACAGATGTGTTCCTAATGCAGCACTTGGAGCCCTGTTAAGAATATGTATGACAACACCACCAGCCTGTTTCCTTTAGACTTGTAAAGTGAAATTATGTTGAAAGGCTCCAAAGTGAAATCTGGCCAATCTCCTTGATTATTTGGAGGGAGACAGGAGGGTGGTAGCAATATAAGTTTTCATGTGAAATGTTGAAAGCAGGTCAGTCCCAGTGGGGACTTTGCAGACCTCTGACTATAAAGCTACCCAGACTAAGTATCCTGCAAGGTTTGAATGCGGGGATTTATCTGCACAAGGGATTTGATTCAGATCACAAAAACATCAGTGACTGTTTCAGCCAACTTAAACCAGGTACAGTTTTTTCCAGAGATTAAAATCATTACTAGTCCCTTGCATGTCAGTGATAGCCGGTTTTGCTGATAATGAGTGTTACGAGGATTAAATATCACTGTATCTAAGGAGTTATTAGGTGAAATGAAAATGATGCTTTTTTCAATCACTGTAAAAGTTGGCTCCACCAGTCCTGGCCTGCAGAAGGACTCTCAAAAACAATCTGCTAGGTGTATGCCAGTTTTCACAGCCTTCCATCCCACAGGGACAAGGAATTCAATAGTGCCCTACATTTTTAATGTGTTGCAGCTTTTTTTGTTTTTTACAAGAAATAAGGGGAAAGAATAAAAATGTTTAATTGCTCAGGATTAGCAGAACAGACGGCCTGTGTCCTGACCAGGATAAAATCTGTTTAAAAGACTCTTTCTAGTGGAGTAATTTCCCAGTTTCCTTTTCTGAATGTATTTGTGTAAAAGAATTTTGATTAGCATTTGCCTTTCCAATTTATTGTTAGTCCAAGGAAGCTCCATGTAAAACTGGCATTCGAAGTTAAATGGTGAAAATGGACAGCTAATGTTACAAAAAGCAGTTAAATAGTTACTGGTTTGGATCCCTTAATTGCTGCTTTTTTTTTAATGCACTTAAGGAACCTATCTCCAGCAGACATGAAATCATATGATTTTTGTTGCACTTCTGAAATGTTTTGTAATAATGAGCATGTGACTTATCCAATTTAAAGGAAGTTCATGTCCAGTACACACATGCAAACCTCTTCCTCAGTTAACAAAATGAAGCCAAAGCAAATTGGCAGAGCCTGGAGAAGCAATGTGACTTTTTGTTCTTGCATCACCCTGAGAACATAACCTCAAGTTAATTTTTGTGAAACGTTGTTGCTACTGTTTTCAGGCTTATCTTCCCTTGTGCCAGAAATCTGCAGATTAATGAAGTTCAGCTTGTTGCACTCGTTTAAATTTTTTCTTCTGTGGAAAACAAGGGCATAAACATATGAGGCTGTGCACTTCATATGCTTAAACTGAGAATTTAACAGTTTGGGTAACTGCAGAGAGTGGCGGTATTGAAAACCACAACCTGTTGATTTGGAATATCCACAGCAGCTGGAATTCTCCCTTGCTTGCAGCTGCACATAGAGCAGGAACAAAGGAAATTGAAAAGCTTTCGCATTGCTTCAAAGGAATAGAAAAGCATTTGTTACTCGCTACTGACCCTAAGAGAGAAAAGCCATCTGCATGTAGCTACGTTTTAGCACTTTTCCAGTGCGGTGCCCAACTATTGTGCTATTTACCTGTCCTATATTTAAACCATTCTGAGTTTAGTCCGAGTTCCTGTTTCATTAGCCTCTGTTTATCCATATGTTCGATCTTAGCTGTCTCTCTTTTCTTTTCTTTTTTTCCTTGGTTAAGCTAAAGTTGCATTTACCCACAAGATTGAAATGAGTCATTTGATGTCCTGAGAAAACAAATATAATTTTCCTGTGGTGAGAAAGCAACCATGCTTTCATCTCGGGTTCTCTTGGCTTGCTTTATTCCATCTAAAGGAGAGAGAAAACTCGAGATCAAGCTTTGCTTAACCTTATTTTCCTTGCTCATAGCTGTAGGAAAACTCGAGCCTGTTTTCTAACAAACACTCACACAAAGTCTCATGACTGAACAAGTAAACTACATGACGGCACCGGGGAGGAGTTCCCAGATTATTCTGAAGGCCGCTCAGGAGCGAGGGCTGTCACATGCCGGCGAATGTGTCTGGCATTCATGTGGTGGGGTGAGATGGCAGTGCTGTGCTGAGTCAGGGATCGGGTCGGAGAGCAGGGCCCCCGTCCCGGCTGGCTCTCCGGCTGCAGCGCGGCGACAAGCTCCAGCCTCCCCACCGCACCAGGCGCAGCTGGCCACCGGCTGCGGAGCTCTGCCGGAGCTGGGCAACGCGCCACTCTGCAGGGCCCCGCAGATGCACGGATCGTGTCGTTTTGACCTTGCGGACCGCAGCTTGGGAGCCGCTGACTTGCGAGCGTGATGGTCTGTGCCAAGAGAAGCTGAATTTGCTAAACAAGGGAAGGGGGAAAGCGGGGTTTCGAAGGAACAACGTTATGTTTGAAATCGGGAGAAGTTTGACCTGGTGGGTAAAAGCAAGCTTCTCAAAGCAGCTGGCCTCGTCAGTTCTAATCATTTGAAATGTCTACGGGGCTGTGCACATCACATGTTTCCTATTTAAGAATAAACACGAAAATAAATCAGAATTATTCTTTTCCCAGGGTGCTGGCACAGCTATTGGAGAGCTGCCTCCATATTTTATGGCGAGGGCGGCCCGACTCTCTGGTGCTGAACCTGATGATGAAGAGTACCAGGAATTTGAGGAGATGCTGGAACATGCAGAGACTGCACAAGTAAGAACAGTGCAAAACAACAGAATTAATAAAACACAGAACAACTAGATGGAGTAAATAACCATTCCAATGAAATGGGAATGGGCCAAAAATCGGTTGGTGTGAGTTCACAAGGGACTTCCCAGGGATGGAAAAAGATCCTCCACTGGGTAGAGATACCTCTGGTGATGGGAGGACAAGAATGCAGCTTGTTGAAGCACATACAATAGTGCAGCCAAAGTATTTGCTACAAATACCGCGTTTATTTAAACTTCCAAGAACAGCACAGTAAAGGTAGGGAGAAAGTGGGCTAACAAACCAGTGATAGAGGAGGTGCTGTTCCATAACCATGGTTGTTATAGCTGCATTTAAAGCCTTCCTGGGCCAGGAGATGATTCTCAGTCGGCTCATCCCCTTCAGGTAAGATTTGCCTGCCCTGCCACTAACGCCTTCAGGGGCCAGTGGGTGACCCATTCATCAGCCTGAGGAAACTTATTTTTCGTGATGTGAAAATGCACCCAAACTGCTCTGAATCCCTTTTCGTTGCTCTTGTCATTTATTTTATTGATGGATTAAATACCGCTTATGTTACAGCGTAGTTTGCAACTGATGCTGTACGTCAGTCAGATATTATCGTAGGTAATTTTTCATTCAGGTCAGGAGTTTGCATCCTGTTCACAAGTTAATCATAGTGTTTTACAAGAAATTAAACTTTTTTTCCTCAAACTACTTGCCACTGTATTTCTCTTCTGTATTTTTCCTTCTTACCATGATTTGTCTGCCACTAAGTTGAAACGGGTCATGAGACTGCTATGAAAAAAACAGCAGATGCTATTTACCATGCACTGCTGTCTTTGAACTGTTCTGCCAGGGTATTTTCTTGATATAAATATATACTTTTACTTTTTTTTCTTCCTTCTCTTCAAAAAATGGATGAAGCTTTTCTATGAAAAGAAGGTGGTTTGTCTGGGAATACTGAGTGCAATCTAGTAATTCTAACAGTAAACCCTGTGTTTCCTGAGAGCCTCCCCCTACTAGCAAGTTCCAAAGGGTTTTTCTGCTATTGTAAATAGTAAATTCTTCTATTTCTTTTAAGATGCAGTGGGGGGATCTGCTTTGTCCTTTATTCTATCATCAGTCTTTGCTTTGCAAAATGATCTCTAACTGTATAAAAATCAAGTCGTGTTGAAAAAAAAACCAAAACAAAAAACAACCAAACGAAACCAGTCAAATGCATGACTCGAGAGCTGAAATGCTATCTGTGTTTACTGAAACTCTCCCAGCAAATTATATGCGTGTACAGTTCTGGGAGCAGCCAGAGTTGGTTTCCAGAATGCACAGTAAGATTCTTGGGAAGAAAATTTTTGCTAGAGAGCATTTTGTCAGGACAGGCCAAAATATAGCTAGCTGTATTGAATGCCCTTAGTAAATGAATGGCGTTATGTAATTTATTAAGAAAAATGATGGTGTTATTTACCAGTACTTTTGATTTTATTTTCTTGGCAATTGAATTTGGATTGAAGCATGTTGTTTTGTGGATGGATGGCCAGGAAAAAAAAAAATCCTTTTAAACTCCACTTGTGGTTTGGTTTCTATAAAACTCTTTTAACATGAGGCTTTGACAATCCGATTAAACTGTATTGCACTCATAAAACTGACAATTCAGTTTTTTCCATTTGCTAATATGACTTCCTTTTTACTTTTGGCTTCAATCATGTTTTTGCTAGATGTCTGTGGGAGACAGGCCTGCCTTTTCCTATGACCTTGAGTAAATCCCGATCTTCAGCATAGCTTATCACTCTTTGTTCTGTAATTGCTATTCACGAGCAGTTATGATGTCTATTTTTAAATTGCTCAATAACAATTTTCATTACCTACAGCAGCTTCTCCCACTCTCCCAAGTTGAAGCCTTATGCTTAAGAAAACACAGGGGATGTGACAAGTGTCTTGTGCCATGGAGGCTACTACAAATGTTTGACGTCAAATGACAGGAGCCTGCTTTCAGTATAAAGGTCTCGCTTCATCCTGCCTTTTTGAAAGGCATGAAAATGGGTGTGTTAGATTTTGAAGAATAGCTTCCCCCTCTACTTCTGCTGAGCTGCTATATGCCTACAAGGCAAAGCCAAATGGTTTGACGTTTTTGCCTGCGTGTGTTTTGTTTAGAAAGCTTGTTGCTGCCATTTCTCAAAAACAATGGTAATTTTGAGAAACAGATGAGGATCTTCTATGGTGAGAATAGACTATGAATATAACATCCAGCCTGAAGGATCTGTGAGGGGGAATGTGCTTGGTAGCTTGGCACTTTAAAAAACAACAAAAAAAGGAACCTAAAAGGACTAAACAGCATAAAGGTTTAGTGCCTCGTTCAAAGTTACACAGAGTAAAATACTATTTACTTTAAAGAGTCTGTCGATGGGTTTTTCTGTCATAAACCTCAGATCTAAGTAACCTGTCTCCTTGAGCGAGGTTTTGAGAAAACTCATTAGCCTGCAGACGTGTAAGTCTGCCGTGTACTTTCCATTAGCATCCTTCAGAAAAAGCCCCTCATTTTAAAGGAACACTCACTTCTCCTTCCTGTGCGTCCCTGCGTGTGCACGCCAGGGAGTTAGCCCCAGTTACATAAAGGGAGCGTCAGAGCTTCTCTTGTCTCGTGGCTGCTCTTATTAAAATCGAGCCACTTTGCCCTGGAGAAGGAGTGTGGTTTACAAGCAGGGCTCTTTTTTCTCAGAGCTCCACACAATGCAGAGCCCAGCATGCTATAGGAACAGAGCAATTCGGTCGGATTTGTTAATACTTAAGGCAGTATTTAAAAATTAGGAATGTTTGAAACGGTATCTCAGTTGCTGTTAACTCTCTTCCAGTCAAATTCCAGAGCGAAGGACTTGTTTATCAGAGCTGCCCTTTTAGCCATGGGGAGTATCTCCAGTGCAGCCGTTCAAACCAACCTCTCAATTAGGGGAAGTGAATCTACTATTTAGTGCTGGGGCAGCACATTGGTAATAATACAGTGCAAGCATACTTTTGTAGTTTCATATCTACACGCACATGTGCAGGGACTCTCTTTTGCCCGTTTAATAGTTGCTGATTGTTAAGTATTCTCATCTTTCTCTGTCATGCTGAAACACTTAAAGCTGACGGAGGTTTCTGGTGAAAATGAAGCTTTTAATGCCAGCTTCCCTCAAGGTACTTAGTGATAATGCATAATGCGTGGGCTCTTGCTGTATCTTGGTACTCCTTGCTAGGAGGAAAAAAGTATTAATATCTTTGCTGTATATCTAATCCTTAATGACTGTAAGTGTTTGGATTCATTAAGTGGCATATTTTTAAGAACTAATGATTTACACATTGGGCTTTGCTTCTGTGCAGCATTGCTGCAGCCAAATTTCCATGTAAAAATATTTTCTAGTTGCCTATGTTACTATCAGCCACTGCTGTTTGTTTACTTTCCGAACTGTGTCCTGCCTCTGGAAGAATACAAACTTGAAAAAGGGTTAAATCCATAGAAATGCTGAGATGCAGCAGGACTGGTTTGTAAATGATTGAGTGCCATCTGCACACTGAATGTCAGTTGTTGCTGGGACCTGTTTTTGACTCCACTGAACCTTTACTGGTTGTGGTTTGTCTGGCCATCACATGACTTCTCTGAAAATTCCCCCTCCCCTCCATTTCCAGTAAACTGTTTGAACAGGAGTGACTCAGACTGAAACCAGCTTCCCTGTAACCACAGGGCTTGTTAAAGAATTTGTCAACGTGGACTCAAGAGGGTTTGTATTAAACTAAGCTGCAACTGCTTCGGTTTGCATTGCGTCAGGAGTTCCACCGAACAACTTCCTGCTCGCTTGGAGAGTCGGCTCCTTGTCTGCAAGGAGTTAAACTGATGAACTTTTGCGATAGTGACAGTTAGACACATGTTAAACCCATCTTTCCAGCATTTCTGAAAGGTCTGGTGCCTTGAGCTGGATTGCTTTTCCACATCTTCATGTGGGGTTTCTCTTTGCAGAAGCAGAACAAAGTACGGTACCACACCCAGCCATGGTTACTCCGAGAACCCAGCACTGTGTTCTGACACGACACTGTGACTTAATTCAAATGGAATGATTAGGTTGAACTAATAAGCAAAATGTTACTTAATTAGCAGTGTAAAATAAGACAGCCAAATTAAAAATGGATCTCTCCCGTGATTAAGCTAACAGCTAGTTAGGAACTGATAAGTTCCTGCTTGAAAAGGATTCGCCGGCTGCTGGCTTCTTTAATCAAAAGGTTTTGAGGGTATTCGGTACAAGAAAAAAGAAGTTCAAGCAGACCGCAAGCAGGTTTTTATAAAGCAGTTATCATAAAAATGGAAGTGGTAGAGTCACATACAATAACTGGAAAACCTTGATGACTTTTTTTTTTTTTGCTTTCCCAGAAATAACTTGTTTAAACCCAACATCAAATTCCGTTCATAATTTCTCTTGCTCCGTCTTCCAGTCACCCCCTTTCCTCATCAGCTTCCTCTCTCTATTTATTAATTGTTCCTCCGTACAAGAAGGAGATTGCTGGTGTTCGGTCTAGGCTGCCTGATGGGTGGCCACCAGGAGGCTTGTCTTCACACACTGCATTCCTGAAGTTTGATGCCTGCATTTGTTACTATATGTCGAGGAGGTATCTTACCCCATTTATCTGGGCACGTAATTAAATGGAAATTCAAAACTAATCAAACCTTGAAGCTTCACTTTAGAAACTTCCTATGAATGCTATCGCTTGAGAGTGAGATGGCAAACTGGCAGTGAACTAACAGTAGAGTGTGGTGGGGTTTTTTTCACAGGCAATATAATAAGCCATCAATATACTGAGTAACAGCTTAGTTTTAAATTGTTCTCCAAAATTCCTGACTTGAAACAAGCTTTGGAATGAAAGCTTTAAATAAGGGAACTTGTTATAGAGGAGTTCCTGAGAAAAGAGGTAGCAAAGAGTTAATATAGGCAGAGGGTAGACAATAGGAGCTATGAGTAACAAATGTGTAAGCCACCTCCTTGCTGGATTTCTTTGGACACTGGCGAGAGAATAGGGCAGTCTTGTGCCTGCATTGTTCTATTCATTTGCACACCTGCTTACAGATAAGGAAAAAACAGCAATGAGCATTACATTACCTTTGCTAATGGTAATCTAGAGATGACTTTTTCACATTCTTCTTTGAACGGCTCTTTGTGATAAGGTCTGTTCCCTAAAACTCGTTTACGTGGCCCTCTGTCATTTTAATGTTTAGTGTGTAAATACATAAATCGGAAATTATCGAGCCACTGAAGAAATCTGGATTACTTTGCAATATTTTTGCTCAATATTAGGATATTAGCTCAGAGGAATTTTTTTCAGTAACGAATCTCTAACTTTACAACAGAAATGAACCTTTTCGGAAAGAATGTCACCAAGTTTACTGGAAATCTTACAGGCTGCATTTGCACTGTAGTTGTGGAGAGGCAGTTAGCTGAACTCTGCCATTGGATTTGCATGCCCTGTTCTATGTGTGTCAGGAATGCTCAACACCAGTTTCTAAGGGAAAAATTTGGTCCTAAATACTTGATATTTCACTCCCCTGTATTCTGAGAAAGACCAATAAATGATCAAAAGTTTGGGTCAGATAAGCTGCTTCAAAAATATTTTTTCAGGGAGAGCCTTCAATAACTGATAGAAATTAATTATGGTATCGTAATCAAGAAAATGGCTACTTTCCCCCCCCCCCTGCTCCAGACACTGTTTAGATATCTGTGTTGTACAAGAGTCTGGTATGCAGACCACTTCTCTAAGCTGTCTGGGAACCTCTGCTACTTCTGAGGGAGAACAAGCGAGACGTATGCTTAGCATTGCACATCTGGTGGCTAGGCTGGGCAGGAAGACTTGTGTGTGTAAAAGGATTTGTCAGCTGTGTAAGAAGTTGCTCACTTTTATTCTACAAGTATTTTTCTGTGCATGGGTTTTCTTTCCTAACTTAGAATTAAGTTCTCTGTGGCGGAACAGTGTATTTTTTTTCAGCACTGGTGACTTTGGCTCTGATTTGGCAGAGATTGAAAAGGTGAATCTATTTGTCTGGTTATCAAAAATTGCTTCCTTGATGATGGTGGCTAAAGCAAAGCAATAACTTGCTTCAATCCAGCAATCATGAGCCCTTCCTTAAAATGTCTGGATCTTAAACTGCCCAAAAATAGGACTCGATGATTTGTAATGGATTAAAAGAAATTGACAATATCCTGGAATTGCTTGTCACGCCACTATAACTCGGTCAGCAGACCTGTGGCCACAATAACTAACTGCAGTTGTAGCTTTGAGATAAATGAGCACTCGCTGTGCAGCTGCAATGGTATTTTAGGCAGCCAGCACGTTGGTGGAGGCAATGCCAGCATACGCTTTCAACTGTAGAAGCAAAGGCTGGAGAGGTCAATGGCTGATGTGTGGGAACCAGAGTGATAGGATGTTCTTTTCCTTCATTCTTCTCTCTGTAGGTGGCTGCTAGTATCTCATTGTGGAATCGCAGAAAAAAAATCATCTTGAAAGGGACCTGAAGCAGTTTGTAGGCCAACTTTTTGCTCAGAGCAGTGTCATCTATGAGATCAGCTCAGGTTCCTCAGGGCACTGTCAAGTCTGGTCTTGAAGCCCTCCAGGACTGGAGACTGCACAACCTCTCTGGGTAATCCCTTCCTGCGTGGACTGTCCTGACGGCCTTGCTGCTTCGCTGACATGCCAACCTGACAACTCTCTTCCATGAAATAGATTGCAGGATCTGCTCACTGCCAGATCTCCTACAAGATGTGAATAGAAAGTAGTTCTTTAGCAAGCAAAGAAATACTAAGTTTTATTTCATGCTTTCCTGCACCACTATGAAATTGTAAAGTATCAAAGGGGATGTGTTGCTTCATGCTACTGCACAGACCTGAATTGAGGAGTAGAGGTGGCAGGGGATGTGGTTAAAAGGGGTAGTGCTTAATAGGACAGATTTGATAAGACTGAAAGGACATGCTCCTTCCTCTTCCTTCAGACTGTTTCCTTTAATTGTGTCTTATTCTTTACAGAATTTCTTTATTCTTACACTGTGAAGCAAAAGGACTTTCTACGTCAAAGTCTGAGAGCTTCAGTTCTAGTTGTGGAAAATGCTGGCATTAAGTTTGAGGGTGCCTACTAACTCGTTGAGCTCTATAATAGGTGTTCATTTTGGTATATCACTTCCAAACTTGAGCATGGTGTTGGATTGTAAGTCTAAAATCTTGAAACTAAAGCTCCTGAGATGGAGTTTATTATGAAGAAGCATTTGCTAGTTCTTCCCCGAAGGTCTAGAGGAGAGGGAGAAGTGAGGGAAATAAAATGTTCTTACCATGGTGCAGTTGGTTAATGAAGTGAAGACAATACCTAGAAGTTCCTAAAGCTAATGGTCTGTTTAATCCAGAGCTGGTTGGGTTCCTTCCTTTGTGTTAATGGGAGGTCTTACTTGCCATATAATGGATCCATTACTCTGAAGTTTCACACTTTTACTCCAAGACAGGTTAAAATTAAATGACCAAGGAAAGCAAAGCTTGCTGTTAGAATGAATGCTTCAGTCTGTTACACTCTGCTCCTCTACAACTTGCAAAGCATTCAGCTCTGCATAGGGCTTGCTCTATGGCTTCTTGGGTCTTTCTTTTCTAACATCAGTTTTAAAATCTGATTATAAGGACAATCGGTTTAACTGTATTTTCTATGGAAAAACTTCAATTTTTCTGGCACAAGAACTAATTGTAGTTACTCATATGTCTGAGTTTACAAAGTCCCAAAGATGAGCATCTTTCTGATTATCTTTGTGGATTGCAGCATCACCCCTTAACACGCAACCAACCTCAAGAATTTGAGCACAAACAGATGTGGAAATAAATCTGCATTTCTCTCAACAGTCGATATTCAGTATTCTTGTCCTAGGAAAGGCTAGTAGAAGAATTCACCTGTATATTTGATTTCTTGTTGACTTGAGATTTGTATGTAGTACCTACTGTATGCTCATCCTTGCCTACAAATATTCTAAATAATGGTTTGAAGTCTTACTAGCTTTAAGTCCTCAGATCTCTGACATAGTCTAATTAATGAGGTTTTGTAGGTACTGCTCTCTTGTCTTTCCACAGTTCTTTGGTAAAGCCTGTGAAGTCAAGGGCCCTGTTTCATTGCTGTTCAGTCTTCTTCATATTGTAGTTTCTAAAACGGTGTTTGCATTTGCAACATGGACGTATTTTTCTCTTGTAACTTTTCCATGATTGCCCTATTCCTCTTCCAGAAGTTAATGTCTCAGAAAACCCAGACTTCTTGTGAAGTGAAATTTACTTCCTTCCCAAGCTTAGAATTTGACCCAGTCCTCTTAATCTGGAATGTCTGTCCTATGCCTATCGTATGTAAATACCTTTTATCAAACTTCAGTGCTTGCTTAGATCTGCCACCTTCCCTTAGCTGCTTTCAGTAATCCTTGAAAGCTTTTTTTAACTTTGTCTTTTGACAGCCCAGTTTCCAAGACAGGGCCTTTCTTTCCCAGAGTTTTGAGTGAGAAGTAAGTTTAAACCTTACCTCTCACACCCTCTTCTCTCGAGGCACCAAGATGGAAATATCCCCTTTTAGTTTGCCCCTTGTTTGTATTAAGCTGGAAGTATTTTTGAGAAAGCCAGAACAGAGATGCAGGGCCACAGCCCTTTCCATGCACGTTTAGATGTTGAGAGTCATCGCAGCTGATGGAGTGGGAGATCAGTGCCACCATGAACCACTATCAAAATATTCTTGCTGGCAACCTACTGGAACCTTACTCATGAGATCTGTTACCTTTGATGTCTTGCAAGAGAGGTATGAAATGGTTTTGTTGGTCACTGAGTAATGAATTATTTGCAGGGATAGGCAATGACTATCAACTGTATCTTGATCTCTGTTCTCCTCATCGTAACTCCGGGTTACTGTGTGGATCATTAAATGTCATTGCTGATCTACTGCTTTCTTAGCATGGATGTATGTTGTAACCTCGCAGCCTGTAGGTAGCTATCCGACTTCTTTAAAACTGCTCTTCTGCAGTTAATACGTTATTTCAATGAGTTAATAATTCTTCCCAGTCCTCTGAAATTCTAGAATTCATTGCCTAACCACAAATGGTCATTCTCCCATAAGTTGTGTTTGATTCTATTGTGTTGTAATAGAAAGCCAGAAGAAACAAAATATTGTGCAGCTCATTTTTAACATAACTCAGATTTTTACATAAAAAGGAGCACTGTCTTTGTAGGCAGCTTTTTAAATGTTAAGGAATTTATAATTTTAATAATCTAGGATGGTAGCTTCATACATCATCTTCAATCTTTGGAAAAAAAATGTTCTCTTGAGATTATTATCTGGATAAGTAAATGTTTCTAGTAAGAAACTATTATAACAATAGTATAAATTATACTCAAATCTTGAAGGATTGTCCACTTCTTCGTCACATGCAAGTTACACATTCGCCTCAGGGGAGTCTGCAGGCACTAGGATGAATACTTACCTCTACAGCAACCGTAGTATTCTCCTTGTTTGTAGAGGACCATCAAGGTGCCACACATTCACTTCAGATCCCTGTTTATGTCTTTGTATTTTTTTAATGTTCATTCATGATCCTGTTTTTATTAGAGTAACAAATCCTGCATAACGCCTCCCAAGCCTTCCAGAAATTTATTTTTGAACTTCTTAAGGCTACCATCTGCTAGGTAATTATTATCTTGCTTGAGCGATTGCATTAATAATCACATCACTGACTTTCCCCTGATCCTACATTAAGGCACTGTCTGTTCTTACTAGTAGAGAATGCATAGATTATGAACTTAAGATTGAATTTAGTCTCATATATTCCTTCCCTTCTTTACTGGCCTTCCTCTTTGTGCTGTATCCACCAATATTACCAATATATTTGTAAAGCGCGTGACGTATTTACAGGAAAAAAAAAATTGTGATAGAAGAAAAGTTTCTCTGGGTCTCAAATCATTCGAACTGTGGATCATATCTTTCAGAGATGGACAACTATCATCCCTGCTGCGTGCAAGGAAGAGTGGGTTTGTGATAGGGAGTCATAGTTTTCTTGATGCTCCTAAAAACTGATTGCAACTTCATGTTAGAAAACAAATTGTTATATTACATAATCGTTATAGGCCCATCTGCGCAGTCTTTCAAGAAAATATCTTCTGTCGAAGACTTATGGGTTGTTTCTCTAAGGACTGTGGGATTCAATCCAATGCTGGTTATTCAGAACTCCTTGGTAACTATCAACTAGTTACTTGCTATGGATCCATCAACAATCTCTGCTTTTAGAGATTAAGAAAAAAGAGGCTTCACAATTTCAATGAGAACAATAAATTGAGACCATTCTGTTTTCTGATAATAAATCAGTGTTACAGAAGGAAAAGAGTAAAAATTTATTTTTTTTATTATTATTTTTTTTTCTTGAGCTTGTTAACTAAATCTAGTTAGATGTTCTTCGCTCAAATACAGAAGAGCTTGTGCAACTTTACAATGAAGGAGAAAGAAGAAGTAGAGATTAAATTATAAATGGAAACAAAATAAAACAGAGGGATGGGATGAAGGCTTGTAGTTAAGACAAAATTGTCCATTCACTCTTTCAAGAAGGAGGGCTTTTTTGTAGGGTTAAACGGTCCATGTTAAGTTAGACTCAAAGCTGTACTGTAACGCATATTTAAAGGAGGAACATTGTGGTAAGTCTTAGTTAGCAGCAAAACATGTCATTTCTCTTTACTATCCCTTTAGGTTTGGAGGTTTGGGAGGGTTTTTCGCTTTTGCAACATGTAGTAATGAAATGCTGGTATCAATAAAATGTGCCATTTTACCGAAGGCAGATATGAAGCAAGCTTCCTCAAGCCGCCAGCCGAGGCTTGTGAATCAGTATTTCAGCACTGACCTTTTTATGCCTCTCATTTCCATTCCAGTTCTTGAGATCTGATGATTAACCCAATGAAGTAATGTTTAATCATTTAACCTTCCTTTGCCTGTATTGTAGCAGTCACAGGAAATCTATTTCCAAACCAAAAAAACAAATCATCTTTGAAAGGGACATAGTGAGCTAAAGTATCCTGAAATGTTATAGAGAATGAATCATATTAGCTGAGAGTCGAGTCCAGTCTAGATACTTTAAATTTGGGGGAAAATGTTTTGCCTGTAAGTAGCTGAACTTTTATGTCTTTTTAATTTATTTTTTTTTTAAAGCAATAAGTTATGAAAGTTGTTTTGCTTTTATTTCAAATGCTTAAAAAAGTAGAGAAAAGATTGTTCCCTGTGCAGGCTTTATAACAGAAAAATTATATTGTGAAATAGGTAAAAGTTGTGAAACTGATGATTGTATTCTCTGAGAAATGAAACTTTTAAGGCTTTTTTATTATTGCAGATGTCGCAAAGATTTGACAAATGAAATTTAAGGAAGCAACCAAACAGAAGTATTTCTGAACTTGTTTTCATTAAAGTAAATGTTGAGACTGCAAATGCATAGTTTTATTGCAATCCTGATGTGTATATTACCATGCAAATTATTCATGGCTATGATTACATTAGATCACAGAAAATAGGGGGAAAAAAACCCCTTAATTTATCTCTTTTGGCTTATTTAGAAAGTTTGAAAAAGGAAGACAAATTAGAAGATCTTGACTGAAATTTTTAGAACTTTAGCTGTGCTTTCCGTGGAGTACTTTGTAATAGACAATGAATGTAAAAAAAATTAAAGAAGAAACAATCTGAGTAATAACTTAAAAAAAAGAAATTATGAATTCATAAGGTGAGAAAAATTGCCCCAACGTTGGTTTGGGGTTTTTTTGGAGACATAAACTTGTTACACTTTTTTCAACACTTTCATCATTGGTTTTGTAATAAAAATTGTGTGTTTTTAGCTGGAGGGAAAAAATTAGTTTAAGGCAGCCTTGAATTTTGCAGCAGTCTAGAAATGTGGGTGAAGGAAGCTGTTTATTTTTAAGAAATTTGATGAAAAATGGTGCACTGTGCTTACACTAAGTTAATACAGTCAATGTATATATAATTATAATAATATATTTTATTAAACCAGTTGTGCTGCAAGCGTTAGTTTATAGGTCACTTGCTAGAGAGTTTGTTTCCAATTCCAGCTTGTGAAAATTAATACAACAGTGTATTAGCAATGCAGTCTAAGATAATGGGTAAATATGTTAAAATTAGAATGGAAGCAACTTCCCTTGAAATATATCATGGACCTATTTGAATACTTGGATTTTAGTGTTTTATTTTAAAGATACTTTACAGTGAGATTTATGGAGCTGTGAAAAAATCTTTATTGGCTTATAAAAGTGAAAATATTGTTCTAACCCCACGAGCATTGTGAAATGGTGAACAAAATAGGAACTGAAAATATCATGGTCACATTCAGCTTTGTTGTAGAGTACAGGGGGAGACATCTTATGAAATTCCTACATAAGGCACTACTTTTTCAGTTCACCTTTTCAAAGACCAAAATCTGTTGTTGAAAGGACAATGTTACTGTTGTGCTTCAGCACGCTTTTTCATTTTAAATTAATTTGTAGAGAAATTCTGAAGACACACTTCTACTTTTGTATTTGGTTAAGGAATTAGAATACCTGTTGTATCCTTAGTGTGCTATATTTTATTTCCTTTGTTGATAATTGTGCGATCACACTCTGCAGAAGAGTCTTGCATCCTTTTCAGTTCATGTCCTAAATCCTCAGTGGCACCGAATGTGTACATTAGTGCTGACCCGTACTAGTGATCATATATTACCTCGTTTCAGTTTTGTTTACTAACTTGGAAATAACAACGAGGGAATTTTAGCTTGAGAAGGAACTGCCCTCAATGTTGCAAGATTTTTGGACTTGGTTCACTGCTAAATTATCACGTTTTGTTGTTTATAACAATTTGTGTCAAAATGCACTCTTCACAGAAAAACATGAAAAATTTTACTTTACTTGTCATGTAGGCATGTTCTAGACCTGTTTCTACTAAGAGAAGTTCAAGTGTTTGGTATCAGCCTCACTGGGAGTAGGTTTTAATCACTCATGCATACTGTATGTATCCTAAAAGTTAACTAGAAAAATATCAGGAACCAGTTTTCAAAAAAGAGGGAATATTTCATCTATCCCATTTTGCAATAAGACATTCACGATCCATGGTGTTACTGCTGGTGAAAGTTAGCAAATTCACCCCTTATAAAAACCCTTTAGAATATTCTATAGTCTCCTGTGGTTAAAAAAGTCCCACTGTAAGATGTAGGAAATCTCATTTCCTTGGCATTTTTCTTTAAGTTGAAGTATTTGTTTTAATTTGGGTTCTTTTTTCAAACATGAAGTATGATAAATAAAATTATTCTGCTATCAATAAGAATTGTTTGGGGTTTTTTATTTGAGAATTTAACTATTTTTAAAGCACTGTAGTGGAGAAAAGTTAGTACTTGAAAAAGGGGTGTAAAAAGCTAGCAAGTGGCCTTATTAAGTTTTTTTGGTTGGTTTGTTTTTTTTTTAATCTGGCATAGAAAGTTATGTCTGTTCTATAGTTCAGAATTTAAATAATATGCAAGAATATTGTTAAGTAATCGTAATTTACTTGCATTGGTGTATAGTATTGAAGGTTTCAACAGAATTGTAACAAACTTAAAATTGCATAAATGTAATTTTTCTGGATTATCTTGTAGTTGCTTTAATCAATAATTAATGATATTCTAAATTCTACACTTCACTGTTGAATAAGAATATCATTAATTATTGATTAAAGCAATTTCCTTGTGAAATTTATCTGATCGTTTTCTACAAAATGTAAATCAGTGAATATTGCATTGCTACTAGGAAATCAGCTTTTTAGTGCTTATTAAAAAAGAATTAATAATTACTTTTTAAAGTTTGCTATTACCAAAGATACTCAGCTTTCTATAACTACTGTTGCCAAGCCTGAATAGATAACACTGACCCTGTTTTTAACTTTTTGGACAGTTTTGCTTCAAAAGAATTTTATTCTCATGTAAATTCACTTCTCACATTCAAATAAACTGCCTGTGAGAATCTTTATTTTTACTTTTTAAAATGTATACTGGGTATTTGGTAAACTTTGAGACTCATGTTTGAAAGTTATGATGACAAAATAAAAGGAGGCAGCATGTTGTTTGTAAAGAATAGCTCAAATGTTATATGGTCTGCCACCTTTGTTGCTTTTAAAGTATTTTAGATTCAGCTGTATGGATTTAATGAACTTCACAATTCTGTTGTAGAGAGTACCTGGAATTAGCTATTTTGATTAAGGTGTGAGGATATAATGGGATTATTATATTCTGTCTTTGTGTTTTGAGAAAGTACCTTTTTAACATTGTAAGTGGTATTGAAGGAATTAATTCCCTTTGCTTGTTTAAGGAATAAGGTATAAGCAGCACTGGCATTTCAAAGATATGGGGAAATGAATACTAGAAAACCTGTTTCCATAGTCGTGTGAACTTAGTGCCACTTGCAGAGTTTTGAAAAACAAAACTCAATACATGTGGGTGGTCAGATTTTCACACTGAGCATTGTGAATTTCTCTCTCTTCCCTCTAAGCCCAGGCTTTCAAACTGGCCTTTTTGTTTTAAAAATTCTCCCAATTGCTAGTTAGGAAATCCCAAAGCATGGGGGATAGTGAAATCACATACATTTTGAGGTGTGTTCAGTTTGGATTTTGCCTCATTAATACTGTTTTCTTGTTTGCAGGATTTTGCTTCCCGGGCTAAACTGGCCGTCCAGAACCTGGTGCAGAAGGTTGGGTTCTTCGGCATTTTGGCCTGCGCTTCAGTAAGTTCATTTCAGTAGCAGAGGGGTTTATAATCACAAATTGCAGATTGAATGTATTGCAATTAATGCTGTGAACTGTGACTTGGTTTCATATGAGTCCATATGGGTCCTCGTGCCTTCTTTGCTATTTCTGTGTTCTCTGTGGTTCTTAGAGAAACAGGATGGTTGTGGTACTGGCAAATACAATAGCATGGAGAAACTCCAGTCCTAGATTGGCACCAAACACAGTGAATTCTGCATAAAAGCACAGCTAACAGTTACTATCCCTTCCTTCAACTTCACCGTTGGGCTTCTTGACACTGGTTCTCCTTGGAAGATAAGGAGTTTGGAATAGTTCTATTTCCTTTTTAATCCATCAGAAAAGAACGGTGCAGCAAGGGATCCCTTTTTTCAAAAGATAAAGCAATTCACTCCGTAGTTCAGCACGGTGTGGTGAAACCCGATAAAAACAAGGCAGTTCCCTAAAGATGCAGAAGGCTTGTCGCAGTAAGGAAGACTTACAAGAGACTGAACTAAGACATTTTTAAAATTCAGGAAGTTTCTGTGTTTCTGTTTCAGACCAGGGATGCTCCCTGCATTTGATGTTGAGGCCACGTCTTCTCTAACAGAGGCGTATGCCCACTGCTGCTCACTGCTCTGCGTTAGTGGGTATTTGGCAGATCAGATCATATGCCCGCTGACAGTTACCCTGTTGGGACCTTCCTAGCCCAGATTATTAGCTGGCAAGATATAGGCAAGAGCTGTATTATAACCTATAGATTCTGCAGGAACCATATTATAATTTCTTTAGGTGTTTATGTACTAGAGCTTACAGTGCTTGACATCTTCAAATCCAAAGATATACACAGACTGAAGAGTGGAAAACTACCTGTATAAACCCTGATTAGGATATCCATCCATAGTAATTCTCCTAAGTCTGCTCTGGAGGTATCTTTGGGTCATTAGGAACCAGAGAGAGCGGAATGAGGAAGCAAGTTTCAGAGTCATGGCTATACAAACTACAAACTACTTGTAGATTTTTATTTTTTTTTTTCTCTCTAAGCAAGAGGTGATACGTGCATCTCCACTGATGCTATTTTAGTGTTTCGAGTAAGATAATACTGTTCTTTTGGAGTAGAAAAATATTGAACCATTTGAGGTTTAAATCTCTCTCTGGAAACTTAATGAAAACTGGTCGGAATGATGTGCCTTACTCTTCCATCCCACACACAAAATGTGGGATGTGATGCACAGAAATGTGATTACAGTGAAGGGGGGAAGTGCAGGTCCCCTATGATCCCATTCTTCCGGAATAACCGCAGCCATTAGCCAGCTGCTCAGCTAATGAGATATTAACTCCACACTTGCCTAGCATCTCTCTTAGTTTCCCAAGTTGTAGTGATGACAATGCTAACTATTTGCTCAATTGCAAGTAACCTGTGTTAGCTGGGAAGAAGTAATCTGATTATAGTTGCTGGCATGCAACTTCTGTTTACTAATCTGTTGAACTCCCTTAATGTTTAGAGTGGAGCTGTAGGTTACAAGCTGTTCTTTAAATCCTTCCATCCAGTAAGCTCTTAGACTGCTCCTTCACTGCCTCTGACTCATTAGTCTCTAGTCACCATCTTGTGAGACATCGCTGCACAGGCTATTCTGTCTGTCTTGTGTAATCAGAACAACAGCTTGTAGGTGGCAGGGATGAGTTACTGGAGTGGCTGGACAAGGTGAAGAGTGGATAAATGGAGAACATGAGGAAGGAGTTGGTAAACAGGAGAGGGGATGCGTAAACGCTTCGTAGTTCCTGCTTAGTAATACTTAAACATTTGCTTAACTTCTTACCTACTTGCCGCACTGTTCTTCAGCGCACTCTGAGCTCCAGCTTCCTTCTGCTTATATAGGCTGCCCCGGCTTGGGGGAGGGATGAGGAATCATGAATCCACCACAGTACGCTTGAGGATTTGTAGATGTGTTTACAGAATAACTGCAGAGTAGCAGTAAAAAGGGTGAGGTTTAATGTGGCGGGGGCACTAAAAAAAGCATAGGGATTCGAAGCTATACATTTTTGTCGCACCTGTAGGTGAGGAAGGCAGCCCGCCACGTGTGCTCCTTGCATTTGTGTGTTCCCCCACAAGCTTCAGGGCTTCTCTTGCTTGTTGCTGCTTCTCCGTATGCTAGAAGGTGTCTCCTTTACTTGCCCCCCTTATAACTGGAATCTTACTTTTGGATTTTAAACAGTATTTTAGTTGGGTGTATTTTTTATGATTAGAGAACTTGCTCGTCAAGTGGTAATGGCTGCCCCAGCTGCAGGTTGTTGTCTGTCAAGCAGTGGCTTCTAAATGCTACATAAAACCACAATCAAATTGAATTTAAAACTTTGCAAGTTTATCCAGTGAAGTCAACTGAATTTAATGTTGTTTAGTGGCAATAAGAAAGCCATATTATGGTCTGGAGCTTATTTGCTACGTAAAGGCAGCTCTGGGGAAGGAACAAAGCAAGAATTAGCCCTGGAAGATCCTTGCTGTGACTTGTGAGAATTTGCCCTCCTGTCTTCGTGGGCTTTTTTGGCAGCCCTTAGTACTGCATATGTATGTTTTTTCAAAAACAAACAAAGAGAAAACCTCGCTGGCCTGCTAATATACCCTAATGTGGACTTGTTGAGTAACTTTTTGCTGCAATATGTTTAATGTATTGATGATATCCACAGCTACCCCTACCTAAAGCATGTTGCTCCCTCCATGGTGATAGTAATGCAGTAATTAGAATGTACTGTGAACTTACCAAAAAACCTCCAACCAACAAAGAACATACTTGAGACCTAGAGCAGACTTGGCTCAGAAGAGCAAAATTATCTGGCTGTGGTATAAGTAAATAATTTACTAGCCTCCTATGCCTAAGACAGCTGTCAGAGGTAAAGAATCATTTTAGTTGAAGTGGAGCATGTTTAGAGACCGTTTCGGGGCATGATTAGAGACCGTTTCAGATTTCTTCCTATGCAGGTGGTGTTGTGGGTGCTCATAAATTTGAATTGCTAGTCTATAACAGCTAAGCATAACCCTCACAAGCTTTCTCACAGATTTCAGATTTCCATTCTGTCAGTTGCAAAGTTACTATCTTCTATGGTCTTTAACAATCTACACTGTTTGTTTGTGTAACAAACCAACACAAATACTGCAGGATATTAGCCCAGTAATACACTGCTACTGTGAATTACACATACCCCATGCATTCACCCAGACAGTCTGCCCTTGTACTGCATGTGAAGTGTAAAAGGTTAGAATTTGGATACTTTCTTGGTTTAATTTCAAAAATATTTTACAGATAGTATCACAATACCAAATGTCAAGCCAACAGTTTAACAATAAAAAAAATATTTTAATTTTAAATGAAATGCATATGCTTAATAAAATCTAATCAGTGTTTTTAAACTGGATACATATGACTACAAATGCCAGTTTTTAAATGTACTTTCTCAGATGGAAGTCACTGGGGATCATTTTGAACACTAGCTTCCAAGAGTGATGTGCTTGTCAGTGAGAAAATTTGATAAATCACTCAGAATGGCTTTGCTGTGGTTTCTGTGCATTTCACATGGAAAACTTTTTGTTAGCTTTTTTAAAATCCATGGGTAAGGAGGGACCCTGAGAATGGAATTGTCTGGGACATTGTCTAGCTTAATCCCAGAGACTTAAGTTATGTGGTGTGACATTAGCATTTTTGTAAGTATTAAGACACAAGAGTTTTGGATCAAATTGAATAAGGGGAAAATGTTCATTTTTCAAAGTTCCAAAGTCTGTCGTGTTCCTGTTCGTCTAAGTAAGTGCTGCAATTCATGAACTTCTTTCCCTTGCACTTCATAGATTCCAAACCCTCTGTTTGACCTGGCCGGGATAACATGTGGACACTTTCTGGTTCCCTTCTGGACCTTCTTTGGTGCAACCTTGATTGGGAAAGCAGTAATTAAAATGCACATCCAGGCAAGTACTACACCTCCCTTAAGGCTCTGGGGTGAAGACTTTTTTTCTTTTTTTTTTTTTTTTAAACTGTTACACTGTGTTACTTCGTAATGAATTCTGGAGTCTCCCTTCCTGACCTGAAGTAATAGAAATTAATTTGCTGCAAAGGATTTACAATAAAGGATCTGCTAGGCTTCTTATGTTCAAAACATAGGCAAGTGAATAATTTATAGCTACAAACTAATGAGCTCGCTGCCTATACCACTCAGGAAATTGGTGGTTAGCCAAGTTATTTACCTACGGTTTTTACCAGACTGAAAGGACTTGGTACTCATAATGAACTTGCCTTTTTGGTAACAAATACTCATTTCAAAGAGCACTGCAACTAGCCTTTACCAGTTAAGCGGCACTTTTAAATGCTGCCTTTTATCTCAGTTGAGTGTGTAGAGAAAACTCCACTCCTTTCAGGCCCTGCAGAAAGCAGCCTGAGGGTATGTCTCTGGGCAGATTGTCCATAGCTTTCAAGCACGGTTAGCGATTTTTGGTGTCCTCAGTCTGTATTATTCTGAAATAGTCTGATATCAGAGTATGTCCAGTTTTTCTTGCGAACTCAGAGCCTTACTGCATGTTCTGAATTTGGCAATCAGAATCTCCAGTTGCTTTCCAAAATTTTGAGTCTCGCTTTTAAAATGCATCACCATCTTGTCCAATGAAAGATGAAGTATTGATTCCCAGGCGATTCTTTACCGGTGGCAGTGTGGTTAGTGCTATGTCATGAACTGCATCGCTCTATTTGTAAAGATCAGAACCAATGTTTTCAGCTGGGGCTTTTTTAAGCATCTCCATAGGACTGGTGCAGTGCCTGTAGCTGTGTTGCTTGGAAATCTTTGCTGTCACTACATTAAAATAGCAGAAGCTATTAGTAGTATAAAATTACTCGATTAGTACCCTCATCAAGCTGCTTAAACATCTTTCTTTCGCCCTGCACGGAAGATTTCAATCTTCAACCCTTTTTTTTCTTCCTGTCTTTTTGTAAATGGTTATTTTACTTTGCCTGGTCCTTAAACAGAAAATAATAAATAGGTCTGAAAATTCTTTCATTTGCTGTGATAGAACAACTTCTTCTCCACACTTATTTTTGTATTGTCTGAAATTTTCTGCTTTCAAATCTGGGTACTGTTAGAATTTGTTGTGGCAACATAGAAAAGTGAAATAGTATTTGTGTAATATTCCTTTTATTATTTTATTTGTCTTGTTTAGCTAGCAGAATGTTTGCTATGTAATTTATAGTGCTCCGCACTCAGATCAAATGTAAGTGAAAAAATATTTCCCAGTGTCTTGTACAGTTGGTAAATCATCTTATTTTGTAATATGTTTAGCGATTAGAATTCTCTCTTCTGCGACGCTTGATTTCAAGCGTACTGTTGCGCAGTAGCCTTGATTTTTGTAGTGATCTTGCTGCAATTTGTAATTTAGGAAATGTAAGTGTCATGGAAAAGGCTTTTAATGAAATCTTGCTCTAGACAGGAAGCGAGTGACTCTGGTACAGTGGCCGTCCTGGAGCTGCTTTTTACTGGCCTCTTCCTCTGGACCACAAAATCATTTTGTGTAGTTCTAGTCACATCCCTTATTTCCAGACTAGCGAATGCAGTTCTCATTAGATCATGTTTAAATTGATTTAAGGAGACTGTGGGAACTGTTTGTGTGTGTATATGCAGCTACACACAGTCTTGCTCACTCTTTGCAAATTAACAAGCTGTCAAATATGACAAAAGTGGAATTAGCGAAGGCTATTTTAACAAAATTTTAACTTGTGTTAGAAGAGAAGGGAGTGGTAAAATTGTGGACATTTGGATTTTCTGCAAAATAAGCCATGTGTTACAGAAGTTTGAAATTACTATGTTCAAATAAGACTGTTGCATTAGAGACCGTGACAATCTAAGTTTTTTGAACAGACAGGTACCCAATGGCTCTTCCTTTGTTCTTCACTAAGTATTTTTTGTTATGCTTCTGTCTGAAGCACTTGAACTAGGGGACTAGAAGATATATTATTTTTCATTTCTGTGATCTTTAAGTACAAGTGTTTGTGTAAGGGGATGTGAATTTTTCTGCATAGTGATGACTGTTTTTCCATTAAAACATTGTTGACGGAGTAAAGTGACCTTGAGCTTCTGGGAATTTAGGTTTGGGGAGGATGCGAACGGTTAGTAACATAGGCTACAAAAACATTGCAAGAAATGAAATCTGTGAGGAAATAGAGCAATAAAGTAAACAGCTTTTCTCTCTCCTGCCTCTTTTTGAAGAGTATTGAAAAATAAAGATCTTGAAAGAAAAGAGAAGGGAAAACTATGTGCGAGTGCTGGAGAAGCTGTCTGGTTGGAAAGGAACATAAATTGTCATACCCCATTGTCCCTGCTTCCCTTTTGATCAAATGTTTCTCTAACTGATGTTTTCCTTCCTACAGAAACTTTTCGTTATTGTAACATTCAGCAAACATATAGTGGAGCAGATGGTGTCCCTAATCGGGTGAGTAATTCTTTAACACAGTAATACCTTCACTCATTAAGTGGAAAAATACTGGAGGAGTCAAATTAGATGTGCTGAAAATTGTGTTTTGCTTCAAAGTGCAAGCTTTGGCCAACACATAATTTAGGTCTTATTTGCAACTTCATTCCTCACCTCAAGGGCTTCAAGTACTTCAAGAAACATAATAGCACTGAAGGTCAGATGGCCTGAGTGTATAGTACCGACGGTTAACTTTCACCCAGAAATATGATACAGGTCTTCCAATTATGGATCGCTACACTTCTAGCTGCAAATAGGCTGGTTTTTTAATGGACTTTCTTCAGTGTTGGTAGTGTGATCCTATGACAAAAAATAAAAGCACTGTTGTGATTTATGCATTGTCCCAAGATGACAGTAAATCCCTTCCATAATTTGAACTACCTTATACATTTAAAATCTCAGATGTCTCAAAATGTCAGAATGAGAAATAAGTGAAAATCTCAGTTTTAAACAAGAAAACTAAGCAAAAATCCAGCTAACAGTTGGGGGGGGGGGGGGGGGAAGAAAGACAATTAAAACAACATACTTTCATGTTGCCTCAGTGGATTTGAATGAAGATTGGACACTGATGAAGTGTTAGATTTTTGCCTCGTATCTACCTGTTCAGTCATGAAATTCTGTGTAATTTTAAAATCTATTGTTGATGTTAACATTTCCTGCCTGGTAATCTAGCAAATAACATTGCAACAGTGCTTCTCTAACCATGCAGAAGTTTCATAAACTGCTTGAATGCAAACGAAGTATGCAACTTTATTAATTTAAATGTAGGCAACTAGATAAATCATACGGATTTCATCAAAAATTCATGCTTAATTGTTCAAAGGAACAATTGTGTTCTTGGGGGGGAAGCTACTGCCTGTTTTCAGTACACTGATCAGATTAATGTCAGGGGTGCAGGTTTACAGTTTTAAATGTGAATCTCTAACATTTAAATAGAAAGTCTTATTGTTGTGGGGTGGGCTTTTTTTGTTTGTTTTGTTTTGTGGGTTTTTTTTAAACTAGATGCCTAATATGGATCCATAAAATAAATTCTAAGGTGTTTCTACTTTTCCAAGGTCTTTCACTTGTTATGTGGGGCAAACTGATTGACACTTTGCTATCCAAACTGTAATAACTATTTTCACATAAAATCCAAAAAGCCACACTTCTCAAGAACAGTTTCAGGGGAGGAATGTCTGGAAATAATTCCTTTTAAAATATGTAAACTTGACATAGTAATGCTACACAAAGAAAAAGGAGCATCAGAAGAAACATTCTAGGGCACTTCACTAATGAAACAAATCCTGACTTTATTACTTCCTGATCTTCTGATTGGGTGTCTGGTTTGTAACAAACTTCAAAATTAATTTGTTGCTTTGAACACTATTTAAAAAAAAAAAAAGAGAGGAATGTGGCTACTTTTAACCATCAATAGTTAGCTTTCCTTAGTATCAATCACACTAGCCAATCTATTACTAAATTTTGGTCTGCTCTGCTACTAGGTCAGGTATATTTCCAAAGATTTACTCTCTTGCAAATCTTTGAGCCACAACTAGTAGTTTTTTCCTACTTCATCTGTCTTGGAGATAATTTTGCATCGAATTACTTCGAATGCATTCACAAGACCTCTGCTGGATTCAGATTTTATTAGATGGTTGATGTCAGAGTTAAAAAATGTTCTCGGGAGACAGTAAGATTTTTGGAATGTCCCGGTATCCTTGACTTTTCTCAAGCTGTCTGCTAGCATTACCTCATCAATTTCTTTTAGAGTGGAGTATAAAACATGTTGAACAATAGCTTGTATTAAATCCCTTATTATTAAATTAAAATATAGTTCTATTTAATGGTCAGTAACTTGATTTTAATCAAATTCTATCCGACAAATGGCTTAAAACTTTTTTTTTGTCTGGGATATTGCTCTTACACAATAGGAAATGTCTAAGCACAATACTTTAAAACATTGAACATATTAATATACAGGATAACTAAAATCTAGACAGAAGATTAAGTTAGGAGATAAAGTCTGAGAGTATTTGATTTTATAAGCCAGAGAGAATTTCTCGATAACTACATGAGTCTTAGTCAAAAAGCAAAAATTATTCACCTGCAGATCTTGCCCATAGCTCAATAGTTGTTTACTTCTGTTACTGGATGCTGCTGGCATTGCACACTAAGCCTGCCATAACCAGACTTTTTTAATATAATTTAGGGTAATTTGATTTTACAGTTTTGTCTAGGTCTCCTTTATAAAAGGATCATAAAATACTCCTCAGATTGATTAAATAAGGAAAGAAAAGGAAAAGAAAATGTGACAGGAAATTAAGAAGCTGTTTACAAAAAATTTTTGAAAACATTGGTGGTAGCTAGTGTACAAAAAACAAGGTAAGAAGGACGGGTGGTGGCAGCAGCAAGGCAAATGGCAGCCGCGCTGCAGCAAGCCTTGTTAGAAGGGACAAGAAGACGTGGATGGATTTAAGAAACTGAAGTTAGCATGAGTCTTGAAATCAAAGCTGAAGAGGATTACAAAGATACTGCTAGCTCATATGGGGCTGGTAATTATCGACCTGTTCTACCAGTTAATAGTTTAAAGTTGTATTGTTGCTGTCTAAACTGCTAAAAGAGGATAATGTTTTCTCTCAGGTTGTATTACATTCATAAGCTTTTGTGAGGAAAGGTGGTGTGTAAGAGTTTTGCCTTGTATTCTGTCACTTAAAGAAGAGTTTAACTTACTGATCATCCATGTAAAATACTTTGATGCTGGTTTTAGGCCAGATCTAGCCCACTTAAAATGTTTAATTATCATGTGTGTTGTGGGTTTTCTTTTGGCTCTTAAATCTTTCCGTTTAATTTTTTTTACCTACAGCTGCAGGATTGTTTATGAAGTCACACTAAGCATATTGCTTTTAAGCACGATCGTATTTTCTTTGAAGTGGCAGTTTCAAATGTGGATTAAGAATTCCCAGAAAACTACTAAAAGAAGTAGTTCTCAAAGCACACACAGTCCACAAACTGTCTGCCATCAATTCTGGGTAAATGTTCAGAAAGAAAATAATCTAATTTTTTTTTTTTTTTTTAATTCAGCATGCTCTGTTCATATTTTGTGAAAATGTGCTAATAACTTTAGAACTTCAATAGACATCTAAGAAAATCAGAAACATGTTTTATATAGCGTTAGACAGCTCCTGGCCTTCACCTCAGAATCACCTGAACTTCAGTGGCAAGTGGTATGGCTGCATCCCTTTTGGACAAATCCCACCCTTTGTCGGGCAGAGAGATTCCCTCTGACTATGATTAAGTTAATGATAAACTCGCATAGGCTGCAGAACATCTTAATTACAGAGGCTGTGATAGTTAGTCAGAGGGGAGGCATGACCACTGAGAAGTGCTCATGTGATACACCAGGTATGCTGTCGTCTCAGCTAAAGGAGTGAACTACTGCCTGTAGCAAATCATGCCTTGCTGATTTTAAGAGAAGTAGAGACTAATCTATTCAATTAATGAACTGAGTCAATAAGCTAATCTGAAGTTTAAGTAGAAGCCAGTGAAATGCATGTGAAAAAAAAAAATTGCATACTTCCACAGATTTTTAGAAGTTAATTTGTTAGTGCCATGTTCTGTGGGTGGGATGTGTTAACAGTGTGAAGTGTAACTCAACAAACTCAGACTTGAAAATATACCCCAAAATATCAGTGCTTCTGAAGGGTTTCTTAACCTGGTAGTTTCTGTGGAACAAATTTTCATGCTTACCAGCCATGCAGGCCAGTTTGAATAATTGCATGTCTTAAAGGAAAAACAGTTTTTGGTAACAGGTACTTGAACCATTGCCTTGACAAACCAGTTTGCTGCTATTTATTGTGCCATCATTCTTTGCTTCACAACTTAATCTCAGTTGACTCTTGTAAGGAGCGTGATGTTCCTTTCACGAAAAAAGTACAAATGAATTCATGGTGACTGATGTAACTGGAAACTTTGTTTAAAGATTGTATAATTTTTTTCAAAAATAATTTACAATACAGGTTTAGGTTACTTCTTTAGAATATAGTGATACAGGGATAGAAGGGGCTGCACCAGAAGTCAGTTGTCTTGCGGTGGGAAGAGCTCTTTTTTTTTTTTTTTTTTTTTTTTTTTTGATTCGCATTGTGCCAAGCGATTGCCTGGGGTTTTGGGGGCTTTCAGCAGGGTATGGCGGCACAGCGTGGCCTCTGCCAGCTCATCTCCACTGCTTCCTATCGCTCTGCTCTGGGCAGAGCAGCATCAAAGGAGCGAGCCTCAATCTGCCAACCACACCTTCTCACTTGGTGGACCTTTGTATGCCAGAAAGTCCGTATCTTGTTGAACTGGCATCCTCATTAAAGGATATTTTGAAAAACAGGCTCCGATCAATATTTAAATTGAAACCTGTGTAATAGAATTCAACCAAAAATAACCTGAAGTGGCTGAGAACATGGATAACTAGGCAGTGACTTCAAAATCTCCTGAGAGAAATGCTTCTGGAAGGTTTTACCAATACACCTGACATTTCTTGGTACAATAAATCAATGGCTCTCCTCCCACAAGTATATCAGAAACCTGTGGGACTGTGCCCTCATAAGACACCCTGTACACAATAGATCAGCTCTGCACAAAACAGGCTTTAGCATCTTGAAAGGGACACAGATGTGGATGAAATTTGAGTAGCTTTGGTGTTGAAAACCTTCCAGTGGATCACAACAGAATTATAAAAGTTTATTTGCAAAAGGCTTGTGGGATTTAACTCCGAACAGGCAAGTTTTTTTTTTTTCTAGATTGTGTACAAAAATATATCTTTAAAATACAAATAGAAGTTTCCTTGCAAAGGGCAATGTTGAGCAGAGTTAAGACCCCGCAGTTCAGAGATGTTGCAATTCCTATTTCTGAAAGCATTGATTTTAACAGAACAGAATGTCCCAAGAAAAAAACCCATTTCGCAGACAGCTTGGTTAATGTGGGTATTGGAGCATAGCTCCAAGTATAAATGACGTCAAACGTGTAACAATTTTAGCTTAGTAATCTTCAAATAAGATATTTTCTTTCCTCATCTTGTAAAGCAAGTGAATCTGCCAAGTAGTCTTTTAACCCCGAAATGTTTCTGTTGATCCTGACCATAAACCAGATTTATTTTCTGCAATTTTTAGACCACTGAACAGAGATAACATCTAAGTTTCACCAAAGGCTCTGAGCCCCAAGTGGCGGTGATGGAAGCTGAAGGCTGTGGTTACTCCCTCCGTGATTCGGGAGCCCAGGTTTTGCTCTGAGCCAGGGTCCAGGTTTGCTGCAGCATCGTCTGAGGGCTGAGTCAGAGATCCACTGAGTCACTGCGCAGGGTCCTGGTATTGGCGGAGCTGGGGGGAAATGGATGGTTTAAATACTGTGAGAATCTTTATCAGCACAGGAAATGACAGCTCATTAAAATACTAACCGTTAAGCCTGTTTAGATCACTGTCTGGAAAAAAATTAACCATTGAAGGTTCAGATAACTTGCAGGAAGAAAGGTGCTCTGTTTAGACAGTGAACCCGGTACGCGAATTAATCAGCTTTGCTAATTGTCCAGTGGCATAAAAATATTTCTGTTGGAATCTGTTTTTCAATGGTTTATAAGATGTCTAACTCTCAAAGAAGTTGATACCGTGCTGGAGCAAAACTTCCAGTTTCTTTTAAGGGAGGAATGGCTAAAATAACCAAATATGGAGCCTCTTGCTAAATGCCTTACTGCTTTTGAGCTGCAGGATGGATTTTTCTTGCATTCTTGCAGGGGAATGAAGAAATGTGAATCTAATATAAACTCTGTGTGGGAGGAGCGGGTGTTGGGTGTGATGATTTAATGAAGTTTTGCACAGTTGTTCGGAAGGTGAAAGCCTTTGCTTTGGCCCTTTGGCCTAGCTGTCAATAGCTAGTCTGATTTAAATAAATTATTAAAAAAAAGAGTTGGAAGTACTGGGAGCGAAGACTCCATCCCAGCACACCCCCTCCTTCGCTTGTCACATTCTTCAGTGCCACTTAACTCCCTTTTTTGTAGAAGGAGATAATCTCTGGCCTTGGGCCATGCTTGCTGCAGGACCGCCGGGGTGAGATACCGAGTGTGTGCAGGGTTTGTGCTGACAAAACGCACAGTGATATTTTCCTCTTAGTTTGGTTTTCTGTTGTTTCAAAATTTCTTTCGCTGTTGTCTTCATTTGGAATGGTAGTGCTGGCATTTCCTAAAAGGATGTTTTTTTCTATAGCTGGACTAGCCCAAATAGCTGAATCTGAGCAAAATGTGTACGACGCTGTTTGTCCCCAGACTCTGAGAGGGTCCGGACGAGGACAAAGCGTGCATGCCAGAGAGTCTGACAAAATCAGTCCCCCTGTGAACAGTTAAACGGTTTTTCCAAATTAACAGCTGTGGATATTAGAGAGATCATCCGTAAAATGGGGTTGTGACTCAATATTGCATCACCTTTCCAAGCAGGGCTTCGGTGTGTTTCAGCCTGGGAGCCTGGCGCCTTGTTTGCACCATCTATTCAATTACTGTGGTTCTCATTTCCCTTCAGGTTATCATTTCCATGATAAAATAGACTTCCATGTTTTTAAACCTGCGGTGCTTAATGTTTCTTGATCATCACAACTGGAGGACTGATTCCAGTTGTTCATAGGAGCTGCTGAATAGGGTATAAAATTCAAACTGAATGCCACTGAAGTTCTTATTTACATTTTTAATTTCCATCAGAATAAATGGAGTTTAAGAACTGCTTGGCGTTAATCAGCTGCTTAATCATCACTTGCTGTTGGAGGCCTCTTACAAATGAAAAAGTTTCATTAGCAGTAAAAACCCCAATGTATTAATGTTCCTAAAACATGGGTCTAAAATGGCAGCTTCAGTGTTTCTTGAAAATACTTGCTAATTCTAACATTTCTCTCTGGAAGAGTAGGTGAATATGCACATGTGCAGAGGCTTTTATAAGATGGGAGCTTTATATCCAAAATCGTGGACTGATAGATTTTTTTTGTGTGAAGTGTTTGCACAATGATACTAAAAGGCAGCATTTGATAGAGAACTGTACTTCAGCATTTAGCACAGCTTGTAATTATCTGAGCGTTCACAAACTCTAAAAGCATAGGTTACGAAATGTCGATAACTCAGGAGTAACCTATACCCTTAAAGATCTTGTAAGATGAAAAATATGCCTTTCAAAAGTGCAAATATAATGATTAAATGGTTTTAAAGAAGTATTTTTAATATTAGTCAATACTCTAGTGAGCTGCATTTTTAATAACTTTCTATTTTTTGTTAAACTGGCATAGGGAAAATACCTCTTCCCCACCCCTTGGTTTGGCACTTCATCCATGTGCGTTTGAGAAAACTCCTGCCTGTAGTTCCAAAGATTCTGTTAAAAAGATAAGTTTCCCAAAAATCTTTCCTACCTCTTCATGACTAGTGACATGTGTTTGAGGTTCAGCTGTTGACAGGCATTCTTTGAAAAGCAAATGAATAAATTGTACAGTGTATTTTAATAAACACGGTTTTGCTGTAACTGGAATAGAAGTTGTAGGAGTCATATTGTCAGAATCTGTACATAGTTGGTGTAATTTTTAAGCTGATCCTAGAACAACTTTGCTGAATCTCTGTAGTGTGGTGCTTCAAATAGATGTGAAGTTTTGTTTTATTTGTTGGAAAAAAAGCTATGTAATTTTTCATTTGCATAGAAATCGTAGCTCTTAATTTAAAAAAAAAAATCAAAGATACATCTGTTTAATTACAAATACCAGGTAATACTTCTGAAAACAAGCTTCAACAGTGTTTTGTTCAGTGAAGCAAAATTCTTAATGGGTGTTTATGTTGTAGTATTAGAACGCAAGTAATGTTTTTTACTGAAATGTTATGATTTTAATGAATTAGGGCTATACCAAAGGCTAGTACAATTTTTTGGAAGTCTGTTTTCAGTTTCAATTCCTTATGAAACATTCAATTTTACCAGAGAATCAGAATGAGTTAAAAAAAATTGGTGTTTAATGTTAAGTGTTTCTAAAACGTCTTCTGAATCAAAATTTCTTCAGAGTTTTTTTTTTCCTCAAAAAAAAAAAAATCAAAGAATTTTTTTCTGAATCTTATGGTAAAACTGTAGCTAGTCTCTTTGTTTTTCAAGTAAATTTTGGTGAAAGGACAGAATACACAAGAACAGCATCTCTCTTCCTAGGAGTGCACGCCTGTTGCTGATTAACTGCAAAATTGATTAATAACAATGATAGCAACTAGTGAAATGTATTTCATTGCTTATTTTTACACACAACTTCTCGTGAATGGGGTTTTTGTGGTTTTGTTTTCTTTTTTTTTTTTAATTTTTTAATTGAAGTCCTTAAGCAGCTCACTAAGACCTACATTCTAAGCCTTTAAGAAGGGACAGCAGGTTATGTGTTTGGGGGTTTTTCGTGTGTTTTGTTTTGGCAGATAGAGACTACAAAGTGTGGATGAGCTACGTTCTGTTGTGCACTAAGGTCCTTTTATTTTCTTACCCTTTCCTAGTCTTTATTTGAAAGACAACAGGCTTGATTCTCAAAGGAAAATGCAAGGAATTGGTTTTAGATTATTCTACAAACAGGGTTATCTTTAAGCATCTTCCCTCCTTAAGTCGGATGTGTAAATACACTTGTGGTTTGCATGTCGACTCCTGAAACTGCAGCAGTCTTTTGAAGGTGTATCTTCGAGTCACTGCTAAGTGGCGCAGAATTATGATGCAAATCCGCTCCTTCTGCCTGTGTACCTGCCTCTGTTTGAATGTAATCCCTGAAAATTTATACTGAAGTTTTCCCCCTCCTCCTTTGGTAAGAACAGGGTTAGGGAGTTGAACTTCACTAGGTTTGTGGGGGGATACCAATCACTTGTTTGTAATGAAATAAAATGAAAACTGGTTTTTAAGACTTTCAGATCTAAGATTATGCCTACGCTTTGGATATTAGGTGACATATGAGTTAGCTGGTTGATTAAATGATTGAATTTTGTCGAAAGAGTGCAAGTAACCGATACTGTCCCGCTGAAATGGGATTTCAAGAATTTTATTCCTAGTACTGTGGATTCATGATTTTCTAGATGAATGTGCAAAATATTGCAGACTTTTAGAAGCCTTGCATTCAGGATCTTAGAGTTCTTCAAAATAGCTTTAATAAAATGAATGTTGTGTACTTAATTCTTAGTCATGGTCACAAAAAAAAAGCTGAATACTTTTAGTGAAAAAAATTTTGAAATACAGTGTTGATGCACCAGGATCTCTTCAAGCCGTCTGAACTTGGTTTTCATGTCTTTGTTCTGTTGTTTAATGCTAATTGGGCACTGACTTAGTTCAGTTTTCAGAAAAAAAATTGAGGTATTTAAGCAACCATTCTGTTAATCATTCATCTCTCATCATTTAAATATTCCTGATTTCATAATCATGCAGAAGTTTAAAAGTAAACTATTACCCTTCAGTAGCTTTTCCGGGCTTCCAAGTGTCATTTGAAAAAGAAAAGAAACCTCAAAATGTAACTCATTTTTTAAAACTGTGACTCGTACTGATCGGCGAGTCCTTAGGAGCATTTTTACCACGAATAGTCAGCTTTGTAAGGGATGGTTCTGAAAAACTGGAAATCATTTGTAAAAGTTGACATACTCTTGTGTAAAATGTGTAATAGACGTGCTTTAGTCTCTGCTCTTTTTTTTTTTTTTTTTTCCCCTGAAATTTTACCAGTCTAGGCACAGAATTTACTCACCCATTTGTATCATTGTGATGGTGAATCATGAGGGAAGCAATCTTTTTCTTGTAAATAAGTTCAAAAAAATTATTTGCCCCTGGCTATTGAAGGAAATAGATTTAGTGGAGGAGAGTGAGCTACTTCATTTCTTCGGTCTGTGCATTTTCATAAATTCTTAAGATTAGAAAGCTGTTATTTTTTAATTGGGCTTTAGCCTGGAAAAGGAAATATTGTGTCAAATCAGGAGACTGAGGAAAATAATTTGAGAGACCTAGCCCTCCTGCAGTCATTTGGAGAGGAGATGATCAGTTTGTAAAATTGTCCATGTGTATCTTGGTGTCTGAAGCGTGTTTTACTAAATCCTCCCTGAAGTAGTAAAGAATCAAAACTGAAGTGTTGAAATTTAGATGACTTTTGTAATGTAGAAGACCATATTATTTCTTTAGAACTAAAAAAAAAAAAAAAAGTTAAGATCTTAGCTCTCTTTGAAGTTAAAATGGCACTTGTCAGTAATGGGAACTCTCCTGTGGCTGGGGTTAGGAGTGTTGGTGCACATATAGGGATGAAACCTTGGGAGCCTTCGGATTGTGCGTGTGTTCTCACCACACCAGCTGAGCTAGTGTTGTGGCTAGTGTGGCTAGTGGTAATTTCTTCTGTATAGTATTTAAGGTTTGTTTTTTTTTTTTTTAAAAGTATCGTGACAATTATTAAGGCTCTTTGGACCTCCTGCTAAATAGCATGGTGTATAGATATAAAGAAAAATTACCTAGGTTGTTTTTGATTGAAGTCTGGACAGGCTGTGGTATTTGCAGAATGGAAGTTGGGGGCTGCTGTGAGTCTGTCCAGCGCCAACACCTTTACGCTGTAGAGGTGGGAGAGGGTTCTTAGTTCCAAAAACATATCCGTGATCTTTGTAACGTTAATGTCAGAACAAGGTGTTCAGTTATGTATTGTAGCTTTTGTGCAAGTCATCTGCCATAAACCATGGCATGATTCAGAACAGGGTTCATAGTTCCTTCTTTGTTCCTTTGTTAATCACTGACTTGTGGGAGGCGCCTGCAGAATTTGCTAATGCATTCTTTTTGGGTAAGGATGACGCACAGATTGTCCTAATAAGGACTTAGTTTGAGAAAGGGGCCGTCTTCTTTGAGAAGATAGGGGCAAGTCATAGGGCGAGCAGTTTCTTTTTTAACTGAGGGATGACACAAGCACAAGTCATTTCCTTATTAATCGGTTCAAACCAGTTCTTACAGGAACTGCTGGTGATAAATGTGGGACTTCTGAGAAGTCATTCATTTGATTCTCAGCACTGCACCAGTGCAGAGCCTCAGCTGGCTTCTCCCTGGCTTTAAGGAAATGCTCTAGCTCGCAGCTTCTTTCTGTGTTACCAGCAGTGTATTGTCACTGGTTTGCTCTGCAATATTTTTCTTTTTAAGCACTTTCTGAGGATCTGGGGAAATATGGCCCTTTCAGAAGTATCAGATAAAAAGACGAAATACACTTTATTTCGTGGTTATGTTTTCTCAAGTAGCAATGCCCTTCTGAGCTGTAGCTCAGTCTGAATGAACTTTGTTCTGTTTGGGTCAAAGTGGTAAGTTTTAAAAAAAAAATGTTTTTGTTTTTGTTTTTTTTTCTCCCTTATTTTGTCTGTTCTCTGGGATGAACTTTGCATCAGTGCTATTCCAAGTATAGGTCCTTCTCTTCAGAAGCCATTTCAAGAGTATTTGGAAGCTCAGAGGATAAAACTTCACCACAAATCAGATGGTGGCGTGCCACAGGTAAGAACCTCTCTGCCTCCCCCCTCCCCCCGCCCTCCCCCAGTTAATTTTTCCCTTCTCTAGCTGTCTTCTGATTTGTCAGGTTTACCAGTATAACTCTTGATTTTGTTTTTCAAAGATTTGCAGTGGCCTAGGGAATAGATAAAAATCTCATTTTAAAAGCAACCTGGGAATTAAAAATAATACTGTAATTGTATGCAACTGGACTTAAACCTCTTGGAGAATAAAGAAAACAATAAAGTAAGGCCAATAGCACACCTATTTTGAAAGAGAAATTTAAGCAGAAAAAAGTTGCATTTACGTGTGAAATGGTAACGAACGGTGTGCAGCATCAACACTTCAGAAGCCAGTAAGATCTGTGGCTTAATGGCCAATAAGAGAAACAAAATCCCCGAGCCTTTTGTGTTCAAACAGAAAAGAAAAATACGGTGTTTAGACTCAGTACAAAGGGGCAGAAGTGTCCTTTCATACAAAAAAAAAAAGTATTTTTAAAAACATCCTGAATTTTTAGTGGGGACAGAACAACTTTGCAATGAAATTCCTTAGGATGCTATGGCATTTTTAGATAAAATCCATTAATCTAACTCCCATTTCACATGTAATACTTGTAGCTCTTACAAATGTTTCTTTGCCCATTTCTTACCACAAAAGAGACTAAATTAGGGAGGAGCAGGCTGGAATAACTAAATATGCAGATTCCTTTTATGCACATTGAAGTAATTTTTGTGCAGTGCATTGCTGCCCTCCTTTGACAAAAAAATACAAGTTAAGAGTAGCCATGGAAAACGCTCGAAGTGGGACTGCCGAGGTCATCGCATTAACTTCTACTGACACCAGAAGAATCGGATACTAATTGGAAGATAACACAGTATATGCAGTGTAGGGAAAAAAAACATTGTTAACCAATGACCTTATTGTTTTCTTTGCAATGAACATGACAGGGAATGACAGTCAGGGTTGCTAATTCTGAACTCCATGAATTGTTAGCAAAGACGAAACAATACTAGGAATAATAAATCACTTCACTAGCACACTAGTAATGATCAAGGATTCATCATCTGCCCTGCAGTGTATTTGGCAAGTCCTCCTGCATTGTCTTTCAAGGGACTAAAGTCAGCTTTACAGCGGGACCTGCAGGAATCCTGTCGGCTTGCACTTGGTTCCTGTTTTTAATTTGATAAATTACATAATAAAAATAAAATGGTTAGGCTCTTGCCTTTCACCCAGAAAATGGAGCCTTCTCCATTGTGCTGTCCACTAATCTTCATTTTCCTCCTTCTTCTGTTTTGTCTCTTCAGGGGGAAAACTGGCTATCCTGGATGTTTGAAAAATTGGTGATTGTCATGGTTTGTTATTTTATCTTATCTATAATCAACTCCATGGCCCAGAGCTATGCCAAACGACTGCAACAGAAGATGTACTCTGAAGAAAAAACCAAATGAGCTTGGGAAAAACCCCTTGGAATGGGTTTTAGCAGACACAAAAAAAGACACATCTTTCCATATGTTTAAAAATCAGCATTATTCAAAAATGGGGGAAAACTTTTTAACATCAATTTTCAACTATAACAAGTTTTGATTTAATTTTGAAAGTAATTTGGATATTAGAACAGACGTTTCACTGACAAACTTATAAATGTTAAGGTAAGGTATAAATGCTTTACAAGTCTGAGTTGTATGATACAGGATGGACAATGTGATGTTAAATGGTGTTTAACGCAAGTGTCGTCCATCCAAATTACTTCCAAAACTGATGATTTAATACTCTCCACTTCCTGATTTAACTTCAGACTGACCTAAGGGTAACCTTTTATTTTGAAGGGTGGCTGGTTTGCTTTTTCCATAACTTTCAAGACCATCAAAATGTATATAAATGAATACCGATTGGATACAAACTGTTGCATGCCCTTCATGGTAAGGCTATTCCATCTGAATTCTCCAGTGTCCCATCGCATTGCACGTGCTCTCGGTTGGAAAAGCCACCCTCTTAAACTTCATGATGTTAGCAGAGATGATTGATGTCAAAATGCTGAAGCTGACATTTTTTATTCTGTATATTTAGAATGAAGTTAAGATAAAACTTTATAAAGTCATCTTTGATCATTCCAGAATTTCTTGTGTCAGTCTTTTTAAGCTGTTTCTTTTCCTCTCTGCTTTTGTATGCTCAGTTTCTTTAGTTTCTTTATTAAGCCTTAATCCCATGAATCGCATGCTTTACTCATCCTTCCTGCACAAATGGTGCTGAAGCCCTTTGTTCTTTTTTTTTTCTTTTTTCTTAAGAACTTCTTACTTAGCAGAAGGAAGTAGAAAGGATATCACTGGCTTGAAGTACGGCTCACTGGTTAAAATAGGCAAGTTAAATAGCTAGTGATATTTGTTATCACAAATTCTTCTCAGATGTTTGCCATTGATCACAGCACCGTGGGCAATGAAGGAAAAGAGAGGGGGGAAGAGTAAAGATTCCAGCTGAAAACAGACTTGATGTCAAACCCAGCAATGATGCAGAGAACCTTACCCTTAGGCTTTTAAAGTCAGATCTTTTTAAAACATTGTTATGAATCGGTGTGTGTTCCAGTTCTAATGTACATGAACATAACTAATATTAAAATGGATCTTTTTCCCTCTTTAGTAAGTAGATATCCATTTCACCGCTACTGTATATGTATTACTACTCTAATAACTTTTGAACTATTGTTTTTTATTTTTATCCTAGGGGTAAGTAACAAGAATTAATTTGACTTTCAATTAGTGTTATCAAAAGGTGGCATATGAGCACAAAGTAGATTAGATCTTGCTCTTGCTTAGGTTAGATTTATCCCTGCATGAGGCTAGGGCAGATCTCGAGCAAGGTGTGAGAATATGTATTTTGTTCAATCCTGCCTGAATGTCCTCTTGTGTTGCCAACCGTCGTGACATCTCCATGGCTGTACCATCCTGTCGGATAGCTTATCAGACTGATGTTGACTGTTGGATCTCATGGCAACAACAGTCGGTAGGCTGTCTGACATTTTGGTATCTTTCATCTGACCGTTTGCTCATCCATCTCCAACTGTTTTCATTGAACATCAACAGCATGTAAGTGTTTTTAAGGTTAGATGGAAATGAGTTCAGAAGTCACGCAGTGCAGCAGTCTACATAAGAAACATCTTTTAAAGTTTCATCTCAGTTGTGTGTGAGGTCTGTAGTGTTTCTCCTGTATGCTTCATATATGACTTCAAACAATGTTACTGAATGAATGGGGAGGCTTTTAATAGGGACTTCTCTCAGTAGAGCTGCTGACTAGATTAAATTTAAATATCTAAAAGGCTGAGTGCTGGGAGGTACTACAAGATAGTTAAAAGCACAAAGGCCATTCATTTGCCCCTGTGGGTTTTTAAAAGATAAGCAGTATTTCTTAAATCTTGGCCCTAGCAGCTTTTTCACTTTTTGGCCTAAATATTGTCTTTGAAAATAAATTAGCAAAGAACTTGTTCTAATACAATACACATTCAAAAAAAATCATAGCTCTATTTGATACTTCACTTTTTTCAGTCTACTCAAACTTTCATTTTGCACTTTGTAAGAGATCACGTCAGCAGTTCATAGCTGTTTGTTTCATTTTCCTTCAGGATACTCGGATTAGTGAAACAGCCTTTTGCTACTTTCCCCAGTTCTAGTGGCAGATTTTTTTCCTCAGATCTGCTATTCACCTTAGGGACACTATATTTACTTCACACAGTTCTGGTAGCGTCTTAAGGCCTTTCGTGAGAGTAAATGACATTTATGCCATGTTGAGGTCCCTGTGTGCTGTCAGATTGAAATGAGGAGACTGTAACAATAACTAAAAAGAAAAAAACCCCTCGTCCTAGAGCTTGAGCCAATAAACTATACCTTTCTAAATGCTTTAGCAGTCTCCTCATAATTATGCCTCCTTGCCTACTGAAAAATCACTAGACAAATTGAAAGCCTTCTCCCACTTGTATTTCAATATATGTTTACATACATATAGTGTGAAATATATCTCTTGTTCTGCAACTCATGTTTGTACATGTCCATTCCAATAAGCTATGCTGTTATTTTGAAGCTTTCTAACACTATTTAAAGGGACCGGTCATTCTACTTGCTTCTACCTGTTGAGCTGCTGGGAGATAAGACGACTTGGTAAAAGGTAAAAAAAAAAATAGAAATGAAAGTTATGCAAACCTAATGAGATTTGCAAATGGATAGTTTTATGTTTGCTTAAATAAACAAACAAATAACTGTTTACCGGTGTTTATTTCAACTGGATTGTTTCCATTTCTGTATATCGAGCTTGGTTGTTACGCTGTGAAATTTGTTGTCCCAAGCATTCTACAGTGGGTGTGAATCTGGAAAATACATCTGCAGTTGCATTTTGTGGCTTCAAAAAAAGACCCAGAGCATTTAGCATTTAATCTGAAAACATGTATTTTGCTCCCTTAATCCAAGGTTTCCTTTTGTTGTACATATTTTCAGTTACACATTGGAAGCAGTCAATCATCTAGTTTAAAGTGTGTCAGAGAAAAATCCAAAGTGAGCCCTGTTGCAAGAGAAACAATCTTAGCACAGATCACTGTATTTTTAGCTGATTCTTCTTGCAGTCTAGACACTGAATGAAGTATCTTGCTTTTTTTCTTGGAATTACTGAAAATCACATGGAAGTAACAGCCCTCGTAACAACAACTAATGTTTGGTTAAACATCAAAGATGACTTTGAGGTGATAGAGATTTTTTTTTTTTTGTCTCATCATCTGTGGAACATGGCTAAATCTCTGCTTTCACAAGTGCACCATAAATAGGAAGCAAAGCAGAAAGTTGGCCGTATTGCCAGCCTAACAATTCAGAGAAGCACATCAGAGCTAAGGTCAGGTAGGATTGCAGCTAATCCTCATAATTCTCTACTGGCTTACTGCCTGACCTGTGAATTGTGCCTCACCAACAATGTACTTTGAAGGCCGCGTGAGATGTAAGCAAGCTGGCGTGCCCCTCTCCCTGGCAGCCACGATGTACCCCATCAGGGCAAGAATTGTGTAGATGGGAGCAAAGCTAAGAAGGTCACACTGGTCTGTGCCAGGCCGAGCCAAGAGACCAGCACAGACCATGTCAGATGTTTGAATCATCCAGTTCCACACTTCGAAACCATTGGGACACCTCCCGCTCCCTGTCTTTGCTTGTAGTTTCTTACCTCCATCCCAATGTCATACTGTATTTCTTATTAAAGCAGCTCCCTCTGAAATCACCCAGCTGCCTGTTCGTGCTAAAAGATATTTGTCATTAATACTTGAAGATGGCTTAATGCTGTTCCAGAAGGTCCTTCCCTGCTGTGCTTTTTGGTTTCATTATTTAATTTGTTAGAATCAGCCTCCCTCTCACTGCAGGCATTGCTAATTGCAAGCACAAGTACTGTGAATGTTTCCCTGATTATCAAGCATAAATATAAATATTAGTGAACAAAATTGATTGCAGGTGTAAAAGTAAGTGGTGATTGGGTGTGTTCCTTGGAGGTAAAAGTAATTGTTTTCTTTGAAGCACATGGTTAAAAAAATACTTTGTAATCAGCAGTTAAAAGGTTGAATGTAATTATATATAAGGTAATTGAAATTGCTTTTCTGAGATTTAATTTTTTTTTCTCCTGTAAATCTGTGTTATTTTTTTTTTGGAGAGGAAGAAGAAAAAACAGTAAGTACTCTGCCCAGCCTTCTCCAGACTGCAGCACTAAGTGGAGTGTGAAAGTGGGAGAGCAATAGCCAGGGAGGGCTTCCTGCTGGGCTGCCACCCCTTGCTGGGAGCAGGCTGGTCCAGGTGAGGGTTTAATTGCTGGAGCCTTGGTGGATTGCTGTAACCTCTTCAGGAAATGGGGAGTGAAGCAATGGCCTTCCCTGTGAAACACCCTGCTAATGCATTCAGAACTAGATTGAGGGTAAATATTTGTATATGCTCTTACAAACTCATTTTTAAAAGGATTATAGTGAAAAATTCCTTGAGCCTGCTGTGACTTTCCTAATTCAAGTCTCTAACTGAGGGCATGAAATGCTAGCATTTATTTCTTTATCCATTTCACTTGCTTATTGATGCATCCACTCAGCTTTCATAAAAGGCAGCAAAACAATGTTTTGGTAGTGGCATCAATGGGAGAGGCTGTAACAACCTGGGTCAGTTGTCAAAAGAGTGAAAGGAGCTCAAGTGCAGAAACTGTCACCAGATGTCCAAAAGACATCGCCTCCCAGGTACAAGCAGTGGGAAGAGCCCAGCAATCTGTGATGGGCTTCTTGGCATGTGTCAGGAATTCAGCAAAATGGTATTTTGGTCAAAAAAGCTGAGTGTTACTCTGTGCCGAATTTAAAGTGAAGAGGCTGCTGAGCTGTGAAGTCATCTAGCCTCTTCACTGCTAGTGATGTTCAGTTGTGGTAAAACAAATGTGCAAATGTGAACCTGTCAAATGGGCCAAGCTTTATTTTAGTTTGCCTTTAACACTACCATTTATTGTCCTAGAGGTTTTTTTTTTTATTATTCAGTCATGGAATGATTCAAAGAGCACTGACTACCTTAGCATTAAATCAAAGGTCATCTTTCTTTAAACCTCATTTGACAAGCTGTGCAGATATGGATAAGTAAGTGTGCTGCATCTTCATGTTTCAAGGGAGTTACTCCCAGCTTAATTGTTCTTATGGTTTCCCAAGAAGCTTAAATGAGTTGCCCAGGCAGCTGGTAATAAGGAAACTAGCTGCTATTTCCTGATGAAAAGCAAGAGATAGGACTCCTCAGCTCGGTGTATTGTTCCCTGCTCTGATAACTGCCCTGCAAGCCGCGCCCTTCTCCGATGGCCTCAGAAACTGCTTTTCTGTCCTTGTAAAAAGTGCAAGTTGGTGTCTTTTCTCTGGTGACTGCTGCTCTGTTCCTGCTTGAGGGGTCCTGCGAGGGAAGGGCTGTGTGTTTAGTACACGTGGTTTAAGGCATAATCCACCGGTTTTGGTTTTGGGGGGGTTTTTTTGTTTGATTTTTTTAAAATGCTAATATGACAGAGCAGGCCATGCAGGTCTGATTCTGCCTCCTCGTAAGAGGTGGTTGGAACTCTTTGTTTCCTTGTGGCCTTGGTAGTGTGTCATTTAGCTGCTTTTGCTATAGGGAGTGTTGCACTTAATCTCAAAGATATCTCAGATCTAGGCAAATTCTATGAACTACGTGGAAGTGTTCATTAGCGTGGTTTTACACAAGATTGTGACCACAGTTATGATTGATGGCATCAGTCTGTAGGAAGTCACCTATTACCTTACTTGGGTACCAGCTGATCTGCACGACATTTCTAAGGTCTAAAGCCTTTTCACTGAAAGGTGGCATCGATTTGGTGGAAGGTATCAGCCAGAGCTCTAATCTACCTGAGCACAGGCACCACCGGCGCCCAGTGTGCCTGGGGAGGTTAAATTGCCTCGAACCATTTGACAAAGTATAAAAAATTCTTTAAGAGATTAGATGCATTTCCCAAAGCTTGTTCTATCTGCATGCAATGACCTTGTGGTACCTCTATTTTCCTTCCATATTGTCAGGAAAGAGACTGGCAGTTCTCTTGCAGAAGCTGCTGCTAACTAAAACCATAAATACTTTTTTTGAGGCTCACGCTTACGTGTAGAAACCATGTGAGTTTTAAGGGATCACGTGTCTTTCCTGAGACTGCATGTTTCTTCGGCTCTTTCCATCTGTTGAAAAGGCTTGAAAAAGCAGGGTTGTGTGCTCAGCATTTCTTTTCTGTCTCTGAAAGAAACTGGACCTGCATAAAAAGAAAAGACACATTTAGATTTACAACATCGTACAAATCTAGCCACATTCACAGAATCTATCTGGTCTGTTTAGAAATGGTGCTTCTCTCGGTGCCTTGTTTGCTGCAACTGGTTTTCTTGAGAGCTGTAACATTTAGGATATTTTCATAACAACATTTAATTTCTCTGATTCCTTGATTTTTATGTCTCACCTCAGTCCAGCTGACCTCTTGTGACATACAGTCACATGCATCCATGTGTGTTGTGTAAGACTCTAGGTGGGGAGCAGCAGGAAGAGAGAAACTTTTAAGATGCCTGAAGCCAGTATTTAGTTAAGCTCAAAGTAATGGATGCCAAAAAAAATTTCAAAGCGGTATTTCTACTAGATCTGTGCTAATGCAATTGGTGATTTTAATTCTGTTGCCTCCCTTAACTTCTATATGAACCTGTCTTAAACACTCCTGCATGTGCAGAACCACCATGTGGCAAATCATACTGCAGCATTTGTGCATGAACTAAAATTGTGATGGCTGCCCAGGAGGAGCCTGGTGTTCTTAAGTGAAGTGTGGAAATCTCTTGTGCTATCCTTGGCAATAGATTTCAGCTGTGGCTGAGAGAGGATCATTCCAATTAAGTGAATAAGGAAAGTGTTTTAAGTGTTGTTTGACAGACCTGATCCTGAGAGTCCTAGCTTAAAACTGTCACTGATGTCTCTTCTCCTCTCAGTCCTTCTTGTAGCCCTGTCTGTCCTTGGTGCTTAGCGATTTTTGGACAAGTTCAGGCCTGTTTACTGGAGATTTGTTCAGCTTGAACAGGACCCCATGCGTACTAAAGCAAGTTCAGGTTTCCTTTATAATGTCATTGAAGAATAAGCTCCCATTTCACAGCATACATTAAGTTTCTGTCTATTTTTTATACACGAAGACTTCACCATGAAAATACCGGCTTTGTGGAGAAGCCTGACTAAATCTTTATAGAGGAAAATAATGTGAAAACCTGAGTTAATGTCTGGTAGGGAGGGAAGGGAAGCTTTCTTCTTGGGAGAAGAGTATTTAATTGGATTTTTGTTCATCAGTTGCCAAATTTATGTTTTTAACTGTTTTATCAGCTACATTAGGTTTCTTCACCAAAATTCAGCCTAGGAAGGAGAAATTGCTAGTTTACAACGTCATATGACTACATAAATACAATTGCTGACTAGATGACTCAGAATCAGGTAGTAATATGGACTGAAGTTGCCCAAAATGGGGTGGGGAGGAAATTTCCCAGAGTTTTTGTTTGCAAGTGGCAGAACTGCATGACAGCCAGCAGCAAGCAGTCTTACATGGAAATATGTATTCTTGAACTCAGTATTGTTCTGAGCCATCTGGAGAGCAGTAGCTCTGAACTATTGCCCAGCTCTCACCATACTTATTGAGGATATTATAATGAACAGCTACGGCTGCCCTTGCCAACCAAGTACAGAGTCAGTATTTTATTACACCTTCAGTGTGTGGGATAAGGCTGCTTTCCATTTGGCTCCTTCGGCAGCGTTCTGCTTACATGCTCCTGTAAATGATCTATTACGTATTGGAGACTGCTGGGCAAAAGTTCAAATTAAATCATGCCATCTGACCACAATTACACCATTCTCAGGCAACCGAAGTGTATTTTTGTGAGTCTTTAAATAAACATTACATTGTACATGTAACCAAATATGTACAATAATCATTTTTACAGAACACACCCATTTACATGCAAATATGCCATGTAAGATGGTATTTATTTCTCATCACATATAACTAATGAAACAAAAGCTCATAGCTCACTGAAGCTCAAGCAGTGTTTATTCTGTCTTTTTTTTTTATTAACCAGTGGCTTATTTTAGTTAGTTTCTCTATTTACAGCCTTTATTTTTAAAATGGGACTCTTGGCCTATAGAGTGTCCTCATTTTACTTATTTTTCTATCTTAGGTAGGGTGCAACATTCCATATTTTAAAAATTTTGCTTTTAAGACTAACAGACAAGAAGGTTTCTGCAACCTGATTCATGCAGATAAGTGCAGAAGCCTGTGCCTTTGTTTTATACCACTAGACTCTCTTAGAACTCACTGTTCAGGATCTCTCAGGCTTGCATGAACCATGGGCTTAAGGTTTAGACTTCTTCCATGATCTTCATTATGGAACACAGTTATACCTCTAAAAATTGCTTTTAAATTTCCTAATGAGCAGAAGCAGCTTCTCTAATCTCTTATCTCTGGCTATCTTAACCTTCTCCAGTGTGCTCCCTATGGTTGGCAGTAACATTTGTTTGAAACACCACCCTATTTGCAGCTGTTTGCGCTTCTGGGAAGGGGTTAAGCGGGTTCTGCTGATTCGCGGAGGTAGGTGACTCATTACCGCACCCGGATAGAGGGGAAGTGGCTGTCTAGAGGGAGAGGATTCATACAATGTGAAATCAGAAGCAACCATTGTGAACTTCGAGTTTGACTGAAAGAGCCGGAAAGGCTCTATAGTTAAAATTCAGGATTATCAGCTCTACATCCAGGCGAGTTAAAAGTTGTGAGTGTCCAAGCTGTGCTTCTGGAGCATGGGCAGAGGTGGGATAGGAAGCCAGAGGCAGGAGGCTTGAGGAGGAAGCCTACACTGGAATTTGCTGCCTTGGTAAGGCTGTGTCTGGGCTGCCCTTGAAAGCAGTGGAGGAAAGGCAGCAGCTCAATTCCTTTGGGAAGTTTTTTGTACCATATCAGATCCATGAATCGCATTCCTGATGACGCTTGTGCAGTTTTTAAAGTGGTGTCCAGCAAAACGCATACTTCTTTAAAGTACACTTTGACATCTGAAAATATTTCCTTTTGGATGTTTCAGAATATTTATTTATACTAAGTTTATTAACAAATGCAGAAGGAAATGAATTATTCATTTAATATCCTTTTGTACCTTGATGTTTCCCAGTAGTGTATCAGCTGGTAATTTGAATATGACTTCCTTCTTTCTTATTGATAAAACCCTGGTTGTTGTGGAAACCACATATTTTTTCCCTTAATCTTGAGCTGTTTCAGTTTGGTAAATCTGTGCCGGTAATCTTCTTGAAAACCCCTTATATATTTATACTAAGATTGTATCCTTTCTGTACTGGTAGTCAGTCTAACCTTACAAGCACCCATATATACTTAAGTCCAAATAAATTGTATCCATAACTACATCAGTGCCCTGTCACTTGCCAAACAGTTACTATGTTTGAAGTATTTGTAACAGGTTAATTTTTGTTCCTGTTTTTTTTGTTGCCAAATAAAAGTTATCCTATTCATTAAATATATCTGCTATAGTTAAGAGTCCTTGAATCAACTTCCAAGTGAGCTGCACCTGTCCATTACAAAAAACAATAGTGAGATTTGATGCATTGTTCCTTGGTTTATGGACATCCTGTGGGTAGCTTGCCTAAAACTAGCTAGGTCAAGGCCACTGATTCTGTTGTTCCTGCCTCAGTGAGCCTTTGGCTTGTGCTGACCTTTGATCTACCTTGTTAATATTAATTTCTAATGAAATAAAGGCCCACATCCAGGCTCTGACTATTTACGTAATTAATTTTATCAATAAAATAGAAAATGACTACTCCACCTTCTAATATAATTGTAGATGATGAATATTTGATAATAGCTATTTACTTCCTGTCACTTTGACCCTCTCCACATCCTGGGGAAAAAAAATAGAGCAATTCAGGCATAGATGAAAAAATGAAGGCTTAGTTTGGGAAAGGGTGTGAGAATTACAGAAGTGAGGTCAGCCGTGAAAAACACCAACAGGAAGAAGCCTAGAGATGCCTAAAACAATTCCTGTCAATCTCTTGTCCAGAGCAATGAAAGGGATTGTAACAGCTAATACAACAGCTACACTTGTTTTCACCTTTTTTTTTTTTTTTTTTGTAGTTTTGAGGAATCTGTGTTGTCAAAATTTGGCTGATGGTTGTGATCCTCTATTGCTGCTTTGAAAAACTTTGTTTTCCCGTGAAGTAGGAGTATTTTCCCTGAATTCTAACTGTGAACAAGAAGTATCCTTGTTAAGCAGTAATGAACCCATTGGCCTAGCTCTGTCTTTGAGCTGCAGAATCTCTCCTCTGTTTTCATATGTTATAACTACAGATTAAATAAGGAAATTTTTGTTTTGGGGTTATACATCTTAGCTGTGTGCTGTGTTTCCTGACGTGGCCCAAATTCTGCCATCAAACTTAAAGAAACAAAAAAACCCCAAATATCCTGCTCCATTAACTAAAAGTGACATAAGCCATAAATAATGTACCTACGAAGAATGGATAAATGGGTCTATGTCATTCATTGGTGCAATAACCGCCTGCTGTATTTGCTTCATGCTCAGAATTATAAATACATAGAGATAACATGAGGTTATTTCTGCAATAAAGTTACTTATTGATATAGCAGTACAATAACCCATTGCTTTCTTCCTTGTTTCTGAGAGGACTTATCTGTCCTTAGCTTTTTAAAAATCTCTTTTTTGCATGTCCCATGGAACAATGAAGAAGAGTATGCATTCCTGGGACTTGGTCATTTTTTCAGACATGGAGTTACCTATTCTCATTTCTGATACTGGAAGAAGTTCTCAGTCTGATATTTGTTGAAAACACTAGAGAAAATTATTTCTATGTTGCTAAGCATCCTGTGCCTTTTGAAGGAGGGAGGAGGGAGAACCTTACCATGCTGTCTCCTTTCCTGACCCTTTGTTCCTTGCAAACTTGAATTGCCTGTGCTGTTTATCTTAACTTCTTGTGCAATCTTTCCTCCCGTTTCTTCTGTGAAAATAGCCAAGTTAAGTTAAAGACAATGGCTGAAACTGACAGAAACACAACACCAGAAAAGCCCTTTTGATCAGAACAGTCCTCCAGCTCTGAGCTGCCAGGAAGTGATTTAGTGAAAAGGAATACTAAATATCACAAATAATACTCTTATAACAAAAGTTGTATGTAGTTTTGAACTTCCAAACGACTCAAATTTTACTGAGAAGTATAGGGCTTCAAGTATGGCTGGATAATTGTGTCTTCCCCTTTTGAGAGGGAGTTCCTAAAACAGGAATTAGTAGAGCTGAGTGAAAACAGAAAGCAAACCAGACTGAGTTGTTGGATTGTGTACTGTGGTCTGCAAGAAGAATATCGTCAATTGTCTTGTCATAAATGTCAAGTGTCTTTTTATAAGTTATTGGGTATATTTACCCTATCTGCTTTCTTCTCTTTGCCTTCCCTCTTGTGTTCTCCCCCAGCCCACGAATTATTTTCATTCCCCTGTATATTTAATGATTTAGCTATTGAATTGAAGCACCAATATAGCTCTTAATTTACACAGGTAATTTTTCTGCATGAATTAGGACTAGACTCAACCCTAATGTGTACTGAAGGTTGCCCTACTGCTAACAGGCAGTTGAAACTTTTTTTTTTTTTGGAAGGCATGAGAGATTAACATTGCTTGTCTATAAGCTACTGCGAAATTTATCAGAATCCATTGAGGCTTGCATTTACACAACTATGCCAGTGATCAGCTACTACTGTGGGTGTGTTTGAGAAATTGAGAACTTAGCCTCAGTACTTACTTGTTTTCTTCAGATTCAATTGTACAGTTAACTTGAATCTTGTCAAGAAGCGTGTTGGCTGTTCTAGGTGACTTGTGCCAGAGCTGCTCTGACAACAGGTGCTCCAGGGGGGCATTTTAGTGCTCCTGTACCTGGCCTGAAAGTGAAGAGGTAAATGAAACCAGTGAAAGAAATAAAGACAGAAGTAATACAGAGTGCCTGCTGTGCTCTGAAGCCTAGCAGAATTGCAAGGTCACTTCTGCATCTACCACTGTTAATTCATTAAAGAGTTAAAATCTAAATCAGAATCTCTAACAGGATAAGATTTCTATGTGGGCATCGTTAGCCATATTGCAAACATCTTTAACATCTTTAGCATCATACTATGTGCATGCTCATCTTTTTAGTTAAAAGTTTAGAGGCCTGGCATGAAACAGCACTAAAACCTAAAGGGAAACTATGAGATTTGTCCACTTGTCAAGGAAAAAGTCCTTGAGACTGATTTTTTAACTTTTCTTTTTGGCATACGTATTTAATAGTGCATGGGATTATTTCTATGGGGGGAGGAATAGCAAGAATTCAAAAAGCTCTCCCTACGATTAAGTGAAAAGCTAACAGAGGCAGAAGAAAGCTCAGTGTTACAACATAATCCTTAATTCTACTGTACTCTCTTATTTTATGAGCATCTAGTCTGTACCCCCACAAGCTATTGCAATCTCTTCCTCTTGTCAGGCTGGTGCAGCTGCAGCTTCCCAGGGGCGCCACCTTGTGGTCGTGGTAAAATTTGTGCAAAAAAGAGCCCATTTCTTGAATTAACTTTTGAAATTATACAATCTATTATATTTATTATATTATACAGGCTCTTACATCTGAAATCAACCAGCAATTCTCCTCCCAAATATGCTTAAATAAATAACAAATTAATTAAAAAACCTACCTGCTTCTAACTTATAGGAGGAAGAGCAAGAGTTGTAGTTTTGCTTAAATCTATGGTTTGCCTATAACAAATCGCCAAGACCTCTGATGTGCTATAGGGATTTTGTTTGGTTTTTTTTTTTTTTCCAAGAGGTAGGTAACACCACTTGAAAACATGGCACAATGAAATGGCCAGAAAAGCATATAATTCATTATAATCTCTAATATAACTTGAGGATGACAGGAAAATGAAGAACCCTTCATACCTTTTTTTAAAAGATGATTCAAAACTTCCGCTATTTGGTCAACGTTAAGGTCCTTAAAATAGAATTTAAGTCTTACTTTGCTTTAAAGGAACAGGTGGCACACTATTGTATCTTGAATGATACCCAAATGGAGTTTGGATTAATAATTCTGATACTGTGCATTTTTATGAATATTGAAGCATTCCTAGGGCAAAGTGTTATCATCAAAAATTGAAATTGGAGGATCAGGAATGCCTTACTACTGTAGTCAAGCATGCATTTAATTTTTATCACACGTTATTTCATGATAGTTGAGATGCTGAGGGTTTAGCCTGGAGAAAAATCCTTCTGTATAGACATTCTTTATGAAAAATATCCCAGTGACAAAAATTATGATGTTCAAAGACTGAGCTACAGTATGTAGCAAATGTATTGAAAAGTAGCTATTTATTAGGTATATTAAATATGAATAATACTTGCCCATACAAATATATTCCATTCTTACTATTCTAACATATGCACACACTGCTTACAAGACTGAAAAATAGCTACAGTCCAGTAATTTATACACTTCAGGAAGTTGATGGAAGGTTTTCCAGTGCTGGGTTCTTTCAGGAAAGCTCTATTTGAGACCATTTAAAAACAAAAAAATTAAAAAAAAAAAAATCAAAGGATGGTGTAACTGGAGATAACTTGTTCCAGAGCTGTGAAGCTGTCCAGGAAATCTTCCTCTTCGATTCCGAATTTAGTGTACTGGTGAATATAGGCTCTGTGTGTTGAAGTCACAGTAGGAAAATGGGTAAGACATTAGAAATCAGTGAAGAATCTGACACATGAAATCAGATTGTATCGTCATGGTAAAAACTTCAAATGAAGGTTGGTTTCCACCCAGTAACCATGCTGTTTAGTTTCTACTTTGCTCTCTTGAACTCATTTTGTAATTCATACTTATTGATAAGTCATGACTTGTTTCTAATAGGTTCTATAACTTTGTGTATTGCTTCGGGAAACAAAATCGCAGCTAACAAAACTGGCCTGACTGGGAAATGGAAGGAGAAGTGATTATTAAATGAGAAAAGTAATTTATAGATTTGAGGTACAAAGCCTAAACCTGTGTGTGCAGGATAGCTTGCTTCTTGTCACTGGTGTTTTTGTAACAGGTGGTAAAACCAGGAGCACAGCTAGTGGCAGCAGTTTTCCTCCTTTGGCTTTTAATTGCAGAATTCCTGTGCTAGAAACTCATGTTTAGCAGACATCTGCTGTGACATGCAGTAACCTTGGCTTCATGATGATCAAAGTAAAGAGGCAATTCTTTTCTAGAGTCCTTGGTTCTAATGAAAAATCAAACTAATAGCATGGGAGCCTTAGTAAATACACAAATCCCCTAAATGCTTCTGAACTGAGCCAGGAACTCTTCCCCGGGACTGTGGAGCATGTGTACCCAATTTAGAAACTATATGATCAGTAAAAGAGTTTCTATGTGTTATTTTTAGAATGGTCACATTGGTATGCACTAAATTTGGGGAGTTTTAGTACTGAGAAAATAGTCAAACTGACAGCACTAGAATATGTGGTCTCACTTATCCATAGAACATAAGCACTGTTCTGTGTTCTGCACCCTGCCATCATGTTTCAAACATAAAAATGTTTCAACTACAGTGTGGGAACAGCCTTCATGCTTATTTTACTTTACTTTGCTGAAAGAGTGAGCTGTATTTACAATGATTTTGCTACCACTGAAGATATTGGCAGTTATTAATGAAGTATCAGCATAATTATTTTCACTTACTTGGAAGCAAACATATTCCAAGCTTTTCCTACAACATTGTCAAGAGGTTTCAGCAGGAACTGACTATTGCTGACCAAAGAAGCAGACTTTTCGTACTTGTTAAATGCTCTTGGTGTTTTCCACGCCTTAAAACCATCCTGAGGGTTTAGCCATGATGTATATAATGAGGGATCTCGGAAACTTCCTGCAGCAGAAATAAGACAGCCCTGTTGACAAATGTAAAGCTACAGGCTCCTGCATCTTGATCTCAGTAGTCTTGTGCGACCTAATCAATGCCTGGCAAATCAATTCAGGCCTTGAAAAAAATCTGCAGAGTGGTCAGCCTATTGAAAATATAACTGTTTTAAACAGATTCATTAGATTATCTAGAAGCATACTCTTGTATCGGTACTTCATCTGTAAGCTATGCTCATCACTCCAGAAGCAGCTAAATAATATTTGCAGATGGTATAGCCAAGAATCCTGTCATATACATGGACTTCAGTCTCTTCTTCCTTCCCTGAAGCGGTTCAGGAAACACAGAAGTCGGTTGTAAATATAACAGCCCTAAGCAATTAGACAACGTGGCCTTGGACATTAAAATGTTTCTAGAAGGAATACTGACCTTAGTAGTCAAATGTGTGGCCTTGGGGTTTTTTCACTTTCGTCAGGTATGGTTGAAAAGAAAACAGTGAGATGGGAAACAAGAATCACCGAGGTACTGTGTTTTTCCTTCTTACCTAAGTCTACGCTGTGCATATCTTTTCCTCGCAGGATAACCAGGTTGGCAATGGAAGTATTGAACTGCAGCGGCTTGTTTGTGGAATGACTGGAGGGGATGGAGGAGCCTAGACGTGGTGGTCGTACTTGCCAATCAATACCTATGAGATTTTGGCAAAAAAGATATAAAAGAAAGTAAATGTGTCATGAAATATGCATTCAGACTAGCCAAAGAGTCAGACAGTAACTAACACTGTGCCCCAAGTTGAGATCATATTAGAGTTTGTGGCTTCTGCACGCTAGTTAAGTAGCAATTACACAATTTTCAGAGAAAACCAGTGCTAATCCAGCAGTATTTGCCTGGTAGTCACTAGTCTTACCAGAGAAAATGGATACTTGTTTCTATATTAAGCAACCTGCCAGCCCATTCTTTGCATAACTGGAAGCTGTACTGAATTCCACATGTAAATGATATGGGAGAGCTAAACATGATTTTTATTAGTAGAAGGTGTAAAAAGAAAAAGTATAACAGAACTAACTATCCAAGGAATGTTCCAAATGAATCGTGTAAATTAAGCACATGGCCAAAAACTGTTTTGTTTTGCGTATTTTCAACAGTTATAATTAACTGAGATGTCTGGGAGCAAAAACAGGAGCAAGCCAGGAGCTGCAGTGGCAGCTGAGTGAATAGTTAAAGGAGCAGCTGGCTATGTAGAGGCAAATTCCTACTGTCTGAGGGCAGCAACTCGTTTCTGAACTGACTAAAGCTAGTCAGTGAGCTCCACAAAACAATAAGCTTTATTTCATCTGTAAAAATAAATGCCTGAAGAGTGACAGATACTGAAGATGAGTGAATGCTTTTTACCTTCCTCCATTTTAGCATTAGCAATGAGCATCTGCCTTAAATGCTTGATGAGTCCAGGCCAACTGAATGTGCTATAAGCGAGGGAGTTTTCAGGCATCTGAGGTATGTTACGAAGACCCAACATCTTGAATTCGGGATGTGGAACTAATGTCTCCATTAAGTCTCCTGAAAGAAGAAATTAACAGCTGCTGATGTTTGACAAAAATATTGCATAGGCTAGCTAAAATAGGAGAAGAGAGTGAGGAATTTTACAAAGATCTAGCAATTTAAGGTAAGAAACAAAGCAGGATATGTAAAGTTTTAATTTGACAAATTTATGGACATACATCAAAGTAATGCAAACTTGCTATGTACTACTGAGTTCTATACAAGCATGTTAGTAGCTCTTATTTTACAGTTTAGACTTGTCTCACTTTATAGTCTGGTTCAAAATCTCAAAGACCCTATGCACTGCTAAAGAGATTGACAGACAGATGTGAAAGTTTAATTTTACATGCAAAACTCTCAGCAATATTGGTAACTTTCTCTAATCCCTTAAAGATACAAATGTCAGCCTGTTGCTTGTTGCTACCAAGTTGTATGCTAGCCTGTCTTCTGCCTGAGCAAAACACAAAACTTTCATTCTGTTTCAGTTTATACAAACTTCTAATGTGAAATGTAAAACTCAGGCCAAAATTACTGTCCTGCACAAATTTCCTCTGAATTGTAAATGGGTACAGTGGTGTCTGAAATCACCTGAAAAAGGAGAAACAGGGTTATTTTGGTAAAGAATGAAACCAGAAGCTGGGGGACCTATTTTGACTCTGCTACAAAATTGGGATTGAACTCCTAATTTAGTCTTTTCCTTCACTTTCCCATCTTAAATCTTGGGATGTATCCAAATACTTGAGTAAGGATACTGAAGAACTTCACAATATGAAATGACTACAGAAAGATGTGTGAGAATGCATTAGGCAGATACAAGATAGTTAGATACCTAATGGGTTTCTGCTATAGTGTAAGCCACCTTCTGCTGTGTAAGTGGGCTGGAAAACACTCCCCAGTTGATGTGCAATGACTTGATTTACATCCCTGAAGGAGATCTGTTTAATATTCATCAGCTGAGCACAGATCTTGTGGATGACATCATTTTCATGAACAAGAAGGGCATCCGATGACTGGTACAGATGTGACAGAGTCAAAACAGAGTTGTAGTTCTGAACAATGATCTGGAAAAAAACAAAAAACCACACACAAATGAGAGTCAAACAACTTAATCTCCTTCTAGTTTATAATCCTCTGGCTACTGTCATTTCCTCAGTTATGACTTAGGAAGTGATTAATTTTCTTTGCAATAGTGCAGAATGAGGTCAGGAACTAGCAGAGCTTTTTCATGGAAAGAGAGCAAGACCTGTGAAAATCATGTTATCCATCTCACTTCATACAAACATGCTAGAATAAAATCTGTCTGGGAACTGGTTATAATACTGAGATATTATCATAACAGGAGATTTCTACTTGGCTAATAGAGCTTCTTGTGAAACTGCATTATACTTCAGTACTTACATTATCAAGAAATTTTTTTTTTTTGGTGTAACGTACCAAATACTAGGCAAACATTAGCTGTGTTACTTTCTGTCATGTTGAACTTTTTAAAAGTAAAATGTACCTCTTTTCTAGTTTATTTCAGTTGCAGATATTTTATGTTTAAAAGTAAACAGTGATTATAAACTTGCAGAGTATCTCTGGGAAATATGACATTCACCTCACCAGTGCCGTAGGGCCAGATAACATGGTTTAATATAAATGAGGCTGGAAAAGCATCTCTTAAACATTGGGTCACATATGCGCCCAAGCCAGATCCTGTACCACCAGCCATGCTCATTATTGTGAAAAATCCACCGAGTCGATCACATTTCTCTGCTTCTTTTTGCACCAAATTCATTATTACTTCTTTGTGTCTAGGCCCGTGAACAGAATAACTGTTGAATAATAGACAAAACAGCAAGACACAGCAGGTTATATCAAAACAAAAACAGAAAGGTGAAGCTATTCATAAAGCATAATTTATTATTATTATTTACATAACCTCACATTATATCATCCATCTGCAGTAAACAATCCTCAGCTGTGACATTTATTTTGCACGTTATTTATAAACTGTGCTCATTGTTTCCTATTCTTAAATTGAATATATTCACTTTATTCTAAAACGTTAGATTTTCACTGTAAATACCAATTTCACCTTGCAAAAAGCAGTTTAGACATTTCACTGCTATATATATTGCTACTTTAACTTAAAAATAAATCAAGTTAATGTTACATACTCTGTACCTCGCACAGCTGCAATAGTACCACTCCTAGAGTCTAGACAGCTCATTAGCCTCTACAGTTCCCTTAGTGAAGCTTGAAACAATTGTTCATACCCATTTGCCCAGTTGTTCCCTGACCCTTGCTTCTGACAGAAGTGTGACCGGTCATCGTATTTCCAGTAGCCAGACCTGGCAGCCATTGATAAAGTTTGGCTGATTACTTTAGGTTCCATGTCAACAAGCACAGCCCGGGCAACAGGTACTGGACAAGAAGAAAAACAAAACTAAGAATAATGTGCCAATACTAGAACTTGTTTACATAAGATGGATGGACTTGCAAATTGTATTCCTCCCACCCACGTAAGCTGAACTATTAAAAGGACAGTACAGGCAGGTACAGAAAGGAGGACCTGGCAATGCCCTGGATTTCTGGTGAACCATCTATTGTTCCAAAGACAAATCTGAACTCTAGAGACCATAGAGCTTTCAGGAAAGAAACCACTTACTGTGTTTGATAACACCAAATTTAGATACTCTGGGTCCTACTCCATGGTATGATCTAACTATAGTAGGAAATGCAGACGTTTGGAAGGAAAGATTATGTATGTATGCATGCATATATACTCAGCTTCCAGCTGTGTTACTGGCAGACTTGCTCTGTGGTCTCAGACACTTTAGCGCACTGATTTTCCTTTCATGGTTGTTAGCAATGTTGTGAAGGCAGAGTGTTGTGATAATTCTTCAAGACTGAAGGTAAAACTCATTCTTCAACTGAAGGCAAAAGACATTTTTTATTTCTGTACTCTTATCTGTATTAGGCTGGAAACGAGACCCTCTGTGGGAAACAAACACTTAAGTGTTGTACCTTCAGATTCCTCCTCGCAGAAAAAACGTTCTTTGCAAGCATCATGGTAGGATTCATTCTCCTTCTTGGAACAAAACCCATGTGTGCCATGGACGTCACTGCAGATAGCATTAAACACCTCATGACCAATTTGATTACCACACTGACCAAGCTGGACTGTGACTATTGACATTCTTATTCACTTTGTATTTAAGCCTAAAAAAGAAAAGTGTGCCTTTAGTAACTGTGGAAAAGAGGGAGGAAAAGGTTCTGACAAGTAGATTTCTGATCAGTTTTGCAATTTTCTGAGAACCTCTAGTGAGAAGGAAAAGGCTACGCTACAACCAGTGGCTATTTCTAGGGAAAAGCAGACTGTCAGCACTTTCTCCTGAACATCAGAAGAATGCAGATGGCAGTTTACAGGAAATCAATCCGTTTACTGTTGCTATACCTCTGGAGGGAGCTGAAACCAACCATACAGCATGCAAAGTCTTTGTTTTCTTACTTTTGCTTAGTAAGGCAGGATAGAAACAAATAATTATAACCCAAACAAAGTGATAGGATTAGGCTGTAAAAGCATAATAAGAAAGTACCATATGCTTTTAGAAACGTGAAGCCCGTTCAAAAATCTAGCTGATTTCCAGTCCTGTACTGCTATGGGCCTGATGCCAAATCTGCTGAGGTGACAAAAGGGTTTGCTCGAGTGTTCCCCTTGCTTCCACCACAGAAAGCAAAGTTTTTGATTCAGTCAGTACTGGTATGTTTTGACATTTTTTCCCCCACTCAGCATTTTGCAGCAGCTCTGTTTTCTCACTTTTCTATTCTCCTTTCACAGAAACAAGGTCAATTTTTTTAAACTCACTTCATTATTCTGGGCTTCTATTTTTCATTATCATCCCAGCTGTGCCGCAGCACTTCTGTAACAGCATTCTTTGGATAACTGCCAGCGCCTGTAACTCGATCCTGCTGCATTTTGCAGGCAGGTATGTGCTATTTTTGATTCCTGTGCTTGATTTCAGCACTGCTGCCAGCCTGCACCTCACAGCCTAAGGCCAGCCTGTGTGTTACTGCAAGGCTGAGTTACTCCTCACCGCAGAAAATAAATAAATAAAGATGCAAATGATTTTCAGAAAAGGCTCACGTCCAATCCACGCGTGCGATACCGACCCTGCCGTGCCTACTATCGGCGTGCTCTGCGCCTGTCACTCGGAGCAGGCAGCTGTCGCTTGAACCCTCCATTCTGGAGCTGCAGTCACTCGCCTGCGTCGGGAGACCCACTCGGGCTCCGCCGTGCCGACAGGGCCTGGCCAACGGCCGCCCGCCCTCCGGGGCCGCCATGCTGCCGGTGCTACCCGCCACCCAGCCCCCAGCGTCGCTCGGCCGCCTCGTCCCCTTCCAGAGCCTTTCTCCTCGCCGGCCCCCTCCCGCCCGGGCCTCCCCGCCGGTCCAGCTGCCCTCCCGAGGCGCCTGCCCCCCCGCCCGGGCAGCGCCGGCCGCCCTCGGCCCCGCTCGCCGCCGGCTTCTCCTCAGGGCTGACCTCGACTCCCCCCGCGCTGAGGCGCTCGGGCGCCGACGGCGCATGCGCAGCCACCTGGCACCCCGATCCCCTTCCCCACCGGTTCGGAGCGAGACGCGCCTTCGAACAACCCGCTTCGCGCATGCTCAGAAGGGACTCCGGGCAGGTCGGGTGCCAGGGTCGGTCGTCTGGGCTTCGCCAAGGGCACTACGCATGCTCCTTCCGCGCGGCTTCGCCGCGCCCTCTGCGCACGCTCCGTGCCAGGAGCAAAGCCGGCGGGCGCGGTTTGCGCATGCTCGGCCCCACCCCCGAGCCCAATCGCCCGTCCGCGCACGCTCAGTGCGGCCCCGGCCAATGCCGGGAGGGGTTGTGCGCCTGCGCGGCGCCCGCAGTTGGGGCGGGGGGGCGCAGGCGCGCTGAGGTCGGGCAGCCGGTGATGGCGTCCGTGGCGGAGTTGGGGGGTGCGGGCCCATGAGGCGGGCCCAGGCCCCGCGCACCCAGCACAGCCAGGAAGCGGCGGCGGCGGCGGCGCCGCGGCGGCTCACACCCGCGCCATGGCGGGCGTGTTCGACATCGACCTGGACCAGCCCGAGGACGCGGGTTCGGACGAGGAGCTGGAGGAGGGGGTGAGAGGGGGGGGAGCCCGAGCCGGCGAGGCGAGGCGCGGGGAGGGAGCGAGCGGGAGGCCGCCGCGGGGAGCGGCGCCAGGGGCAGGCCTGAGGGGAGGGAGCGGGAGGCGGCCCCGCGGGTCCGCGCCGTGAGGGGACGGGACGACATCCCGCCGGCGGCCGGCCCGGCCGGGGAGGCGGCGGACGCGGACGGGGGCCGCGGGGAGGCGGGAGCCGGGCGAGGCGGGAGCGAGGCGCCGGCCGCCGCCCCGGCCCGCTCAGGTGGGGCGGCCGCGACCGCGCCCTGCCCGGTCAGAGCCCGCCGCGCTGCCCCGACGGTTGCGGCGGGGGAAAAGGGGCTTCTCGTAACGCCCGGGGAGTTCCCGTCCGCGCCAAGGAAGCGGCGTCGAGCCCTTAGCGAGGAGCGGGTTTTAGGCGGCTGAGCTAGCAGGGTTTCCCCGCCGAGGGGGGGGCCAGAGGTTGCGCTCCGGCTGGCTGGGCGGTGGGGGCTGCGCCGAACTCGCGGGAGCTTTTTCCCTTGGAAGTTTTGCGTTGGATTTCCTAGCACAAGTGCCGCAGCGGAGTGGGGGTTTTTTGGGGGTGTTTTTATCCCCCCCCGTCACATTTTCTTCCCTCGTCACACGTTTTAACGCCAGTGCAGAAATGCTAATTTTTCTGGGGCTGTATAAAGTCGTTGCTCTAGCGCCAAAATTGAAAGGAAAGCTTTAAAATGCTGCATTAGACGTCTGTGTGGATCGGCGTGCATCTCCATCTCATGCTTTCGTAAACGGTTCACCTTGTAATCTGTAGTTTGTCGCTTTGTAATGTTCACAGAGATTCTGTTAAGGCCTTGGGGGAATTTCATTACAAGATCTCTGTTTATATTTTCCTAGTGCTACTGTTGCTTTTTTATTTTGTTTGGTGTATTAAACATTTGCTATTGCTTAAACTGCTACTGCATTTATTTTTTGCTACTTAAATACTAATGACATTCTTGGAGTCTTTGAGATACTCTCGATATCACAGTTGGAATACCCACACTGCACATAAACTGTAGAGATGTTGTCTGAAAGCTGAAGGCTTGAACGCTTCTCAACCTGCAGGAAGAAGCACTGTCTGTCACCTCAATAATCAATAAAGTACTCGGCTTAAAAAAACGTTGCTTACATCACACTGTTAATGTTGCCAAGAACAGGTTCTAAGGGGGGTGGCAAGAAAGTTGAATTTGTTCTCTCTCGTGTCCCAGTAATTCACTCTCAGGGAACAATTAAAAAATTCATTAGTTATTGTGGATTTAAAAAAATTGCTATGACTGAAGTTTTACTGGCACAACTGTGGACATGAATGCACACACGTTGGCAACCTGATTTGGTTCTCAGGTGCCTTTTGGCAAACAGCTAAAGGAGAGTGAGAACGGACTTGAAGTTAGAACTGAAGAGCAGGGAACGTAAGAGCAGGAAAGAAGGGGAAGCATCAGGAACGCGTAAGGGGAAAAATGTTTCACTGAAAGTCATCTCTGTAAGTGTTGTGCATGTCTTACAAGGATCAGAAAGACATTGCAGCCAGTGCAGTTGAGATCATTAAACTGGAAGTGAGCAAGGTGTAGAGTCTGGACTATCTTGTCTAATCTCTGTGGTGCTGGTCCCTGGTACCTCCTGAAAGCTGTAAGCCTAGTAGCAGCAAGAACAGATCAATTGTAGTTTTGAATAGGTGTAGCCATTCTAGAAGATCTGAGGAATTGTTTAAACGGAGAGTTTACTCATAAGCCATATGGTTGTTTGCACTAGTTGTTATGGTGAAAAAAACAGCCTTAATTTTTGTGTTTGTAATAAATGAAACAATATGTACAGACTGAAGGAATGCTAGCCTTCCAGCCAGCACACCATTGCATTTCTTGGTTTTTGAAATGAGAAGAAATCCTGAAAATAGTGGAGTGGTATCTAAAGTGAATTTTGTTCAAGTTAATACTGAGAATGAAAACCATAGTTCACAGGGGCAAGAAAAGCATGTGTAAACTTTGCCAGAACCATTGGCTAACTTGAGAAGTTGTTCTAGGAACATGATGGGTGTTTATTCTCCGTATTTGTTGAAATTTTTTTAAATTCGTTTGTTGGCATCTAATGGTAGGGTCAAGGGCAGCTTCAGTGGGTTTTATTGTGAAACAGACGTCAATAAGCTGGATTTCTCTAATAAATGTTATCAAGAGGACAAGAGCTAGCAACATTCTGACCTGGAAACAAACTTGAACTTTTGGACTCCATAACTGCTTATGGTGCTAGTAGGTGGAACCAGGAGTTAAATTCGCCTCTAGATCACCCACCAAAATAAACCAGCCTCTGTAAACTTTAATGTTTAAATGGTTTGGAAGCTATTGGAAGTTTCTAATTTTTGTTGGTTAGTGTTTTCATTGGGTAGTGTTTTCACTTACATAATATCTTACAATGCACTCCTTGCTTTGGTCTGCTTTTTGCAGATCTCAATGGCTTTTTTCCTCCTGGTTCTCCAAATTTCACACGTCACTCAACATATTGGTATTCAGCATGTAGACTCCAGGCTGTTTCTCACTAACTTGAAGTTGTTATTTTATGTACGTATTTTTAAAAATAAAAATGTTAAGGTATAGTCTAAAGCTCATTAGAAGCTTGCCCGTTAAATTCTATTCATTCCAGCTGTCTGCTTGGTTTGCACTTCTTTTGCCATGTAGAGCCACAATTACAGGGATGTATTATCTTGCATAAGGGATCAAGCTGAAAATTCTTTGAAGAAAATATCTCCTAAAAATTGAACTACATTCTTTAATGGTGACTAGTTCTGATGTTGAAGTCCTTGAACCTTATTTAGTAATATTTGCGTGCATTAGTCTGAATGATTATTGGTCTGATGAGGTGTTTAACAGCAGAGTAAAGCTTAATTCTTTTGTTACTATTGGGATTTGACTGTTACCAATACAGAATAACAAAACCTTCTCGGTAGATTATTTGTTTCTGGTGCGTATGAATCCCAGTTCCAACTATTCACATAGTCTTTACTATTGTTCTGATTTGTATAGTACTGTAATAGGATTTTAAAATTTGTATGCAAGAGCAACTGCAAAGAAAAATGCAGTACCTTAACATTTTTCAAATTCACCTGGGGGTGTGCAAAATTGTTACCTCTAATATTTAAGTGATTGAGTAACAATGCAGTCAGGTAAAACAGTGGTTCCCCGTGTCACTGTGTGAGATATGTGGAATTAGTGCAAATCTTTTACAGAATTTTGTAGATGTCTTATCTTCTGCTGATAACTTATTATTCCTGACCTTTAGACTTGTTTAATTATATAATATAAATTATAATTATTATATAATTATTTTATATATATATATAATTTAAGAAGTTGTAAAACACATCAGCGCATTTATTTTTAACGGTGCTTTTTTTTCTTTTGTTATAATTAATCTTCCTTCTACCCCTCCCATCCCTAGGGTCAATTAAGTGAGAGCATGGACCATGGAGGAGTTGGCCAATATGACCTGTAAGTTGCTGCTAGAAAATGTTCTGTATCATTCATGACAACTACATATAACTTCTGATTTTTTTACATTGTTAAGTTAAATAGAAAATTTTGTCATTCTTGTTCAGTTTTGAGTTGTTTCTAGTAATTTCACTATTTCTTCACATTAAAATTTGTGAATTGTACCTCGAAATAAAATAATAATAATAAAAAAAATTCTGGCAAAACTTGCTGTTTGTCTTTTAATCCTTGTTTCTCCTAACATATCTCTTGTACTTGAATAATATTTGTAGTATGAATATAATGCACTGTCCGCAGAACATTGTATGTCCTGTTCATTTTATAAAGGCTCCAGCTGCAGATTTGCATAGCAGTCTGAATCATGAGAATTCAGAAGTTCTGATTTGACGTTCAGGAGACAGCTACCTTTAGCATTACTTCATTTATAGATTTCCAGATTGTTTCAGCATACCGTGTTGTCAGAAGAAAGCAGTGATAGTTAAAACAGTTCAGTTACATTTACTTTAGCAGGATCCATCTGTTAGTCTTTTGCAGAACTGTAGCATAATTTAGAAGCATCATTAAATTATGGTTCAGTCTTCTGTGGCATGGTCAGAGTTGTGAGACTTTTTTTTGTTACAGCTTTTTCGGCAAGGTATTTGTGTTACAGAAGTCTTACTGTGACTGTTGGGGCTGCTGAATGTGATCTGAAACTTAAACACACCTTGCCTTTACTTGAGGTCCTGTAGGAATATCTAAGTCAGTTTGAGGCTTTGGTCTTTTAAAATTAATTCTGGTGTAATACAGAGATTTATTACGCATTAAAATGAAGGAATCTGAAGGCAATCTTGATACTATAAATCCCCCAAAATTTGCAGGTAATCTTTTCTGTGCAAGGTGCAACTTAATGCTTTGCATACACCTAAATAAAATATCTGATGCTGAGAATTCTCCCAATCTCCAAAGCAGTCATGCGGTTCTGTCAGATATACTGTATGCTTTTCAGAAAGTAATTTGCTTGCTTACTTTAATTTGATCACTTTTGAGTATCAGGTAGTCTTATATTCTTGTTTCGGTTTTATCCAGTGGCATGGAACATTGTGAAAAATTTGAGATTTCAGAGACTAGTGTAAACAGAGGTCCAGAAAAGATCCGACCAGAGTGCTTTGAGTTACTACGCGTACTTGGCAAAGGTGGCTATGGAAAGGTAAGGAACTCTTTTCTACAGAAGTAAATCCATTACACTGAAGGCACTTAAAGTGCTTGCTTGCTGCCTTTGGCCAGGTCTAATCTTCCCATCCTGTTCTCTGAAAAGTTCATTCTACCAGAAGGTAACCTCTGGGCTGCCAAGGTTGGTGTCATGGGACCAAAGTCACTTGCAGAGCCTCACCAGCTGGTGGCAGTAGAAAATGTCCCAAACTGGTTCTGGTTCAAATCACTAGCTCTTCTGCTTCAGGCAGCGTTGCAGTTTGTAGGTGATCTCATCTCTCTTTCACAGAACTTTGTTTTTTAATTTGTGATGGCTAACGCAGTCATAATATGTGATTGCTTTTGTATTGGTGTTGTATAGGTATTTCAAGTACGAAAAGTAACTGGAGCAAACACTGGGAAAATATTTGCCATGAAAGTTCTTAAAAAGGTAACCTGAATGTTCATGTTTCCCTACTGTCTGAATCTAAAAAAACCTCTCTCTCCCTTTAGCTGTTAAAAATTATCTCATTACATAATATACCTAAAATTAAACTTTTATCTGTGATATACACAGTTGTTATCCAGGTACAGTTGGAATTATAATTAGTCTTTAACTAAATTATTCTGTCTGTGTAGTTCTTAGCAACTAATTTAAATAGCTCAGGAGGTTCCTTCCAACCCAAATTATTGTATGATTCTATGAAATAAATGAAGAATTAAATTTCCGCAAGAAACCTGTGATGTTACGTACATATTGTGGTGAAATTTTCTTTTTTTTTTTTTTATGTTGCCGAGTCATGTGTAGTGTTGTGATTTAGTAAACTCAGAATGGAACTAAATACAAAAGTCTGCCTTGTTTAGCATGTTCTTGTGCTCAGATATCTCTGTTTTCTGTAGGCAATGATTGTAAGGAATGCAAAGGATACAGCCCATACAAAAGCAGAGCGGAATATACTGGAGGAAGTGAAACATCCCTTCATCGTAGACTTAATTTATGCCTTTCAGACTGGTGGAAAACTCTACCTCATCCTTGAGTATCTCAGTGGTCAGTATATGAAATTCTGTTACCTGCTTCTTGGTATCTTGCGTTAATTGACAATTTGGATTTCTTATTCTGCTTATAAAAAGCCAGCTAACTATTGACATGGTGTCTTAAAAATGTAAAATAGGTTAGCATTGAGAATACATAGAATAGCATAATTAAACCTTCCAATTCAATACAAGAAAGATGAATGAAACATAAAATAGTTATTTTTCATGACAGTACAGGAGAGGAAGATTTTTAATACCTTTTCTTCCGTCAGGTTTGTAATTCCTGTATGTTACACTTAGATCCCCTGCAGTCATGTAGAGTACCTGAGGTTTTAGTCCTTGCAGGTTCTTTGTGAAACAAGAAAGTGTTATCTTTATTTCACAGATAGCGAAACAGACACAGATTAGAAGCAATTTGCTCAAGTTGTAACAATAGGAAAAAACAGGGACAGAAACACTGTTATTTTTTTCAGCATGCTATTTTGATTTCTTTTGGCATCTCTTTAGTTGATAGAATTCCGAGAATAACAGAATAGTAAATTCTCAGTTGTTTTTTGTGAAACAGCTTTCTGTGGAGCAGGACAGAATACCTGTTGCTTATAGTTTTTCTAGAAAATAGACTTTTGACTGACTAAAAATGATAGAATGCACTTCTCATGTTTCTCATGACAGGAGGAGAACTATTTATGCAGTTAGAGAGAGAAGGGATATTTATGGAAGACACAGCTTGGTAAGTGAAACTATTGCAGTAAATTAATAGGTTTGGGGTTTTTTTCTGAGTGCTTAAATGGTACTTTATGACTTGAAAAACTATAAGTACTCATTAATTTCATAGTCTAGTGAAAAGAGCCTTTAACTGGGTTTTGGGAAGACGTATGTGTTCTGTACTTACCAGTTTGTGCCAGTCTTACTACAGAAGAAGGTCCATTGCTGGTTGCTGAGTGAGGCCATATTCTATAGGGTTGTGGTAAAGGACGTGTTTTTGGAGAAGAGACTGTGAAAGACTTGCTGTAGATGCAATTTTTTTTTTTTTGTTGTTCTTGACCCACACACAATTTTACCAGCCAGTTACAGAATTTCCAAGTCACTGTAATGGCTGTATTCTAACAATCAGATGTGTAAAGCGCTAAAGGTAATTATTCTAATGAAGGAGAAAAAGCCTTTTGAATAGTGATATTTTACTTATAAACAAGTTGAAATTTATCCCGTATTGATTAGGCTTCACACAACTGAATACAGGTGTATCTTTCCACAGTGCATGCTGATAAATGCCTCAGAAAAGCTTTGATGTACCTATGGGGCTGTAATACTGTCCCACAGATGGCACTCTGGGTGCTGCCGGTTACCTCCTTAGCTTCATTTTTTATTTTTCTTCAACTTTGCCATCTAGATGTGGTAGTACAGATTGAAGCGTATTTTAACCACTAACTGGTAAATTCAGATCCCTCCAAATATATTCATGATAAGAGAGCTACTGAACAGGTACACCTAATGCTAATGGCGTAATTTTGTAGCTCATCTTGGAGTCTGTATGCCTTTTGGCAAACCATGCTCAAAGGCGTCATTGTTTCTCTCATTTATTCTCTCATACACTTTTAATGATACTTTCAAGGAACCATTGGTATGTACATAATAGTCTTAGTGCTTAAGATGCTTGATTGAATATGTCTAATTTTGTGGCATATGTTTCCTTTCAGCTTTTACCTGGCAGAAATCTCAATGGCACTGGGGCACTTGCATCAAAAAGGAATCATCTACCGTGATCTGAAGCCAGAAAATATCATGCTTAATCATCAAGGTAGAACTATAGTAACAGTTACATTGCCAATCATTTGAAAACAATTCTTCAAAGGTCACAACACTTCACTCTTATGTGAATTTCCTTAGAACAATGGCATGTTCATTATCCCTCTTGGTATAACTGAAGAATTGCCAAAGCTAATTGCTTACCCTTAAACACAGCTTCAAATTTAATAGGCCACGTCAAGCTCCCAAGTTCCATGTGTATAGACACAGGCATTTTTTGAATGGTTGACTTGCTATTTCTGCAGCTCGTGGAATTTTTTCTTCTACTGGGTCATTGTAAAGTACATACAGATCTGTGTCTTCAGCGTAGCATCAGTGACGTTTTAGTAATGGGAATGACTGAAGATGTTAGGAAAGCCAATTTAGGTAGGATGCCAAATCATCTGTAGCTGAAATGATTGATCTAGCTATTGACACTTTACCTGACAGTAGTAGCAATTCCTGAATGCAGTGTTACATTGGCTGTATGACACTGATCAGTCTGACAATCTGTGCCATCCAGTATTTTCATGTTATCTTAAACAACTTATTTACTTAGTCCTAGTCTTTGTACTGAATTATTCAGGGCACTTTACAATTTGTTGAAGGTTGTTCTCTGAACTTTTTGAAGCAAGCAGTAAAAATCGATAGCCTACGCTCTTATCTGAATGATGCTCTACAGTCTATGTATAAATACATTTGTCTATATGTGAATAAGTTTTGGTAGTTTTGTTTCTCTTCAAGTGGCAACGCTTTCTTATGCAGGTATAATGCAGAGGCTTTATTTCTAAGTGTGATTACCTCTTTCTGTATTGCGTTGTCAGACCATTGAAGATACCAGGAAGTAGTTCAAAGTTATTACATATCCATGTTAAAAATTTCTATTTTTCTTAATGTTACTTATACAAATATCAGAATTCTGTTAAATCTTAAATTTTATATATTTAATTTCAGGTCATGTAAAACTGACTGACTTCGGATTATGTAAAGAATCTATTCATGATGGAACAGTCACACACACATTCTGTGGAACAATTGAATACATGTGAGCTGCATGATGAAACAGAAAAGTATTGCTTTGGTCTGGGGGTAATGGCTAAATGTTGCCTTTTTTAACTGATGGTTCGTATGTTCAGTCACTTGCGGAAATTTTACTTGATAAATGTGGTTTTGCTTCAGAACTAGTAGTCAGAATTAGTATTAAGCTTGTTAAAATATGTTCATATTTTCAATTTTTCTGATTATAGGGCCCCTGAAATCTTGATGAGGAGTGGGCATAATCGTGCTGTGGACTGGTGGAGTTTGGGGGCATTAATGTATGACATGCTGACTGGAGCAGTAGGTGCACAGTTATAATTGCATGTATTTCTCTTTGTAGCTTTTGTAGTTACATGTATTCTAATTCAGATGATGTATAATATTTGTAGATATACAAACTGCAAGTAAGAAATATGACTAAAATATGGCTACACTTATGCTGGCTACAGTCATGAGCTGCTCTCATCCAAAGTTATTTGGAAGTCCCATTTGCAGTAATTTTGTCTGCTTTATAAATTACTGAAGTGAGTTCTGTGTACACAAATAAGAGACCTGAACAAGTCCTATTTTTCCTCCCATTACAATGGTGCTTTCTAGCCTCCTTTCACTGGGGAGAACAGAAAGAAAACAATTGACAAGATTCTCAAGTGTAAACTCAACTTGCCTCCCTACCTCACACAAGAAGCCAGAGATCTGCTTAAAAAGGTAGAATTTCAATGAATGTCAGTACTACACGTGTATGTAGAAAATAGAAGTAAAATGGTACGACTATGGCTATTCAGTCCATGCTTGTTTTACTCCTTATAAGTCAGTATTGTTTTTGCATGGTACAGAAAGTGATTTTCCTTGAAAATACAATTGTTTTCTAACGAATGCAGATTTTCTCATTGTTCTGTGTTCATTCTGCATGGTATTCATTCGAATGATGATTCATGTCAGAACTAGTCTAGTCATAATGACATAACTGATTTTTCTTTTTTGGACGTTATTTCTCCTTAAGCTGCTAAAAAGAAATGCTGCCTCACGTCTAGGAGCTGGTCCTGGAGATGCTGGAGAAGTTCAGGTAACTTTCGCTTAACTCAAGAATTCTTAAATTACCTCACTGAAAATAAAACAGCTTTGAGGGTACATCAGGGAAGGAGAGTATGTCTGTCTTGAAGTGTAATGAGCAAAAAGGCAGTCACACGTGACAGCTGATCAAAATGTGAATGGTTGAAAGCTTAACGAAAGCAGCTGTCTACCTGTTTGATAATTCTGAGATTTGGAAAATAACTTTTATTCTTTAGCTCTGTCTTCCGGTAGATCTTTTCTACTAGTTGCACAATGCTAATTGTACAGTCAACCATATAAGAGCGATGATACTCTAGCAGTCTGATGAAAAACCTGCCAGTCTTTGCATTTAGTGCAGCTTTTCCAAGGGAAAAGGGTTGTTAGTTTGCATTCAGTGTTGCATAGTTAAAAGTTAAGGCAGAGGCCTAGTTCCTGTTGCTTCCAGCTTGACTTTTTTTTATGGTGAGATTAACAATGTACTAGAGAGTCCTCCTTATTTCACAGTTCTGACAATTTGTCATTAATACAGTGTTTTGTCATTATTTTTAGATACCTAACTTTTAAAGTTGAAAAATGTAGAGGTATTTTGCATGTAAACCAGCTTTTTCTAATCTTTCAAGGAAAACATGATAGGGACATATGTTGTCTGACTTGGAGGTATGGTATCATTTTTCAGCAATTCCAGCTACTCTGGTGTGGTGCTGCAGGATATATTACAGTAGACCCATATGTGATTTTGAAAAGAAAGACACCACAGAGGGGGTCTGAAAAGAACAAGCTTAATTCTTAAATTTCTGTGATTTATACCCAGGAGGCAGATTATGACTGTGCTATTGCTAACTCTTGTAGGCTCACCCGTTCTTCAGACACATTAACTGGGATGAGCTGTTGGCACGAAAGGTGGAACCTCCTTTTAAACCCTTATTGGTATGTACTCAGAATGCTGTGAGATATTCCTTGTATGCCTTTAGGAAAGGGCTTACACAATGCGGAACCTAAAACTTAGAAACACCCACTCTTACAAACTGGAGTGCTGTTGATTTCTGCTACTTTATATAGTTAAATGCATCAACTTAGGTTACTGGTTCTCAGATTCACTCTTGTCAAATTAAAGATGGGAGATCTACCACCTGATCTACCAGATCTACTACCTGATGAAGTTTGGGGTTTTTTTTCCTGAGAACTGGTGCTGTATCAACAATTCAAAAAAACCTCTTTAATTCTCTACACGGTATGAAATACTGGCTGTCATGAGCATGCTGTTCTGTCTTATTACTCTGTGGTCATGGTACTCATACGTCACTGGAATAGGATCTTGCTTTTTTATGTGAGAAGGTGGCAGAAACCAGCCAAGAGCTAATTTATCCTTCTGTTTACTTTTCTGGAGGAAGAAGGTTCTGCTTCAGTTTTAATTCCTCCTGCTTCTAATCTGTAGGTTAAACAGACTTGCAAGTGCACTTACCTCTGAATTTCTGCTTCTAAACATTATACAGTAAGTCAGTATTTAGCTGAAACTAAGATGATAAGTAGTTGCTAAGCAAAAGTAAACGAAGTCACCTAATTAAGCATTTTGTACGTTTGCTTATTAATATTTACAATGCATTTTGTGCATTCTAGGCAGTAATAAAGTTCACCTCAAACCAGTGATGTGATGAATAAGCCTTATCTTAGATTTTGATGGTGTGGGGTGTCTGTCTTTTTTCTCTCTGGGTACAATTAGCTACAGCAGCAGTGGTATTGCCACCCCAGTAGTTCCCGACTACTAAAAATCTCACTTTAAACTGACTTAGGCATCACTAATGCTGAAAATACTACAGCATGGGGATTCCAGACCTTTTTTCCTCACCGTTTTGAAGGAAATTCAGAATGACACAAGACTGATATTTCCAAATGAATTATCTGAAGGTAGTTTGGCATTTTTCTGTTATTAGCAAATTTTATGGAAGTTACTTCTACAAGCTAGATGGTTTTTGAAAATGTGCTTTCATGGTTGTATGAAGGCCTGCACAAATGAATATATACTGCCTTTTCAGTTACACTTACAAATGAGAGAAGGGATCTTGGAATTGTATCTGTTGTTCTTTGACTGAATTTAACAATGTTCTTCATAGTCACTTATTCCAGAGTTGTCATCTATCCCTCACAATATGAACACTTCTGTATCTGCAAAAACAGGATGAAATTATCAGGAGAGGCTTCCAAAAACTAATAGTTGCAACTGTTCTATACTGGTTGTGACAAGGGCTAAACTTGCAAGAAACTGGCATTGTATTTCTAAAAGTTTTTGTTTGTAATTTGAGATTTTTTTTTTAAAGGCATCTTTTTAATTTGTGTTCCTTTTTGATCCATAATTTTTGCCCCTCCCCCTTGCCTTTATTTCTCAGTGTCAGTGCCCATAGTGACCTCCCACTGGCAGCGACAGGATTCCGACACCACTCCAGGGTTTTACTACAGCAGAACTCTGCCAAAAACCTATGGAATGAACTCCATCCAGAGGCTACACTGATCACCGCTAAGCCATTTGGTTGATATCTGTAATATAAACCCTTAATCATTTTGTTTTTGCAAAGCAATCTGAAGAGGATGTGAGCCAGTTTGATTCAAAGTTTACACGTCAGACACCTGTTGATAGCCCAGATGACTCTACTCTCAGTGAAAGTGCCAACCAGGTCTTTCTGGTAAGTGAGCCAGGGACAAGTATGTAATGACTGCGGAGAAGTATGTTGTGTTACTTGGAAACAGTAGGGTATTTCAGGTAAATTAATTCTATTGAATTTAACACCTGATACTTGAAGCAAGCTGTCATCATCTTAAACACACGTTGTGCAACAGGTTTGATATGTTTAAGGGCTTTGAAAATACTTAGTTTGATTACTGCTGACGTTTTCTTTATATAGATAAAACAAGCAAAAAGCGTTGCTTACTTTCTGGAATGTCAGCATTCTAATTCATAGTTGCATTATGAACCCTGGACATGTGATTACTTTCATAGTCATGCAGGAAGAACAATGTCTGTTCTACTGATCAAAATTAATTAAATTGAGCATGCCTGTGGGAATCTGTGATCTGAGTAGAAATATCTGGGGTGTGCAGGCACCTGGGTGAGGAACTCCCTAAAGTCCTGCTGTTTGCTTCAGGAAGTGAGTAGAAGTTCATATGTCTACGTTTACTCTCCTTTTTATAATCTTCATTTACTATTTCATGCCAATCATAACTGCAGAAGTGATCATAAATGTAAATCTTGCCTGTAAGTTATAGTGCGTTCATTCCTGTTTTGCAGGGTTTTACGTATGTGGCTCCATCTGTACTTGAAAGCGTAAAAGAGAAATTTTCTTTTGAACCAAAAATTCGATCACCTCGCAGATTCATAGGTAGCCCTAGGACACCAGTCAGGTATCTTTTTTTTTTTTTTTTTCTTTTTTTCTTTTTTTGTAATACACTTTTTGGCAAGTAGTTGAAATAGATCTGCACTAGGAATAAAAAATGCAGCCTTTCTTCTCGGTAAGCCCATCACTTCCATTAGAAGTGCAGCATCGATCCTATTTTACAAACCACATTATTAGAGACAAATCTGTGGTGTTTGGCAGCACAAGAAGTACTAATTTGCTTGCTATTCAACGCTGATACAGCCTCACAGTCTGGTGACTTTGGTACACCATTGCTCTAGAACTGTTTCAGAACATCCTAAGTACTTATGTGCCGCTAAAGAATCATGTTAGTACAGAAAATTCCTTCTGCAATCATCTAGAAATATATCCTCACTACTCAAATGAGAGAATTTTACTTTACAAGAGACTGTGGTAGAAGCTAGACATGGAAACTTTCTCAAACTTCTCGAAGTGGAAGGAAGGAATTATAAATGCTTCTCAATAGGCATTTGAGTTCAGCTTCCTGCAGAGTAAAGGACATACCTTGGTGCTGTGTATATCTTCATCTCTGATTTTTATATTTCTTGTTTTAAAGCCCTGTAAAGTTTTCCCCTGGGGAATTCTGGGGAAGAGGTGCTTCTGCCAGCGCATCAAATACTCAGACACCTGTGGAATATCCAATGGAGACAAGTGGAATAGAACAAATGGATGTGACAGTCTGTGGAGAGGCCTCAGCACCACTTCCAATCCGGCAACCAAACTCTGGGCCATATAAAAAACAAGCTTTTCCCATGATTTCCAAACGACCAGAGCACTTGCGCATGAATCTATGACAACACAATTTTTTTAAGCCTTCGAAGGTGGAAAACAAAGAATGGACATAAGCCCCCTTGAAGTTGAAATATGAGGGCTTGTATGGTTTACTTTTAAAAAGTGACAGTATCAAAGAGTCAGTCATTGCACAGAGCGACTTGGAAAGCAAAGAAATACGGATTTTTTTCTGTCAATCAATGGTGCATAAAAAACTTTAGAAAATGGTATTGCAGAACTCTAGGCACATCATCTAACTGATTCGCAGTGACATCTTCTCACCTTATCAAGGATTTTTCAGCTTGATAGCTTGAAACTGACAGTATTAAGGGTCAGGATGTTGCTTCAGAATCACTGGTCTAGTCGTGAATGTGTCAAGGAGGGTTAGCCCTTTCACTAGGCAAAGTATGAAATGCCTCTATGCTTGCGTCTGAGGAATAATTAGCATGCAAGCTTGATTAAGCTGTTTCCTACAATGGGGTGGAATCAAAGATGAAAGATAAAATTAATTGGTATTTCACATTCAAAACATAATGAGTTTTTTATATATATATAAAAATATATATTTTTCAAATAGATTTTTTGATTCAGCTCATTATGGAAAGTATCCCAAAATTAAAAATGCAAAATAATTGGTTGCTGTGAAGAAAGTAAAGGCTCTAGTTCTGATTCTTCTCCTCATGAACAACAAATCAATAAGCGAATCACTCAATTACCAGCTTGGCAATGTGGGGTGGGAGAGAACTGTTTCACTTGCTTACCCAGCTGAAATACCTGTTCCTGCAAAGACAAATGGATCTAATCAAACAGCAATGCTGCTATGTTCTAGGCTTAACTGGAAGCCATGGGCTCACATACATGTCCTGCTTATTTCATCCTTGTCCTCAGCAGACATTTCACTGGGAAACATCACTTTTGTATATGCTAGTCCTTAGATGGAGACAGCTGACTATGTTCAGATTCTTACCCATACAAAAGATCAGGAAAAAGTGCATTGGAATACAAGGTCAGTAAAAACATATAGGAAGTACCACAGGAAATATATACAAATTCTACATAGCATAAGGAAATAAACCTTTTTGTAACCAGTGGGTAAGAATTTGAGGACTTTTTTTTTTTTTTTTTAAATTTTGCTTATGGGAGTTCCCTGCCATTATACATTTCTAAATTTATCAACATTTTTTTTCTATGCTGGGGCAATAAATTTGCTGATTGTATGAGAAAAGTGTTAAATGGCCTTTCAGTGAATGTCTTCCACAGTGGGTCAGAACTTTAGCAACTTAATTTAGGAAACATGTTCTAAGGACACTATTTATGTTTTTGAAATTGTCACAATCTGTACAAATGACCTACAGGTACAAAGAATAAAATAAAGGTAACTTTACCTTACTTAAATACTTCCTGCCTTAAAGAAAGCATTTCCATGAACATAGCTGGTGAAAGGGTTAATATCTGCAGAGCTTTACACTAGTTAGAGTGTGTATGGTGTGTGCGTGTGTGTGTATATGATCATGCAACTGCATACAAGTCCTGTCACTTTTTGCCTGCCACACGTTGCATTATCTTTAGTCAAACTGTGCAAAGTCTACTTCTAGTGTTTCACAACAGTAGGGATTTTTTTATAGATTCTGCTTACTCTGTGTATACTGAATCTTTTTGAGCCATAGGATCCAAGCCATAAACTCTCTAAGCATGTTGAATCCAATCAGAGTGCTGTTTTCTAAAATTTGCAAGTCAGGAGGATTCATCGGTATCTTGTTGATAATAACAAAGAACCAACAAAAAAGATGGTTATGATTGAGCAAAAATTAGTATTTTTTTTTCCTTCCTGATAAGCCTTTTGTTGGAAAATTTCTTTTTTGAGTTATAAGGAAAATCAAGTTACCTTATAGTGACATACATCATACTGGAAGATTGCCATTTTTCATTTGGCCACTGGTGACATGTTGTGAAACTGAAATCAAAGTGCTCATGTGTGTTTGTATTATGCATATTTGCAAATACGCAACACTTGAAGCAGTGCCTCTCTGTGCCACTTGTTAACATAAGTTTCCTAACGTGTTTACTGAGTATAAAGTAAATTAGTTTAAAAAAAAAAATTTTTTTTTGAGGCAGATCTCTCTTGGTCCTAGTTACAGCTAACAGTTGCTTTTTGGTTGGCTGGATATAATTGTCCAGTAGAATTGGTTTAATATGGCTGGCAAGAATGGCAAGAGTTGTTTGTCTGAGTTCACTGATTAATTACAGATACAATTCATTGGTTTTAAAAGTAAATTTCATGTACTGTCAATGTTTCATCCCATAGATTATAAGTTTAATTCCCTACCATAACTGTGAAACTTTTGGAGTGTGACTCAGACAGCAAGCACACACTATGCAATATGGTTTATCCTGTATTTATTTGTAAAAATATCAGACATAGATCCTCTATATATATATAATAGTGTCAAAATTACTAGTTGTGAACTAAGGGGAGTGGAGTTCTAGCTCCTGTCTGGCTATTTCAGATAAGTGCAGAATGCATTGAATATTGGAGAGCTTAACAAGTGCTTTCTTTTGTTCATTTAAAAATGTCTTAAATTTTTCATTAGAGTATAGAATCTTATTTTTTTTATTTTGTACAAGCTGCGCTTTTTTAATTATAATCACTGAAAAATTCACTATAATTTGATTTTATAGGATTTTTGTAGCATTACAAAAATATAGTAAAACTGAGGTTAATACCTGTTGTGGCTAACCATATAAAAGTATTCAATCTTAAACTTGAACAGAAGTCATATTTTTTTTTTTTACCAGATGTTAAATAGGGAAATATTTTGTTCTGCAGGTCATTATCACAAAAGGTTTATAGGTCAGCTGTGTTACCAGCAGTTTTTCTTTTCCCATTTGATGCAGAAACTATTCTGGTATAAAATATTCAGAATTTTATAATTTTTCTCTGTGGGAGTGATGCATACATTTGATGCCATTCGTGTACTAAATTGTAATTTTGGGAATGCTGGAATAATTCCTACCAAGACTGTCTTAATTGTGCCATCTGACATTTGAATGTCATCCTGGTATTAGCTCATAATAAAAGATAAAAATAAATGAGTCAATTGTTCTTTTGAATATCCCTTTTTTTTTGTCTTGCTATCTAAAAGCTGAACTGCTGGAGAACATTTAATATTTAAGTCCACTCTAGTCACAGAGTGGATGTTTACTTCGGGTCTATTCTCTTTTTAATATTAACTCCCAACCTGCTCTCATTGTTAATCAGAAAGTGCATCAAACATTGAGAAAGAGTACTATTGTTAGGACAGGTGCTTGAGTTTTGGTTGTTTTCTTAAAAATTCTGTCTCTACAGCAGGATAGTTGCTGTTTCATTTTCCCAGTTTAGAGGGAAATCCTGTACCCTCAGGGATAAAGGAGGAGAAGTTCTTAAGAACAAGGGAAATTACTTAAAATATTCTTCCTGCAGATCCTTGATGAATTACTGTATGCAGTTCCTATCCATGAACTTCTACAGATTGTTCTCTTCTAGATTAACTTGGCTTTGCTGCTGTCTTCAAGAAACAAACTTGAGCTGCCTTAGTAGAAATAAAGGTAATCCCTATTCTGTTTTTCATCTTTCACAGTTTACTGGAACTAAAAATACTCAAGTGCTGAATCAGATGGATGTGAATACCAATTAAATGCAAATTTAGACATATGCTAATCCAAGTGACTTTTTTTTTTTTTTTGGAAGTAGGTAGGCCCCAAGTATAACTGTGGATCTAAATCATCTTTCATGACAGCTTTGAAGGGAAAGGGAGGGAGGAGGAATTACGCTTAGAACTTAGAGGACCTGACAGATGCTAGTTCTGATCGGTTTGTCTTACCAAGGCTGGTACCTTCACCTAGGTTCTTTGGCTCTTAAAAAGCAGCTATTGATTGCCATTTGTCATCCTCTTCTGTTCTGTCTCCTGCAGAGTCAGACATGTGCTGGGTGTCTGTGTGTCTGTGTGTGTGGAAAGCAGGGCAGCTACCCTGGCCTGAGTGGGCTTGATAAGGAAGAGTTGCATCTTAATAGCATGATGCTGACAAGCGGATCAGAGAGGATGTCATTCATGGATGTAAGTTACTCACTTTCTTCCCTCTCTGTAACTAAGATGAGAATGACTTGTTTCATTTATTAAGTGTAAATCTAAACTGGTTGATTAAATCTCTTTTTAGTTCTTTGTTTTTTAATAAAATGTGTTTGATAATATTACTGGGTTTGGATAATTTTCACTGGATCTTAAAGGAAAAAAAATTCATCAATGGAGAGAGAGAATAAAAGACAAATTGTTCCCTGGTCCTATCTCTGACCAATATCCACCTTTATTCTAGTAAGGTAGTGTTACTACTATGTGGTAGACAAAGACCAAAGGATCAGCAACAATCCAAGGTTGACTCAAAGCACTGACATCATGTTTTGTTGTGCTCCATAAAATAGTCTTGGTGAGCTTTACAGGCTAGATGACACTGTCAAGTTCCTGTGGGTTTTTTTCTTAACCACAAGTGGGATGCCTCTAAATTAGTTTCATATTTTTTAGTAATAATGCTGGCCTTGCATACAGTCCTTGATGCCTTAATTCCTCAATGTACAGTATCTGTCTCAGATATTGAACTACCTGTTGCGGTATGTAGTTTATAAATGCTTTTGTTCTATAGCAAAAGAATATTTAGTTCAGGTTAATTTCTTTCAAATTTCCCTGCATACTTTGAATGTACATGTGTACAACAGCATGTTTCTTGATCTGTAACTACCTTCCTAGTTCATCTTAGGTCTACCAGTCCAAGCTATTGGTCCTGACAGACCACTTCAGCTTTGCACAATCATAGAATCATAGATTCTATGATGGAGCGGCAAGCTTCCTTCTCACTATTTCCTGCTGCATAAGCAACAGGGCTGCTATTTACTCATCTTCCGGATAAGGCAGTAAGAAAGCGTACTTGTTTCTCAGATCATTTTCCTTAGTCAGTAGGGTAGTGGCTCTGCTTTCAGGACAACTGTTAGTATTAAGCAGCTGATGCATCTCGGAGTCTACCTTCCCAGTTAGTATTTCAGGAATGGATTAGGTGATTTAGACCTATTGTTCTAAAAACATTTTTGAAAGTCTGTCACAGAGTACTGGAATTCTGATGAATGGCTACCCATTACTGGTAGGCCATGAATTTAATCAATATTCAAGTATTAGGAAGTGCATTTCCTTGCTCTAACATCATGTCCAAGTCTAATGAATTTTTTTTTTCTCTGAAAGTATTTTTTAATTAAAAAGTGATTAAGCTGTTGGTACTGGCATTTCAGGAAAAGCTAATCCAGGATAAGTTACAATTTTTATTTTGCCCAGTATTTTAGAAAGGGTTAGTTATTACATCTGTCCTTATAAACTGTGTATTGGGCTTAGTCATGCATTTTACTCACACAAGCAAAGCTTTTTTAAAAGGTGCCATTTGTTGACTAAATTAAATATAGCACTCAAATTGTTTACACAGTACTCACACAATACCTGTATGAAGAAAAAACCTTAAAACACTCTTTAGCTAAACTGTATGTTCATGATGAAGTTTGGGAAAGTCTAAATACAATTGTGTAACCAAGTGAGCTGCCAAAGTCTCTATGGGCCCATCAGAGATTCAAAATCCAACTTTAAGTTCCCCCTACTCTTTTTTTTTTTTTTTTTTCCTTGACTGATTCAGTTCTTTTCCATCTCTCAAGGGAAGTTCTGCTGCAGCAGCAGTCTGAATATCAGCACTGATGAAATTTAAATAACAAAACAGTTCTGATCTTGTATGAACTTCAAATGCAAGCTAAGGCATAGCTAGATCTCTCTGAGGAAACAAAGAGCAGTTTGTTCTGACAATACTGGAGGTACAGGCACAAGCCCATTACTCTGGCTGTGGCCAAGCTCTTAATTCTTCCCTGCCAGCCTCAGGACTGCTCTCAAACTGTTCAGCTGCACATTCTCCAAACTAAGTACCTCACCTGCTGGGAAGGGCTTCCATGAGAATAAGTCTCTTCTACTCCCATAAGTTTCCAATTACAGACTTAGAAGCTTTTGCCTGTTTTCTTTAAGCTGGAGTCTTTTTCCCCAGTGACTCGGATACCATGGTGGAACAATCATAGGGCATATTTACTCTGAACTGCAGTAAACTTCAAACAAAAATACAATTAGCAAATACACAGCATGCTATAGCAAAACCCAGGTTGAAGATAAAATGATACCTCTTAGCTTGAATCTTCCATCTCATTAGATTTTTATTCAGAATACTAAATTCTACTAGTATTACACTTGTAGCTTTACCTTTAAGGGCACTCTCCCATCATGCCCTGTCAGCTCTATAAATCTGGCTGTGTCAGCTGCAACTTTATAGTACTCTGTCAGCCTGCCTGGCAATTTGAGTTGCTACAGCATTCATCAAGTAAGTGTTTAACTTTTTAATTCGGGGGGGGATCCCCCAAATTTAGAAGTTTCCTAAAGGTACTCAGTTAAGACAAGCTCAAGTTAATGGCAACTCAATTTAACTCTGCTGTAACAGAATAATTTAAGTGGTTTTTTTACAGTCTTATCTGAATAGCAAGGTGAAAAAAGACAAGCAGGAAAAAAAAAGTGAGATTATACATAAGTTAGCTCTATAATTAGCATAAAGACTAGTCATGAATAAGTTGTAGCATTTGGAGGTTTTTTGTTTTTCAGAGACTTTAGTTTAACAGGAAAAGTATACCTAGCAGTGAGCTGCTGTTACGTGCTTACATGTAAGTTAATACTGAAACAGTAATGAATCTTGTGTCTTTATTCAACATGCACCAAACAAATAGATTTAAAGGCATTTATTCTCTCTGATTTTTATGCATACTACAAATTGCAAATATAGTATAAAATAGATTCTCCCCTGTAAGAAAATCTGGTTCCTGTTATGACAAAAATATAATATTAAAGATTTGTTTTAAAAATACCAACTTTATAAAATACTAAGTAAAAAACTAACATCAGTGGTTGGTTTATGTATTAAGCCAAAGATCCATTAGAAGTCTACAAGAACCTAAAGGGGAAACATCTTATTCTTGTGGCTTATCTCCAGGTACAGTGAGAAATAGTTGCTGTTACAGGTGCATGAATAAGAAGCTAATTTCTCTCATCTATTGGGCAAGCATTAAAGGATCTTTAATGCCAAGTGTGACAAGTAGCTCTAATTCTCACTGTAGTCCAGAGTATAAAATTTGCTCATAATAAAATTGATAGGTTGACCTTTTGGTTTGAGTCATGTTAGAAGGATAAATACAATTTAGTACAGTCTGGAACACTACTTAAACTTTTTAAAAAAATGCTGAATTAAGAAGCTGCTGCAAAAAGTAATGCAGCGTTTTTCAAGGACTTGATTGTTTCCTACAAGAATCAGAAGAGAAGCAATGCTGGCTTTTCTGCATTCATTCTGAAAACTTAAGAAGGTCAAGTTAACATTTTCTGCACTGTTTTAAATGCTGGAACATTTCATAGAAGCATGATATCTAGAATTTGGAAACTCATTCCTTGTGCCACCTACAATTTAATCTGCAGTAAACTGAAAAACCTTAGCTTGAACAAACAAACTGTAAAACAAGTTATTTGACATGCTTTAGAAAATCTGTAGATGCATAGATGTAGCTCCATCCTTCCACTTGTTAACATGGTCTGAAATAACAGTTCTGCAGAGTGGACACGTTTTTTCTCTATTAAACCATAAAGAGATGCATTCTTCACAAAATGTGTGCTGTAATGAAAAGAATGAGAACTTAGAGCTCCTAAGCTCTTCCATTTATAAGACGGTATATTATTTGCATAGCCTGATTTCTAAAAATAATCAGAAGACATACACTCACTAATCTAACTTTATGTTATTCTGTTTACCAGTTGTTTAAAATATTCTTAAGTTTGCAAAAAATAACTCTGATTATGTGTATTACCTGACAGATAAGCAGAATAGGCTTCTGAAATTCAGCTTGGCAGATTGAACAAATATCATCCGATTCAGAACACTGTCTCTTGCTGGCTGTCACCCCATAGTGCTGTAAACCAAGATATTTTCAGCAGATATTAGTTTCTGGGAGGGGGGGAGGCCAAAACGAAACACAAAAATACCAGGACAGAAAGAAATTGGGAATAAGGGCTGCCATGTCAGGAACACTAGTCAATCCCTAATCCAACAAAATGTTGCTAACTTTTTTAATAGCTGTCTTGGGGTCTAAAGCTTATATGCTCCTACTTACCATGCTGTCTAGTTAATATCTTCCCCAATCACAGTTACTGGAAAAATCTGTAGCAGTTTTGTTTTAACAGTGACGTCCGAGCAAAACACTGTTAAATTCCAATCTGATCAAGAGAGCACTTAGAAAATGAGAAGTGCTTTATTATTCTTTTTAGTTCAGTGACACTGTGCTATACATTTTACTGCATGAATAGTAGACTCTAAACAATACCTCTTACTACAGAGAAAGAATTGTTAAGTTTCTAGATAATCTAACAGAAGTTACTTGCATGTCAGTTATTTTGGCAAGCTTCAATTCTCACTATATTTCAGCACAAAGCTCAGCCTGCATCCAACCAATATTTATTCCAGTTAAAAAGTAGGAAGCAGGACAAAAAGGGTATGTTATTTCACATATGTTTATCTGAAGAGACATGCAGAATAGATTTTTTGGGGGTTGTTTTTGTTGTTATTCAGATGACAACGTAATCACACAGTCAAGGAATTCAGACTGCAAAAGAGGAGAACAAGGATACAGGGTTTACTTTAAAAATGCAGTTGTCTATTGCTAGAACAATACAAAGTAATATAGGAATGAGGTATTTTAAAAAATAAGTATTTTCATGTAAATTGGGTTTATTGTTTTGTCATAAGAGAATTCAGTACTCACTGGTCGTGTACAAAATATCCGTAAGACCTGCCTGAAGTTTCTCAATTGTCCAAAAAAGCTCAAAAGCTGAAATGGGAAAGAAAACCTGAGTTATGCTTAGTATTTTTCTCTGTGAACTAAAAAGCTTCCAAGCTTTTGTGCAGATTCCAGCACTGGAAGTCTCACTGCTAGTTTGATGTTGGCAGGAAGATAAGTAAAGTTATAATTCAGACTGACCCTATTTTAGTTGCTTAATACGTAACCAAAGTATGAATTTAGCCTCAAGTTTTTTTCCCAGTAGGAGTCTGTTCTTTAAAAGAAAAATAGTGTTGAGGTTCTGAAATGAAGCACTCAAGTGCAAATATATCAGCATTATTATCATATATGCAATAGTCTTTAGACTTGTAATTAAGATACCATAGCATTATAAAGTATTTTTCATGTTCAAAGCCAGACTTGTACTGAGTCTGGTTACATTTGGGGCAGATGAGCTCTTTGGTGAAGTAGACAGCCAGTATGAACACTTATTTTTAACTTGTTTAGCATCACACAGGATACTCTAGCAGAGAGAAAATCTACTTTCCTGGAATATGCTGATTCTTTGAGCCATTCATTTTACCTTTATTTTTGCAAGCTCTTTTCCTCGATATCAGATAACAGTCTGATCAGTGTCTGATGTGAGGGGACCTATAGTAATAGTGTTCTTTGCTATGCAACCCCAATCCATTCCCAGAACAGGTGCAAGAAAAAGAAGATTTAGTGTCCTGAGCCAGTTTTACTATCAGTTTTGGAAGGCTGTATCAGTTAAACTGAAGCATCGACTTGCAGGTCAGTTCAAACACAGGGGAACTTTCAGAAACATGTTAGTTTATATGTCTCTAACCCTCCAGTGATAATTACTACAAAATAGTTTGAGAGGATTATAAAGCTTACGTACTTTTAGGATGAGGTAGAGAAGGCCCAGCAATATCCCAAGGGTCCATCCTAGTACACTGTCCAGCTCCCCATAGCCAATAAGATAACGGAACCAAACTGGTATGGGGACAAACATACGGTAATACTGGCAGAGTTCTTCTAACAGCATGTACCAGTAGCCCTAAGCAAGACACGCAAAGGAATTGCTCAAGATTTAAAACACAAAGGATTTTTAAAATAGAGAAAAGATGCATTGTTACTCTTTTGAGTAACCTCCTCTCATAGTATCTTGAAACAACTAAATATGAAGCATGAAAAAGAATGGAGACCAGATGATGGGTCTCACCACAACTGTACAAATAATACCACCACAATTGATGGCTGTACTGCAGAAAATCAAATTAATAGGCTAAAATAGGATGGCTTTGTCAGATGCCTACCTACTTAGCAATGCTATCAGACTTAATTTCATAAGCATTAAAAAAGAAAATAAAAGTTACATGAAAAAGGAAAATAAGAAAAATTTGGTCCACGTAGATCAGCTTGTCATTAGCAGCGTTGTGTCCTGCATTCAGGATTAAAAAGTGAGAGTAAGGCCCATTCTTTTATTAAGAAATATAAATTACAAACTTTTTTCCTGTAAACATTATTTCGTGCCTGTGTAAGAAGCCTTATCTTGTGATAATTAAGTCCTGGGGTGATGGGGTGATAAGAAAATTGGGGGGCCAGGAAAGAAGCCTAGGGTAGCTGGACTGACCAGCTAAACAGAGTTCAACGACACCCTAAAAATTACTGAATAACAATGACAAAGCACAAGTGTCCTGCGCAGAGCACTGTGTCTGTGTGCATGTATAATCATAGATATTTAGCTTAGGTCTTACTTTATTTCCTTAATTTTGTCTTTAAAACTATTTATATTAGGGAAGAAGTACTCTTTCTATAATGTACACTGGATAATGCCACAATTTGCCACTATTGACCAGATTCCTTCTTTAATTTAGCCACAGTTTAGGTCACAGTTGGTGTAATGGAATTTTCAATAACTATTTTTTGGGTGTTCTATCACTAGCTGTAGAAAAAAAATAGAGATCTTGATTATAAACTGGTATTTAGAGAAATCAGTTGTACCCGAGAAAAACTTGTTCTGGTACATTTTAAAAGATAAAACCTACTGAAACATCCTGTTCAAATGCTACCACATAATAATTACAGTTCATAATATTTTTTTTTTTTAACCAGTACTAGTATTTGCTATTTTGACATAAAATCTAATTGGGTTTGCCTGTCTCACCTCGGGAAGCAGATAAAAATAAATACCCCACCAACCAGTGTAGGCTTCTGTGAAAATTATTAAGCTTCACTGGTTTGAGGAATTAAGCTATGAATCAAATTCATTGATCTGACACAAATATTGCTTAAGTTTATTAACAGAAAGAAAATTCAGAATTATTTTAAGAGATGGAAAAAAACAGCTGTTTGCATGCGCAGACCTAAAATCTTCCCATGTCAGTTACTGTTGAGCATGCTAAAAATTTACTGTGCTTCAGCTGCTCCATTCTAACCACCTGTATACACGTTGTTACATTGCAGCAAATAAAAGGTTTCTTCACTGCCCCCCCACTTAGAGACAGAAATAAACCCATTTATCCGATGACATAATACAAGCAATTGTTTCAGATCAGACTGTAAACCTTCCTTAGCACCAAGCAGGGAAGAACATGAAATCTACAGGGTTTTCTCACCCACAATGTAGTGGTGGATTATATACAGACCTTTAATTAAAAAGACTTTTCTCTGGGTAGAATTTAATAATTAGCTAATTTTACCATAAAAGAATCTTCACAAGGAAGCAAAAAATATAACTTGTTTCCTTACCTTGGATTTAAAGGACATCATAAAAGAAGGCACCAAGAGAATAAAGCACTTGAAGCCCATGAAGAGGAATTTCAGAATAAAGTCTGTGACTCCCACAATCCAAAGTACCTCCCAGAAGTTCATAAAATCCACAGTAGGGTTTAAGAAGATTAAGCTACAAAAAGAATTATCAGAAGTTACTGGAGCACCCTATTTAGAGGAAAGCATAACCAGAGACTATCACGACAGGTTTAATTGAAAAAGGAAACCTGGTTTACACAGCAGAAAAATATTTGGTAAGAAAATGAATTCTTTATTGCAAATTGATCATTTATGATTTCTGACAACCTTTCAATTTTTGAACCTTCTACAGCCAAGACTGTACCTACGGAATGTAAGGGAAAAAAAATAAATCGGAGACACAAACTCCGTAGAGCCCCAGAATGCCATCTTCAGTATTCCAAAGGCAAGGTGGCATGGTCAAAGCCAGGAATCACAACCATTACATTCCCTGTGGTACAGTAGTGCCATTGAGTATGGGGTCTAACCTTGCAAATTCCAACATACTGTTTTTAAGGACAGCACCTGTTCAGTTTGGCCGAAGAGGAGGAATGGAGATTAAAATGAAGGAGAAACCAATGCCACAATTAAAGAAAAACAGCAGCAGCCCAGATAAAATTAAATATTAACTGGAAACATTTTGAGTAATTTATGATGTGAGTAGAGATGTTCATCTACTTACCTGTAATACAGTGACTGAGAATGAAAGGTGTAATACAAGAGGAGAGATGATCCAGTTAGGTATACTAGTAACCAAGCACATTGCAACTTGGAGCACCGTTCCTGTAAGATAATTGTAAAGACATATTACAGTCCTTATCTCAGTATCAGTGTCTTAAATATATCTCCAAAGCACAAAGTCTGCTGCACCTGAACAGACTTACTACTAGAGGATTCGATCTTAGTGATTTTAGGTCAAATAAAATAGGAGAACTCAATGGAAAGGTAAAGCAGTAATTTTAATGTTTTCAGCATAACAATTTCTATGTGTATCATGGTTTCTTCTAAAAACACAACCAAAATCCAACCCACTCTGAAAGAACAACAAGTTTTCCTTTGGCAGTGAATGGAGACAACTGAAAGTTTGAAACTGTCAACTGCTATTTGATTCCACAAATACAGTTAAGAAGTTCTCCCATAAATTCCAAAAAGCTTATATCAGTTGAAGTGATTTCAGTGTTCAAAGTCAAGAGGGGCAAGGGGGAACTCTTTTTGAATTTTGCAAACCTTACTTATCTGAGAAGCTCTACACTGTACAGAAGCATTAAGACTTGACTTCCATCTTGAAGCCTTGACACCTAATATTATTAGGTAAAAAAACAGTATCTCCATTCACATTTCTTTCAAAAATTGATGGATAAAGGTTAACTTACAGAATTTTGTTGCATAGGGTGATACTTACTCTTAGAAAAACCTGATTTACTATGCTTTTGTTTGCATACATATAAGTTGTTAGCAGCCCAATTCCAAGAGAAATGCCTATTAGGAAAAAAGGGTCAGTTATACACAAGAAAATGAAAAAAAATTACTAAAGTGGGTTAAAAAACCAGCCACTTCTAATATGTCTTTGTAATTACAATTAATAGCTCAGACTATCAAGCCATAATAATTAAGCACATTGTACATATGCCAGCAAAGGAGACAGAAGCCACTGAAATGTAGTTTGGTAAGTCTCTCTTTCTGATGAATAAAGCAAATAAAGCTAAAAATAAATTTAATTATATTTCAGGCATGGTTATTAGTATTTCTCTTTGGGAGAGGGTCTGTTCCCTCAGACCTTATTTTGTTATACTCTACCAATTATATGCTGCATGATCAATTTGACACACAGAATCAAGATATACGGCAGACTTTTGTGCAGCCACTGGAGGAGGTATCTGAGCTCTGAGAGGGAGCTGCCGCTGTGTTCCTCTGAGTCTGGAGTGGAGTCGTCAAGCCCCCCTGCTTCGCTGTGGGCATGTCCGTGTGAGCGACTTTGGGAACCCGGCCTTGAATGCCGGGAACTTGCATTTTCTCTGGCTTCTCCCACAGCAGAGTTTAGCTGTATGCGAACATCTCCGCTAAGATGGCATGAGCTCTCTCCTGACAACCTCACTGCGTGGGCGCTCTGAGAAGATGAAGAGTCATCACCACTCCCTTGGATGTTGTGGAGATGACTGCAGTTTGGTTGCATGGTGGGAGTTTTTTCTGGTCCAGATTCTTGCTATTTTGTCTCCTAGAGTGGGATATAAAAAGTCACAGGTGAAGGAAGAGAGAACTAGTTCAAGGGGAAAAAAAAAAACCCACAACAAAAAACCCAACACCAAAATACAACAGATTGTACTGAGTGATTGCCTGCATGAAGTAAAGATTCTCTCTCTGAGAGAGATTGTTTGTCTTCATTCTGAAAGCTGGAATGCTGGGTTTGCACCCTGTTCTCCATGGGGCAGTTTTCTATGTGCCGTATTAAATGACTTCCTTTCATTCACGTGTAGATTTTCTAGCCTGCAGTGAATCTGGCTGCCTTAGTAAAATCTAAAGTTGCTTCAGCGCAAATCAGAACAGCAAAAGCTGCTAAATAGGAGACCAGCACTACCTTGTACAGAAGAGATCTTAGAAGTGCTGCATAATTTCACAAAAATACAAAGAGTTGTAGGCCAAAGAAGGAGCAAACAATGATGGGAAGGAAGCAGAGTACATTTACATGCATCCATAAAATGGTAAGCATTTGTTCAGGGACAAGTCTAGTCAAAAGCCAGTGCATGCTCAAAATTGAGGGCCATTATGAGATTAACAAGATTATCCTGTCTGGGTGAGCAGAACCAGGTTAGTCCATTTTCTAAGCAGCATTTAAAAAAGCCTGGACCATATGGGCTAGGTGAAAAAATAAGTGCAGCCAACAAGCCGTAATCTAACAGTGAGACCACCCAAATGAGGTTTTATTTCTTTCTGCTGACATCTTTCTGTTGTCTTCTAGGGCAGTTTTTCACTTCTGTGTCAGTCTTTACATTTGTCAAATAGTGTTAAATATACTTCTCTGGACTGGTGTTACGTGAGGGTAATGGTTTTGGAGAATGCTTTGAAGCCAGATTTGGCACAATACTTGTTGCTATCGAATAATATTATTGAGACATCGGGAATTTTGTTATAATCCTTTTTCAGTAGTTCAAACTCTTCCAGATTCCTCTCTGAAATTATTTTTTCCAAAGCTTAGCATACATACACAGCTAGTTTCACTGGGGATACAAAAAGTTTAAAGCAAAATTGATTTTGCACTGCAGGAAGTTTTTGATATATTTGCACAAACCTAGAATTCTTTAGCCTTTAAAATGGAAATTAGATTAGATGAGTCAATTGCATGAATTTAAACAATATCCGAATAGGGGAACTTACCACCATTTAGAAATGCTGCTGCTACTACTGTATTTTTGTTGGCCAAAGATTACATCATACTTTAATCCAGCCAAGATTCATGTTCTGTAATTTTATGCACATGAATAAAGCCAATAAACTGGAGATAGTATTGACACGTGTGAACAGTATCGCTCAGTGTGTCTGCAGGATCAGGCCACGAATGCCATTTTTTAAAAGGGGGGGAATAAAAAAAAATAAAAATCTCATTAGCACTCTTCACTTAGTGGTTTAGGGCCTGCTTCTGCAGAAACTGACAGCTCGGTGTTCAAAAAAAAGCGAGCGATCCCATTGTTTGAGTAGTGCAGCTTCCCCTGGCGCTCTGCCGAAAAAACTTTTAAATAACTAAGTTATTAAACGGGATTTCAAAGCGTAAGAAATCCGCACGCAGGCTTCCAGAATTCCCCCTCCCCCCCCAATTAGATAAAAGACGGTATTTGATAAAGCCTCCCCTCGAGCATTCCCCACCTCTTCCCGCCCGCGGCCTCCCACCGCGCCTGAGGAGACGCTCCCCCCCCCGCCCGCCGCTGCTCGCTCCCGCCGGCCACTGGGCCGCGGCGGCCTCACCCGCGGCCCCTCTCAGGGCCGCGCCGCCGCTGGAACTCGCCGCCCGCCCCCTCGGAGGCGGCGGGAGGCCGGGTGCCGCCGAGGGCAGCGCAGGGGCGGCCCCGCCGGCCTACCACAGAAGCCCCGGTGCAGGGCGGGGGGGTGACCCTGCGAGGCGCGTCCCCGCTTCTTCCCCCCCCCCCCCCCCCACCCGCCCGGGGCTCTGAGGGGGATCGGCCGCCGGGAACCCCTTTCCCACCCTCCCCTGCACTAAGCCAAGGCGAGGCGCCAACCCGCGGCCCGGCGGCGGTACCTCATCAGGCGGCCGGCGCCTCCCGGCCGGCGCCGCTGCCCAGGCCGCGGCCGCCGGCCGCCTCCATCGCCGCCGTCGAGGCCGAGTGGGTGGGAGAGGGCGCGGCGGGGGGGGAGGAAGAGGAGGAGCCGTGAGGGGAGGAGGAGGAGGAGGAAGGCCCCGAGCTGGGGCGTTGCTCTGGCAACGGGTGGCCGCGACTCAGCCGAGGCCTTCGCCCCGTCAGGGGACGGGGAGGCGGCCGCGGGGGGTGGGGGAGGTCGCCTCAGCCTGAGGGCTGGGGACAGGCCGCGGTCCGGGCCCGCCAAACGGGGCGGGTGGGGGTGGGGGGGCAGTGGTTCCTGTTGCTTTTTATTTAAAGTCTCAATTAAAATTAATCTGGAAGGTAATAATAACGAAGGAAATCAAGAAATGTATATAAATATATATATACTGCGGTATCGTTACTTCTCGGTGGCGATTAGCGCTCACCGCAGGGAAGTCCTGCTGTTTGGAAATTGGCTTTGCCTCCTAGGAAACCTGAGGAAAATGCTGCCCTAGTTAACGCTGCTGTAGCTCTTAGGAGAAGCTTGAAATTAAATAGATACAGGGTTTTCTTTCAAAATATGCTCTTGAATAAATTAGTTTGCATCCAGAAATGGCATCTGTTTTCCTTGGCTCTGATATTTTTCTAAAAGTGTTTAGGTATGCAGCTCACACGGAAACCGGTGCCTAATATCTGAGAGGTTTTGAAAATGGGTCCTGTGTCGTTTTGAGTTAAAACAGAAATACTGTTTTAATTCAAAATTTTAAATACAGAAATGCTGTGGGGTCAGAAACCCTGGGAGAGGGAAAGGATGGGCACTTAGACATCAGATCTCATGTGGTGAAAAACTTAAGTGTTTAGAAGAGCTAAGTGGCCTGTTTAGTAACACGAACCATCTAACAATAGACTTTCTCTTTTGTACTTGAGGAAGAAGCTGGAAACAGTGGATACATCTCTGTTGCTGTTAGAGGTAGGTTTTAAGGAGGCATCTGCAGCAGTTTGATCTACTTTTATGATGTTTTTGGAATCTGTATCTAGAATTTCTTGACTGGAAATTTCAGGCCTCATATCCTCTGCATTTCACTTGGGCCGTGGCTGATGTATTGGAAGAAACCTGGGCTAGTTACTACAGATACGCTTAAGTATTAAACAAACCCACAAGCCTTCTGTTCCTGTAGGCCTTCTGAACTCAGAAGACCTTCTAATTTGTATAGTACTTCTGCCTAATTATCACAATGCTGCTCAGTAGCCGCACCAATGCAGATTTCAGATGCTTGGCTGGAAGCACTCTAAGAATTATACGGCTATATCTCCATCCTTCCAAGGATAACGCAGAACTGTTGTGTGTGACTTATGCTGTGCCATATTGTTCATTCTCTTACTCTTTGCTCAGTTAGTCATTCGCATAGTGTTTGGATTATGAAGGACAATGTGACAAATCTTAATTTGATTCTCAAATCAGGAAAAGCAATTATAAATCTTTTATTTTTAAATAGTATTTTATGGTTGGAAATTATGCATGCCTTCTGTACATTGCTTGGGAGTGTATAAATACAAAAGCCTCGTTCAGCTGTTTCTTTTTTGTAATTAAAAAATGCATTAAAGTACAAATGTAGTGTTAAATCAAAATTGTTCTCAAACTGTTTCTCATTGTTACATGCACTGGAAATATGAAATTAATTGATGGCAGCTTATTAATCAATAATGTTTGCTCATGCAGGTCACTTGCTGATTTATCTCCAATTCGCAGCTCATTAGAAGGTATGTAACTCTTCAGTGATGTTGTTATTTAACAGGTATGTTTTCATGGTGCTATTAAGGACCTCTGGATTTAGTAACTCCTGACACAAGAAAGATTTCAGAGATTATTAACATAAAATTGGAATTCTTTTCCCATGGGTATTGCACACATTGGGTCATGTAATACCTAGTAATAAATTTACCAATCTGTATTTTGGACTCTCCTCCTAGGATGCCCATAAATTTCATGCAGACAGTTGAATCAGTGTCCAGGCATGTTTTCAGGTGTATATATACACTCAGATAAGTCCCAGACTTTCTCATCCTCCTAGGTGTAGGTGGTACCTCCTTAATTGATGCTATCAGCAGATTTCATCAGCGTATATCTGCTTTTCCTGTGATTGTTAAATGCATGAGACAACATTAGAACAAACACCAATCCTCGTGGAACTCTGCCGGTGATGCCCTGGCAGCATAATACTTACCTTTTCAACAGTTAGTCTGTACTAAAGTTGCTGAGAGCTAGTTCTATACATAGAAATATTAGAAGAAAATACTTTGTATCCTAGTCCTAATTCCTGAAGGAGCTTTGCAGAAGTCTTCCTGCATAGAGCAGATTAATAGCTGTAATATCGCTATTTTTCATGAGAAGGCATGGAAGGAACTAGTCCTTTAAAATTAGATGTACAGCATACATCTTTAGTGAAATTTAAAGAAACTGATCTCAGATACATGGAAAGGAATTGTAGTTAATGATATGATAAAAAAATGTTTTCTTGCAAGAGTCTGTAAAATAGCAGAATGTCCTGAATATTCAAAGGCTTTATTGGTTGTCTTCATTCTACACAAAATGTTACTTGAGTATGGAAGACTTTTGCAAAATTAAGAGGGCTTAATTTAAATTGTTTGAAGGATTTGAAAGTCTTGCCAAGAGGCTCAAATGACCTTTAAAATTTGAATGCTTCCTGAGCTTTGAATGCTCAATCTTTTTAAAACTAGCTCCTGCAATTATACAACCTTCAGTTTGAATTTTGAGCACAAGAAAACAGCTCCTGTGCTCCCATATTTAAGGCACTGAAGAATAGAGACCAGTTTTGAAAGTGATGGCAGAGGAGCCTGAATTTCACTTTTGAAGTCTGACCATGTAAGTTTTGTCAGGCAGACTCTCAAAGAATTTGAACCAGATATTTTTATAATGCAATGACATCACCTTGTTCCATGAGGTTTCCAGAAATCTTACTAGCTCTCTGTGTACAGCAGTGTGCTCATTTCTGTTGAGTCCTTCTAAACTGAGAGTAGTTCCACTGAAATGGTGTCACATAATTGTTTTAAAACTGGTGAATTAGATCCCGAAGTCTTGGGTTTCGTATATAGATAGAGCCTTGAATGAAATTTAGATAGCAGAGCCGGAAAGGACAGTTGTAATTTTTGCTCACTGCACAGGAGGGTGCTCAGCCTCTGTCTTTATCCGCAAGAAAGAGCGATTCCCATGGTCATTAGAATGAAGTGGAGAAGCTGTTTTCTGAACTGGTCTTTTCTTGTAGTGACATTGAAGGATCTGTTAAATACAGTTACTCAAAAAATATTCAGCTGCTAAAGAATTTTAGAAGGTGTTAATTGCTGTTGTAAGACCATTACAAAGGTATTTAGGTCAGAAGATGTACTGTAATGATCATCCACTGTGAAAGACCTTGGTATTCTTTAATGGGTGTGCTTAAAGGTGCCAGAATTTTCAATAGAACCTTTGAAGTTTCTCAAAATTAATTTTTTTTCCAATCTAATGTGTTAATCTGAATGTGTGAATCCTTGTGTCAATCGTTCTATTGAATAATGACTTCTCATGTATGTAAAAACCTACCCTGAGTGGATTTACTAGGAACGGGTAGATAGCTTTGTTAATTTATATTCAATCTGTAGTACCTGCTTATAGCTACATCCTTAATTATTCTTTATTTTCCTTGGTAAATAGTAATACATTTTAGGTTCAAAAACCAAGTGAACGTTCTAACATAACTCATAAAATGGAAATATTTAGAAGTTATATTGGTTTATTAATTTAGGTTAGTTTTTGTTTTATAGTGGGAAAGGGTTTTATTGGAGGGCGGGGAGCTTCTGTGGCACGTTGTCACTAGGAGTGAACACTGTGTTTACTGAAGTTGGTTCTGCTGGTACCTCAGGCTGAGGTACTGCTTTCTATAAGTACTTCTGTAACTGCTCTGTCCGTGTGCTGATTAGGGTAGCAGCCTTTAACTCACAGAAGAAAAAACGTCTACTTTTTGCAATTATTTGTAATAATTCTTTGTAATTATTAAGATTGTTTGCCGTAAAATTTGGTGAGATAAAGAATCTTCTGGCATTAGTTACCACTACATGTGTAAGAAAAATTTTGGTTTATGAGTGGCTGAAAATTGACCAACTTTCTGTTTACCTTTTTAGAGATCAGTTAAATAGAGGTCTTGGATGTTGTTATCTGGTCAGATTTTAGTAAGTGAGTTAACACGTTCTGTCTGAAAACAATTTGTTAAACCTCTGTCTTGTACAAGGTCAAAATATTCTGGCCCTCTGAACGCATATCCATTTTAGTTGCTAAGGAAAAGCAATTGTTTTTAAAAAGCATTACCATTGTAGGCATGTTTCCAGATATTTCCTTTCAGAACTTTCAGAATAAATACAAACACAGAAATATAGCAGGCAAAATCTTGTTTGTCGTGCTGAACAGGATTTGTCCCATTAACGTCAGCACATAAATATTTGCTTCACTTCAGTCAATATTTACTTCACTGGTCAATAAAACTTGTTTTGCACTTCACCAAGTTAATATTTACTTACTGTTTTTAGTTTGGTGGCAATATATAAAATTCTCTGTTTCTAACCATATGGAGGGCTTTTTTACTACTTTTCTAACAAAAAAAATTTCATATTAACAGATGTGTGTTAGTTTATTAGGAAGTCTTATCCACAAGTAAGACTATGTTCATCATGTAATAAGATTATCTGGATTATGCCTATAACATTTTACAAGTACATGTAACATGTTACAAGAAATGATAATTAAAAAAAAAAGAGGAGTAAGATGACTAAATATATTACTGAATTTAAAAATAATTGTATAAGACTGTAAAATAGGAATTTCACATCAGTTGTTTTTTGTACTTGTTTTGTGCCAGTCAAGTTCTCTGGTAAAGGAAAATGTGCCATTATTCATTAAATGATGATTTGGTATTTTGTTTTTTAACGTTCCTTGCATAAGATAAAATAATTAGACTGAAGGAGAACCTCAGAAACAACATGTAGATTTTTGGCTCATAGAAATGTTACTGGGAGTTAAATTTGGATAAATCACCAGCATGTCTTAAGGAAATGCTTGTCAGCTAGATCTAGTGCATAATTTCTTGCATATCCCGGCTTCCCATGAAAAGAATGGAATCCTACTGTGGGTTCTGGTTTTTGTGGTGTGGGTTTTTGGGGGTTTTGTTTTGTTTGGTTTTTTGGTTTTGTTTTGTTTTTTTTTTTTAGTGTTGGCATTTCAAAAATTTGTACTTCACAGTCAAATATGTTAAAAGAAGAAAAAGAAATGGGGGGAGGGGAAAGGAAAAGACTTTAAAGTCATCTGTGGTAGTTTGCTTTTGCATGATGCTATTACTTGCATCTTTGCTTATCTTCAGATTTTTAATTTATCTTGAGAAGTGTTTTTGAAGATTCCCATCTGATAGTAGGTGAGCACTGCCTGGATCTTTACTTCAGAAATCTTGGACTATGTCCAGATGCTCAGCTAGAGTCCTCACTCACCAGTTTAGAGGTGTAATAGAAGTGAGCACTGCGTCTATTTGAAAGCTCAAGAACACACTGTTTTGCTCCCTGCCATAAATATTCTCCAATATTTTGAAGAAATTGCAGTCATCTTTTCTGCACTAGCTCTTGTTGACCATCACTAAATGAAAGTTTCTTCTGTGCTTCCTTCGTTTCCTTCCCCACGCATCCCAACTTTCTGGGGTCTCTTACTAGAAAGTGCAAGGTCTTCCTTGTTAAAACATTGGTATTCCACTCATGTTTAGATTAATACATGTTAATATTTTTTCTTACTAATATGCTGTACAAGCAATACGTTGCTGTTAAAATTGACTAATAGCCTAAATAGAATCGATTTGGTTTAACTAAAACTCAAAGCTATTTATTGCGAGTATATTACAAACCAGTAGAGATGACTGCTGTAATACAAAATGTAACACTAAAAGATTTTTTCCGACCCTGGGAAGCCAACATATTCTGCTAGTTTTGATTTATAATAATGGGAGGCTCAAGCATTAATAACTGTAACAAATGGCATTAGGAGAAACTTCCCAGCTCTCTGAGGACAAGATACTCGTCTTCTATGTGTTGATGGGAGAAGCTACTGCTAGATTAGAATTAAAGCGGGCATAGCCTGCTGAATAGGATTTTTGTGGGCCAGACCTACTTACAATGAAGTTGTTTGGCATTAGCGTACTTGAGGAGGCTGCCTGAAAAATGAATGCTGAGTGAATGTGCTTAACCTAGTCTTAAAAATGAATAAACAAACAAATAAAAAAGTTGACAGGCTTTTAATTAAAGTAAGTAATCCATTCAGAAAAGGAGTATATCTTAGTGAAGATATTGGACACAGATTTTGAAATGTAAATATAGCGTGTGGGGGGGAATTGTTATACAACTTTATGTATTGTATTCATTCATGACAAATATATCTCTAATACAATTTTCTAGCCATCTCTAACTACTTTCTGTTACAAAGCAATCACCGTAGAATCTCGTATGTCCACCAGAGTTTATAGAAGTGGCAGAAACTATGCCCATCGTGATTTTCAAGGAGGTTTATGAATCTAGAGGTAAAGCTATATAACTTTTCATTAATTTTATCAGAATCATAGCTAAAATTGAATATGCAAAGAACAAGTAAAAGATTTTCAGATATGTCGGCAGCAGTTTCCCCAAGAACTTTACCGTGCTTTCAGCCGTGCAGTCTACCTCTGCTGTAATTTTTAGGACATAATCCTATGAATATGTTATTAGGATACATAAGGGAGTAGTCTCATTAGAATCAAGGGGCTCCTTGTCTATGAAGTTATTTGCATGAGTTTGTAGGATCAAGGCCCCCTTTGCCTCAGCATTATATAAAAATAAAAATACTTGCTTTGTCATTAGGAAATCCTTCTGCTTATGCCCACATATAGCTCACTGATTTCATTAATAAAAATTGTTTAGTTGGAGAGAAGATATTGATATTTGTATAATTTGTGGTATTGTGGTTGTTCATTCCAGAATTTGTTAGCGTATGTATCACACAGAAACGTGTGTCTATAATTTTATCATGCTTGTCCTTGTTGAAATCAGTGATAGACTTTCCATTGACCTTAACAGTAACAAGCGTGTGTTTCCAGATGTTCTTGAGGCTAGTAGTATAGTATGCTATAGTGACGCTGTAGCTCATGAAAAGTGAAAAATTAGTAACTGAATTACGCAAAATGCAGAATTACTTGCTGCTGATATTATGGATATCCTGTGCCCCTAGTTACTACAAAATCAGGTATAGACTTCAACAGCTTGGTGAAGAGGCAGCACATTTCTGAACTAAATACTGCATGTGAAACCGGTGTCGTTTAAGCAGTTGTTCATCATACTTCCCCATGCTTAACCGTGCAAATGTTTTGGTTGTAAAAATTACGATGCAGATGTTAATTCAGAAGGCAAAGGTTTCTGGAAAAAAATTAGAGTACTCCTCCTCCTAATTCGAAAATTGTTTTTGTTTTGGAAAGCAAGCACAAACTTAGCCATTTTTCAATTAAGTCAGAGTAAGTACAGTAGTCACGCTTGTATGATTTAGGAGGAAATGCATAGATGACCTTTAGATCCTTACAGTTGACTAGTTCACATTTCCAAATGTGACTCTTCATTTCCACGGAAGAGTTTTTTCCCCATGCATTTCGTATGTATATCATAGTTGGCTGTATGCTTATTTTTCAGTGGTTTAGTTATAAGTGGCTATGTGATAGTATGAGGTGTTCAGCTTTAAACCTGCCAGAGGCTTTGTCTGCAGCATATGGTTAAGAGATAGTGCCATCTACTTGGTGTCTGGTCAAAGGAGATAACACTGTTGTTTGTTAAGCAAGACACATTTGTTATCTTGCTGTAATGTACACTTTTGTTGCAGTAGCATACTTAAAACCAGTTCTGAGTAGGTACAGAAAATTCAGTATGTTTGCACTTACGCCACGAAACAAAACTAGTGTCGTTTTGCAAAGATCTCCAATTTTGTCTCTTAGAGTGGTGATTTTATGATTTCTACAGTTAGAGACAAGGGTGAGGCTATTTAATTCATTTAATTTTATGTTCTGAGTCTTCAGTTGAACTAAAGTCTCTGAACTAAATCACAGCACACTGATATCCCTCAAACTGTCAAATAAAACATCTGTTTATGATAATGATTATCTTAATTTAAGAGTGAGTTCTAGCTCACTCAGTGCTTTTCTTCATTAATAGAAAATTAATGCAAGATTACTTATAAGAGTACTTACTACTTAACTAAGAATTACTTATGAAGTAAAACACTGGTGAAGGAATATTGGAATTCATCTTAGGCTCATATATAACTTCTTTCAGAAGACATTGTAATGATCAAGCATGTAAGCTTGCATGATTCGAAGTCTGGTGTTGTCTACCCTATTTTCAGTAGAAAATGACTGTCTTGTCCATCAGTTTTAGCTGAGTCTCTGACTGCTCATAGATCAAAAATACAAACAAAAAGTTTGCTGAAGGTCATTCAGGCTCCAGCAAGTTAACACACTCATTTTTATTGATGTGGCAGCTGAAGCGCCGAAATTTGTAAGTGAAAATTCTAGGACTTCATTGTCTGAAGTTAGGCAAGAAATGAATAGATAAGTACCTAAATAAAAAGCCTTTTTTGAGTGATGCAGAAGGTCCTAGTAACTGGGAGGCCTAAGCATGTCTGGTGAAAAGCAGGCTTCCTAATATGTGTAAATAAGCATCTGGATGTGTAACTTCAGGCATTCAAATTTGAAAAGTTTGGTCTACTACTCTGTAATTTCTGCTTTTGATGCTGAGTTCACCACACCACACTGCTTGGGGTGGGGGGGTGTGTGTTTTGAAATTGATACAGTTATAATTCTGACAGTAGCATCCTAGGGAAGACCAAATGGAGATGTCAACTGTGTGAGGAGGGGCTGTGGACAAGGAACATGTGGTTGAGTATATACAGACCAACAAAAGATTCTCTTCAGCTCAGTGAAAGGGGAGAGAGCTAGAGAACAACAGCATGAGGAGAGGAGGGCAGATATAGGTAACTTAAGCTATAAATACAATACATTGTATCACTGTTAGGATTCCAGCTATAGTGTAATAGATGCCCAAAACATTTGCGCGTGTGTGTGTGTATGTGTGCATACATACTTTTCCAAACTTCCCCATCATGCATCCCATCTTACAGAACTTCTCTGTACAGAGGATATTTCTTTGTGCCTCTTGTCAGAAAGGGCCTGCAGAATGTCTTCTGCAGTCTTCAGTGAGACCAATGTTGCATTTGGTGCTCATGGAAAAACAAGTAATTCAAGGCTTGCAGAAGAGTTGGCATGTTTGTTTAAATTTTTTAAATGTGTCACAGTGATAACAACAGCTAAACAGCATTTGTCCTGTGTGTATTTCTGTGTGCAATAGAACTTTTTTTTTTTTAATGTATAAAAAAATATGAAACACTACAACAAAATAATATCTGCGAATCTGCCCAGGGTCACTCGGATATCCATCTAACATTTTATGGTACATTCAGAGAAAGACATGAGAGCAGATAAAAGACATTAAGCAGTGAAATTATGGTCAGCGGAAATGTTTTATATTTTTCATTGTTTAGATCCTGATACTGTAACTGTTCTCTATCATGCATAATTGCCACAGTGTTAAAATGTAATTGTAAAATGCATTACTCTTTGATCCATAATTTGAACCTTTATACAGGTCACATAATTGTCTACATACAGAACTATTTGTCTGTGACTATTTAACAGGTGCACATAATTCATGTCTGTTCTTTTTTAAGTAAGCTGAACTTACTTCTGTTGAACTTAACCAAGTTAACCATTTTTCAGCCTCCAATGCTGCAGTAAAAATGTACTTCCTTAAGTCTGGTTTGCTTGCAGACAGAGTCTGACACAGTAGATTTAGTACAGCTGCAGTATTAACGTTCAAAACTCCCGTGCTGCACAGTTTTCCCACATGCTACATAAAAATGCTGTACAGTTTCTCTCTCCAAGGCACCTCTATTAGGGCATTAACGGACTATGCCTCCAGTTTGGTTAATGTTTTCACTTATATATAATACAGTTTTACACATTCACCCAAATTACTATTTATTGCAAAATAAGCATGGTAAAATAATAATTTTACCCAATATTGGCTTAACATTAATTTTCAAACTGTGAAAGTCAATGGAAAATAAATCTGGGAGAGGATTGGTGAAATGAAAGATGCAGAATCACAGAATAAATGAGTTGCTAGAGAATAACTAGTGCTTATAGGTATTCTTAACTAGTTGTAAGAAAATATAATGGAGAAAGTTTCTACAATTATAAAGGAGGTAGCATGGATTCGTATATACTGTAATAGTAGGAAATGCTCAAGAATTGGGGTTATTGCTTTTATTGTCTCCTATCACAATGTCGAGTTTTGTTAACAATTTCAGAAGGGCAGCTTTTCCATGGTTTTGGTGTTTTTTGAGGAAGGTGTAATGGCTTCAGAATGTACTAGCGAGTTTTTGAAGGTAGGTTTGCAAGTTACATTTCAAAAGGTGATGGAAGGAAATGTTGATTTCTTTGAAGGCCTGAACTGTAGAACCCCGATGGTTTGGATGTTGTTGAGTTTCTAGTCAAGAACAAAGTGGGCCGAAACAGATTTCAGTCTTCCGTCTTTCCTTCTGCTCGTACGTGATAGGACTGCATGCTTTCACAGTTGGATAGCAATCTGCCTCTACATTATTTAATCCTTAAAGGCAATGAATGGCTTCAGTGCCCGTTTACTTTTACCAAACTTGAGAGTGGTCCACTACACTGAACAAAGCATTTGAATTCATGCTTCAGGTTAAACTATTTGTCTGCAAGATGTGCATTTTACAGACTGGATTTTATTCAGGAAGATTTTTGGAAATGTAAATCATTTGGTTTATGGAATAGATGGATTTTAGAGCCCCATGATAGGTAAATAACAGCAGGAGTACAGCCTCCTCCATTTCTTTTCATGTCAGAAGAAGTTCTATTATTTTTATCTTCTAAAGAAATATTTCCTAACCTTTATTTTACCAAGGGTCCTTTTTAGCAACCAATTAAATTTTTTGGAGCCATATCAATTTTTCAGTAGAGGTTTGGAAATCACTCCTCCCCTCTTTATTCAGCCTCTGGTGGTCCCTCCCCTCCAGAAGAATCTGAGCTTTGATTTCTTATGGGGTCGGCAGTGGAGGACAGGGAGCAGCACAAAATTCTTGCTGGTGCTGCTGCTGTGTCTCCCGACGAGAGTGCAGAGTACCATAGCCAGCAGTGCCCTGGAGGAGGAAATAGCATAAACATTCTTCATAAAGCGGAGGAAATAAGTGCAGGGAAATATTTTAAATTGAACTATAATGAAATTATTGTTTATGGCCCAGCTTCTACCTTACATCCAGAATCTGTCATTTAGGTGATTGGGCCAGCAGGTGGCAAATATAATTGAATTCAAGAAAATAAATAAGGAAGTAGGCTGGGGATTGTTTGCTGAAAAGAAGACATCTAGTTTACTAATTAGGAGGATTTATAGGATGCTGTACTTAAAAATAGATGATTATTGATAGCTCATCTTAATCATGAAAGTTACCTTATAGTTTGTTTCCTACACCCAAAGTTGCTGCAGCAGTCAGATGTGTGATTACAACATGCACAGGGAAGCTAACCTCATGTTAATCCACCTGGCGTGGACAGCAATGTCTCAGAAACTGAGGGCAGGGGTTGTAGGCTGTGCTGCTGCAGCTATATGGCTGCTGGTTTTAAGAGGTGCAGCCTGAGTACCTGTTTGCATTGGGTTGCACTTCTTACTGCAGTGTAGACATAGCTGTAGAGAAGAAAGAATTGTATCTGGTTCTGTGTTAGCAATAACCAGAAACAACAGACCCACTGCACTAGACGCTGTTATTTTCATCTGGAAACTTTATGAAAGGCTGCACAGAAACAATGTTAGTAATTTAGAGAGGAGGTAGCAAAAGATATGGTATATTATGTCTGCCTTTGAATTAGGTGGAAAGTGAAAAGATGTTGGAATTCTTTTTAATTAATTATAAGAGAGTGTAAAAATCATGGGAGTATAGAAAACTAAGATGGAGATTGCTTTTGAAATTCTCATATATCTAAGTAGTGACCTAAAGGTAATTTAATGGAAATCAGAAGTAGATATTAATCTAAAATATTTGTCAGTGGAGACTGCTGAAGTGGATGTTCAATCAATTTTTTTTTTTTTTTTTTTTTAAGGAAGTAGTGGTGGTAACTCTGGCATCTAGGTCAATATCATCTCTCATTAAAGTTGTTTTAATGTTCAAAGCTGTATCAGTTACTGGTGAGCTCATCGTGGCAGCCATGTATGAATTACACATTTCCCTATGCCCTTATCTAATTCATTTCTCTGTGCTACACTTCGAAATAATTTGAATATGAAGTATATCAGGAAAACAGAGTTGTTTTGTTCTAAGTGGAGAACTCGAGCAGAACTATTCCTCACAAAAAGTAGCAAGCATCCAGAGTGAATTACCATGAAGGAGATTGCAGCTGAGATTATAAATATTATTTTGAGAGACTTACATTTCCTTCTGAAAGGAAAGAGCATTAAGGGATATTTTGAAAATGTAGAAGGGGAATAACAACAAAAAAACCTATAAGATAAATTTGGCTCACCAGCCTTTTTGCCATTTCATGTCTAGCATTCATTTTGGAGATAAAACAGTTGCATCAAGCTGAGGCTAGTTTAGTTTTATGTGCCTGGTAAAATGGAGTTGATTCACAAGAATCTGGTCCATTCTCTTCTGTCACCTAATATTTCTGTTACTATGTCTGTACATTATTTCAACCAACCAAATACATTTTTTTAACAATTTGGAGAAAAAGAAATGAAAGTTTCAAAGTAAATATTTTTATTCATTCTCATGCATTTAGTTGTTCTATAGAGCTTCTCTAGTGCATATACCTCCAAGTAATTTCTAGTGATACAATGCAATGTTGAAGTAAAATAGTTAATTAAAATTTAGATTGGAAATAGATTAGTTTCATTTGGTATTTCAGAGAGTTATGATTTAAGCTTTTCTTATGCCCAGCAACGAATAAATTAATATACAAGGAGTGCGAAAGCTATGTTGAGGCAAATGCTCATTAGGAGCTATGGAATAAGAGGGTTCTTTAATACAGAAGACTTGCACTTTGCATTTGGCAGAGCTGTTCTGGGCCGGGGCTTATAATACCCCAGGAGACTGGATTTTTTTTTTTTATTTGATAGGAGCCAATAGGTCCAGAAATGTCTTGCTCTATTTGCCGTTCCTCAGTTGCCTCAGGAAGCACACCACTTTGTTACTGGAACCTCCCTCTGGGTGCAGACTTCACTCCTGAAAGACTAATGTGTTTCATGGACAGTCCAGCTTAGTGTAAAAATTATTTTCGTTTACTTAGAATTTAATTGCAAAATTATTCAGACTTTGCGTATTTTGTATGCAGGTAATACAAATTTAGACTTTAGTATTTGTGCTACCTGTTTTTTGTGTGTTTGTGTTTAATGCAGCTGAAGGTTATTGTGTAAAATGGGTTAGTTTGAATCTTTTAAAGGAGCTGCCAACATGCATTTGCCCGAGTTACTTCAGCAGTGAAAAAGAGAGGAAGAATTCCAAACACATCATCCTGATTTCACAAGTCTACAGGGATCTCCAAAGTGGACTTATCCATCTGTGTTAGGTAGTAAACAGCACTCTACTTTTGTTACATACAAATGTCTGCATATGCGCACTCCCTCTCTGTACACATGTAATCTGTAGATCCTTATCTGTCTAGACGTAAGTGTACATACACTTTCTGGACTTAAGTCACTAAACACTAAGAATAATAGTGTATAAAGTATCTGAGTGTTTATACAAGTATACAAGATATAGAGAAATGCAAATAGTAAATAATGCTTGAGCAAATAAACTTGCAGTTTAGTTTTTGTTTCAGTTCACCGTGCTATTACATGGCCCTTGAAAACTGTGGAGTAAGAATACAATGATAAATAGGGAAGGACAATCTATCTTGCTTTCATTAACTGACCAGTTTCTTACTACATTGATGAAGTAGATGTTTTTATTTGCATTCAGATATAAAGATTCCTTAATCTCAGAATTAATTCAGTCTAATAAGTCAGGGTTGCAATTGTTGTTAAAGGTGACTGCTATTTTCCAATACTCAGATGTTAATCAGTATGAATTTTGATCTTAAACAGCAATTACTATGATAATTATCACTATATAACTTTTTACATTTTTAGCAGCATTTCTTAATGATATTGGTGGGACTGCAAACTCTGCCTTCTTCAGAGTGCCAATTATCCTTTTCTCTTTTTGAATCTGTATGTGTTTAGTACAGCCTTTGTAGGCTCTGGCTATGTAGATGAATCACCATGGTCTCTGTCCTATACTAGTGATCTCGGAGCCTTACACCTACAAGTGACCACTTCAGGGCATGCATAGGCTGAAATCAAGTACATGTGAAGTAACAGAATGGAGAGAATGGGCCATGGCTCCAGCTTACGGTTAATGCAGACAGGCACAGCTGGGAGGATACCTCAAGTCTGAGACACTGTATCCCAGCGCTGCCTTATGAGAGACCTTAGCCTGTCCTAAAATTCAAATGTAGCTACAAATTTGGCATTTTAGAAGGAAAACTGTGGGAGAGAATCTCTTTTAGAGTCTGCATTCACAACTACATAAACATATTGATAGACTTCAGCAACTAAAATCTCAGATGAATCTATGTTTCCTGAGCTTGTTCCAGCTGTCACAATTCCTTCCTGTAATTGAACTGTGCAGTGTACCATATCAGGCAATAGAGCTGAGACTAGACCTTACATTTAATGATGCTTTCATGTTGAGAGCCCAATTAGTAACTGAGTGTTGAAGAGCATGGCTTTATGTAACTTCTCTTTCATTGCAGTGGAACTCCATGGTAGAAGTAGCAGCAGTATTCAGTTCCCTAGATAGTATTCATCCATCTTAATCATGAAACTTTCTCTTCTTTTGTTTTCCTTTTCTATTCATTACACTTTTATTTTTTTTTTTTTTTTAATTTCTGGAACAAATTAAGGCAGAGTGCTATAAATAATCGACTTCTTAATTAGATAACCATGATTTAGTTCCAGTGCCTAGCTTGTATTGTAATGTATATGAAACATGGTGGCCAAATACTGCATAGTGCAGTACAGCACTGGGTTATGAGTATTTGTAGACATAGGCAGTTGATGTGATCCCACCACTAGAAGTCATGTTACAATGCCTGTCTTCTGCATCGCAGAAGCTCCTGCTATTTTGAATGTTCCTTGCATCACAAAGTCATAGTTCAGCCTATATCCCTTTTATCACTCTCTCGTCCTTCCTCGGTGTAACTCTGTAATTGCTTGATCTGACAAACAGCACTCTAAGTCAAAATGAATGACATCTTTCTCTTGCATTTCCTTGAACATACAAGAGTTTTCTCTGTTACAGCAGATAATTGTATTTGTCTTTGTATTTACGGTAGTATCTTGGATCTATTTAAGTAGTGAGAAATGTTTTTGTGTTTTTTAGTGTCCTGTATGGTTGGCAAAAATTGACAGTTCCAGTTATAATCACCCTGCATTCCCTGGTTGTAGTGCAGGTGCAGAACTTACCTTCTCTCTAACCTTCCTCCAAAAGAGAAAAACTATTGCATCTGAACATCGCTAATTCATTAAATGTAGAGACAATACTTAGCTCATAATTATAGGCATTCATCCCCAAAATCTGAATTTTTCTGTGTTCACCCATCCTGAAGTGACAAAAGGTAGGAGAGAGAGGAAAAGGGAAAGGGAGGCTTTGGTTGCTCAAATCTTGACTTCAAAAATGATGAAGAAAGCAACTGTTGTGTCTGGGTTTCAAAACCAAGGCACCAGGATAGCCAGCTAGTGATGATTTCTAAGCAGCTGTAGTGGATATTGTTCACAGTTCTCTGCTTTGACAGTATTTAAGCTTTGTTGTTCAATTTTGTGCATGGACGCATGGAACCAACCATAATCTTCATTGTGGGAGAGCATTTCCCATTTTAAAGAGTTCCTGTGGAATCTCCTGCAGCACACAGAAATTGTGCTGTACCTTGCAACTGGGTCCTACAAATTAAAGCCTCCTAGTGTAGCAAAACCACATTCTCTTCATTGTTGTTTTGCATTGTGTACCCATGAAGTGTCCTTCTGGACTTAGTTCTAAAGGAATAATTATACTATTTAAATATTAAACATCAAAGTTCTTCTTTTATTGTTAAACCAATATTAAAGTAGGACAAAACTGATTTACAGTTTATGGCATTGCATTCTAGAATTGCTGGCGTTGCAGCTGATGTCCTGTTTCAGCAATATTGGCACTGCCAGGAGGCTCAGAAATGTAGATTTTAATCAAAAACTTTATTTGAGATACACTTCAGCTAAATTATAAATTAATCTTTCCTTGTGAACTTCCAAGCCGTTAAAAAGGGCAAATGGCCGCAGCTTCCTTTGAAACAATTCAAAAGCCTGCTTTTTGTCAGTATATGATTTCAGTATAATGGAATTGAAAGTTGTGTGTCTTTTTCTCACAGATTGTTATTTAATCACTATATATTAGCTTTCATTGCCCTTTTGATATATTTAAGCTCATAAACTTCTCATTGAATAGATTGAATTTACCATTATGTTGTTACTTTTTATGAATAGAATAAATCAATATCAGATACGGTGGTTTGCACTGAATTGTTTATTTTAAGGGATGTTTAAACTTTACTGAAAGAAAATGGAAAGTCTGATGGCCAGTCTTGCACTTTAAAACTCATTATTTGGTAACACTTTGAGATACAACCTGCCTCAGCCAGCAAGTGCTGTACATGTTATCCAGAGATACAAGGCTAATAAAATTTCCTAACATTCTTTGAAATGTAATATATTTTGCAGTATTCCCAATATATAACATTTAAATACTTGCAAGTTGTTTTATTATTGTAATAGAAAGCTTTCATTTCATTATTAGGGAAATATTCCAGAGTAAGACTAGGACTTTTTTTTCACTGAAAATATCAACTATGTGTTGAAAATGTTTGTCTGATATCTCCTTCTCTCTATATATATATTATAAAATCTTCCATGAGATGTAGTCCTTCTCATTCAGAAATCAAATACTAGCAGATTAATGAGAACTGCTTTCTAAAATGTATCACCCAGTTCCTAGTATTTATGGTACCCCTAAAACTTGAAAACATCTGTTCTGCAGAGAAGTAGTGATTGAAATACGCTTAAGCAGGAAGAGCTGTCTCTTAATTCAGAGTCACAACTTTGGCTTGCAGGGGCTAGTTGAGCAGCCGTGATTCCAAAAAAGTGATGCACATTCTTTAATTCTTTTGATTATGAGGAAATAGTAACCTACTTCACTTTAAGGATGTTGTTTCTTGCTTTTTTTGATTGTTTAATATATGTTTATTATTATTAATCATCAGGTGAAGTTCCACATGGACAATTGCAAAAGTATGTATAGTAGATATAAAAAAACCTTGGGAATTCCTACATCAGTGTGATTGTGTAATAACAGCCCAGGCTTTGTGCTTGACAGAGGTATTTTGTTTGGGTTCAGTGTTGCTTCTGCAGTCTTTTCCTCACCAATTACGTATGCAACTTTATTATTGTATTAAGTAGCTAATTAAATCTGGTCAGGTTAACCTTTCTTGATGATTAGAAGTAGGCATCTCATCCACTGAAAAAGCTAATCATTTGGGGTGGAACATCTTGTTCTTGTTTGAATAATTATCTTTGTTTACATTCACACAGCATTAATCACTTGAACCAGACATCTTTTGGAAAAAAAGGGGGAGCAGGTTTTCAAAGCTATATACATAAGTTATAAAGGAGGATGCATTTCCCTTCATTCCTCCCTATGAGCAAAATAGGAAGACATTTTGAATTCATAATCCAGGATAAAAGCTGTATTTTCAAAGTACACATTTGTTTTCAAATAACTTTTAAAAGCAAGTCCTCTGGGCTGATCAGCTGAACTAAGTCTTATTTCCTCGGTAAAAATTCTTCAGCAGTAGCATTGCAGTATTTTCCTGGTGGAGTACTTTTCATTCTTTTCCAATTATTACTGTTATTATTTTATAACTCTATTTGTCTTTGTTCTGTGGTCTATTCTTTTTTTGAATGCTAGTGAAAGTTTCTTGGTCATTTTCCCTGTCCTTCCCCTCAGTTTGATATTTTCTGCCAACTCTTCTGCCCTAAAGCCTCCCCCCCCCCCCGCCCCGCAATGGCTAGATCTTGCGTCGGTACAACCATTGCCTTTATTGCTCATTGGAGGAGTGTATCCCTAACAAATGCTCCATATGTTGTGGCTTCTGTCATCAAGGTTGGAAAGACCAAGAGAAGAGACTGCAAAGCGACCTTCTGGCAGTTTTTCTGTGCTCTCTCCACCTTGCATCTGAGGCTTGGGAGTTCTTCTGGTTCTTCTTTGGGAAGGACTCTATAGCTCAGTCAAAAGATGTTCATACTGAAGCCTGTTTTATTTTGATCATGAAATATCATGATGGTTATAAACTATTGCTTCTCAGGAACAAAGCTGTGGGATTATAGGAGATCTGTAAGCTCAATGCTCTGTGGTCCAGACAGCAAGTAGGATGCTAGGAATTATTAGAAAAGAAATACAGACAAAACACAAGAAACTTTTTGATACCACTATAAAACCATCATATATCTTGAGTACTGTGTGTCTTAAAAAGGATATGTTAAAACAGCAAAAGCTGTAGAGAAGGGCAACAAATCCAATCAAAGATATGGCAGATGTGGTGATTGTGAACCGTATTCCCATGTTCCTTCTACAAAAGGCCTTGAAGTAATTTAAAGATACTTTTGTGCTATTCCTTTTCCAATTAAAATCCTCTTCTCAAGTGATTTTATGATACATATAAATATTATGGTTATCAGTCTTTACGGTTAAAATAAGGCTTTTCTCTTTGGCAAGACGAAGGCTATACATGCAAATTCAGATTCCTAGTGCAATTCCACTAACTCTGCCCTTATGTTCCAACAGAATTAGGAAAGCCTGTATTTTTCCTATCTTCTCTTTTGTCTGTTTCTTTATGTATCTTCTATTGTTTGATTCTCGCTTTATTTCTTGTTTCCTTATCTTTCCCATTCTTTTTCTTTTTTTGTGTATACATTCGTGGCTGCATTTTTCTCTTTTATTTGTTTACTTTGCCTTGAACTTTCTCCCAAATCCTTCAGTTTTCGTCTTTTTAGCTAGACCTGAATATACACATTGAATCATCATTTTTCTCTCCTTCCATTTCCACTTCCTTTCCTCTTCTACTCCGGTATTTATATTTTCCCCTTTCCTCCCTAATGTTACCATTTTTTTTCCTCAGCATTTGTTGATGTCTCTCTTTCCCATGTACTTTCCTGTTTTTTTCTCGGTATTTTGTACTTTAGCTCTGAAGGAGAGACCGAATGGGGATTTGAGCCTTGAGCTTTTTCTTAATAGAGCAAAACTGGGTAGAAAGTACCTTAAAATCGTGGGAGGCAGGGTATCTCCTAACTGACCTGTGGCATGAGGATGACTGAGAGAAAATAAATTCCTGTTTAGCAAATTTAACTTCTCCTAAAAATTCAGGCTCCATCCTTCCAGCTGGAAACAAGATAATATAATGGGTTGTTACAAGCTGTTAAAATTTGAGTCTGAGGAGGGGGAATAGGCTGAAGTTATTCTATGAATTGTTCCGTTCTTTGTGGGAGGCTGTTAAAATAAAGCAACAATATAAAAGATGAATTATATACAATTTAATGTAAAGCTGTTTGATGTCATTATGATATTTCTTCCTTGATTGTCTAACATTTGTGTACTTTTAAAAAGTTTTACATTTTTTGGTTCTTTCTGAACATTATGAAAATTGTACTGAGAGGAGTAAATTCATCTGCATAAAATTGACTGCAAAGAGCAATTAGTCCTTCATTAATATGCAAATTTGGTCCAGTGCAAATTCATCTATATATGAGGCTTAAATATGCAAGTCAGTCTTGCTGTGCGAGAAGCCCAGATGCTTTTATTTACTTTGAAATTGAGGGATTTGGTTAATGATGTTGTTGACAGGAAAACTTGAATAAATTTGATGATCACCATCTTTCATATTAGACGAGGCCCACGGAAAAAAATTACCAAGTAAAATACCAATTTTATTTGGTAATTTCCTATTACCAATCTAGTAATAAAATGTAAGATACAAAGTAATAGAGTTAGATTTCCTAATGTAGTTATCCTGAGACTTAAACTGTTCCCCAAAGATAGAACCATTTTTCTTAAACTTTGTTTTTCCAGAGGGTAAAGACATCTACATAAGCTGTATGAATAGCATACTGCCTAGAGATTTAATATTGGAAAGTTAGCTCTGTTGCTTGTTTCATTTGGAGAGAGTATATAAGCTTGGGAATTAAAAAGCAGGAGCTTTGGAAATGGCCGTCATTGTCATCTTCCATTAATTGTCTGTATAGTCTTCTCAAGATTTAGTGTTGAGGCCTTTGCTCTGAACCTATGGAGCCAGACTGGAAGGTGTCTGAACCCATGGCCAATTATATTTGGATCACCTTAGCTAATTAATAAGCATTTTCTTAAATATCTTTAAATCTTTATGGCCCTCAGTAGCACAACTTTCTTACTGCTGTCACTCAACATGGACAGGGTCAGAGAATCAGGATTTTTTCTTACCAATAAATCTAAGATGTGATGCATCTTGCCCCTTTCCTCCTCCCCTTGCTTCTGCCCTAGTGTGCCATGTCTCTTTTGGCACATCCAGGATTTCCCTGGTTTTGTCCATTAACACCACAGCAGCCATCACTCAGTCGTGTGTGGATAGGGTTTCCTTTGCATTTGTTAGTCTTGTTTCATCTGCAAGGAGAGGGTTCCACGTGCTATTCCTCCTAGTGTTTCTTCCTTTTTCTTTGTCATTCTCTCAGCCCTAAATTTAGCTTTGGCTTAAGCAACCTGGTCTTTGACTTCAGTCATGCACACTTTTTCCTGGACTAAATTTGGTCTTCTGTCTTGCCTGTGTGGGACATTGACGCTTTCAAAATAACAGAGAAATGTAGTTTAAATGGACTGAAGTCTATGGCAATTTATAAAGCTCTAGTTGTAACTACCCGAGGACAAGTTAATAGATTATGCCATTTGATTCCTCTGACTTCTTGGCACAGCTGTTTGGTATATAAATCCTCACAGTAGTGAACAGTTAGTTTCCAAATCCTTAATGTGCTGTACTAGGCAAAAAGTTTATAGAATGATGTTAAGGAAAGAAAAAATTTAATGAGACACTAAAATTGATGTGCTTGCTTGCCACATGGTGTAGTCTTGCAGGTGAATCCAAAAGCAGGAAAACAGACAGAATTGAGTATTTGGGGGGAGCAGGGGAGGGGTCTGTTGGTGTTGTAAAGGCTCCGGTTATCCTACAAGGGAATCTGTCCTTTCTTACCATCAGAATAAGGCATTGACAGCTGTCAGAAGGTATAGTATAGAGGGTATATTTGCAGTACTTAATAGTTTAGGAGGTGACAAATTGATTAAAAGGTGAAACTTAAAAAAAAAAAAAAAATCTTCTGAGACTTAAACACTCTACCTTTGAGAAGCCATAGTTGCTGGACAGTTTCTAGTATTGTTCAGTACCATCCACAGCAACCTTGGCTTTCTGATCTAGCTCCCAAAAGAAGGAAAATATTAATTTTCAAATATATAAACAATAGGCATCTCAGCACAACCTGAGGTTGTCTCCTATCAACTATATAATCTTTATATTCTAGATTAATAAACACTTCAGCCTTGGAGTTTATTAGTCCAAAATATATTTATTACCTCATAAAATTCAAACCCCCTCCAGTTATCATCTAATTAAACTGCAGTACTGTGCATGCTATCTTTGGGGATGTATTAATAATGAAATTATCTTGTGAAACAGTAATTACATACTTTGTGCATTCTTTTCCATACTTTTTTTTTTTTCAGAGTCTATGTGATGAGTGGGGCACACAGTGCTCCATTGTTTTGAGCTCCTCCAAACTCTGTAAGTATCCAAGGATAAGCAGATTTTTTTTTTTTTCCTCTTAGTAAAAGAGGGAGAAAAGTTTGTGCTTTTTTGTACTTGGGAAAGAGAAGGACCAATACCACTAGGCTAGGAACAGTTATGAAACATGACTGTGCAAGTAATTTTAGCTCATGTTTTCTCCTCACTCTTTGAGGAGATTACTCACAGGAATAAAACCTACTTACGGGATCTTTTTTGTAAGGCAGTTCTTACCGCAGTTGCCCAAAAGTGAAGACGACCACTTTATTTGCAAGAGAATATTCATTTGTGGGACTTCACTGGTGGTGTAGATTTGAAAAAGGGAAAATAGTCTTAAAACCTTCCTCAGGAGAGAGATTTACATGCTTTTTTTTTTCAGTGGTGAGTGTACTATATTCTAATTTATATATGTATTCAGGTTGTCCTCCCATCTTCTCCTAATACACTGGATGATTGTGTATTGACAAGATTTCTTTTGCTCATTTTTTTTTCACTTACTACAGAATAAGGTATTCTGAATCCTGGCTAGTGTGCACTTCCCCTACAATGAAGGAAGCACAAGAGGCAAAACAGTTTGCACCATACCTTCCATGTATTTTTTTAAGTAGCTTACCTCTCTAGTTCAAGTACATCTGTTGAGCAATAATATGAGCATGTGATTCTTGTTGAAATAGGCTTCTGCTCTACCTGACAGAAGTGGGGTTTTATTCTCTGTTGTAGTTGCAGATGCTGTAATCCAGAAATTTGTGTTTTCGGGATCTGTATGTAGTGGAATGTCCTGCTCTATGGCTGCCGTGTTGTCTTGTCATTTGTATGGCCTTTTAGTTGTTGCACTGCAATTACTCTGGCTATGCAGATATGTGCGTTTAGAGGAAGGGCACTTCCCATCAGTTTCTTCACTGAATCTTTTAGGTTTTTCTGGCACAAGAAGTGTTTTGCCTTCTCCCTAGTTTTCTGCTCTACAAGTTCTACAAGGTCTGCAGCCTTATTGGAATTACATTGCAAAGTTACACTTTTGTGAAACATGCTAATATTCAGACCATATGCGGTACTTAACAAACACCAATCAATCTTCCAGAAAGTTATTTATTTAAAGACCTTTTTTGACTAAGCGTGCTAGAACTTTTGATACATGGACAAATAGAACCCAGTTTTTTACTGGTCAGATCATAGAATTCTATTTTTTTTAAATATGATATTAAGTAGTGGTCATTCGCTTCATACAAAGGGATTTGATTCAACTTCCAGCTAGAACGCCATCTCTACTCCTACACTGCAGTTGCAGCTTAATGCTTTACTTGCATTTTGCAGTCATTCTGGGGCCAAGTTTTCAAGTCTTCCACATTTGGACTCTTTTCTATTTCATTGTAGAATCCTGCAAGACTTCTGTGAACAGAGAGGCCCATTGTGTTTGAAAGCAGATAGCATTTCTAGTACCTAATGCCTTCTTAACCTCGTTGGTTTTGAGGATTTAAGTAATAAGAGTGACTCAAAGCTTCAGCTTCCTGAGCATATGAAAGCTTAGGACTTCAGAGGAACAATGGACATCTTACTAAGCCATTGTTACAGTACTTTCCTTTCTGACCTAGTGATGGGTAGTCAGTCCTTTCTGAGACAAATATGAGTGAATTAGCCAACAAAGACAATAACATAGGTACAGTTACTACTTTCTGGCTTGTTATTGTAAAGCTTTACTTTCACACTGTGTTGTATACATGACTTCCAGGAAGTTGCAAAACAAGGCACACGAGATATTCTGATTTCTGTGTTTCCAATACATTCCAATAAGATACTATTTGCTTTATCCAGTAATTTTCATAGGCAAGCAATCAGTGATTTAAATCGGACTGTTTACATGGATGAGTTTTATTCTTTGAAAATAAAGAATGCATGACAAGCTTCTGTATTTTAGTGAATAGATTTTTGCAAACTACAAAATAAAATGTAATTATTGTATGACACACATGTATTACAAAATCTCAAATTAATTTATCAGTCTAATGTCAAGGAATTTACCTTTTGAGACTGAACAGTCTTGTGCTCATTGTCTTAGTAAAAATGGTGTCTGATACCACTTGGCCAGATGGAACAAAACATTCTTTCCATTGTATTAAATAGCAAACATCTGCAAAGAATAATTGTATTTATGAGATATTGCTCAAAAACTTTTTTTTTTTTAATTGCTCAGGATTTATTACTGGTTTGACAAAACCTGCTGATTTCAAAACTTTTGGCAGTCTAATGTTTATTGTGGCTATTGATGAAAAAGGTAGTCTGTGTGTCCACAAAATGGCAGAATGGTTCAAGGTTGTGTCTTGCCTATGCTGTCACACTAAATTGTTTGTCATTGGTGTCTAATTTGCAGACTTTAAAATTAGACACCTTTCTAATGTTTTTTTCCTTATGTGAATAAATTCACTACAGAATACTTGCGGAGAAAGAGATGCTTGTTGTCAAGCAATTATATCAGATGAAACATACAGAAGGGTAATATAGTCTGAAAATACTTTAGCTGATTTACAAGCATGAAATCTGAAGATGAATTCTGGGAATTTAGGGAAGAGAAAAGACAGTTTTGTGGTTTTCTTAATATTTTTCCTTCTTGTCCTGTGTATTTTGCAGTAATTGTTTTGAGTCTGTAAGTTCTCAGCTTATGAAAAACATCATGGCTGAAGGTATACAGATGAAGACATTAAAGCTCTTGCCCACTTATGGCAATTACTCTGGAGACAAAAAGAAGACAGTCGTTATAAGCTACCTGTAAATTCTGGTTCACAAAACAGATAAGGAGCCAGAGATACTTCTGAACTTGCAAATGAAATTTATTCTCAATGTGATGGTTGAGCTCATTATCTGCTGCTCTTTCTAAATGTAAAGTAAGGAGTGAAATGCCCATATATTCTATATATAACAGCTGACATGTTTTCTGCATTCCTGTGTTTGCCTAAAAAGTCATGGATAATCAACTTAATTTGATGTGCAAAATATAATGCATGGATGAATTCTGGTACATATCACTTGCCACGTCTGTGCTGTTACAAGAGGCAAAAACTTCCAGAAAAGAAACAGCAGTGAAAATCTTCCTGATGATTTTCTCATCAGTTTTTCTCCAAGGATGTGTCTGTAGGCAGATTCTACAGACAGTGTTTGGTTTTCCCCCCCCTGAATGGCTGGTTCTGTATGTGTCAGTTATTTTCTCACGGTCTTTCTTGGTGTATTAGAAATCAAACCTACCTTATCACTTCAGATGTTCAGTCCCTATAATCTTAACTAGGAAAAGCTAACGTGAAACATTTACTTTTCAGGCTTTTTTATTACTTAAATGTATGTTTAAAATAATTTTTAAAAATCCCCACATCTATTACAATTAACTCCCTATGTTATTACTGTTGTGAAGCAGAACAGGCAGGAACCAGCAGCAGACAGATGTGACTGTAACAGAGGTTAGTGTTTTATAAGTAATAGCCTGGGTGTAATGAGACTTATGGTCTTAATTAACTCTTAGAATGTTTTTAACACAACTGAAGTAAATAAGTTTAAAATCTAATTTACTTGTCCTAACCCTATCAGTTTACTTTTTGCCTTGCTTTTTTTGGATGACAAAACCCAAAGTTTTTCTTATTTTTAGAGAATTTCTCACAGAATAGAGTATCTATAGTTCTAGCAAAAAGGGAAATTTGTATGAGTGAAAAGGATGAGTGGTAATCCTGACTGGGTGGAAAAAAAAAAATCAGTCTATGAGGTTAGATTTAGTTCTATATTAGTCTATTGCTTTCTTGGAAATCCATACTTTTGCCAGAATATCCATCAGCATTATGTAGACTGACAAAATTTGGTCCTGGTATTTCAGATAGTTGGTGTATCCTTTTGCTGGAAAGAAACAGCTGGATATTTTCTGTCATAATGTGACCAATCCACCTCTGTTGTTGTCATTTTAATTGCTGTGGCTGTTTTTTTACGTCCTCTACAGAAGGTCTTTGTAGTGACAAGCAAACAGTTTACGCTTCATAAGCAAACATAAAGAATGCTGCTGCTAATTGAAGAGGGAGTAATGCAGTTATGATTCCATCAACATTTAAGTTACATTGTTAAAGGACACGTTGTGGTTGTGTTTATGTTGCCACATAAAATTTTATTCAGGGGGAATTTGGTGGGGAAGATTTTTATAACAGAAAAGACTAATTCGAGGATTAGGGGGAAAGGAGGGAGAGAGAGAAGTTAAATTTTTCCAACCCACGTATACAGTATTAAAGATCAGCATTTTATTACTCCGATTATTTATTATAACTCTTACTTAATTGCTGTCTTGTGGAGTAGCTTGTCTATGAAAATTGAAAGACTGTCACAGCCTCAGAAAAGCTCACCCTGAAGAACTGTAGTCAGTGTTTCATGTTGAAGAGGACTCTTCGAAAGTCACCAGTTTCCCAAAGGAAGGAAATTGTAATTCAGTAATTTATTCTTTTGGGTCTGCCTGTCTGCTCCCCCCCTCTAGATATTCCACATGTTGCATCTGTAGACCTCCCAGCTCCTTAACGTCTGAAGGACCTTGTTTTAAACCTTCCTTTTTTCATAAATTACATTTCCATGGAATATTTGGCTGTGGATTAATAGTTTTACAGTTACATGCCCAAAGTAGTTTCCTTTTAATGCTTTTTTTTTTTTTTTCTACTTACATCTCTTTTCTCAGGTGACTAAATATTTGAAGCCTCATTTTGAATAGTCTTGGGAGGGCCAAAGGTGCTTCCTTTTCCAGTTCACTAGCTAGCTTGTCAGGTTTTAGAAGATACAACTTTTTAGCATCTAAACAGGGAAATCGCAGCTATTTACATGAGAAGAATCATAGAGATGACAGGGCTTCCCCACCGAAAACACTCTCTGTGTAATTGCTGAAGACATTCCAAGCCACTCCAACGAAGTGTACTGTCTGCCAGTCATTATGCTCTTCTTGGAAGACCATCTGTTGCACTTCAAATATGTAAAGGTCTGCTATAGTTTATTGCACCAAACAAATCAGTTTCTTTGTCTGACATGCTGTACCTTGTGAATGTGGACTAAAGGGAGTTTAAGTTGCGAAGTGCAGGATATTCTCTTTTGTTGCACTATAAATAAAAGGTACTTATTCATCTCAAATTTCAGAAGACAAACATACTGATTAAACTAATTTCCATGCTTTTGAGTAATTTCAATTTATCTGGCAATAAATTGTTAACAACAACAGCAAAATCTGAAATACATTTTCTTTTAACTCAGCCAGAAGCACATTGTAAGATTTTTGCTTCTGGTGAATGAACCTTTCCATTGTAGTGGTATCCAGATTTGATATACACTGACATTTGAATTAAAATTATCTTCTTTTAACTAAATTCTTTGATTAGCTTATTTTTATCTGAAACTAGTACTTCAAAGAAACTTTCAGCGGTGGAAAATAGAGTCAGCAGCTAGAAATACTAGAACCTTTCTTCTGATAAGCATGCGTCCTTTACAAGGATGTAATGCTTGGTTGTACAGTATTTATATGAGTTAACTAGGATCCTTTCCATGAGTAAAAGGTGCAAGATCAGGCATTAAATGATGATTTGTTTTGTTTTTCCTGCTGCAGATGTAAAGAGTATGTACAGTCATTCATCTCAGATTGGAGAAAATAAGCATTGTATTTTCACAGCAGAAAAGTTCTGTTCAGAGGTTTCCAACCAGAGAAATCCGTAACAATTTCTGTCTGATTAGGGAGTGGTCCTATCTTTTTCCCTTCTCCTTACTGCATAGCAGCTAATGTTCTGGTCAGAAGTAATAATATGTTAGATCTTGAATGTCAGTAGCCCCAGAGATTCTGACAAGACTATTCATGTGCATTCATACGTCTTAACCAAAGCTGACACTAAAGAGAGCAAGAATTCTCATATTCCTCTTTTTATTGCCATCCATTAAACTCAAATCTTCTCTTAGAGACCTCTGCTAAAAATGACATATTCACCATTTGAAAAAAGCATCCTTGCAAAATCTAAACAAAGCAGCTGAACATCAATACGGCATAGAGCAGAGTCTCCTGTGAAAACGCTCAGTGCAAATCTAAATTATGTTTTACACCACAATTATGGACACCTTACAAACGCTGTAAGATAAATACTAATGGGAAATAAACAGTCCCCCTAATCTTATCTCCTATGGGGGCTTTGCTATTGTCATTTTTAATTAAAAAGTAAGTGGTCTTCTCATTTCTTGAAACTATATGGCATGTCCTTACAGGAATACTTGGATTCCAGTAACTTGAGCTAGTTGTTTTCCGAAAAACACACACTGTGTAAATATTCTGCTATACCTTTTATTCTGGACATATTTGTATACATACTTGTAGTATGGTGTACAGTATGTATTTGGGTAACTTTGCCGTGATCTGATCATATTGTTAAAGCTGGATAAACATTTCTTTACAGAAATTATATTTTTAATCTTCTTTTAAAAATTGTTTGGTAGTAGTGACTAATGCAGACTAGGTGGCTCTGGGCATCTAGCCATTTTTAGGTAGTTTAATTTGTTAAAAATGATCTTTCTTCCCACCCAAATCCCCTTGAAACCATTTGGAGAAGAGAACTGTTGAACAGTTGCCAATAGTAAGTCCTGCTGAGACCTCTGTATCCTCCTGATAGAACTGTCGGTGCCAACTGGAGACTGACTGGCATGAGTTTGAACTTTATACTGCTTGATATATTTGCTTCACGTGGACCAATTACAATAATTACCACCTCTGTAGCTGAAGTTTAAGCATTCAGTCTGCACTTCATACCTCAGGTTGTTGGCAACACTTTCAACCCTATAATCTCAATTTTCTTTGAACTAATTAAGTAGAAAACAAATACTTTGAAAAATTAGGAGATAGTCTGAATGGAAATCAAAGGCTAATGTCATTCTTTTTCATGTTGCTATTGTTCTTAAGCTGCATTTCTTTCTTTTAGTCTCTACTTCTAAAAGGTAGCATCTTTTAAGGTTGTCTACAGAGATTCACTAGGAGATGCTGTAGTTCATTGACTTTTTATATTCAACAGTGGAGTATCTTTTAATGTGAATGAAAAAGCAATATAAAGTCCTACTTTTTTTTTGATATTTTTCAAAATATAATTATTCCTTTCAAACTATATACTTTTGACTAAAGGGGAAAATCATCCATTTCTTACTACTTTTGGCTAGATGTTTCAGTGTGACTATGTGAGAGTGTAAGGATGTAACACCAGGACGAGGGACTAGCGTTAACCGCCCAGTTCCTAACAATTCCATTGGTTTAGATCTGGTGCAACGGGGATCATCTCACCCCCGCCCCCGCTACTGTTGTCTTTCCAAAAGACTAGTTAATTTTTAAATTGGATCAGTAGCATTTTTTTTTAACTGGTAAATTTATATTACACAAAGGTGAACCTAAGATCAAGCAGAAACTTACTTGGCTGTATCTTTCCTAATATAATGCACTGCACAGTGTATATACTAAAATTTATATTAAAATTTCTTCATGCAGTTTCCCTCTAGGGAGAGGAAGAGGGAAGGAAAAGGCTACATGTGACAGATGCTAATTATGCAGCTTAATGCACTTCTGGAAGTTGCAGAGATGAGAACTATATGAGAACCTATCTAAGAAATAGAAAGCATGTTTCCAATAGCATTTTTTCCACAATGTTTTGTGGTTTGTTTTTTTTTTTAATCTGCCTCCTCCCCATTTTTTAAGGAGGCTTTATTTCCCAAATAGCACGTACCGTATGCAAAGGGCAAGCTATGTCTTAAGTCCAAAATTTGCCAAACATGGGTATGACAGTTATCCTGTGTCTTACTGTTATTTGGTGCTGTACATGTAATTGGGAAAGCTGGTGGCTTGTAGGTTCTGTAATTCACATACAAAGCAGGAAGGGAATGACTTAAAAAACCCTTCTAGTTGTGTTAGTTTTCTTTCTTCTTTTGTCAATATTTTCTTAATTCTTTATCCTGTATTTATGTTTACTGGAAAAATTATATTCTGCATATGACTGTGCTGGGGTCCTATGTAAGTATTTATTGTGACTAATATGCAAGTACTAATGAACCAGATCTCAAAATGCGTTTTACAAATAAGTAAACTGAGACACAGAAGCTGGGTTCCTCAAAACTGTGAAGTGAATCAATGCCAAAACCAGTGTTAGACGCTAGATTAATCCTCTCTTCCAGACGTTGAGCTGTGCTGTTTCAGGCAAAAGAAATGGATTCCCAGCTAGTGAAAATTTGGTGTCATCCTGAAATCAATGGGGACATGCAAGAGTACATTTGCGGTGCACCAAGCCCACACTGAGTCATCATACTGGACTTCCGTTCCCTCTACCAAATCCCAGTTTTACCAAGGGATACTTTTTCCTCTTAGAGGGAAAACCATGCCAGTCCTTGTGTACTAATGCCAAATGCTGCTTTCTTTTATTTCCTTCAAAGCATTGGATTTTTCCTTCAGGAGGTGCGACTTAATAACATCTCTCTGCGCAGTGAGATAATTGCTGTAACGACCAAAGCGGCGTGCTGAAACTTTGGAGGGCCTTCACGTGCCCCTCGGCACCCACGGCAGCACGGAGGAGCGGGTTCTGAGCGCCGTCGCAGAGCGAATCCTCCTTGCGCCGCGGTCCTTGTCTGCAGTCACCACGGAGAAAACCATCTGTTCCACTTGGAAGGGGGTTTGGTTCCACGCGCCCTCCCCCCGCATCCCAGCTCCGTCCCCAGCTGCCGTGTTTTGATGAGCAGTGAGGGAATGAATCTCCTGTGTTAAAAATACTCTGGTTCTATTTAGATAAAAAGAAGAATCTTGCTTGCCTACACTGACATACAAAAATAGCCTTAGTGTGAGTAAATCTTCAAAGTTTCTCTTGGTGAAAATATCTAGCCTCACTTTTTTTTTTTAACTTATCACATAAATTTATTTATAGAGTATCCTTCTTTCCTCCTACTCTATCAAGACATTTGCAGAAGGTTGCTGCTCGTCTTGTTCCTGAGTCCTGAAATAATTTGCAGGGCCTTTGAAACATCATCATGTTGCATAGTTGTGATGCAATGTGCTGCTGTTGCATGAACGTATCGTATTTTAATGCGAATGTCATGTTAGCTGAGATTCAAGTCTTTCTTTTACTTTAGGCACTTTACACCGGTTTGTATTTTCACTTTAACGTTGCAGTCAAAAAATTCTGTATATAGTGACTTAAAATTTTACATTCTCCATGCAAACCATTGCATAGAAAATTAATATGTAATATGAGAGGATTAACAGGATGCATATACTTTCCAAATATCTCTTAAAAATAGCTTTCACTGTCACTGTAGCATCTTAATTCTGAATAATCTCCAAGTCCTCCTGCAAATCTGTGCATATAGTAACGGAGAAACCACCTACTTCATCCTCACAAACTGCACGATATGTATCTGTACGTGAAAAAAATTGGATTTTGGAGTACAGTTCTGCTCCAGCAGATACGATGCCTGTGTGACTAGCGAAAGCATTAATGCTTGCATTAAATATTAACGCAAGCTTTCCGAATACTCGCCTATCTTTTTAAAAAGGCTCCGATAGCCTTAGTACGGAATTTGCTCCGCGGTGCAAAGGGCCAAGAGGGTATTGAGCGCAGGTGAGCGATTTCTCTGCTGGTGGGACGGTCTGTGCCCGGACTTTGGCCCCAGGCTGCCCAGCAGTGGTGGGTGCATGAGAAACGCCTCCTGTACAGCCCCGAGGTGATGCCCACGAGCGGATGGGAGCCACGACGGCCCCCGGCGCGGGGGCATTAGGGGGGCAGCGAGCCCCCCGGGGCCCGGCGGCCACGGGCCTTGGCGGGGGGCGGGAGGCGGGACTCGAACAGGCGGCCCCGCTGCCGCTGCGCCCAAACCTGCGGCGCAGCCCGCCGCGCCACGGCCCGGCGCGGCCGCTAGATGGCGGCCTCCCAACGAGGAAGGCGGGCGGCTCTCCAGCGCCCAGGACGCGCCTGGCGGCCGCGCCGCGCCGCTGCAGCCTCCTTCCCCCAGCAGCGACGGCGGCCATCGCTGTGCAGGCGCACGTGACGGCGCGCCGGCCAATGAGCGCGCGGCAGGGGGGCCCCGACTCTCGTCCCTGTGGCCGCCATTAAAGAAAAAGGGGCTCGGAATTAAACGGGAGAAGAATCCTCCCTCCCCCCCCTCCCCGCTCCGGCCGCGACGCGACATGGGGGAGACTCGCTGAGGGGGAGCTGGCTGACCAGGATGCCGCGGCCGGGCAGCCGCCGACAGAGGCACCGCTGAGGGGAAGCGAGGAGGAGACCCGCCGGCGGGGGTTTCGGGGCAACGACTCCGCCAGCAACGGCAGCGGCCGCCGCGTCCCTCTGTCTCGGCGCAGCGGCGGCGGCGGCGGGGCCGGGAATTGTGGGGCTCCGACCCCTTCCCCCGCGGCCCTTCCGGCTGAGGAGAGGCCGGGGCTCGGCCGCCGCCTCCCCGCCCTCCCGAGGAGACCTCGGGGAGGGGGCCCTCCGCCCACTGCCCCCCGCGGGGACGCCGCAGCGGGGCGGCGCGGCGCGGAGCGGAGCCTTCCCGCGGCAACCGCCGGCTCGCCGGCCCTCCCGGAGACCCCTCACCTGAGGAGAGCGGGGGCCCCCGCCTCGCCGGGGGGGTCTCGGGGCTCGCTCCCCTCCCCCCGCAGAAGAGACCGCTCCGTTTGAAGACTATCATTTTATATTTTTCTCGCCGCCCCCTTTTTTCCCTTGGGTTTTTTTTTTTCTTTCTTTTTTTTTTTTCTTTTTTTTTTTAAGGGACCGGCCCAGCTGCGAGGCTGGTCCCTCCCCGCTTCACCTCCCCCCCCCCCCGCCCCCAGCTCGAAGGGGTCTTGCGGGGTTTGGCGCGGTGGAGGGGGCCCTCCCTGCCCCGGATCCCCCCCCCTTCCTCCGGCTCTCGGCGGTAACTTGGCGGGGTCCGGGCTCCCCTGAAGAGACCCGCCCAGCTGTGTGGACTTTGTGGGGCTCCCTCGGCCCCGGAGGACAGCTGGGGGTGGCGAGCCTCCCTGAAGAGACTCTGCGATTTACCCCTTCCTCCTCCCCCGAAAGGACTGGGGATCGGCCTCTGGGAGACTCCTCCATCCTTCCCCGAAGAGACTTCGAGGGTCACCCGCAATTTCCTCCTTCCACCCCTCTCCCCTCTCCCTCCTTTCCCCACGGAAGGATTTTTAGCCAACGGAGGATATTTTGGTTTCGCCCTGTCTGCGAAGAGTATTTCGTTTTGGGGAGGGGGGCTTTCCACAGGGGAATTTAGTCCCTCGCTGGGCTGCTAAGGAGACTTTTGCGGCCTTTCTCTCTCAAGGAATACCTTCCCCCCTCCCCTGCCCCCCGCAGATGTGGTTTTGGGGTACACCCCAGGAAATTTTTCTTGTCCTGCCTTTACGAATTCTTCAGACTCGCTTTGCTTCTGGCCCCTGAAGTTTGTTTTTATGATTTTAAATTTTAATTTATTTGGAATATTTTTGGAGCAGGGGAGAAGAATCTGACCCCCCCCACACCCTGTTGCCCTCGGACTCCGAAGAGACGAGCCTGGATTTTTCTCTCTCCCACAGCCAATCCTTCCCAGTCATTCCACAATTTGCCCCTTTCTCATCTGATGACTAAAGAAACAGGAGGAAGAGGAGGGAGGTTTCTGGATTAATTGCCCCCACTGGATTATTTATTTTATCCTACTTCTCTTGCTTGGCATCTGAGAAGAGAGGAAGGAGGGATGTCAACTGATTTTTACCCCTAGCCCCCCTGGATTAATTACCCCATTTTTATTCTCTTGTTGGATCAATTACCCCTTCACCTTACCTCCTCTCCCTCCCCTCCTTATGCGAATGAGAAGACAAGAGGAACAGGGAGGATTTTGATCTTAATCTCCCGTCGTTGGATTACTTACCACCTCCCTCTTTCTGTTCTCCCCTTCCACGGTGGCTTTACCCCCCCGTTTGATATCCAGAAGAGAAAACGTTCCGAGTTTCTCTTAAAAAAAATTTTTTTTTTAAATTTTTTTTAATATATTTTTTTACCCCCCTCTCTGATACCACTCTCCTCCTGGGTTATTTATCCTGCCACTATTTCGCGTGCGTGTGTGTCTGTATGTAAATCCCTTATTTAATTGTATTATTATTTGTGCGTGTGCATAGTCCCCCCTCCCCCCTTTCCCTCTCGGTGTCTGTCTCTCTCTCTCTCTCTCTCTGTGTCTGTCTCTTTCTTTCTTGTCGGAGGCTGTGGGATAATGGCGTGTGGGTTGTGGCTGTGAGGATGAGTTCCTGCTTCGTGCCGAACGGGGCCAGCCTGGAGGATTGCCATTCCAACCTCTTCTGCCTGGTAAGTGTCGGCCACCGGCACACACACGCACGACAGACATAGAGTGAAAGAGAGAGGAGGTTTGGGGGAGGGGAGGAAGGGGTAGTGGAAGCAAAGCAGCCATTTTTAGCATAGCTTCTGTTGGATGAGTCCTCAGAGTAGGCCCTGCCTGGAGCCAGCCAACTCTCCCATGCCCCTGTGGTTCCCCCTCCATCGCTGTCTGTCTAGCCTTGCCCCTCCCTCCGCTTTCTTCCTGGATAGTATCCTCCCTGCAACTTGCCTTTTCCTTCGCTTTCCTTGCCTGCAACTTTTCCTTCTTTCTCCGTATCTTCCTATCTCTGCTTCTGAACGTGATGTTTCTCGCAGGAGGTAAGGAGATCTGCTGCTCCTTCTTCTTTCAGCCCCAAATCTCGGGGAACTTTCTCTTTTCTCTTCCCCACTCGTGACATCCCAGACAAATCTGAGCTGAAACCTCCCTTCTTCCTTGTTGTTTAAAGTGATCTCTTTTGCTGCCTGTTTTTATTCTGGAGGTCTGCTTTTGATGATGCACTCCTGTGAAGCGGTGGTATCTTATGTTTTGTTGTGCACCATTTTGTAGCCTTTTTTTTTAACCCAAGTATGAAATCGTACAAATTGTTGATTTTGGTAGCTCCCAAAGTAAATTTGATTTAACTGGACAGTGATGCAATTTTTGGTGGCTGTGCTGAGCTGTTTCATCTGCTTTTTAATGCAAATGAGCTAATCTTAGCTGACTGCCTGATATTTGTTCTTCTAGAGATTGTTATAAGTAAAAACCTGTGCCAAGCTGTGGTACTAATATTTTTGGATGGAGGGGAATCTGGACAGCCTGAACATGTCTGCAGCCTGCATTAGGCCTGCAGCTCTGTATTAGCAGTGCATTTTTAAATCTTGAAGTCTTTCTAAAGTATCAACTGTTGCAGACTCCCTACCTTTCGTCTAAATTGCTTCTCCTCCTGAACGTAGGAAGGCTGCCATGTTAGGTTTAAATGTTGGAGTAATCTTTTGTGTGTTGTCATCTTGGGAAGAAAAAAAAAAAATAGTGACTTCCTAGCAAATGCCAGCCCACCTTGATCTCCCTTTTAAAAGACAACCCAGGGGCAATGCCTCCCCTACGTGCCTTGAGGTGACTGTGCTCAAGTGAAAAAACTTGGTGCTAAAACTTGGTATGGTATTGCATTGTAGATAATCCAGGAATTGTCTATTTTCCATTACCTACAGTAGTAACTCTTTTACTTTATAAAGTCAAACAAATTTTTGCCTAGAAGGGGATTTAGTGGATCATAATCAATGTGGATGCAAGTCTGATATATAATTTAATGACAAAACCAGGGTTGAAATTCTTGAAATGTGGTGTGAGAGATGAAAAGTGTGATAGCTCTTGGTAAAATAAGTGTACTTGAGAGGCTTCCTGTGTGAGACATAGAGGATTTCTTACAATGGAGAAACTTGTGAAATTTTCCAAAGTAGTAGATGACTGGAAGAATGTATGCTTGAGTTAGATTTACTATATTACCTATTTCCTTAGAGTAATCTGGGATTGAAAAGGTAGTGTATGCATAAGTAAGCAAAAAGGATGTTCTTTTTGTTGCTAAGGCAAGTGTTTAGTAGATTGGACAGTTGCAGCCTGGAAATAATTACATTATTTGCTCATCTTTCACTTTTATTTTAAATCAAATCTGACTTTTCTCTCTGTAATCTTAAAGCTGCAGTGAAAATGAACAGCTCTTGCTTTACTGCAGTTATTAAAGGAGATTTTAAACAGGGTGCCCGATTATTTCCAGTTTGTCTTCTAAGGTACACAAAACTTAGAAGTATGGTTTCTGTTAAATTTTGTTGGATTAATTCTTCCTTTCTTCCTTCCACCTGCCTCTTCCTGTGCCATCATCTTGTTGTAGCAGGATGTTTCTGTTAGGGATGTACCTACCCCAGTGTCTGACAGTTGTTCTTTTCCTTCCCTTAGGCTGATCTAACTGGGATTAAATGGAAGCGATATGTATGGCAGGGTCCAACATCTGCCCCAATTCTCTTTCCGGTCACGGAAGAGGACCCTATTTTGAGCAGTTTCAGTCGCTGTCTGAAGGCGGATGTTCTCAGTGTTTGGCGCCGAGACCAGAGACCTGGACGCAGGGAGCTATGGATATTTTGGTGGGGTGATGACCCTAACTTTGCTGACCTTATTCATCATGATCTCTCAGGTAGGAGGAAATTAATACCTTCTTTTGGTCAGTGGAAGGATTGCTGTTACTCAGGGCTGTCTTCTGCCAGCCCTTAGAAAATCTGTACTAGATGGACTGTTGTCTATAGATAAGATAAAGTTATTGCTATAACCTACACCAAATTATTACGGCAGCGGAGTGATCGAACAGCTACTGTCTGTGTTTAGGTCATCTTGGACTGCTAGATTTTCAAGAAACAAGTTTTTGCTCCCCACTTGTTTCTTTTGAAAAAAAACGAGCCTATGAATTTTGGCAGCTTCTTCACAAGAAAGCTGCGCCTAAAGCTGTGCCTATGATTCAGAAGTGATGTCTTAAATGTGTTTTGATAAGATCCCTTTTGTTGGGCAATTAGAACTTTCAAATTCAAATAGTAAAGCCCATTTTATTATGTAATAAGAATTGTAGAGATCTGGGCAACTCTTGAACCGTATGGAGCTGTTTTGATTGGAAGTTGAATCATCTGTAAGAAGCCCTCAAAAAAAGGCATCTGAAACTAGCTTGCTGTTTTTGTGTAAGAATCTCTAAACCTTGTATTTTTAGGATTTCTCTCTCCCCCTTCCCCAGTGCTCTGAACCTGCACCTGCTGTCCAACTTGGACTTTTGAAAGACCGACAGTATTTATATTTCTCAATAATGTTGTACTTCAAATTTGGCACCTTGTTTTGAAAATGTTTACTTGTTGATCTCAGTTCCTGAAGTAGATGGCTTTCCAATTGCTTCTCAGTAAGGTGACAAAGTTAGGTTTAAAAACCTTGCCTGTGTAAGTCTAGTGGTGAGACTATACTAACTCTAGGGGGGGAAAAAAAAAAAGTCACATCACTCCAATTTCCTTTCAAATAGTGTACAGTATTCAGATTACTGAAGTGTAAAATGAGACCAAGGTTTGGTGACCTGGTAACCAGAAATTGTTAATACTGTCTGTGTTTGTGGATAAGCTGAAGAACAAATATGGGTTTGAAGTGCCACGGAGGAAGTTGACTTGAAACAATTTAATAATGTGTGGAATTTTCGTACAAAAATAATATGATCTGAAAAATAATTGATGCACTGAAATTATGTTTATTTCTTTGAATAATTGACTTCAAAGATTGAGATGTTGCTTGTATTCCTGTCTGTCCTGGAACTAGAAACTTTGCATCTTAAGTGGCACTTATACTGTACGTTGCTTGATATTTTATTGCATTTAAGGCTTCCTTATTTTGCCCTATGAATAACCTCCGTCTTGAACTTCAGGGAACATCCTTTGTATGACTGAGATGTAATTTAGACTTAGACTAAATGCTGGTTTTGGCCTGGGCCTGCCCTGAGCAAAGACCAACACTTGTGTGAAAGTATCTATGTAAATTTTGTATGCTGTTGGCTGGTGGGATTAAAATGAGACAAATGTTACTATTTTTGAGTGGAAGATCAAATAAAAGTTAAGCCATTTGGGGAGTGCATTTCTGCACTACCTGGCCATCAAAATTATTTGTTTGAGCAACTTTCTTTGCATTCTCTCTTTAATGTATCTACTAGTGATTTAGTATATAGGCACCTTCTAAAAATAGTGGTGTTTTGTAGCTGAACTTTTAGATCAGTGTGTATTTATGCTTTTACGGAATTACACTTTTGCGCAGGTAGATAAGCACGTATCATCCTAGGTACTTAACAACTCTTAACCTCTCTTAGGGTATAAGGGAGAGATAGTAGAGGATTAGAGTCTCCCAGCCATGTCTTTGCAATTGTTTTGGGTATTTTCTTTGTTTGGGTCACCTGTGGATGTCTGCGCTTCAGTGGAGCTATTCCACATGTCTTGCTGTTAGATATTTTTCTACATAAAAGCTTATCACTCATGAGACTGTTACATCATCTACACATAGACGTAGGTATCTGACATCTTGGTTTTTGCAGGCATGTTTTTGTTGCCTTTTAATTAAAAGGAGACAAAAAAATTTCTTGGAATGTGTTAGTCCGCTTGGCTTTTCTGACCTGAAGTTGATAAAGATATTAATCAGCTAGATTGTGGAGGAGATGGCTGAGGAGTGCCTGCACCGGCACTTTTTCCCATTAGACAAAATCTTAATGTGAACCTCATACAAGAAAGAATTATGGCTGAACCCAAACAATGTTATCTGACCTTTGTCATAGACCTAATGGATTTTTTTCATTGGTGGACAATTTCTCCTAGTAATTCACATTGCCCTGTTCTCCCAATGATTGCTTGTTACATTTTCAATGGGAAAGATAAATTACTTCCTAGCAGAGGCTTGTTACCTGCAAAATTGATTGGAAATTGTTTGCTGCTGAAGGTTAAGGTGCTGCCTCATTTAGAACTTTTCTACTCAGTAGGTGAAGAATTGTCCTGAAGAATGGGGTGAGGGAGGAAGAGGGGGGCTAAGAGCAGTCTGTTGCTGCTAGCCTGTCCTTTATTGCCTACGGTCAGACTTCTCTTGGGGAAGTGGGCCTTGAAAGGGCTGTAATTAGAAATATACCAGAGCAATGTTAATAACTTTTGATTCTGGCTTCCTTTGGTATGAAACTGTGCCTGTTAAGGAGAGGTCAGTGTTTTGTACAGTTTTTGACTTCTTTTGGTGATTTGTAGTTTCAGTGAACAATGGACGTTCAGTGTCTGGAACACATCTTGGTTATCAACCCTCAGGGATTTGAAATATGGCAGCCTTCAAGAATCCTTTTGTCCCCTTCCCAAGATCACTTCAAAAGGGAATGTACAGTTTTGTGGGTGTACATCTATGCATATCAGATTAAAAAAATAAACCATATCTCCCTCTATTCAGCCTGTACATTCTAGAAGTTCATTCTTTGCCCTGGAGATGTGTTTGAATGCCTGCTACTGGCTATATCTGAATTCTTGTATCAAGCCTTGGATAACTGTCTTGTTGATGGTCAGGGATTGTTGTTGCCTGGGGGCATGTCAAAAGGAGACTTGTTCAGAGATGCTGATTGATCAGTAATATTGACTTTGCTCTTATAATTTTTTTTTTTTCCGACCCTAGGAAGCTACTTACTGTATGTAATACCAAAAAACCATAAGTCTATTTCTACCCCAACATAGCTAGAGGCAGGCAGAAGTTAGTGAAATGTTATTTTATCCTCCAACAACCTCAAAGGTTATGTTTTTGTTGTGACAGTGAGGCTTGATTATAGTAATTCCTGCAACTCAAACCTTAAAGTAGGACATCTCTTCAAATTTCGGAAGGCAATGGTCTCTCACTGGTCTGATCAGCAGTTATTTTATCAGATAGGTTCTTTCTTATTTTAAAGTGGTTACCTATACACTTGGATTTTTTTTTTTTTTTTTTTAAATTGGCAGTAGATGGTTTCAAACCTGAGAACAGTTGGGTATGAATTATGTACAAGATGTAGTCCCAAGGAAATGGTTACAATTTGATTAATGCATGGATAGGGGAATGCTTCTATATGGCTTTGACCTTCAGATTGCATCTTTTAAATGGTGAGCTATAAGATGCGTCTTTTTTGTCCTGGTGTCTATTAAATCTTGTTAATTTATTTTAAAAATTAAAGAGTTTTCCTTCTACCTGTCATATATCAAGTTAATCAGTTTTTGTTTGCTGAGCAGTATTCCTCATGCTTCTGCATGGGATAAATGTATAAAAATAATGCTAGTCTTAGTTCCTAGCTTGGCTTGTAAGAGGGTTTGAAAGAATAAGGAGAAAGATCTGTATATTGCTGCTTGTCTGTTGATACTGTATGGTAAAAACAGCAACAGTCATGGCAGCAGAGACTTCTGTGTGTTGTGTAGTTCTTGATACATGTGCATTATAGATCAAATCCTTGTCTCCAAACAAATCTGTGAATTGGTTGGTTTGTGCTGATGTCAGCATTGAGCGTCTCATTACTTTTAATACAATGGAAACCAGAGCATGAGCCAGTTATCATACTGAGGGTTCTGCAAAAAAGCCTACCAGCTGAAAGTAGTTGGCAAACTGAGCTTTGAAAATAGTTCGGCTAGTGGCTTGCATTTTTTTTTTTAATAACATTTGCTTCCTAAGACCATTTAACTCCTACAAAAAAAAAAAAAAAAGGATGCTTTCTTAAAAATTTTGTGCTTAATGTCAGTAGGGTGAGCTTAAGTAACTTGTCTGTGGTGGATATGTATGTTTCTGTGTGTGTAATAAGAAGGCATTACGAATGTTCCTTACTGTGTGGTGCATTGATGTCTTAGCATTTCTTTAGTCCTCCATGTTAGAGATGTGTCTGCTTAAGCAAAACCACTGATAATCATTACGCAAAAATTACTGAAGCAGTCTTTGTAAAACTTCTGTGACTTGGTGTAAGTACCAGCTTGAAGGTGAAGTTTAACTTTTTTCCTTTTTTCTTTTCTCCTGACCAATATGCATGTGAAATATCTGTGGAGTAAGGTAAAAGATACTTTGTCACAGTGAATGAGGATTTTGCATCCTATTATGTTGGTTGGTTGTACAATGTCACATGCATAATGTACCTGTATAAATAAGAGCAATGACTCCATGGGCACTAAGGGTAAGATTTAACAATATAAGTAAAATTTATCTGCATATGGTATTACTCAAAGACAGTGTGGAGGAGGATATTGGAACATTTAGCTAGAAAGTTTTTCAGCTTTTCTTTTCTTGTGGCCGTGCAGACCACACCAGCCAAACTTACGCCCAAAAAATAGTGAAGGAAAGCTGTTACCTTATTATCCTTATAAACAGGCATAGCTACACACTTACAAAAAGGTCATACTTTTAAATTTTTAATATTTACAAAAATATTCTGCTGGGTAGAGAAAGCATAAAAACCATATATGTGATGCTGGTAAAGGGCTAGCAGTATAAAAGCTAACTTGTAATGGTGCTGAATATTTTGAGTATGGCATTTTGGACAGTAGCTTATGTTTTGGCTTCCTTCTCAGTTGATGAAATTTTCCAACTAGTTTGGATATCTAGAGTCTTAAATCTAGAATCTTTTCAGTGAATGTAGATAACAGATACAACTCTACTAGAAACAAACTTAAGTTGTCTGTCTTGGATTTGTAAATTGGTATTTTTGAATTGTATTCAGTCCCTTTTTTGTGCAAGATCTGTTGTTTCTTGCTTATTTTGTAAGGGATATAGGCCCTTAATATTATTTTTCAGTAAACTGGGTAATTCTTGCTTTGAGCAATTTTAAATTCCAATACTTTAAGATTAAATAAAAATCTGGTTTTTAAATAGAAAACTTTACTTGAAATGTTTCTGTCATATTATTACAATATTGTATACAGCAGCAATTTCATACTATTTTGCTTATTATACTTCCCTTGTAATCTGAAGCTTATATAGGAATTTTGATTGTATAAATCAGTTTTGCATCAGTCTATTTCTATAACTGGCATGCTGTCAAATGATGACAGAAAGGAAGCCTGTGAAGGTAAGTAGTATTTTTAAAAGACAGGTCTCAGTCACGATACTAAGGAATGGTTTTTTCCTCTGTAATTGAAGTAATTGGGGGGTGTGGGGGAGGAAATTGTAGTCCAAAGTGGAGGCTTGACTGTAATTTGTTTCTTTGCATAGTTTATTTTAGAGGTTCATTGAGCATTAGGAAGATATTTTTAATGGTATGGTAAACATATTCAGCCTTTTCAAGAATTGATGCTTATTGGTGTTTTGCTGATGTGACCAGCTATATGTTAAAAGGAGGAAGGGGGAAAATCCACATTCTTTAAAAGTCTTCCTGAAAATGTCATTTTTAATACTGTATATTTATCTGTTGCAATATAGATTAAGTTCAAAATTGGTTTTCTTGCAAAAAACATAAATTAAGCAAAGATCTGTTTATTTGTTAGCAATCATTGATTAATAAATTTGGCTAAAGATCTGTGGGTAACAAATAGGGTTTAAAACATCTGACTTGAATTAAAGGGAAAGGTCTAAAGATACTGCTTTTTCAGGATTCACTATAAATTGCAAGGCTCTTGTATTCTGAGCATGCTTCCAAACTCCTGCCTCACAGTATGCTTGTCCAAGAGCACTGGAAAGACAGAAGGGCATAATCAGTAAAAATGAACTTTACTGTTTCAGGCGAACTATATGAAGAATGTAAAGTAGAACATAAAAGTACTGAAAGCAAATAGCCTCCTACAACTGTTTCATTAAAATTGGATGGTGGTAGTATCAAGGAGGTGGTGACTGAGAAAGTTTGTTCTTTGTGTAGTATGAAAATTGCTTTTTCCTGGCTATTGTTTCCATTAATTCTTAATTTCCTGATATTTTTTTAGCTTCATTTAAGGAAAACTCACTGCCTAATATGTGGTATAAAGAGAGAGGGAACTAAATTCATTATAGTGGGATGATATGTGTATAACTTGCTTAATGGATTGACATAAAAGTGTGTCGCAGAGGAGTTGAGTGGTTTGGACAGCTAAGAGAACTAATAAAAAATAAAATATTTGTAACCTTCAGGTTGCCAGAGCACTTTTGTGGATAACACTTGTCTGAAGTGAAATTGTGGCTTAACACCTTCTTAAAATGAGTCAGCAACTTATTTTGGTTTGTTATCACCATCACATTGAACATTTGAAGTTATTGTGTTTAAGAAAGATTAGAAGACAAAAGTGCCTCTTTTCCCCCTCCCTTTTTAAAAATGGTTTACTTTGTACAATTTCTATTAAATAGGAGGACTTTTCTCATGTTGAGAGACAACAATTTGAAAGAAGAAGAAAAGTAGTTGGGAGATGTGAGCAGATGTCATGTTTCTTTCTCCTTCCATCCTCCACTCTAAAAAAAGGGGGGAGGGGGGGAGTGACTAAATAGACTTCAGAAAGACGCAGAACACTTACTGCTATTTTTTTTGCATGAATTTGAATAATGTTCAGAAATGAGGGTATCTTTAACTGTCATCTTATTTAACCTTCCCTTTCTATAGCAAGATGCACTTCAGCTTGAACAGGTGGTCTTATTTTGGGTACCAGACATTCTTCCTGACCAGCAGGCATCCTTACAGCATGCTGTCTTTTTAAATATTAGAGTTTTAATTGTAATATCCATCTAATGCCTTACGCTTTCCCCACGTAATATGCTCATCTAAGAGCGCTCTGTTTCAGCAATAAACTAAGACAGCTAGGAGAGCTCTTAAGAATTACAATCTTGTGGCAAGTTCTTACATGTAAACTTTCGTTTGTAACTTGGTTGTCAGCATAACTATTAATGTTAAATGAAATACCTAGCACTTTGTAGTGTGTTCAGAAAATCGAAACCTCTCCTTTGTGTCCATGGTATGACCATCAAAATACAAGCCTTGAATTACACTTCAGTATCTGCAATTTCAGCATCTTTCTTCTCATTGATACACTAATACGTCAAAACAAAATTAGGCATAAAGGCTGGAAATAGCTCTTTCTATTTCCTCTTATAATAGGTAATTGATGCAGGGGATGCATTCTTGGAATGATTTTTTTTAAATTACAAGAGCCATATAGAAACCAACTATTTACACCATTTCAAAGGTTAGAGTTTATTATGCAGTTAAAGTCCAATATCATTAAGCTTTGTAGTTAATGTTTGCTCTATTGAGCTGCTTGTTTGCCACCAGTTGAGCAGTATGTGCTGAACAGCAAAGCTGTCTGTAGGATAGGGCTGCTCATTTGTGTATGTCTATAAATCTCTGAGCTGGGGAAAAAAATGTGTCCTCTTGTCACAAACATTTTATACCCTTTGACTTTGGACCTCTGTTGCTTTTTGTTACAAGCTTCTTGTTCAATGTTTCTTTAGTGAGTTACTGTATTATCTTGTAGCTTTATGGTTTTTAAAAACAAGCTTTTGCTGAACTTCAAAACTGGAATAGGGTGGTGGGGTGGGAAACTCATGGTCAGGTCTCTTATTTAGGAAATGTGGTTCCTTGCTTTTCCTTGTCTTTACCAGAAAATTACTTCATGTAATGATTCATCTGTAATGATGCACATCTCCTCATTTATAAATTATGTGGCAGGTCTGTTTACTCTTATTCTGTCTCTCAGAGAAGGATACTGGGAGTAATTTTCTTTTAACTTGCAGTACTGATCTTGAGTGGAAATGTACTTTTACTTGTGTGGCATTTAGCAAGATACAAATATGGCCGCCATGTTCTGGTTGCAATAGTATCTTGAAATTCCTTTCTCTGTCATCTTTGTTTTAAACCTTTAGTGTAATAGTCTGTAAGGCTTTTTTTCTAAATAAACTCTTTGGTGTCTGGTTTTCTACACGCTCTCTAATTTAAGGATATTGAGACTTTAGTTAATACTATTGCAACCTTTTAAGCTTGTAACTGGCTTCCAGATAAAGGTGAAGGGGCTTTTTTCAAAGGGGGATTTAAAATGCAAGGACTTGGCTGTATTACTGAGGTTTTCTGACCATTGAGCAAACCAGTGGAAAGCTATTTGAACCAAAATCCTCTGCGAAGGAGAGATGAACAGACAGGTCGCTATTGTAAGACCTGTTGTATGGAACTAAACCTGAACCCAAGCCTTGCAACTTGGAGGTGTGCAGAGAAGGCATGAGGGGCAATGAATGTGAGAGATGAGCAACCTGTTTTAACTTTGAGTGGAGGTTGGAGCAGATGACCTCCACAGGTCCCTTTCAACCTAAATTATTGCATGAATATCCAGAGACTGAAGTAAAAATATGTCGTCTTATCTATGTCAGACAATCTTCTAGTCTCTGCTGCTACTTGCAGTATAAAAGCAATGGCATTGTAAGAATAACTATGCTAGGTTAGTCCACGGAGACCAGTAGCAGATCCTTAGAGAATATATGTAAAACACAATATACAAGGAATTGTAGGCATAAAGATAAGACCTGATTGCCAGTAATTTAAGGACAAGATCTTGAGTTTTCTTATATTATCCTCCATATTAGTGTGTTGCTGGGAATGAATGATATCACATATATACTGAGAGATACTACAGGAACTTTCAAATGTCCCCCATTTTACTTGTGTAATGTAATTGTAATGCCATTGTAATTCTTTGGACTAGCGCATATACTTCTAGGGCCCATAAACTATGTTCAAACACTGATTACAAGTCAGAGTGGTTGAAGAGATTACAGCTTCTTGTAATGAATCTTGCTTTCCAATTTGGCAAATCAGCTTGGCTTGTGTAAGTTGGATTCCATGACTCTGATTTGTGGGGCACGTAAGATCTCAGTGTTTCACTTCAGAATCCTATCAGTATGAACTGGGCTTTGTCTTTCTGCTTGCTGTTTTTCTCTTCTGTTCTATGTATAGATCAGAAAGCAGAACTAGCCTGCTTAAATATCTTTCTTTTTGATTTTGAATTAAAAAGAAAAATGGCAGTTGTGAGAGTCTTCTGGGGAGAATCAGGTTGCTCTTACCAGTATTCTGAATCTGGGTATTTTCCCCCTGCCCCCTTCCTCTAGCAAATAGTTGAACATTGAGGGTCAGTTGCTCAATGATATTTGTGCCCAGCTTTCCTCAGTCAATGGTAGCTAAAGATGCTAGGATATATTGAAAGTTTGGCTTTGGGCAATTTATTTTTAAGCATAATTGTCAACTAACTCTTCAGGGTAAGTAGTTCAGACTACCCAAAACATGAGCCACCTTGCAGACAGATCAGTATACAGTGATCTTGCAGGCTGAAATATATAACCTACTGGTGCTAGTTGTTTCCTTTTGTGAACAAATAGCTGTTGAATCTTTTTTTCTTGTGGGAGACGAGATATTTTTATAGCTGATTACTTTTAGCTGTTGTACTATTATAAAGTGAGTAGAGTTATTATCTGAATGTTACAGGCTTTTTTTGGTTGCATGGTATGCTGTGAATGTCTTAAAAGCTTGTGGGAGAGAAAAGGATATTGTGATATGTGCATGAAATAATAGGATAGAATTCAATGCTAATTTATTTTTTTTCCTTTGCCTTGTAGAAGAGGAAGATGGTGTTTGGGAGAATGGACTTTCTTATGAATGTCGAACTCTACTTTTCAAAGCTGTTCACAACCTGTTGGAGAGGTGTTTAATGAATCGGAATTTTGTACGCATTGGGAAATGGTTTGTCAAGCCTTATGAGAAAGATGAAAAACCTATAAACAAAAGGTAGGATGTCTTATTTTGCTTTATTGAAGAAGCTACAGGGTTTATTTAAGCTTCATGCTAGAATAAACATTTAATTAAGAGCACTCTTTATAGTTTGTTTGGGAACCTGGATCTCTGATCTTTCTTGGTTTTGTGCCTTTTTGGAGTTCTTCAAAACTTCCTTATGGTGAAAGGAAGTAATACTAAAGGTAGTAGGCAGTCTCTTCTGTACTTGTACTCGTATACAGACCATGGACAATAGGGATGCTGGAAAAGAAGCTAGTCTTCTGGAAAGGAGAAGAGATACCTGCTCTTCTGTGGGAAGAGATACCTGCTCTTTGGACTTGCCAGTATAGTGTCTAGGACTAATTCTGATTGTAAATACTAAGACTCACTCTTTGAGAAAGCGGGATCTAGAGAGCTATTTACAGGTACCACATGAGGTTTGAATAAATTGTGTCTTATGGGAGGTGTTGAGAAGAGAGTTTGAAATGTCAGCTCCTGGTCAGAAAGAAGGTTGTCTGGGAACACTGGTGTTAAAAGACTACATGTGGCCTCCACACTGAGGGGGAGGAGGGCAAGAGGAGAATTTTTGATCTGAATTGGAAGGACTTCCTCTCATGGTTCTAACGTGGTTTGACACGGTCTGTGTTGCCTAGCAATAAATAATGAAATGAATAAAAACTAGGTTAGCTGGAACAAGTTTAATCGGTGTTCCCAAATCAGCTTTTAAAATCCAAAGTAATTTAAAGCTTAGACGATGGGGTTTTTTGTGTGTGGAGTATTTTTTGTGTGTGTATATGTATGTGTTAAATCTTGCATGCAGGAAATTTTGAGATCAGTGGCTTGGCTTTTTGGGTGTGGAGTTGGCCATTGTTGGCATCTTCTGCAATAAATTTAAACTTGAAAGAAAATTAGAGCTGTTCTGTAGCAAAAGAAGCAGAAGCACATGTTTTGTGTGTGTTTCTATTAGTAGTTGTGAACTGCTGCTTTTAATTTATGTATAAACTTATCCTTTAGTTCTAGGAATCTCTTTCTCCACCCTGGTCGGGGCAAATGTTTCCTCTCTGGGGTGTCCTTGTCCATGCATTTCTTCTTGTGTTGTTGCTATAAATTGATAGTAAAGAGTTTACTTTTAACTATTTAGGCCAATATTGTCTTGGCACAGTCTGGGCTTCCCTCATTTGAGGAACTGGTTTTCCAAATTGCCATTTGAAACTAGCATTAGTTAATGGCATGGCATCTCTTACAGTAATTCTGTAAAGCTCTCTGCAGCAGCTGCAAAAGCTGATGAAAGCTTTTAAAATAAAATAGCAGTGTTTGTTTAATTTGGAGACTGATTCTTTTTTTAAGAAGGTCAGAAGGTCAGCATGCTTGATGAAAATAACTGAAGGAATTGTGTGCTTACCCACACAACAACTCCATCAAAAGTAGTCCAGAACCACTGCAAAAATATGTAGAAGGATTAGATCTGTGTAAGACAACTTCATTGTAGAGAAATCTCAATGTTTCGTATTAGATAGCTCAATACCACGTGATATTCTGAGTACTGGCTTTCATGAAATAAAGCGAGGGGCATGGTTAACAGATGTGCATACTCATGGCATGTTTGGCTCATCCCTTCTAGGAATACCTAGAATTTGGATAATCTATACTCTCTGGGAAGTTAGGCTGAACTGTTCAGAGGTATCAATTCAGGCCTCTGCTGCTCCCAGCAACTTCCTGTGGGAGAAACCCAAATGACTGAAATAAGTGCTTTGTGATACCACCTCTGTAGCTGGAAAGTGTGTCGCTCTGTGATTGAGGAGGAAGTGTCAAGTGGAATGGTTTGAGTGGATTTTGCTCTCTTGTATAAATTGGAATACTCTTCTAGTCAAAGGGGACGTTTCTGTCTTATCGAATGTTAAGCGTGACACTGCGGCAAACTCAACATAAAAGGACTTGCAGCCTGCCTAGAAAATGCTGTGAATGTTGCACCTGGGGTGCTAATATGTTTCTTACCGGACACCTAGTACTAAGGTTTAGTTTTTGTTCTGGACAACTTTGGCCTATTTTTCCTTCCTTAGCATCCATTTAATCAGCAAGACCTACACTAAGTTTATCTTTTTTTTTTTTTTTTTTTTTGTAGATGTGGCTGGCTTAATTAAAAAATCAAAACAAACCACCACCAACCCCTCCCCACAAAGCTATTCTTCTCTTCATGATAATGGATGCACATATCTTAAGGATCAGAATGGTTTTGAAGCTGTATTTTTGTCTTTTGGGCATTTTTATCATCTTTCAAGTAATAGGAATAGTAATATTCATAATGATATTCTCAAAAGCGTGTCATACTAGCTTCTTCATGTAGGAAGTGTAGAGTCTTTTTTGGAAGGCTTTCTGTTTCTTCCTCTGTTAGAAATATATGTATCACCCCTACAAGTAGTGCTTCTCCTATGCAAAAGTGGCCACAGATAAATGTGGCAGGTATTTAATCTGTCATGGGGAATAAAGCACTTCTGTTCAGGAAGGTTGTAATTACTTCTCTGTATTGCTTGTGTTGATTAAATGTATATCTCATTCTTAAGGAAGAAAAAAGTTATATGTGACGGTGTTGGTATATTCTTATTCATCCTTTCCTTCTTAGAAAACATTGAAGAGTGGGACAAATAGAGGAAGAAATTGCGTGTACCCAAAAATAGGAATGTTTTGCCCCGCTCTCTGGTATCTCTGCATGAGTGTTGTCTTGCTTCATTTCAGACCTTGTTACTGTTATCTTTATTTCCTACTTCATCCTGTGTTGCTACATATGCTTTGCTTTCTTTGGAACTGTTCTTTGCATTAATGTTCAGAAACCCCCAGTAGAGAATTCACGTGCCTATATAATTTAGAGGCACCTAGTATACTGGGGTTATGAAGTCTGCCACCAGTCTGCTTCAGATCATAGCTTATACTACCCTGCACTTCGGGGCTTGGCTGGCTGCTATATATACTTGTTCCCTGTGTATTATAACTACAGGTTTCAATAAGGTTGGTTGTTCTTGCTGGCAATCTTTAGTTTCAAAGACTTTGATTAGAGACCGAGTAATCGGTGCTCTTGGTGGTGGAGGTAACTTCTCAACATGTGCTTTCTGGAGCTATGGTTGAGCGATGTGCAGGACCTTAGTCCCGCTTTTTCCCTTTCCTTCTCTTCGAAGGATGTGCAAATAGAGCTATTTATTTCATTTGAAGCTGATCCCATCTGGATTTTTCTGAGTTCTGTTTGAAAGCATGTGGTTCCACAATGTGAGATTTTCTGTTATTTGGTCTCCAAACAATAGAAGTCAGTTGTGTTGCACTTTTTGTATGTATATGGTAGTGCAACAGGCATAAGGCTGTGACTTCTAATAGGTGTTTGGCTGTGATGACAGATCGTCAGGCAGCTGTGGCTTCCTGTCTGTTGCTGTTATTTTTCCTCCTTGTATAAGGTTATATTAAAAGAAAAAAAAAATCCCTTTCATCATTGTGTTGCATATGTTTTAATTTTAAAAGAACAGTCCTTAATGTTCATAAACTGATGCCATTGTGGCATGTGAATAGATGACCAAGAAAGTAAGAATTAGATAGTTTTAAGTGTTCACTGTTTAATTACATTTAATCATGTGACTCCGCAAACAAAAAAACTAACTTTAGTAAGCTAACATCATATTATTGTTTAATATCTCTTAAAAATTTTGCTATGGAAAAAGTAAAAACCTCAGATGTTTGCATTATGCAGTCACATGCTGCATGTTGACAAGGCTGCAAGGTAATAGCCATGACCTGCTCTTCCCTCCCTCCCCCTACCTTTCCCCAGTCTAAAACCAGCATTGAGAAAAGTGAGACAGTCATGTATTTGGTGAAATTTGATCTGTTAGAACAAGTCACGATTACCATGCCTGAGGAAACTGTCTGAGGTTTTCAAGTATGCTAGTTCCATTTCTGTTTATAGATAGGGTAGGAATGGAGTAGCTAACTCCCTAAAGTGTGTGTGGTGGGTTTTTTGTCGTTGCTCATTTGTAAGTAGGCAATTTTCAGTTTTCAGGAATGGGTAATGGGGGTCAGCAGGAGAACAACAGTAGAATAAAAGACTAAAGAGAAGGTGTTGCTAATGGTCATAGTTGTAACCAAACAGGGAAAAAAAAAAAAATCATTGCCTCGGTATTGGTCACAACCTTTTTCGGTCACACAAGGCAAGGTAGATTACAGAAGCTCAATAATGTGGTTTAAATGACTGCATGTTAAATTACAAAGTTTGACAAATAGGAATGTCATTCTCTTTTTTCCTTTCTAACCTATTGTGTTGTTATTGCCACGTTCAGAAATACAGTTGTATATGCTTTATTAAAAAATCCACCCTATAAATGTATGAGACGGAATTTGTGATCTGCTGCATCTGATTGTCTGTCTACCTTTTCTGGTTAGACTGCTCAAATAACAGCCTTTGGATGAGACTTTTCCTCTTGCCAACTGGATGCTAAAATAGTAGTGTATAACTGGAATAAATATGATTAGGAATCTTGTCAGATTAAACACTATTTTAGATACAGTTCCTTAATGAAGATTAAATCTGATACTCCTAATGAAACAAAAGTATCAAGTGCTTATGTGGAGGATATCTTGTGAAGTTTTGGTAATAAGTACAACTTGCTAGACACAATTGAAATATTAGTAAGCAAATAATTGAGTAATCCTGATTTTGTGGGAGGATCTGATAGACACCTGAAAATCTAGATTACTAAAAGCTACTATACTACTTGTATGGTGGTTTTGGTTTTTTCCATGTAAATAGGAACTAATGTAACCAATTGCAGTGGGTGGCAAACCAGAACTTGTGCCTGACAAGTTCATTTAAAAAAACAAAACACAAAAAAACCCCAGAAAAAATCACCACACACCCAAAATAAATAAAAAAAAAAAAAAAAACCAAACCACCCAAAAACCCACTTGGAAAATCATAAGTGATAAGCTTATCATAGCTTACAAAATGAAACTTGCTGCACAGGTTTCACAAGTAATGCTGTTTAACATTAGTCTGAATACAGGACTTTAAAATGTCAGCCCACTGTTCTTTTATTTTTTCCTGGAAATACTATTTTAGCTACCTGATGTAAATAATAAGTATATGACTTCATGGGAAATGACTGCTGAAAAATATTCTAGATATAAATTTGGTTTTATTATAAGCCTTTGTACATGTAGTTATCTTGATTTGAAGGTGTGCTTATCATAGTTCTGAATATATATGCGTGGGGGGGGTTGCCTCATCTTGCCGGGAGGAAGAGGTAAAACTAGCCACAATGGAGTGATTCCTGAGTTGGTGCAAGGGTGTTGGCAGATCTGCAGTATGAATGGCTGTGGCTGCAGTGGGGGTATGTGTGGTTTTTTTTTTTTTTTGTTTTGGTTTTTTTTTTTCGCTTGGGCCATGAAAATGATCTTGCTGCCTACTTCAGAAATGTTTGTATTGGTAATGTAACAGCATGAATGAGATCAGCTGTGGTCTGTTTGGTCTTCGCTGCCCTTAAGACAAAGGGAATGCTATGCTTTTGGTTCTGACCCCACATTTCTGCCTTTTCCCCCTCTGTTTGGCTACCTGTTTCCCAGGTCCCCTTTCCAGGGGAACGGAGTGGTTTGCTTCTTGATCCCTCTAGAATGACGCTGTGAATTATTATTAAGGAACAGAATGAGGAGATTTCTGGGTGCTAAATCTCAAAAACCTCTTCATACTTGAGAGAGTTAACTATACAAGAGCAATGTGTAGCCACAGGTTTTGCATTTATTTCTATATATTTAATGAAACCTTAATAGCTGAAACTACAGGGCTCTTCCTTGATACTGTTGGAGTATTTTCTATTAAGTCTGCTCAACTCTTTTTGCAGTGTAAATTTCCTCCCTGTGTTAATCTTTAAATCAAACAATGTCAACATTTTTTTACAACAGCTCTAATGAGGCTGTTCTGGTATCATGTACCGGCAGGAGAGCAGGTGATGTTTTTCCTTTTACTGTAGACAGCTGGAATTGAGAGCTGCTGTAAGTAGGACAGTGCAGGATAAACAGCAGGAGCTGAGAGCATTGATCACATGATTGTCTCTTTGGAATATTGGGTTGCTACAGAGACTACAAGCAGACAAATTTAGCACTTTACATCACAAAGCAGTTTTCTCTTATTTAGCTTAAGTTACAGTGATAGTTGGTTCATCAGAAAAAATGAAAAATGATATGGCTCTTGGTTTTTAGGTTTCAACAATAAATCTATGCTCTTTTTGTTCACTGAACAATAAGATAGTACAAAAACCATACAGATACTTCAGATTTTGTTAAATGAAAATTTTATAATGCATTTCAATTTTGAACTTTGAAAAAATCTGGCTTAACAAGATGTTTGTAAATGTTTCAGAATGGGAAAGAGCAATACATTGAAAGCTGTTACACTGTCTTTGAAATAGAGTAATGTCTAGCTATTATACATTTTCCAAATATGTTCAGGATTCTTATTCTTTATAGCACACCTATATTTCATTGTGAAAGCTCAAGTTCAGGTAACTGAGATTTGCATCCTCAATAATTAAAGGATGCTAAAATACAAGACGACAGGTTTATTAGTCTCATTTAAGTTCTAAAATACAGGAATATGTGCAAACTCCTTTTGTAGTATTGCTTATAGTTGTATCTGGAGAAATATATACTTTTTAAATGTATGTGTGTATATATAAACTTCTAGTTGCATTCTGAAAAAATCAGTTCTGCTTCTTTGTAAGATGTCATGCTATAGTTTTAGTGTACAAAAATAAAATTGTTTTTTTTCAACCTTGTTTTTATTGGGATGAAGCTAAGCTCATTAATGATGAAGTTAATTTAAAAATGTGGAAGTCTTCAAGGTGAATATGATTTATTCTGGAATACAGGTCACTTGCTACATTTGTATTTGTTTTAGTGCATGTAACTTGTTTGTGGAATAAATAAACATTTTTAACTCGCAGGTCTAACTAAAATCAAAACATTCTCAGCTATGTGAAAAATATTTTGGAGAGCCTTTTGACAGTAGTCATTAATGATGTGCTTTGAACTGGAAGATTTTTTTCTACTTTGCTATTAGCTATGTTTTTTGCTTTGTGTTATCATCAAAATCAGCTTTCTGCTATATTTACCTTCATGACCATAGGGAGTTGCTCAGAGATGCTTAAAAGACTGTCTGCTGTTCCATCTTTTTGTCAGTAGTTAAAGAAGCATCTGTATTTTGAGATCTTATTATTTCATGTTAAGATACAGAATATGTAACTTGCTAGAAAACGTAGATGTGCATTTGTTTAGATTTCTTTACATTCTCACGTTAAGGATATTAATGCCACTGAGTCTGCTTGAAGTGCAGATCTTGTGATGGGGCTGATATGAACTCTGATGTTAGAGGAACTTGTAGCCAAGGGCAAGAAAGGCATGTTTGTGAATTGATTAATGATGATTCAAACTCTTATCATAAAAAGTAGTACTGTAATGTAATGAGTATGTATGATAGCATGCCCTTCCTAGAGAACTAGGAACTAATTTCTCTTATCCTCTATTTCCGTCAGCCCCCAGTGCTTAAAAAGCAACCCCCCCCCCCCCCAATAACTAAAACAAAACCAAAGAAAGCTTCGATTTAGTAATTGAAACAATTTGTGTACTTGGCTTGTGGCTTGTTGTTTGTTTTTTTTTTTTTTCTTTCTCTTTCATTTCTTAAATCAAGAAAACTCAAATGTTTTTCCTGGCAATTATTTTTGGTACTGCATTAATATAACAATCTGATTTTAGTATTTTACTTATTTCATATTTTGCTTATTACAGCAAATGCCTACTTAACTTCCTGCTCCTTTATAATCTGAATTAAGGTTGTGGAGTTTCATAATTCAGGTTTATGGATGGTGAGTGGAAATTAAAGATGCCATGTTTAAAATAAGATTGGTTGTTGAAGCAGCATAGGTGTGAAGGCGGCTGTATAGAAATTTTCTCTTCATTAGTGCATTGCGGTGTTGTGGCTATACCTGGAAGATGTATATAGTCACAAAGAACTATTCTGAACAAGCACTTACAAAGAAAAAGGTGGTAGATGCGTTTTCTTGAGGGACTTGCTTCTGCTTTTCTTCTGTTAGCTCAGAAAGCCTCAAGTGGCTTGGCAGCTTCACTCTTTCTTCTCCATGATGAAAAGCCCTAGAGGGTTGCCTGACAAAGAACAAAGCGTATAGTGTAATCTATCATAGAATAGAGGACGATGTAGTGCATGTTGAGCATGTGGTCAGGTATGTAATTTCTCTAAGACTTATTCTTTGGTAGTTATGTTTTGTTTTCTATCCTATGCTGGTTGCTATAGTGTTGTCTCTCAACCTGGTTAAAGGAAAAAGAAAAAGCAACAAACAAATGACTGAATATGAAGGGTCTTAGGGCTTCATGGTGGGTGTGGGTGTGTGTCACCTTGAAACTTCTGTTCTATTTAAATTTTTATTTCCAAAAGACCCTATTTAATTGTAAGACTGTGTTCTCCAGCCCAAGAATTTACTATAGGCAACTGTCACCTTTTTAAAAAGGAACTTCTTTGATACTTTAAATTTATTTAAGTGGCATACCAAAGTAGTCTGTAATGAAGAATGACTATTTGGAGATGCTTCTATTTGGGCAGCTATGATGCATCAGCTGGGAACTCTCAGCTCTATTGCTGCCGCTGATAATTGTTGTCAGCCAGTCATGATATATTGATTCTTGGTCGAAGTGCCCTGAAGGATTCTGGGTGCTGGCCAGTATGTACCAATTTTTGGCAAATATTTTATAACAGTCTGAAATACTGATGCATGGTAATTAGAGACTTAAAACTGTAGCTGATGTGTTTGTGCTTCTAAACAAGGTGTGTTCTACCCCATTGAAAGGGAAATAGTAAAATCCTAATTGTGACAGCCACTAGTTCTGGGACCAGTAATCTTGCTTTGTAATGTCCATTTTCCTCATCTAGGAAATGGCAGTAGAAAGTACATAGTTTATAAGGATACAGTAAATATTTTGGCAGGGTTGGCAGTGCTTTGACTTGGTAAACCAATCTTGGTTCAACTCAGAAGTAATTTACAAAGACAATCTAGGAAAATATGAGATGGTAATTATAAAACAAACAAAATCCTCTCTTTCAGTTGAAACATTTGGATGCTTTTTTGAATTTACTATTGAATGTACTATAGGGTGTTTTAGTTGGAGATTTCCTTGTTGCTTCTGATGTTGCAGTCTCCTTGCCTTTCAGCTGTAGTGTGGTGCTGATTGGAAGTATGCAATCTAGTGAAGTGTGGATTAGTGAGGTTCTAATGCAGCTAATGTTTGTGAAGCACTTTGAAGATACAAAGCTCTATGTAAGTACTAATGTGGAGGAGAAAAACAGACCTAATTACCTTCTTATCAAGAAGGTATTTTCAGATTTGCTAATGGAGATGTAGAAATCTCATGTATATGTAAATTTTAGTGTGCTTTCCCCTCCTACCCTTCAGTTTCTCTTAAAAAGGTAGAAGTAGAAATTATATTGAAATTGTCAACATCAGTTTCTGTTTTTTTTCACATAGAATCATAATCCTTTGTCTCTGAAACTGAAACATCTTTGTTTTATATGACTACAGTGAAGAGGGAGCATGGGGGAATCAAAAATGTTTTTTATACAAATGTATTTTAATGGAGCATGGGTGAGGACTGAAGGTTGCTTAAAATAGCATTACTTCCAACAAGTGTCTCTTTTTTTTTTTTTTTTTAATTTTATTTTTAAAGTTGCTTTCAGTATTGGAACTTATTCTGACTGAATTCTGGTGCGTTCAGATCAAAAATCATAAAGAATGCTCGTTCTGATGACAGTTCATAACATCTGTATTCAGAGATCAGGTGGAAACTGGATTATTGATATTTAAGGTCTGTGATTAGGACTTATTAAGTTAATTAGAAATATTAGAAATATTAATGGAGTAATTCAGGGTCAGGCAAGAAAATGAGGGGTTTGGGAGGACTAGGATTTTGTTTTCAGAATTTTCTGATAAAATTCTGTCCTCTGCTCTTACATCTTATGTATGCACATACAATAATACCTTATCATAATTGTAAAAGTACAAAAAAAAAGGGGGGCGGCAAGGGGGATGTCAATACTAGCCAATACTAGCTTTAAAACAAGCTATTATTTTTTTTTTTTCTGTATCTGCACCTTAAGGACTTCACTGATTCTCTCTGCATGCAGGACAAAAGTTCTGAGCATTGAGCTATAGGTATATTTTTTATATTTCGGTCATGAGAAGCTCTGCACAAATTATCTAGTGATCTTCTGAGCTACTTAAAAAAAAATGTCTGCAAATAAAAGCATAGGATGAACTCTGCGTTAGCAGGCAGGAAACCACCAGCTTGCTTTCTGTTATTGTGTCCTTGACTGAATTATGAAAGTAATTTGCCCGTTTACCCCAAAGTGATAAGTAGGTAATTTTTTTTCCTTGTTTAGGATTTTTGGCTCTGAGGTGAGTTATTGAGAATAGGAGAGAAAGACTTAGAGAAATGGTGGAGGGATATATATATATATTTTATATATTTTTTTTTTTAATAGGTTATGGTAAGGTTTGAGAAGATTCCTCCTAAGCTGAGGTTGAAGTGGCATTGTGTATTAGCAATCAGTCTCTGGTAACATAAGGAATTTGAGAATGTACAAATGTATTAATTAAAAAAAAATAATACTAAGCATGCGTGTTTATAGAGTTTCTTGCTAAGTCCGTAAAACAGTGTATGTAGCGGCATCCAGTAACTTAAAGCTCTGGTTCTTTGTTTTCCTTCCTCCTTTTTTCCACTCCCCTTGCAAAGAGCTTCAGTATGGTTTTGGTTTTTGGTTTGTTTTTTGTTTGGTTTTTTTTTAATTAGGATTTTTCATTGTATTTCTTGTGATTATTTCACATACATTGGTATTTCCTAAAGTTTTGTAACCTAACAGAAATGGTGATGTTAAATGCGAAGAAACAGCTTCTGAGCATGACTAGCTAGGAAGAAATTTAATGCTGCTTGAGTTCGTAAAGTGTTAGTTTTGCCTTTCATGTTAACCTTTAGTTTAAAGAAGACTCCTGTTTTCAGGAGATACTTTGTGCACCATGTGGAAATCTTTCCCTTAGCTTGAGTTTAAGGACAGCACTGTTTTTACTATGTATTTCTACTGTGAAACAATATTATTCTATTGTGTGTAAAATGACTTTGCTGCACCTCTGAAAGTACTGAAACAAATACCCAAGGTGGTTGCATCATTTTGCTCTTTAACACTTAAATTTATAGGCAGAATCAGTGAAAATTTTATAATGTTTCGGTTTTCTAGAATGAATTGTATCATAGCAGATCTGCTCTCCCTGCCGTACAAGTAGTGTGTCAGCAGCTTGCATGCCAGAGCTGGTTGAATGGTGTCAGTGACAACAATGGCTACTCTCTTACCTTATTATTTTGTTGGAACCTTCTCCCCTGCTGAGTGGGGGGAGAAAAGAGTCCTAATTTGGGGTTTTTTTTTGTTTGGGTTTTTTTTGGATTTGGCTTTTACATGATGACCTTGAATTTTCCCTGCTACTTCTTAGGACTAGTTTTGCATTGTAATGAATTGAAATGCTTCTGTTATCATGCTGATGATTCTTTGTCTTGGTTTATTTGAATTCCATCAGATTATGCTACAATTGTCTGCCCTTTATCTGTGTAATAATGTGTTTACAGGAGACGTGGCTTAATTGCATTTAAAGAATATGTGCTTTTATTTTTAAACTTTGCCAAGCTTCTAAGTTGTTATCTGTCACTCAGAACCAAGAACGCTATCCACTTTTTCACCTTAAACCATCCAATATGATTTTAAAATAAAATAAATCTTGAAAATCAGTCTTCAACTGTTTGCATAAGGATTAAAGTTTAATCAGATTTCCATATAGGAATTTAGTGGTGTCTGCTAATCATGTGACTTCACTTGAACTTGAAATCATCAACAAGATGCTTAGCTCCATCATCACTGCATTCTGGAAACTAACTTTACTGCGATTCCTGAGCAGTATGTTACTTATCTGCAGGGAGTATTCTGTCCAGAGTTGGATTACTGAAACAGTTGTGCTACGTAGCATTCAACGAATAGTGGTAATTCACTTGTATGGCTGAATCCTGGCTTTTTTTATTCCTAAAACACAGTTAAAATGGAACAGCAGATCAGCATACCACTGCAGACTTGATGCACCTTGAAAACTGTTATGCTTCAGTCAAGGCCAGCCACTTAGAGCAGTTCCTCACTGAGTTCACTTCATGGCCTGCTTTAAGTTACTGTAATAAAAAATGTGCTGCACTTCCTGTTCCTCCTTGAACGGTTTGTGGGTTCTCTCATCCTTGAAATTTTAGGTCCCTAATTTTAAATCTGCTGTTAGGCAAAGCCATGTATTTAACACTGTAGCCTTCTTTCTTCTCATTGTAGTGACTACCCTGGTGGTTGCTGTTTGAGTCTTTGGGGTGAGACTCAGTGAACCAATTAATCTCTGTTTTCATAGATTGAACAGACTATGCCAATTCCAGAAACTTTTTTTTTTTCATTACTGTTTACTGTCCCACCATCTACCTGCTGGTGGAGGAAAGAAACATCTTGGAAATGACACTAAAGATGTATCTAGTGGTGGTTGGTTAAAATGCAACCTCTGTGGAGGTTGCATTTTAATAGGTTGCTCAGATGCTTGGAGTTTGTCAGTTCTTCGTGCCCTGGAGCTCCGTTTATATCTTTTTCAGGAATGCAAAACTTGCTTTGTGTTCTCATGCTGTAGTCTAAGAAATGCAAGCGTTTCATGGGGTCAGAGAGCATGCATGTGATCCTGGGCATTAGTTGATTTGGTCTAATTTTATTTTGGGGGGAAATGTTGTTTGGGGGGTGTTGCGTTCATACAGTCTTTTTAGGCTACGGTAGTTCATGGAGTGTCTTTTTCCATCTGACCTTGCAAAAAATGCCCTAGTATCTGCTATTTTGACTGACGCTGATTTAGTCTGTTTCCCTTGACTTGTTTCTTTTTTTTTTTTTTTTCCTAAGACTGAGCAGGTTCTTGATGCTACCCTCCTTACAGAGAAGGACTTATTTTCTGTTCAGTAGTTTATGAAGTACTTTTAAGGTTCTCCTTGACTTTCATTCTTCTGTTACTGAGATGGTGGACCTAATTTTATGTCCAATGTGAATAGCATCTTCTTGCTTTTAAACATCTGTTCTTTTCCTATGGGAGTGTATTAGTCTGGCAGACACTTGAGATAACTTGTAGCTAATATAACTGAAAATTGCTGTGCCTGTACAACTTCTTTAGAAAGAAAAAAAAAAAGTTTTTTCAGATGGAAGTGGGTATGAAGATGTACCACTTCTGCAGCATCCTGGCAGGGATCTGCTTTTTTGGCCTTCCTGCTCTATTCCTGCCCTTTAATTAAAATTGGTAGAATATATTTCACATAAACCACTGAATTTATTTAGGATGCAACGTAAAATATTTTGATAGTTGTACTTGCAGGGGTTTATCTATATTTTCATAACAAAACAACAACTAGCAAAGCTGCAAAAATTGGAAAGTCTCTGAAGCATGATCTTGGGAGGTAGAAGCTTTCATGGAGTTGCTGACTAGTAACTATGTACAGCACTGTGAAAACAGCATTTAATTCAGAGTTACATGAAGGAGATGTTTATTGTTGGGGCGTTTTCTGCTGTACAGGACTTTATGTTTTTTCTAAAACACTATGGACTGAGAGAAGCTATCAGTGAAGCATCTAGATAGTATACATTGATACTTGCTTTAATGACTTTAACAATGACTTAAACTTTGGGGTTTTTTTAATTGATTGTATCTTCCCTTTTGTGTGTAGGTATGGGATTTCATTTTTAGTTACTTGATTGGCTTCAGGAGCATGAAGATAAGATTCAATTTTAAAAAAACAAACAAAACACTTCTCAAAGCTGCTGGCGTTCTTCTTCCTGCTTTTAAAGTGACTTGTTGGCTAATATTAAATATAAATCTTAAAATATAAATTCTGCTTAGTGGATCTGTGACAGGAGAACCTAGATATGACCTCACTAAAATTAATATATGTTCAGAAATATTTTTATAGATTTTTAAATAAATATGTAAGATATAAAAGTATTAAGTTACAGTTTTATTTGTCTTGAAAAAAAGTGGTGTTTTTAAATTTCCTCCAGACCTCAAAATGTAAAGTGTCAGTCTGAAGAGATTGAAAACTTAGTGTCTGTTGTTTTCTAACTGATTGATCTTTGGTTTTGTCCCTAATGATGGAATGCTTTGTAAACACTCCATGGGAACACGCATTTAGCATTTTCTTGCTATTTAGATAGAAGGAATTTTTGATTAATGAATATTTTGGGAGGAAATGCCTTCAAACTAGTGAGAATGCCATTAACTTATTTTTAGCTCTACACTTAGGAATTTTTTTTTCTCTCCCCTCCATGCCCCGCACCCTCCCCACTTCTCTGTCCCCAGCGAGCACTTGTCCTGCTCATTCACCTTCTTCTTGCATGGAGATAGCAATGTTTGCACCAGTGTGGAAATCAGTCAGCATCAACCTGTGTACCTGCTTAGTGAAGAACACCTCACTCTCGCCCAGCAGTCTAACAGCCCTTTTCAAGGTAGGTTTTGCCAGTCAGTAGCGAGTATTAAAATGAATGAATCCTTTGAGTTGCTCAGAACGAGGACTTCTGGCAAAGACTGGAAGTGGGAGCAGAGACATTATCTGTTTTGTATTGATTACGCATTCTCCCCAAATGTCCACTGTCTTGACATAGTCAGAAGCCAGTTGGTGTGTCTCAGCTCTTCTGCAGGTGGATGATTTCCATATTCATCTCTTGGCATGTAGCTAAATAATTTGTCTTCACAACAAAATAAACTTAATTTCCAAGTACTGTCCTAGTGGTGACTTAAAGCTTGTTGAAAAAGCAAAATATTTATAACCTTCATGCACCTTTATCAACCCCTCTTTTAGAAATCCATTTCTGACTCAATGTACTTAACCTATTCACTCCCCCTACCCCTTTTTATTTGGCTCTTCATTGCCTGTAAACTCCTTTGGTTCCACCAGCAGATGCAGGGTGTGCTCTCGAAGACAAAGGAGTGATGGGGCCTGAGTCTGGTTAGTGGGCTGTTTGATCATTCTCTCTTAGACACACTTGTGTTGGCTATAGAAATCAGTTCTCCTGCATGACCGCACACTGCCGTTGTTTATTAATGCTCAGTGTCCAAACTTGCTTTTTTTTTGAATGCAATTTAACAGCAGCTGTGCTTTCCTAATGTGAACAAGACTAAACATGAAACAGATTACTTCCCTCAATATACATTGTTGTTGTAACTGTACCAAGCAGAATGAAAGGATGAGGAAACACCGTAACTCTGTCAGAATTTGAAATGGTGTTTCTTTATCCTACCTGTATGTTAGAGACTCCTTGCTAGCCAAGATGAAAACTTGCCTGTTGCTTGTTTAAATAGATTAACTTGTAACTGTTATTGTGGTACCTTGATTCTTACAGTGCACATACATTTAACAATGTGTACCTATTACCAACAACTTGTGCAGTATAGTAAAATGTTATTAGGGTGCATTCTGACTGACTGATGGTAAGTTGTTTATTTGGTGTGGCTGAAATAACAGTAATGCTATTTCAGTGGGGAGTAGTGAATTTTGGTTCAATATAAGCTCCAATGTATTTTTATTTATCTTTTTAGTTATTCTAAGTCCCTTTGGATTAAATGGCACGCTCACAGGGCAGTCATTCAAGCTTTCTGATTCATCGACAAAAAAGCTTATTGGTGAATGGAAACAATTCTATCCTGTCACATCTAACTTGAAGGAGGGATCTGAGGAAAAACAAGAAGAAATGGATTGGGAGGATGATTCTTTAGCTGCTGTTGAAGTCCTTGTTGGTGAGTGCTCTGACTATCTTTTAATTACTGAAATAAACTAGCCGGTTAGATCTGCAAAATTCTGAATGCAAAAGTGACCCCATTTTATTCTTTTTGCAACTATTTGCAACTGCTGTTGGTCTTTTGGTTTTATTTTTTTTGTTTGTTTAATGCTCAGGAGTATCTAAAATGAGTTGCTGCTTAAAGTGGGTTTTGCAGACCTGTTAGTAGGAGGTGTTTTTCTTTATGTGCCCTGAGAAGCAAGATTGTTTTTAAAATAAATAAATAAATTGAAAAATAATCAAAAAACCCTAGACCATCACTGTTGACATCTGAGATGCAACAAAAACATGTTGTACTGTTTCAGATTCTGTGCAAATTCAAACGGAACAGACGTGCCTTTCAGGGATGTCTTCAAAACCACAATCCTGGAGAACTTAATGTACTCAGGCACTGCATTTATCTGCTGCTGTTCCTACAATCTAAGCCCCTGGGACGCAGTAGTTTGTTCCTCTGCTGTGGGCTATTGACCTTTGATTTGCTAACTAATGTAATAATTTCTCTGTAATAAGTGTTACAAGCTTGTATTGCAGTGATGGCTGGAGACCCTGATGATGGTGGAGAGGGGAATATTGTCAGTTTTACATGATACTAAAAAGTATGTTCTCAGTCGTCTTTATAAAACAAAATGATAGAAGCAAGTAGTAGCATGTAGATGCCAGGGCTGTCTCTGCCTGTATACACAAAGCCCTTTTTATTCACTCACCCAAAACTTCTGTATAAAGCAAATCATAAAGTAATGATGAGGGTGACAAGAGAGAGTTTTTGTCCAAGGGTAATGCTTTAGTAGGTAGGAAGGGCAGATAAATTTGAGTGATTGGTAAAATGATCCATCCGTTGATGATTTTAAATGTAAGGTAAACAACTGTAAAATCAACTTGCTTTTTTTTTCAGCTGGTGTACGAATGGTATACCCAGCATGCTTCGTTCTAGTTCCTCAGACAGACATCCCTGCTCCTAGTACTGTAGGGGCATCTCACTGTTCGACTACTTGCTTGGGTGTCCACCAAGTGCCTGCTTCCACAAGAGATCCTGCCATGTCTTCAGTAACTCTGACTCCACCAACATCCCCAGAGGAAGTTCAAACAGGTATAACAATATTAGCTCCTGCATGTAGGAAATCATTTTGACGGCTTTTCCTTTAAATCTGGCAGTGTTTGGAAAGGATTCGTATGTTCTCTGTACAGCTGACTTGTTACCAAAAATCACATTGCTTTAGTCGTAATTCTGTTGTAGTAAATCCAATTTCTGTTGTTCAGTTGTGGGCAAAATTAACTTGAACACTTTTATAAGTTGCTGAAATGAGGAGTGCTTTTGTACCTGATGTTGTTATCCAGTACTTTGAATTTCTGTGGTCGAGTTTTTGGTTTTGTTTTTTTCCTCTCTGTGTATGTTTGTGTGCATGTATGTTTTCTGGCATAGCTTTATAAACCTCACTGTGCATCTCAGTCATTAGTGAGCAAGGGGATGTTTTCAGCCTTTTTCACAGTCCAGGGAAGATTCTTTGTACCTAAGTTCCCAGAAAGGCTGTGTGCACTCTGAGCTGCATGTGAGTAGGGGTTATGGTCAGCTGCTTTAAGTTCAAGTAGGTAAGGCTCACTGATAGTTTCAGGTGGCATACATACAGTTGTTCTTGTGCAGAAGAGGTTTTGTTTGTTTCTGGCCGCTCCCCCCCGCCCCAGCTCTTCTGTTACCTTATTTTGACCTTTTTTTTTAATAATACTGTTAAATTTGTGAACAGGTAGCTTTGCTCAAGTTATTTTTCTTTTTCAGCTTTATAGTTTCTTGGAAGATAAAGAACAGCCAGCACAGTTATATACATGTATGGTGCTGCTTTTTTTTTTTTCTTTCTCCTATGAGAGGGAACCATATTATAATAATCTGCTACTATACTTAAATTTTCTATTTGTTTTTATTTCCTAACATTGAGTTAAGAAGACACTTTTCTTCCTAAGGTGTTGCTGGGGTTGAATTGGAGTAGTAGCGGTTGTGGGTTTATCGCCTGATTGCCTAAAACTATTTCTTCTGGTGCTTCTTTTCAGTTGATGCTCAATCTGCCCAGAAATGGGTGAAGTTTTCTTCAGTTTCTGATGGATTTATCTCTGACAGTACTAGCCATCATGGTGGCAAAATACCTAGAAAGCTAGCCAATCAAGTGGTGGACAGAGTTTGGCAAGAATGCAATATGAACAGAGCACAGAACAAGTATGTACTCACTTTGTGAAGCTAAAAATACCCATGGTATCTTGTGTTTTCATTGTAGAAGGTAGTTCTGTTAAAGATGCTGTGACTGCTAGTAGAAGGTGCTTTACTCTTAGTAAAAAAAAAAAACCAAAACATTTTAAAGAAGTTAATTTGTTCCTAACTAGTAGTTTGCTTAGTTGTCAGTTTAATATGTTATGAAAAGGTTATTTATAATTTCTTTGCTGAATCCTGTGTCACAAAACTGCTCTCAAGGTTTGACAGAAGATAAGGAAAGAACATATGTTGATACCAAATAACTCTCCTGATATTGAATCATAGGAGGAAGTATTCTGCTACATCAAATGGCTTGTGTGATGAAGAGACAGCTGACAAGGTAGCATCCTGGGATTTTGTTGAAGCCACGCAAAGGACAAATTGCAATTGTTCAAGGTACAGTGCTTGGCAAACCCGCAGTCCAACAATGTACATTGAGACTGAAGCGCTCAGGAGAGGGCTTGTGATGACTCCTAAAGGAGTAATTAAGCAATAGCTGCTTGTAGGAAAGCTGTAACAAAATTTGTATCTTGTATCCTAAATGTCGCTGTAGGTCTTGAAACTCTGCCCAATAAGATAACGCAGAGGTTTTATTCAAGTGAATCATCTGAGTGGACCTACTGGTAGTTCAGTGACAATTCCCGAGTCTTAGGCTGGAATTCCTTAGGCCTGTATATGGGTAGAAACTATCTCATGGGCAACTTTCTTGGGCTGCAATGTAAAGGGAGTGCCTATTTATTTACGAATTAAGAACCCTTTCTAGAGGGCTGTGGCATTAGCCTTGAAGGGAGAAAGCTGTTAAGCAACAGCAAGACGATTGTAGCATTGTGTCTTGATGAATATGAAAAAGAAACCCAGACCTGCTTTACTTTGGGGGAAATACAGCATTCCGTGGGTGGTTGTATATACAACTGCTTTTCTGTGAATTGATTGCCAGTATATGTTTTTTTATATTAGCTGGGGGAAAAAAAAGATCAAAACACAAGGGGAAAGCCTGAATTCAACTTCCAGTTTTTGTAATGACTTTTGTTTTGAAACTGTGCAATGATACAGACTGTTAATACAGGTGTTTAAAATAAATGGAAACATTCATTTCAGTGAATTCTCAATCTCTGTACTTACAGCAGAATAATAATCTTCAGGTGACTGAAGTGTTGCAAAGGTTTAAACACTTCCCTGATGTAAATGTTACACTGATTACCTTGCAATGAATATTGGAATCTTAAAAAAAAAAAAAAAAAAAAAAAAAAAATTATTAACGTGTGGAGGATGTAGCGTTTTGAAAGAAATGCATTTTTTTTTTTCTCCTTTATTGAAATGGTTGGTTTAAGTTCTGTTGAAATACTTGTGTCCCGAGACGAGCTGGGAGATGGAGGAGGATTAAATATTCTGTTAAAGGAGAATTTATATATGATAGCACTAGTTAAGAGAAAACAATCAATTAACTGTGAGGTGTGTGTATTAGAATTCAAAATACAGAGAACAATAAGGGGTTTTAAGTCTTTGCAATTTCTCTTTAGGCAACTGCATATTTCTAAGTGGTGAAAAACATGTGTATGTGTATGAGAGTTTAAAGCAAAAATAGCTTTTGATACCTCTTACCTTTTATTCCTGCCTAATCCTGGTTTTTTAATACAAGCTGCATGCTTCTTAACTTTCCTGATGGAAGAGTGGCAAAAAATATCCAGGCACTAAGGATGTATGTGCAGTTCAATAGCTTAATCATAAACATTTCATTCAGACTTCAGTATTTCATGTCTCTCATTCTGTCAGATGATCTAGAAAGAACTTCAAGATTAAACGTTTAAGTTCAAGTGCATTTATATTGGAAAAAGGCTAACTGTATGAATGCAGTCGAGACATTGAGTTTTTCTTTTTCCCATGCTTGCTAAATTTGTATGTAAATAGCTACGAAAGCTTTGAAATAGCTTTTGTAGGACTGAGCTTGGCTTCTAGATCCTTGATGTTAATTTTCCACTCCTTAACCCATAGAGACTTGGACAGCACTATTGGTTAGTATTGATGCTTGAAGTCAAGAAGTCATTCACTAATTCATATGTTGTTCTACTGATTCACCAGTGTTGGCAGAAGTTAAAAGCGAGAACGTGTTCATGTGACTATCTATTTCTGTTAAAAGCAGTTATAAAATACTGTCTTCAGTTATGAGGATTATGTGCACATTTGGCTAATAGGACAGCTTTTCCAGTTCTTTTTTTTAAATGGTATTCTAAAATCTTGCAATGCTACTCAAGTAATTCAAATTAAGTTACAGTCAGAAAGAGGCAGCTTCACTTCAGAATGGTATCAGTTTCAGACTTCTATAATCGGCTGTTTAATGGCTTAGAAGTGGGTTCTTATCTAGTGAAAAAGAACATGATAGACATATTTGAAAGATTAATGCAAAGTGTTTTCCCCTATATTAATTCTGCAGGCACAAGAATCTCAAACCAAGAAATTCAGGTCAACAGGGGCAGGCACCACCTGTGGGCCAACAACAGCAAGCAGCTCCAAAGCACAAGACAAATGAGAAGCAAGACAAAGGGGATAAGCCACAGAAACGCCCTTTGACTCCTTTTCATCATCGTGTATCTATCAGTGATGATGTTGCCATGGAGGCAGATTCAGCAAGTCAGAGGCTTGTGATGACTGCACCAGACAGTCAAGTGAGATTTTCAAATATCCGAACTAATGATGTAGCAAAGACTCCTCAGATGCATAATGCTGAAATGGCAAATTCACCTCAGCCACCACCACTTAGTCCTCACCCGTGTGACGTAGTTGATGAAGGGGTAGCTAAAGCTCCTTCTACTCCTCAGAGTCAACATTTCTACCAGATGCCGACGCCAGACCCCTTGGTTCCCACAAAAACAATGGAGGACAGACTCGATGGCTTGTCTCAGCCTTTTCCAGCTCAATTTCCTGAAGTTATAGAGCCTACAATGTATGTTGGTACTGCAGTGAATTTGGAGGAAGATGAAGCTGATACTACTTGGAAGTATTACAAAGTTCCAAAGAAAAAGGATGTGGAATTCTTACCACCTCAGCTTCCAAATGATAAGTTGAGAGATGATCCAGTAATACCTGCTGGACAAGAAAACGTAACATCAGTTACAGAGTAAGTAGTGCTTAATACTGTAGTAATAACGTGAGAAAGTGAGGAAACTGAAAGGCCAAAGGCAGTAGTTTCTTGTTATAAGCAAGTTTGTCACTAAAGTGTAATGTGGTTCTCATCAGCTCAAGCAGTAATGCTGAGTGTGTGAGCATAACTATCTGTGCCGTCTGTATACAAGAAGATAATATTTGTGAAATGTGAGCATGAAGCACAGTTAAATATGTAGTAAGACTTTCCGGCTTTTTTTCATTAGAACTCTGATTTAGCAGATGGCAATGAAGTTTGTCTGCTGTAAAATTAAGCTGTAGCCAAACTATGCCTATTTGGGACTTAGTGTCCCGTCCTATTCCCTGTCCCCCCCAGACCCCTAACTTTCTTATTTTAATACTTGCTTTCTTTATTATTTGAAGAAAGTATGGATGGTCTTGGCTGCAGGATTACCCTGTTAAAAGTTTCTTCTACCTCAGTTCTGCTCTTGTCTTTATTCAGAGGAGCTCTTAGATTTTTGAAAGCTGCTATTTAAATGGCTGATGGGAACAATGAGGAAGCTAATCTGGTTTCCTGGAAGATGTTAACTTTAACGTAGGCTGCAAGTACTTTCTAGTATCAGAGATTTGTCTTTGGAATAAATAACATAAACTGGTGTTCTTGCACATGGTGCATTCTCTCTGTGTTGTTGTTCAAAAGGCTTAAGGATTTGAGGTTATCATTCAAAGCAAACAAGTGACCGGTGTGTCTACTGTTATTCTTGGACCTCAGATCATGGGAAATCCTTATTCATTAAGCAAAGCTTGTCTAACTTGAAGAAATATTGGGACAGTCAGGTTAGATCCTTGTTAGAACCTCAGCCTTTAAGCTACAGGAAATGTATCTGAGAATATTTATTTGTTAATTTTGTTTTATTTTGACATGAGCTAAATTGTCTGAAATAAAGTATGTGTTGTCTATAGTTATTTTAAAAAAGGATTTTGTTGAATGAATATAAAACCCCCAAAACCACCACCAAACCCCCAAAAACCCCATAAGAACAAAAAACTTGAAACAAAACCATTTGGCCTTCTGTGTTGTCTCCTTTGCTGTTGTACGTACTGCATAAGAAATTCTTCCTGTCATCCATCCTTTACAACACTTCCTTGTGAGGACATGCCGCAGGAAAAGGATGGTAATGGGGAGCAACAGGTGCTGACAGGACTGTTAATAGCAGTCTAAACTTAACATGATTGGGATGTGGATGCAGAGGTTACAAACTTTGGCTTAGGGTTGTGATCGAGGGATTAAAAAATGCATCTTGAATGCACTCAGAGTTGCCTCTATCAACTCACTTGCTGTTGATTATTTTTGGTTCAAAAAAATTTTTTTTTTCTTGTTCAGGTGAAAGGAAACTCTTAATGTGACCAGTATCAAATTATTGAGGTGCCTTTTTTTTTTTTTAAGAGATAGTGTGCTTCACTTGTGGTAGAAGAGTTGAAGCAGCTACTCGCAAGACTGAAATTTTATGTTGATTTTCTGTTTTGTTGCTGGCAGTGGAAAGCCACTGATGGCAGTCACATTGACTTTGCTGCATTGGAAACCTGTGAGAAGTAAATACGCTGTTGGTCTGTTCTTGTACATGTTTTCTTAGCCATATCTTTTGTCTTCACTGTTTAAGAGTTTATATTAGCTAGTGCATGTCTCAACTCTTTCAAGATGTGCATTTATAGGATTTTTAGTGCTTTTTTTGACTTGAATTCATTTCAGCCAGCCAGATAGAAAAAGATATGCTCTACTTCAAAATTTTCTTTTTTCTGTTCAAGACATGGTCTTTCCTTGTATGGCTTCTGGCTTGATTTAACAACTTATTGAACTTCATTTCTTCCCCACCCCCCCACCCCCAAGTATCTGGCTTTTAACTTCTCTTCCTCTTTGGTGGTCAAAAATACTGGAAGCTGCTGCTTGCTTTTGCTATGTATTTTTCCTGGTGTTTAATTCCTTGTTCCTAGAAAGTCATTCCCATCTTTTTTTTGTTTTGTTTTGTTTTCCTGACGGTAATTTTTGCAGGACTTAGAAAAGAGGAAATCCTGAACTCCATGGAGTGCTACTCCAGGTGTAAATGCTGATGGTGCTTGACACAAAGCCGCACCCACTGCACTGTTGTCTGGGGCAGTTGTACTGTGGTGGTCATGCCTAAAACAAGATTTTATTGAGCATGGGTGACCAGCACGCATGGATTTGACGATGATGTTGGTTGTGAGGTGTTTCTTTGGAAAGCTTATTTCTAGGAAGTCTTTTGACAAAGTAAAAGTGTTTCTTTGTCCTTTCTCATACCATGTAGTTGACAGGGATGTACAAGGCAGCAAGGAGGACTCTGAGGAACCACCATGCCTTTTTGTGTGCAGAATTTTGAGGCTGAACCATTTGAATTGTTCTGTATCACGCTCTTCTTTCTTTCTGGTCTCTCAGAGGGGAAATGTAAGCCTATCTTATTCTAAACCCCAGATTAGTGTCTGCGTCTAGGCTGTCAAAGCCAAGCCCTACTAGTTGTGAGACACATGATTTTCTTATGGGATAGCATTTCCTTTTGGATAAAGGCTTGAGAAGGGAAAGAACAGATATGTTGGAACCTGTGTTTGGACTTGAAGTATCCCTCTGTAATCTTAATCCTTGCAATGTCCCTTTTTCATTTCATGTGAGACTTCTGTAAATGCTTCTCACTGGTCACTCTGTTGCTGTTTGGGAGGAAGGAGGTCTTGGAGCAAGTAGAAATTGTGTACCTACATTAGTCTGACACTCCTGAAATACTTGTGTTTGAAGGAATACCTTCCTCACATGGTGCCTTTTGTATACTGGGATACATAAAATAAAGTTTGTTGAGGGCTATATGTATAGCTAATAATAAGGTAGTTTTCTACTTGCCAATATCTGTTTTTGCTGATGCAATGTTGTGTCTGTGAAACTAATGGTCCTGATACAAAAACTTAATTTCTGTGTACTTACCAACTCCATTTTTGGTTCCAAATGTTAAGAAAAGAAAAATACTGACAAAGGCAAATGTGGTTTTTCTATTCTCATTAGTAAATTAGATATTGCTGTGTTGCAAGCTTCATTTTTATTGCTATAAGTGATACAAATGTCTACTAAACATAGTGGCATTTATGTGCTTTAGTAGGGGTTATCGCTTGGGCTTTTTGGATAGCCAGGCTTTGTGTACAACAGAGTGTTGGTCTGTTTGTGTTAGGCACAGCTGGGTATTGGAAGGGTTGGCATACATTTAAATGAATTAAATGTTCAGGAATTAGATTCTTAAAATGTGGAAAATTCAGGTTTAATCACTTCTTTCTGATCATTTGTTTGGCCATGGATTGGGAATGGCAATGAGTAGTTTTTTAACCTGGTGAGTATCTTTTAGTGGATATAGATAGTTTAATACAGTTATACTTGATAATAAATAACAGCTACGACCTGGGATAAATTACTAATCTTTATCTGAATTGACAGTGCTTGAGGAGAGATGGGCAGAATGAATCACACTGCTGTATCTGACGTGTGTAAAGAGGTTATTTTAAATGACTAACGATTTAATCTTTTTCCCAAAAAGTTTTCTGAAGCTGTGGTGGAAAGGAAGAAAGTGGGAAGGGAAGATGAAGTAGTTCTTGTAAAGGCTGTGTGATAGCAAAAATATTTCCACATAATAATTGATAAATAATGTTTTATGATTTTTTTATTTTTCTTCTGTGCAGATTAATGGTGCAATGTAGGAAACCTTTAAAGGTTTCAGATGAATTGGTGCAACAGTATCAGAGTAAAAACCAATACCTAGCAGCAGTAGCAACGGAAGCTGACCAGGAACCTGAAATCGATCCTTATGCCTTTGTTGATGGTGATGTGGAATTCTTATTTCCTGATAGTAAAAAAGATAGGCAGAACATTGAGAGGGAAGCTGGGAAGAAACACAAGGTGAGTAAAGGAGTGAGGGTACAAATCAGTGATGAGATTAAAACAAATTGCTGTAGTCACCAAATATAATTTAAATCCTTCTCTGTGTATTTAGAAGTAATTAAAAAAAAAAAAGTATTCTAGCAGAAATGATCAATGAAATTATGCAGCATGCCTCTAACTACACTTAAAATTTTTTTGGCACACTGATGGTGCTATTGCATAGGGTTTATGGCTTATACTGGGAGAACACTGCTGGATCAGAAAAAAACCCCAATTTGGCTTGGTAGCCTTTCTGTAGAAATGGGTGATAGCAGGTGCTTGGGGAAGAGAGGAAGAACAAGGCAAGTGCTTTGTTCATGTGTGGAAAGGTTTGGGGATTGGTGAGGTGAACTCTGACTGGTTGCCTGGACAGTGAATTGATTTTTATTTTTTTTTTTTTTTCCTTGTGCTTTAGCCAGTACCAACTATATGAGGCTGCTACTTAAAACAAAAGTACACCCTCCAGAAAAGGAGAAAATATAACTGTGTTGGGAGCTTGTATATGAAATAAATTTGCTTATTAGGAGTAGTTGTGTCTGTATGCACTCCTGGTATTGAGAATCTCATTCAATAACTAGTATAGTTAATGTATAGCATTTGACATCAAGTGTTTTTCAATAAGCTGTTGTAGCAAGAATCCACAGCTTGCTTCTTAAATTTATCCCCAACACAAAAGCTAAGATTTACATTCTTATCTGTGCTCATCATCTGTGTGTTGCTAGCATGTTGTCTGTATTCCAAGCTTCCTTCTCACTGAGCAAGTACCACTAACCAGACTCCCAGTCTACACCTTGCTGAGCTGGAAGGCTAATGAGAACCTGACACTTCTGATATGTACAAGAATTCCCATAGGGAGATAAAGTGCCCCCACCTCCCCAATTAATTTAAGCAAACTTTTCTACCTTTTTTTTTTTTTTTTTTTAATAGGCTGAGGATGGGACATCTAGTGTTACAGTTTTATCCCATGAAGGAGAGGATGCTATGTCTCTATTTAGTCCTTCTGTCAAGCAAGGTAAAGAGACTCTTTTTTTTCTCCTCTTTCAATTGTGCTATGTTAATGATCTCTTGAATAAGTCAATAGATTCTAATAGGCTACTAAGTTTTTACTTTATGGTTTACATTTCCCTGTCCCCTCAGAATTAGGAATCTGCTTGGAACATATTTTCTTTGCACCTTACAAGTAAATGTTGGCTATAAAATCCAAATGTTATAAAATTAAACGGACCTCACTTTTATGTGTAAGGTAGTTGAGTGGAACTGAGAACATACTTCCCCCTCCTCCTCCCCCCCCCGTGTGGAAATAGTTCATAAGATCTGTTTTTTTTAATGATTATATATCGCCAGAGTTTTTGTAATGTTTGTTTTTCTTTATAGAAGCCCAACGTATTGCTGCTCATGCTCGCACTGCATCAACTAGCCTGTTCCATGAAACAGACTTAGTGGTCTCTTATACTGACCTTGACAATCTCTTCAATTCTGATGAAGATGAACTAACAGTAAGTGATGTGCAAAAGTAATGGCAGCTGCTAGGCAAAAACCTGCGAGGAACAAGCATGTCTTTGTGGTTTTGGGTTGGGGGTTTTTTTGGCATTTGTAGGAGAGTTGCAAAACGTGCATATAAGCAAGTGCTGTGGCTCCTCTGTAGCAGACATACTGTTCTGGTTGACTCATACAATCACCAAAAGCTTGTTTGTATCAAAAATATCTTATATCCTTACTATCCAGACAGTATAAGCTTCTTGAATATACCTTTAGTTATAATTTTACAGGTTTGACAGTGGTACTAGTGCTCTTTTCCCATAGTCTAGGTTCTGTTTAACCAGTCAATAAAGGTAATACTGAAACAAAATAAAAACTTCTGAAAGAGAAGAGGCATTTAAACATGCGGACATTCTGCCAAATAAGCTGCTTCATTGCAGCAGCTATTATCTTGGAACAGTTTCTCTTGCAGTCTCTGATAGCTCTGAATCCATTATCTTTCTAGTTTCTATTTCAATACTGTTTGTAATCGGTTGTCTTTTTTGAACTGTACTTTGCTCTATGCTTAATCCTAAATCCCCTTACCCAGACAAAATGCCCATCAACTTTAATGGGAGCTGTAGCTGAGTAAGGGCTGAAGGATCTTAATAACCATCAAAGGTCATCATTATATAAAGCAAGTGTATTTGCTCTTAAACATGAAGACTCTTATTTTCTATAGACTTTAGTACTGTCTAAACATTGTAAAATATCTCTTGTTCTTTTAATTTCAACAGCTTTTCTTCCCTGTACCTCTTGTTCCAGGATTTGTGTTTCTCTGTCTTTTCTGTTCATGTGGTAACATCAGTAAAGTTAGTATGGCTTTGGGAGTGTGTATGTTTTTTCTGATAGGTTGTGGGCAGCCTTTTTTTAATATGTCTGCTAACAGGCTGAGAGTTATTTTATAACTGGTCTTTCATTTTAATAGCATCATGACTTGATGGGAGAGCATTCTCCAAGTTACAAGTTTTAAGGGAGGACAAGTGTAACCTCAACTACTAGCATTGGATTTCTGATTTATTTTATTTTTTCTAAATACTATATGAAGTCTGAGCTTTGTATGTCCACTGCACATGAAATTTCCTGTCAGCAGGTAATATGAACATGTGTTCATGTCTAAAGTGATTTTATTACAATACTTCTTTTCTTTCTTAGCCTGGATCCAAAAGAACAGTGAATGGCGCTGATGACAAATCCAACTGCAAAGAGGCAAAAGCAGGAAATCTAGACCCACTGTCATGCATAAGTAAGCTTTATTTGTTTTTTCTAAATAGAATACTAGCTCTAAACATTTGATTGCTAATATGTTGTGGGAATTTGGAAACATACGCTTCATTTGCCCTACTGAAATTTTAAGACAAAGGAAATACTTCAAAATGTTTTCATGCTCTAAAGCCTACTTCTAATCTGAAATTAGGCACTGCAGATCTGCATAAAATGTATCCAACTCCACCTTCACTGGAACAACATATTATGGGATTTTCTCCAATGAACATGAATAATAAGGAATATGGCAGTATGGACACTACACTTGGAGGAACAGTACTTGAAGGGAATAGCTCCAGTGTGGGAGCTCAGTTCAGAATTGAAGTAGATGAGGGTTTCTGCAGCCCCAAACCTGCTGAAATAAAGGTAGGTAGTGCTGATAGTCCTGATAAATGTTTCTAATGATTATTGTTCAGTTTATTACTTAATCCTGAATGGGAACTGTGGGAAATCAAGTACAATTTGTAACTTGTGTCCTGCATTATACTGGGGTAGGTAACGCACATTCTAGTAAGTAGTATATAGTATTTTACCACTTGAACTTCAAGAAAGAGTAATACATAATTAGCCATTAGTAAGCTGAAGGAATGCATTTCAATAATTGTAGTTCATTGTTTGTTTTGTGTTGGCATATTGCTTTTTGGAGAACTATGGGTGCGAATGATGTTCATATAACTTTAACTTTCTCTTTTCGCAGCTATATTGGGATTTAATATTAAAGAACTACTGCTTGAACTTAGTCACAATTTTTTGAGAAGCATTTTAATTGCTGAAGTGATTTTACATGTAATTACATAATAATTTACATGTTGATGCTTTACCATGTCTGACTTCTAGGATTATTCTTATGTTTATAAACCTGAGAATTGTCAAGCTTTAGTGGGATGTTCCATGTTTGCACCACTGAAGACGCTTCCCAGTCAGTGTCTTCCTCCCATCAAACTGCCAGAAGAATGCATTTATCGCCAGAGTTGGACTGTGGGAAAGTTGGATTTACTTCCTCCTGGACCTGCCATGCCATTCATCAAAGATGGGTATGACCTGTACCACAAATGTTTAAGCTTTGTAAGGTGGTCAGTTATCCACACTATAGGTAGTACCCCTACTTTTTTTTTTTTTTGTAAATCTGTAATGAGAAATATTTGTAAAGACACACTGTGCTTATACAACTGACAAGAGCCTTTAAAAAAAATCCTTATGATTAAACCTTACTGTAAGAGACTGTCTTCTCAAAGAGCTTCTTAACTGTGCATACATTTTATTCGTTGTCTCATTTAAAGGTTTCTTGGGGAAGCTTAATGGTGCAAGTCCAGTTTTAATAAGTAATGAAGTAATGAACAATGAAGATAAATGTAAACTTGGGACTTTGTTTTTGCGGTGGTGGTGTAGGTACTGTAAGCGCTTAGTAGGTGGTGCTTCTGTTTCTTAAATTATTTTCTTAAATAGCAGTAATCTCAGCTGTATTGGGACTAGGAAAACATTTCCTTTGATTGGAAGCTATGCCCAGTGTGACATTGCCTGGTAACAGTAGTATTGCAGTAGGCATTTCTGTAATCTGCATTTGGTAATGACAGTCTTGCTGGCAGTTCTTCTTGAAGAAGATATTTATTCCTTGTTCTCTTCTGCATTAGTAGCTGGTATAAATGGATTAGGCAACAATGAGGCTATGTATTTATTGATAAAATTAAATGAATATTAAATCTTGGAGTAAATACTGACCTTGCTTCTGTTAGGGTCATTCGTAAGCAATATGTTTCCAGGTTACATTAGCCTTATAGGTCTTTGGAGACACTCAGCTGCTTAGGAAAGAAAATGTTAAATGTTTCCAGGTGATACTTTCCTTGTGGATCCAGCTGAATCTGCTGTTGATAGACCTGGTATATTTTCTTTAGTGTGTGTCAACACAATGTGTAAATAAAACATGAACAAAAAAGGTGTCCTTTAGACTCTGTACAACCACAGAATTTATAATTTATTCTGACCACACTTGTTTCCTGGAAGCTTTGTGCAAAGGAAAAGATGAAAGGAGGCAGGGATAGATTCTTTAACAGTGCTGTCAGTGGGAGTCCTGCAAAGTCATTTAGAACAAATGCTCTTGAAGTTCCTTGGGGAATGAAAATCTTGCTGTGGATTATGAAAGACTAGTTTAAAAAAGCAAATATTAATTAGGAAGGTCCTTCTTTAGAAATTTGAGACTTAAACTTCAAAACCAGTATGTTGTGCACTTAAAGTATTTCCTTCTTCTTGTGGCTGCTATTAGTGATGGAAGCACTATGGATCAAGAGTATGGCCCTGCATACACACCACAAACTCATACTCCATTTGGGATGCCACCAAGTAGCGCACCTCCCAGTAACAGTGGAGCTGGAATTCTCCCTTCTCCTTCCACCCCTCGTTTCCCAACTCCTAGAACACCAAGGACTCCTCGAACACCTCGTGGAGCTGGTGGACCTGCAAGTGCACAGGGTTCAGTCAAATATGAGAACTCTGATTTATATTCACCAGCTTCCACACCGTCAACATGTAGACCGCTTAATTCTGTTGAACCTGCAACTGTGCCTTCTATTCCAGAGGCACACAGTCTTTATGTGAATCTCATCCTCTCAGAGTCTGTAATGAATCTCTTCAAAGACTGTAACTTTGACAGCTGCTGCATATGTGTTTGCAATATGAACATCAAAGGTGCTGATGTTGGAGTTTACATTCCTGATCCAACACAAGAGGCCCAGTATAGGTGTACCTGTGGTTTCAGTGCTGTTATGAATAGAAAATTTGGCAACAGTTCTGGCCTGTTTCTTGAAGATGAATTGGATATTCTAGGACGTAATACGGAATGTGGCAAAGAAGCAGAAAAACGCTTTGAAGCTCTCAGAGCTACTTCTATTGAACATGGCAGTGGAGGACTGAAAGAACCTGAGAAGCTGCCTGATGAGTTAATACTGTTGCTGCAGGATCAATGCACCAACTTGTTCTCACCATTTGGAGCAGCAGATCAAGATTCCATTCCCAAAGTTGGTGCAGTTAGCAACCTGGTACGTGTAGAAGAAAGGGATTGTTGCAATGACTGCTACTTAGCCTTGGAACATGGACGGCAGTTCATGGACAATATGTCAGGAGGGAAAGTCGATGAAGCACTTGTGAAAACTACTTGCTTGCACCACTGGTCAAAAAGAAATGGTAAATATTGAAAATGGCTTATTTTCTACTTGTCCACCTATGAATTTTTTTAAGGGTTCATTTTTTTGTGTTTTTCCTTTGTGACTATTGGATGCTTAAGACTGTTCTTCCACCTGCATGCTTGCATAAACTTCTATTTTAATGGTGTTCAGGATAACCATTCCTTTTACATTCTGTGCTGGTACCATACACCAAGTGGAGTGTAGGCCTTGGCTACCATCAATTGTAAATTCCTAACATAAATTTGAAGTATAATGTAAGACCACAGTAACTGTCCACAACACTTCACTAGGCTTATTCTTTTAAAGCAGCTTTTGGTGACTGCATCTACAGAGGCTCTGTGGAATGAGTGTACATAGGAAGTGTAGGTGGTTCAAATGGTGACTGTATTGTCAAGGCTACTGTGGTAGAATTAAACAAGATTTATGATTCAGTTGGCTTCCCCCCTTCTTTAAGCGGGGGGTGGTAGTTTAATGGCATGTGTGGCAAATAAAGCATTATTGTAGCCTTCACTGTATGCTGGATCTGCCAGAGATTCTTGGATTTTTCTTTCTAGGGCCTGACTAATGATATACTGTCTCATGGAATACCCTTTATTGTGTGTATTTGCATACTTCTCCTCTCAATAATGGTCTTTTCAAGCAGCAACTCGAGCAGGGTGAAGAGTGAAGTACGAAACTTTGATAGCGGTTAGCTGCGATTCATAGTTGTTAACGAGAATGAGGAGGACTAACAGTAAAACACAGCTAGGCTTCTGTGTATCGGTGGGGGCTTAAGTTTAAAAGCCCAGGCTGTAGATAAATCAATGTTTTCAGGCACGCAGGAGAAGACTTGGCGTTACTGTGACCTTGGTATTTAGGATAAAAAGATGTAAAGATAGTTTTATGTGGAAGGCTATGAAATTATAGCGATACCAAATTTTGTGTCAGCTTTTTATCTTAAACACTGTGCATTAAATGGCATAGTGGTTGCAAGCTGATGAAACACGCTGTGACTGTTTGAGGCTTCCCTCGACTTCATAGAAGTGAGCACTGGGTGGCAGTCTGCCTAACCCTCCTTTATTTGGAGGGAAGATCCTGTAGTTTTAAGGGTTGTACAACTTGTTTGTATTTTTTTTTTTCTAATTTTAGGTTTTTTTCCCTTAATTTAAATCATAAGATAGTAAGGCTTTCAAGGGAAAAAGCTCTACAGGAAAAAAAAAAATCATGTCTGTTTTTTGTAAGTGGCTAGAAGGGAAAGATGGAGAGTTCTAAATCAGTGTGCTTAATTTTTTATATCATGGCCTCTGGGTGGCCTGCATTTACATTTCAGAAGAGAGTGACTTTATTTAGAATCAAGGTGGTTTAGGATTCTGGGTTGTTTGTGGAGGGCTTTATTGTATCCTGTTGTTGCCGTAGGCCTTGACAATTTTTTTCATCCTTTCAGTTGTGGATGTGAGCATGCAGTGTTCCCAGGACATCCTTCGTATGCTCCTCTCACTCCAGCCAGTTCTTCAGGATGCAATTCAGAAAAAGCGAACAGTCCGGTCTTGGGGTGTGCAAGGCCCCCTCACGTGGCAACAGTTTCACAAAATGGCTGGCAGAGGCTCTTACGGTAAACTGCTGTGTAGACTCCTGTCTGTTAATCTCTGCTTGATCCGGCCACCAAACCTCAGTGTCTGGATGCTGTTCAGCCTATTGGAATTCTAAACAGCATTTGACCTTTCTTTAAACTAACAAGAGCTATTAGACAGGGGAGAATTCTACTCTTTAGAAAAACAGAAAATATTTATATTCCTTAAAACAGTAAATGAATTAAAGATATGTGTATTTAAAACTAACAGCTTAAATTGCACTGTTTATATACACCTGACACTTCTCCAGCTGAGGGACTGAAATTGAAAAGATGGATTTAATGTTAAAAACAGAGTAATTGCTCTGGTTTTTTCACTCAAAAGAATTACTCCATTTTAATTACTCTAAAAATAGCGTAGTTAAAAATACTAGCTTTGAAATGCTTGAAAAAGTGTGCTTTATTGCTCAGTAGTTTCAGAACTATGTTGAAGATCTGAGGTTATCCAGTGTGTTGTCTCTGATAAATATTTGGAGTGGCCAACACGTGATGCACATTTGCAGATACAAGGTAAATTTTGTGCACTCAAGCTTTAAACTGACTTCATTAGCATATGAGATTGATTTACCACTATGTAGAAGAGTGAACTTTCACCAGCAGATCTTTTGTAGCTATATTTAGAACATGGTAATTATATATTTAGAGTATATGTAAATGCATGTTCTTAAGTTTTTGGTTTTTTCCTTCTGTGGTCCTTTATGTATCTGCTTAGACTATTTACATTTCTTCCCCCTCTTTTTTTTTTTTTTTTTTTTTTTTTTTCTGATCACTGATTGCTTAGACCCTGTGGGGAAGGCTTCCTGGACAGTAAAGATCTGTTCCTGATTGTCTATATACCGGTAGAAATATTAAACAACTGTGGAACTTCTTGAGGCTCTGAGAGATTTCATAAATAAAAATAATTAGCTGATGCTTTTTGCAGAGGGTTGGATCATACATGCACGTTTTTCATTTGTATCTGTTAAAATGAGAACTACTCTGTTTTATAATCTGTGCTACTTCCTGTTAGATGTTTCCTAGAAGCAGGGTGTTAATTTTAAGCTTTCTGCTTAATATATTGGAAAATGTGTCTTGCTTTTCCAGGAACTGATGAGTCCCCGGAACCACTGCCAATCCCAACGTTTTTGTTGGGATATGATTACGATTTTCTGGTGCTGTCTCCATTTGCATTACCTTATTGGGAGAGGCTGATGTTGGAACCTTACGGATCTCAAAGAGATGTTGCTTATGTTGTGGTGTGCCCTGAGAATGAGGCTCTGCTGAATGGAGCAAAAAGCTTCTTTAGGGATCTGACTGCAATATATGAGGTACATTATTGATGGCAGTTAGTGAAATGGGTTTTTGAAAGACTGTTTCTAATACATACTCATAACTACTTATCAAGCTTGTCTCGGATGATATAAACACTTGCACAAAATGCTATCTCGGAAAGCTGCTAGAAAGGATTTTAGGAATGGGCACTTGGAAGATAAGGGTTGTTCATGCTGCTCACCATTTCTTTTAGTAACAGCTGTTTTGAGAATCTTTATCTGAGAAACGCCACTCAGTGGTGAAACTCTGTATTACCACTTTAATTGTTTTAGCTACATTTAATTAATTAATTAAATGCATGTATTACTTGGATTGTGATTAAGATTAGAGTAGATGATGTATCAACCTGTTTTTCTTGCATTTAGGAAAACCTGAAACTAAACCATAAAATCACTATACAATGTTTCATACTGGTGTAGTATTCTAGAATTAAAACATTACTTTAGAATGTCATAACTAAACTATGAGTTCTCTGTCTCTCTATGTATGACCCTTTGCGTGATATTTAACAGTTTTTAAGGCTTACAGATTCCTTACCTTGCATCTTCTATTCTACCTTCTTTGCAGTCATGCAGGCTTGGTCAGCACAGACCTATCTGTAAGTTATTGCCTGATGGGATCATGAGAGTTGGACCTACTGCTTCAAAGAAACTGTCTGAGAAGCTGGTCACAGAATGGTTCTCACAGACAGCTAATGCCAACAATGAAGCATTTTCCAAACTCAAACTATATGCCCAAGTTTGCAGATACGAGCTGGGTATGAAATTCTTTTTAGTATTTCTTATTTCATATAATGACCAGCTCCATTCCAGTAGAGGAGAAGAAATCATTGCATTTATTCATTGAGACTTATTGTTTGTTGTAGTTTTCTGGTTTTAAGCTTGGGGGGGCGGGGGGAACAATCCCAAACCCCCCATATATTTAGATATGTGCTAAAATGGCTTCTTATCATCTAGCAGTATCTTTAGGGAATGGCAGTGTTGCTGCCTGACAGGGACTGCGGTTGTCTTTTTGTATTGGTGACTTAGATTCTGAAGCAGTGATTTCTAGCAATTCAACATGGCTGAAAAAAAATTCTTCTTAAAATAGATTTCTGGATATTTCTGAAAGAGTCTTATGAGAATACTGGAATTTGAAAATTTAATACAGGTATTTTTATTTGAGAGGTAAAATGTATGCTAAAGGTTTGCTCTCTGTTTTGCTAAAACTATAGACTTACATAGATGAAGAATGCTTAAAAACAGCTGCAATATAAAATCTATGCTTTTTTCTGGTTTTAGGTCCTTATCTTGCTTCTCAGCCTTTGGACAATTCTTTACTTTCCCAAACAAATCTGGTCCCTCCCTCTAGCCAGCCGGCCTCTGCTCTGCCCCCAGTGACGGCTAACACTGGAAATCCTAACACTCCATCGTCTGCTCCTGCAGCTCCCACCAGTAGTACTATGACAGCGACATCAAACAGTGCCATGCCTTCTGCAGCAACTACAGCTAATTCAACGTTGACTACCACTGCCCCATCATCCTCTTCTGCCAATGTAGGCAGTGGGATACCAACAAGCAAGCCTTCTTCATTTCCACCTTTTAGCAGTATGAACAATACCACTTCTGCCTCTCTGCCCACTCAGGCTGCAACAGTCCAAAATGGACAAACAGGAGGACAGCAGCAACAGCCAACACTGCAAACAGCAGGGATGTCTGGAGATGCTACTTCAACACCTGCACAGCCCCATCCAGAGGTTTCTGAAAGGTAATGAACTGCAGAGTCAAACCTTCTTCGGCAGAAAAACCCCAACCCTCAGCTCCACTGATGTGAACCTATTAATGCCGCTCTCGTCCCCTCAGTAAAAATCCTGTATTTCTCTTCTAGTCACCAGCCTGCTTTTTAGGGAGAATGAGAATTCATTCATGGTGGAGCTGAACTTTTCGGTTCCAGTCTTAGCTGCAGTTCTAATTGCATCTCAATGTCTGCTGTGGTACAAAAATAAACGTTGTCTTTTTACTTTTTTCTCTAAAGAGGGAAAATTCACCAAACTACTCACTTCAAAATAAAGGGGCAGGGGGGAATAGGTAACTGGCACCATCTTAAAGTTCTGTCTTCTGCTATCAAAGTTATAGTAGTAAACATAGCTCTTACTGAGAGACTGACCTTGTAGATATTCTTGTTCCCTGGTTGAAGCAATAGAACCATGCGCTGTTAAGTTTCTGTAATAAAGAAGGCTAAAGAAGAGACAAGTGATACTGAATTGCTGATAAGCTCACGTACAAAAATGAAATAAAAAGACTGTTTCTTACACCACAGTTGACTCAAAAGTCTTTCAGGTTAATATTTGACAATTCAATCTTAGTTTTACAGTAAAAATAAATAATTGTAAAAGTCATCTTTTTGTAACTGGTTTCAAAATTTCATTTCCAGCACTATGGATCGTGATAAAGTTGGAGTCCCTACAGATGGAGATTCACATGCTATCACCTATCCACCTGCAATTGTAGTTTACATAATTGATCCTTTTACATATGAAAAGAAGGATGAGAACAGTAGCTCATCTAGTTTGTGGACACTTGGACTTCTGCGCTGCTTTTTAGAGATGGTTCAGGTTCTTCCTCCTAACATCAAGAATATAATTTCTGTGCAGGTGAGCCAAATTTTATAGAAACATGCTGAACAAAGTATCTTTGCCTTTGGCTGTGTTTTGGAGGCGATAATGCCCTCAAGGTGAAAGTTTAATTTGCTTTATAAACATTGATTACAGTTCTACAGCTGTTAAATCATTAAAATTATAGTTTTTAAAGCAGTTTGGGTGTTGTTAACCAAAGCCAAATCCTGTAGTAGATTCCAAACTCATCAGTCTTATCTCAGAGGAAATGTAGTGGCCTGCTCCAATAATGAGTGAAGTACAGGAAAGCTGCTTGTCCCATCACCAGAATCTGTGCTGCCAGCCTGACCCTGCTGGGCTTTAGCCAGTGCTCCTTCCTGATAGACATCCAACTGTAACGTTGTCAGCAGCTGCAGAACTAGTTAAGAGAGGACATCTTTTTGGAGGCATCACTAAGATTCTCTTCTAAACAAATTCTTTTGTTCCCCTGAAGAAAATTTCAGTGAGAATAATTGCTTGAAGTCCCACATAGCTTTGGAAGAAGTGGCAGGAGATATCCAAGAACCAGAGAAATTTGATTGCAAAGTAAAATTCTAAAAGCAGCATGCCCAAATACTATCTCAAAAGCCATTTAATCTAATGATGAAACAGTAATTTTTTTTTTTTTCTCCTCTGTAATCTGTTCTAGATTGTTCCATGTCAGTACCTTCTACAACCTGTGAAACATGAAGACCGGCAGATTTACACTCAGCATTTAAAATCTTTGGCATTTTCAGCTTTTACTCAGTGTCGAAGACCTCTTCCAACTTCCACCAATGTGAAAACGTTAACTGGCTTTGGCCCAGGTTTAGCCATGGAAACTGCTCTTAAGAGCCCTGATGTGAGTATTGTTAACGTGATTGTGTAAATATGTAGATCAGAGGAATGTCCGTGTTTATTAAATCACTGGTGTCTTTCACGTTGACTAACTAGAGTTCTTAGGAATAATTGCTTCCTGAAACTTTATTGTTTGTTCTGTCATCTTTTATAGAGACCTGAGTGTATTCGACTATACACCCCTCCTTTTATACTGGCTCCTGTAAAGGACAAGCAAACAGAACTAGGAGAAACTTTTGGAGAAGCTGGCCAGAAGTATAACGTACTTTTTGTAGGCTACTGTTTGTCTCATGATCAAAGATGGCTTCTTGCATCCTGTACAGATCTCTATGGAGAACAGTTAGAAACTTGCATAATTAATATTGATGTACCAAACAGGTAAGAATGAAACTGTTAAATTAATTTTTAGCATGTATATCTTCTTTCATTCCCCTGAAGAATGTTTGTTTATGATGCTGTAAAAATAACTCTGACTTTTGTAGACCCACTATATTGCAAAACTAGCTAAAGCAAATGGATATTTTCCATATTATATGCATATTGTTTTGAGTTAAATTTCTAGAACAACGTGATTTGGTTTCATGTGATTCTTGAGTGTTTTTGTATGTGTGTTGGTACTCCCCACACACACTTGCTGGCTTTTGATGTCAGTGTTAGAGCGTGATTAATTAAAAAAAAATGCAAGCAAACCAAAGTTGCAATTGGTGTAGTACAATACTAACACTCTTGGATCCTGTGAATGTTTGGGTTAATGCAAATAAGAAGTTCCAAACATGGCAATAAAAACTTGTTGCAGATGAGTTCTAGTTTTGTTTTCCCTTCTTTCTTAATTCTAGAGCTCGCAGGAAAAAGGGCTCTGCCCGCAGACTTGGTCTTCAGAAACTCTGGGAATGGTGCTTGGGACTTGTGCAGATGAGCTCTTTGCCATGGAGAGTTGTAATAGGCCGTTTAGGAAGAATAGGACATGGGGAATTAAAAGGTAATGTTAGCATGTTTAGAATCTAAAATTCAATTTGAAGCTTTCATTTTTCAAGCATATAAAGTGTCTGCCCTTGTTTCTGGAAGAAAACCTAAATAATTTTAGAGTTGCTTTGTGTATTCAAAACTTAACGCACGTGAAGTTTGCACCACACAGTTACATGTGAAATAGGTATTCTGCAGCAAGCACTGTTCTTCTAGGCAAACCTATGTCCTTTATATCCTCAGACTGGAGTTGTTTGCTGAGTCGCCGAAACCTTCAGTCCCTTAGTAAGAGACTAAAAGACATGTGCAGAATGTGTGGTATCTCTGCTGCAGACTCTCCCAGCATTCTCAGTGCTTGTTTGGTGGCAATGGAACCACAGGGGTCCTTCATTATTATGCCAGGTATTTGAGAAACTCTCTTTTTTGGCAAGGGAACGAATAGCTCAGGTTTAGCAAAACTAAGGAAGTACTTCATTTCTCTTCTAAAGATTCTGTATCGACTGGCTCTGTATTTGGACGCAGCACCACTCTAAATATGCAGACGTCTCAGCTGAATACCCCACAGGACACATCATGCACTCATATACTTGTGTTTCCCACATCTGCATCTGTGCAAGTAGCATCGTCAACTTACACCACTGAAAACTTGGATCTGGCCTTTAACACAAACAATGGTTAGTAGATTGGTTTTATTCTTGTTTTAAAAACCAACCAAAAAATGCCTCGTCACTCCCCTTATAATAAGAATAAGACTGTTTATTCTAATGAGCCACAAGATTTATATGGAAAATCACTTGATTTCAGAATGCGTTGTCATATCCTGTACATAGGGAAACTGTAGAAATTCACTGGTCTTGTTCATTTTCTAGATGGAGCAGATGGAATGGGAATCTTTGACTTGTTAGACACTGGAGATGATCTTGATCCTGATATTATAAATATTCTTCCTGCATCCCCTACTGGATCCCCTGTACATTCTCCAGGGTCCCACTACCCCCATGGAGGTGATATGGGCAAGGTAAGTATTAGAGGAAATAGAGTTGTGTGTGAGTTTTGTTTGGTTTTTCTCCATCTGCTAATTTCCTTTTGTGGAATGAAAGGTTCCTATGAAATGTTTTGAATTGATTGGATATTGGATTGTCTTTGCAAGATTCATGTAATGCTTGGATGTTTCAAAATGCTTTGTGTTTTGAAAGCTATAGATAATTTTTATTAAGTTTGTGCTCTCCTAATATGAAACCATTGCCTGTTTTTTTTACAGGGTCAAGGTACAGATAGATTGCTTTCAACAGAATCTCACGATGAAGTAACAAATATACTGCAGCAGCCATTGGCCCTTGGTTATTTTGTGTCAACTGCCAAAGCAGGTCCATTGCCTGACTGGTTTTGGTCGGCGTGTCCTCAAGCACAAAATCAGTGTCCCTTGTTTCTTAAGGTAGTGTAACTTCGGCAGGCTGTGCAGCCGTCTTCCTGGACAGTCTGCCATAGAAAATTGTGCAGTGTGCAGGGATCTTAATTATGAGAACTATTATGTTTAAAACAAAGTTGGTGCATGTCGCTTAGAATTTGTCTGCTTTTACTTCAAGAGAGGTAGGGTTTTAAATTTTTGAGCTTTGGCTTTTAAAGTTCACTTTTTTTTAAGGGAAGAAAAATGATTAATGGAAGTAGCAAATGTTCTGAAGGGTTCTGCTCTTCTGATGATTTCTTTGCAGTAGTCTGGACTCCTTTCTTTTTCTGGCTTTGTGCTATGGTCTTTTGTAAGAATAGGTTGAGTTTCTAGACAGATTTCTGGTTAATGCTAGACTCCTGTGGGGACAGGTGGTAGAGGGGGAAGTACATAAGTGTAATGTAATATCTCATTTACACTGGGTAAAAAAAAAAAACTAAAACAAAAACAAAAAAACCCCTCTGTATGTATTGCACAAAGCATAAAAGCTAGGTTTTCCATGTTGTCTGTTGCCAAGTGATAGCCTTTATATCATCTGTCTGGATATTGTCTGATCCCTTTGTCTTTTTACAGCACAATCAAGACATACTTGGCACATTTAAGGCTATACATTACCATACAGAGAAACTTTCTGTATTAACATTATTCACTTTTGACTTAAATTAGCATCTCTAATACTATGCTTTATTTTCTAATGATACAGATATATCTTCTGCAGTCTTATTTGTGTCTGGATTAGCAGTTCCTCTTGGCCTAAGCTCAGCTGTGGCTTTGGTATAAGACACTTTTTTTGAATAGAGGATTTATTATTTACCCTAAGCAACTCTATATATGGAAAATAAATAGACCAGTCTTACGGAAAGCAACTGAACTTCCAAGTCTGTATATTACTAGACATCTTGGGCCACTTGAGTTGCCTTTTTAATAATCACTTAATGTAGCAAAGGGATTGAAAAAAAAAATTCCTAAAATATATTCTGTTACTAGCACTGTGCTTTTAGGAGGGATCTGCATGCGTTTCCTTTATATTCTGATAATTCTTGAACTTGTTGATGGCCTAGGTATAAGATTTGTTTTGGCTTGTATGTCAGAGAATAGAAGGTGATTGCAAGGTACAGGCTGACAACACAGAGGGAAGAAAATATGCTGTAGTTGAATCAGGCAGTAACTGCTGGCATCTTTCTTCCATTTTTAGGCCTCTTTGCACCTCCACGTGCCTTCAGTGCAATCAGACGAGCTACTCCACAGTAAACACTCCCATCCACTTGATTCTAATCAAACTTCTGATGTGCTCAGGTATTTATGATTGATCACTTGCAAAAATATTGTGCATTTCATTTTTAATACTGCTGCAGTGAAGCTACATATTTGTTTGTTTTTCTTTGCGCTGCTGATATCCTTAGTATATCACAGAGACGATATAAATTGCTGTGCTTTGAGTGATTAAAAGATGGCTTTATCACACAACAGTGAATTAAAAACAAGCATCTCTAAGCCCTTCTTTAACTAATCAGTGTTGATTACAACTGAAAATATTTGAAAGACAATGAATTCGTCAAGCTAGAAGGGAGTTTGAGGTGTAACACAGAAGATGGTGCATAAAGCAGTGGAAGATAGTTACAGTTAAGCCAGAATCTTGCACAGCAATATTGTGGAAATGCTGAAGTACAAGAGTCTAGACTCATGTAAACATAGGATACTTGTTGACAAAAAGTCAGATTTTTTTCTTCTTTGTGGTGTGTTTGGGGTTGGTTTTTTTTTGGTTTTTTTTTTGTTTTGTTTGTTTTTTTAATATGTGAACCTCTTCACATTACTTAAGCATAGACAATTAAAATGACAGTTTTCCTCTGAAAAAGTTTAGCTTTGAACTGCTAGTAATATTTCTGGAGGCCTGTTATTTCAGAATGTTGGCAAACCTATTTATGTTTTTAATGCCAAAGAAACTGGATTATAGTAAATTAGGACTGTAAAATACTGGTGAGAAAATCTGTTGGCTTGATGGAAGCTTGTTTGCTTTTCAGGTTTGTTCTGGAACAGTACAATGCACTCTCCTGGCTAACCTGTGATCCTGCAACCCAGGACAGACGGTCATGTCTCCCAATTCATTTTGTGGTGCTGAATCAGTTGTATAACTTTATCATGAATATGCTGTGATCTTCACCTGAATTTTGCAAGACAAAAATGAGGAAAAGGGATATTTCACTGCAGGACTAAGTTATAATTCTTCTCAGTGCAAGTTGTTTGTGATGGGGTATGAATCTTGTTACTTCCAGCAAATATTGTTTTGACTTGTGAGAGGGTCACCTATTGCCCTACTGTCTTTGAGTCATTGACTATGGGGGACGCTTTAGAACGATGATCAGAAAGTGTATTATAACATTTTTAGTAGCAAAATTAACCATTTTTCCCCAGCCACAGTATTTGTGAAGAGTAATGAGCCATAGTACCCAGTCATGGTTAATGAATATTAAAAGCATGGAGATGAGAAGAAACATGAGGAACAATAAGTTTCAACCTATGGCTTCAGAACATCAAGATGTTCTTGTATTGGATTATAGTATCTAGTATTCAAAAATGCCTGCATCTCTTATTTATTGTAAGTTTTTAAATGTATAAATTGTCTTATATTTCTTAACCTCTTTTATAAAAATTTTCCTAGAAGGTTTATACTGCCTTCTTGCTTTAAAGCAATTGGTCTAAAATATATGTAATCGTCTTAATTAAAAGTTGCAGTAGGTTGCTTTTAGAGTATTATTTTTTTGTAAGGGGTGGGTGGGGACAGTAAATTTGTATTGTCTTGATGTACAGTTTAATGGGGATAGAGGGGTTAATGTCCATACCATTGTGTGTGGGGGATTTACAGCTAAGCTGTAGTTGCAGAGTACATGTACAGTAATGAAGTTCACTGTGTTTATATAAATTGAAAAGGTACCGGGTCTTACAGCATTTTATATCACACCTTTACAGAGTAACAATGGCAATATATAAGTGATATTGTAGGTGGTTTAACTTGTAGTGAGAATAAAATGAATAAACTCTTCAACTGAAGTTTGTGTTATGGTTCAGGGCTGTGGCTAGATTCTCAGATCTATTTCCAGTATACAAGTTTTAATACTACAAGAATATCTATTGTGCATTGCTGTTTACCTAGATATTCTTGGCACTGTGGTGACTGTATCATTTTCTTCCACATTTGTGATGAAACGTGAATCTGAGGCGGAACACACAGAAAACTCTGATCTTATCCAAAGTCTCCTGTAAGGCTGAAATTTAGCCCAGCTCTAGCCATTTTACAAATGCAAAAATAGTCAATCTTGACTTTAAGATTGGTGTGTGTTTAACTAAAATGTGGTGTATATAGATTCTCAGTGAATTCTGGTATTCAGATTTTATTCCACTAGTAAAAAAACAGCACGAAACCCTGAACATTTTCCTTTTTCATGTATTTTTGCCACTGTGGTGAAGGTCCCAAGTATCAGTGTATGGCCTTCCCCATATCCCTTTTTCAGGCTCTGGCTGGGGCACGTGCCAAGGAGGCTTAGTCCTCCCTAAGGAAAGGACTGACAAATCACAAGGCTTTCGTAATCGTCTCCCTCTATCTACAGTCACCACTTTTTCTTAGTAGTTTCCTTCCTTTATCCTAGCACATGCCAAATGTCTGATGATGCTCTAAAATAGCCCCTAGGGGTGCTGAAGAGCAACTGCATATGCTTTTTTCTGGGTTCCTCATCTGACTGCCAGATTAAAAACTTAACTCCTGCAGTGCTCACATGAGCCTGTTGTAATAACCCATGTCCTGGGTCTTAATATTGTCCATCTCACTGTTTTAAACCTTTAAAGTAGCAAGTTTTAAGATCCATTTGTGCACCCGCTCTTAATCCTCTACAAGGAAGAATTCGCTTGCATTTACAAAACTTACTGTGTTAATGAAAATCATGTCTTGTAAATGCAAAATACCTGCCTGAGATAATTTTTGATATAGACAGTCTCCTTGAATCATGTATATAAATATTAGCAACTTTTTTGGTTTTGTATAAAGAAGCTGTACAATTGGTGATGAAAATTTTCAGTCATTTCTTCAAAATAACATAAGTGCAATCAGAAGTTAGCATATTTTGATAAATAGAGTTAAAAACTGGGTCTGCCCATTACTTTGTCTTGATAATGGTAATGCACTGCAGATTAAACAGCACATTATTGTCTTACAGAAGGTTTCTTCTCATTTGGCTGAGATTTTTTTGAAGTGGAAAAGTGCTCCTAAAACTGGAATTTTCAAAGCATATGTCCTTTTTTTTTTTTTTTTTTTTTTTTTAAGCTTTTTTGCTAAGTGGTCATTTTTAACCCTGGCTCAGCTAGCCAAGTTCCAGGGGCTGGGTTTTGGTGTGGCTTTCTTTGTGTTAAATCTGACTTGTATGCATAAAGGTAAGTGAATCGGCTGCCTGAATGTTGGTGTAACTGTATTCTGTTACCTGGACCACAGCCTTCCCTGTGAAACTCTCCAACTGTGAAAGCTGCCAGTTTCCCACTCCCTCCCCAAATGCAGTTAAAGTAAATTATAATATTGTAACCACTAGAAAAGATTAGGAAGGCCATTTCTGGAGCGATAGTCACAGCCGGCAACATACATATCAAACTTGCCAGCACCATGGAGCCAACTACTACATTGGGCATACTTTCTTGTTAGCTACTTTCATTAAACTATTTTAAGTGCACATAATAGGTGGTTTATAAATGAAATTGTCACAATCCAGTACCTTGGGTTCTTTAGCAAGTACAAGCTTAAATATTTGAAAATTTCAGCTATAGCTTTTCAAAATGGTCTTGCAAGAAAATACTCTTCCTGGCAGTGCTCTGTTCAGTAGCTGTGGAGGTTTACCTCCTCTTGAGCATCCAATGAAAGAAGAATCTGAGATCCTTCCATTCTGATTAAAAATATGTATTTTAACATAGCCACTGCTGTATTTAAGCCATTTAGTCACCTTTGACTCACTACTGTTGGAATCAGATTTTTTAAAACCCTGTTGCTAGATCAGCAGGCCGCCAGTTGTACTTGCGAACAACCCTTACACTTTCAAGTAGCTGTAACACTTAGATCTTTCTAACGTTTCCTGAAATAATTAAATGAATTTATATTTAAATCCTCAGCTATGTTCTTACTTAGCTGTCAGTTATGGCGCAGATTATTGTATTTCTATATTTACCTCTGATGGTAATTTTAACTTCATGCGTTGCTATGAAGACTTGCAGATGTCTTTAATCAAGCACTATTTGTTAATACTGTAATATCAAAATATTATGTTGCATTATTTTAAAGCTTTCAAAAATAGGAGTAAAATGTTTTAAAAAATGCTATTGCACCATATAATTTGCTGCACAACAGTATGGCACAGCATATCAGTCTGTTTTGATAGTAATGCTGCATAAACAATGTTTTGATCTGGGTTTCTTTTGAGAATTCGTTAACTAGGTGACATTGTATGACATTACTATCTTGACAACCTCCAGCTGGGAAGGTTTTGGTTTTGTTTTTAGTAAAGGACCCAGGACTATGCTTCATACTTAAAAGTTTTTTGGTTTTTGGTTGTTGTTGTTTGTTTTTTGTTTTGTTTTTTTTTTTTAAATTACTGTTTGTGGGTGTACTTTTTTATTTTCAGTGGAGTAAAGCTTAATTTACAGTAAAACTGGATTTGGGACCTACCACAATCCTCAGGGTCACTTTTTCAGGACGTTACTAATCTAGCTTTAGGTTTTTCCGAGTCAACTGGACGTGAGGACCTGGCCGAGCGCTTGGGTCGGGACGACACACACGCAGCCTGCGGCCTCGTTGCTGGACATGTCACCTTCCCCGCCCCTCCCGGCACGGCTGGCTCACTCCGAGGGAGCTGTTCGACCTTCTCACACAGCCGCCACATGCCATGGGCCAAGTCGTCGTATTTATCATGACAAAAAAATAAAAAAAGGAGAAAAAAAAAAAAGCGATTAAGGAACAAACACTATTGCTGCCGAATGCCATAAACACTGAGTTGTACAAATTGTGATTGAGGAAATGAAAAAGGTTTATACTTTTTAAAAAAATTTCAAATGGAATAAATTATTCATGAAGCCTTGATTGTGGTGTCTCCTTATTTACGGCGGGGGCGGGGCTGCGGCCTGCCGGCTCCCCTCAGCCTTTCCCGCCGGCCGCGCCGCGCGGGGATGACCTCACTTCCCGCCGTGACGCGCTCGGCCCGCGCCGGAAGAGGACAGCGACGGTCGGGGGCGGGGGGAGCCGGGGCCGCCATGGCGGAATGCTCCGGCCTCCAGTTCGTCAGCCCTTACGCCTTCGAGGCGATGCAGAAGGTGGACGTGGTGCGCCTGGCCGCGCTGAGCGACCCCGAGCTGCGGCTGCTGCTGCCCTGCCTGGTGCGCATGGCCCTCTGCGCCCCCGCCGACCAGAGCCAGAGCTGGGCGCAGGACAAGAAGCTCATCCTGCGGCTCCTCTCAGGTGTGGAGGCCGTCAACTCCATCGTGGCCTTGCTGTCCGTGGACTTCCACGCCCTGGAGCAGGACGCCAGCAAAGAGCAGCAGCTGCGGTAAGGCGGAGAAAGGCGTTTTCTGTGGTGAAAGCCGCTGCGGAGCTTTTCGGGCTGTTTTGTTTGTTGCTGCTGTCGGAGTGCCGGGCTGACCCCGCCGTTGCCGTTCCCGTTCACGTCCCTTGGTAGTCTCGTAGGAAAACCCCGAGTTTTGGCGGAGCAACGGACAGGGGGCGGGGTTTCAGTGTCCGTCTCGGGCTGCTTTTTCTCCCCGGTGGCTGGGGGAGCTGCCCGGTCTGCGAGAGGGGAGGAAGGCGGCTGGGACGCCTTTGTGAGGCGAAGAGACGGACCAGGCGGGTGGGTGCACTTTCTCGGCCGTTGTTGCCCGTGCTACCGGGGAAGAGCGGGCCCTTGAAACGTTGACAATCTACTGAATTAGATTTCACGACGTACTACAGTTGCAACAGTCTTTTCCGGTCATTGGCAGGATAGAAGAAATCCCTACCGGATTGCCGTTTTCCGTTAACTGATAAAATGTATGTGTTTGCAGAAACATTTAATAGTTGTTGCTTTTAATCGTCTGTTAGGCACAAGCTAGGAGGAGGTAGCGGAGAAAGCATCTTGGTGTCGCAGCTTCAGCATGGGCTGACGCTGGAATTTGAACACAGCGATTCACCTCGTCGGCTTCGTCTCGTACTTAGCGAATTATTGGCAATTATGAATAAGGTAAAGTTCTCCGTATCTGGATGCTTGCAAATTTTATGTCAGTGAAAACGCACTCTGGATGGGTCGATACGCTCTCTGGTTCTGTTTCTGGTGCTACTGTTTGTGAGTACTCTTCTCCAATTCTTACCTGCTTCACCAAGACTTAAAGTCTCAGTCTGATTGAACAGTGGCTTGTGATTAAACTCCTTATGAACCAGCTTCCCCGAGGAAGGCTTGCTTCCTCACAACATGAGGGTGATCTTTTCTAATGTGACATGGATTCTGTATATTCTGTAATATGCTGGCTGTACTCAAACATAATGTGATTTTATGATGCGTCAGTGCAGAAATCATATTTGAAAGCAAAATTATGACTTTTCTCCACCCACTACTTTACTCCTATTGCAGTATGATATTAGCCACTGTATTTCTCTTAGCCCACACTCCTGCCCGCCCCCCAGCATTTTATTTTCCTTCTGTAAACTTACAGTGTTTTTAGAATTGTCAGTGAGCTATTTCTCTTTTTTCTGGAAAGAAGCAATGATACCAGCTGTATCGAACTATCTCCACTAGTAAATCTTTCTTACTCTAAACATTTTCCTTGCCTGTTCTGTGTTTATAGCTGTACGTTTTTGACAATTTTTAATGTATTCAATCTGCTGAATTGAAAGTCGCAAAAGAATGATTAGACAAATTGCTTCATAAAACCTGTTCAGTGATGATGAATAATGTCTTGTAGGTGTCAGAATCAAACGGTGAGTTTTTTCTCAAATCTTCAGAGCTCTTCGAGAGTCCTGTTTATCTGGAAGAGGCAGCAGATGTTCTCTGCATTTTGCAAGCAGGTGTAGTATTCTGTATTTATAGTATTTTTCTAACCTCTTACAAATGTAACAGAATAATTTTTGGAGCCGCTGTGACTGATTTAAGGTTAACCAAGGCTGTCTAGCTCTTTGAAAGAGAAATACGGATCGTAGATTGATTTTCCATTCATTGATTTGAGCATGTTATTTCAATGCAACTTAAAAGCAAGGTTTTACTTGTTTCACAGCGAAACACTGTGACTTTTTAAACCCTCTTTTTATCCAGAGCTCCCATCACTGTTGCCGATAGTTGATGTGGCTGAAGCTCTGTTGCACGTTAAAAATGGAGCCTGGTTCCTCTGCCTTCTGGTGGCCAATGTTCCTGATAGCTTTAATGAGGGTGAGTTACAGTTTCTTGTCCAGCTTCCTTTTTCTAAAGGTTCAAAATGATTTCTAGCAAAGTAGTTAATTCTGGGCTAAACCATGCGTCATAAATATTTGAATGGGAGAGTGTTTGGCTTATGAAATACAATTTGACTGCATTTATACCTAGAGATGCTGATGGGCTCCCGTTCTCATCAGGTTGATTCCCCTTTTTTGCAGCCTACTTGTAGACTTATTGTGTGTGTGTGTTGCAGCTTTTCATCTCTAGGTCACCGTTATAAAGGCTGACTCGGGCAGTGAATGACTGGGACTACGAACCTGGTCTAGCCTTGCTAATAGTTCATGTCCCTTTGAATAAGCCATATTACGAGGTGAAAAATTTGTATCGATGGTGCCTGTTCAGCATCCCGTACCTCACAGTAAGATTTCAGTTTCCAGGGCTGCCAGATGCACAGGTTACATTAGATAGAGTATGAGTAGTAACTGGATGATCTGTAATGACCCTGTAATTTCTATGAGGAGAAAGACCATTTTCTTGTTCTGCTTATATAGTGTAGATCATGAGTCCTTGCCCGGGCAAGGTTTGTGCAGCCCAGCTAATAAATCTAGTGAGCTGAGTAAAATGCCTTGGCTTTGTCTGTTTACGTTTATGTGGCTTTCTGTTGGAAAGGCCAGATTTTCTTACACCTCCTGTTGGGTATTTAGTCTGTAGAGGTTTGATTAAGAATGGTGAACGGCAGGATGAAGAAAGCGTTGGAGGCCGCCGGAGAACAGAAGCACTTCGCCACCTGTGTAAAATGAACCCTTCCCAAGCTCTAAGGGTCCGAGGCATGGTGGTAAGTCTGTCATTAGTCTGTCACAAGAATCATAATTACGATGCTTATTGGAGCTTTAAAAACAACGAAGATGATTGAGCCTGAGCATTTTATCTAGGTGGAAGAGTGTCACCTACCAGGTCTTGGTGTGGCTTTGACCTTGGATCACACCAAAAATGAATCTCCAGATGATGGAGTGAGTGACCTGGTGTGTTTTGTGAGTGGTTTGCTACTTGGAACAAATGCAAAGGTTCGAACTTGGTTTGGAACTTTTATCCGAAATGGCCAACAGGTATGAAAATCTTTGAATATTCTGCTTTTAAAAAATATTCTTACAGCTTGCTGTAACTCTTCTGGATGTGGGCACCCATAGTTGTCTCAATGCATAAAAATCGTGTTGCATGCCTTGGAGCATCCGTTACAAAGCAGCCTCCTCCTGTTGGACCATCAGGTCTATAAATAGTGTCCCTGAAGGCAGCTATTTGGTTGTTCCTCTGAGAGATTTTTAGGCATGGAAATCAGGGAATTGTAAGCTCATAATGTTTCCCTGATAAATATGTTCATCCTCAGTGTTCACAGTAGGAAGTTGCATCTTGACTTGCTTAGTGAGTTGAATTAGTTAAAGCTTGTGTTTTGATGTAATGAGCTGTTGTAATAGGATCACGTGTTGCCTATTGCCCTGGTACTGAAACTTGTATTTTAAAAAAATTCCTCTCCCCACCCCCCTTCTTTTTTTTCCTTGACTTCATCATTATGGAAGCTCTTAGGTAATACATTGTTTGACGGGATGAATTTACATTGTTGTTCTCATCTTTTAACCTCTTACACAGAGAAAAAGAGATAATATCAGTTCTGTGCTTTGGCAAATGAGGAGGCAGCTGCTCCTGGAGCTCATGGGAATCCTTCCCACGGTTCGCAGCACACACATTGTTGAAGAAGCAGATGTTGATATGGAGCCAAATGTGTCTGTGTATTCAGGACTCAAGGAAGAGCATGTTGTGAAAGCCAGCGCATTGTTACGTCTCTATTGCGCTTTGATGGGAATCGCTGGGCTGAAGTAATGAATGTTTTAATGCTCTGTGTTTTTTATTCACTGTCTGTCCATTTAAACAGAGGTTGAGAGCTTTGGGCACTTTTAACGTGAGCTGTCTCTTAATGCCATTGTATCCTTGAAACAGTCTTGGCAGGACTCACCAGTTTTAGTACTAGGGGCAGCCCTTCTCACGTGCTGAGGGCTGGAGTTGCCACTTGATGGAAGTTTCTTTATAGTGCAGAGAACAAATATTAGGTAATGGTAGGGTCTGTGGAGACATGTATGTTTTTTATTTTCCAGTAGTATTCTCAACAGAAAAGTTTTTTTCATTCTAATGGTGAAGATCCATTTATCAACTTTGCTGATTTTTTTAATCTGAAATCATGCAGGAAATGTGGTGCTCTCATTAATGCTGCTAAGTCAGTTCTACTGGCTTGTTAAAAGAAGTCTAGGCCTACATGGTTGGAGCAGTGTGTAGAAGAGAAAGCAGCTGAAAACTCTAGCAACGTACACTACGTGAATTTAGAATTTCTATTCCTCTGCTTTTACTTTTTAGAGAGTGCTAATGAGCATCTTCATGCATTGTTAGTTTTAATTTAGGTATTTTGTACCAATAGGCAAGATTATATCATGAGGAAGTTTTCTCACTGTTATTACCTCTTTACAGAGTTTTTTATGTCTTTAAGTTCAAAGATAATTGCCAGTTAATCTTGATGCTCGTTTATTGATGGCAACTTGATAAACAGATTAAGTAACAGAGAAAATTTAATCTTTAACCATTGTGATGAGATTGGAAATCTCTTCCCTTTTAATTTAGCGGCGTGGGTTTTGTTCTTTTTCTGTCCTATTCAGGCCAACTGACGAAGAAGCTGAGCAGCTACTGCAGCTGATGACCAGCCGGCCTCCCGCGACTCCAGCTGGTGTTCGTTTTGTATCTCTTTCCTTTTGTATGCTTCTGGCCTTCTCCACTCTCGTCAGGTACCTCTCAATAAAGGAGGAGCTTTGTAAAGATGTTACTCTTTCAGCACTGTTAAGGCAATGACCTCCCCAGAGCTGCACAGCTTTTCTCTCCCAATTCTTTGTACAAATCTTCATATGTTGGTTGAAGGGATTTGTCTCACACTATGGTGAGCAAATTGATATTCCACTCTGCTCTGCCTCTTGTTTATAGCAAATATTTTGAGAGGAGAGCATTGGCATTAGCTTAGTTTGGAATGGTTTTTGAAGGCTAAAGTAGGCCTTACTAGTTCACTTTTCCATTAAACAAGTTTATGGCTAAATTCTTCAGAGACCCTGTTCAAAAGAGTAGCAATATAGGTATTTAATGGATGTAGCTTTCTGCTCTCTGCATTCAAGACAGGAAATTGTCTGACAATTGGACTGAAGGTTGTGCTAAATATCAGTGCTTATCAGCTGCTTGATGCTAAAGTGAAAGTGACAAAAAGTCTTCTGGTGTAAGATTCCTCAAATACTGGCTTTTCTGCTAGTAATTGTTAGTAAAACTAGGGGTAATTCCTGGGAAAAGGATCTTTTACGGATTTTTTTTTTTTTTTTCTGTGCAGCACCCCAGAACAGGAGCAACTCATGGTAATGTGGCTTAGTTGGATGATAAAGGAAGAAGCTTACTTTGAAAGGTGAGAGCAAGCTTCTTTTGTATTTAATGATATCAGTAATCTCACATTTACTTAGGTCCTATTGGAAATTAACTCTTTCTCTTTGTTATCATTAGCATTTCTGGCGTGTCTGCTTCTTTTGGAGAGATGCTTCTCTTGGTAGCCATGTATTTCCATAGTAATCAGCTCAGTGCTATCATTGATTTGGTCTGCTCCACACTGGGAATGAAGGTAAATCCTAAACTGTTTATAGCACATACATTTTTCTGTTAAAATTAACTTTTTACTGTGTATTTATACTCTTGTATTTACTTTAGTTTTGATATAAAGAACTTTGGTTTTGCTAATATACTTAAAGCAAATGTAAAGTAAAAAAAATGGGTAACTAAATCAGTTCCTCTAGAAAAACTTTAAACTATGCATACCTCTTGATACAGAGGAATGTTATGATAGAAGTATCTTCAGAAAGTGCTGACTTGTTGAAATCATTACTTGCAAGAAACGAACTTTTTTAGAAGACTAATTGAAGTAGTGTCCAAACTGAGCTGCAAACAGCTATTTTAAATAGTTTCAAGAAATACCTATATATGTAATAATTAATTTGTGAAAATTACCAAGTGAGACTTGCCTTCAATTTACTATCGTGAAACAGTGTCTCATCAAATGTAAAAGCTAGGTAGGTAGTTTTTAGGATAAGGAAGACGTGGAGTGATGAACTTGTGACAGTTGAAAATAATTTTGGTTTATATTTGAAGTATAGGTGTGAATGTTTTCCTGGTATCCCAATGAAGACAAGTTTAAAAAGGTTTAAAGTTAACAGTTTATAAGTTAAATCTGCAGTACTTTTTAATAAGAAAGCTAGAACTTAAAATTACAGCTCTTTGTTTCAGATTGTTATTAAACCCAGCTCACTCAGCAGAATGAAGACAATCTTCACACAGGAGATTTTCACTGAACAGGTATTTTAAGCCTAGGTCTTTTTCTTTTTCTTTCTTTGTTTCTTTCTTTTTTTCTTTCTTCTGTAATCGCTTCAGTTTGACCTACAAGAAGAATCCAAGCCCTGCTGGTGCTGAAGAGCCTTGGCTTTTTCTTTTTGTACTCTGACCTGATTATGCTTTTTGAACAATTGGCTTTTTTAAATAATGGGGAAGCAAAGGAGAGAAATGGTCCACTATGACATTTGTTGCAGTAGCAGGAAATCATTCACAAATGTAGTATGTGTGCTACAGTTTTACATATACTGTATTAAACTACATAAAAATGTTCTTCAGCTTTCAAACAACCAAAAATAAGTGAATGTCAGAAAGAATGTAGCTGTGCGACTTTGACACCTTGTGCTTATACATTGTGGTAAGTTGAATATTTGCAGTATTTTTCTTGTTAATTATAACTTTCCTTTAGGTTGTTACAGCCCATGCAGTTCGCGTGCCTGTTACAGGCAATCTCAGTGCCAACATTACTGGGTTTTTACCTATTCACTGCATTTACCAGCTTTTAAAAAGTCGATCGTTCACCAAGCACAAAGTATCCATTAAGGTATGGCCTTCATTTTATTTCTGTTCATAATTTTGAATGCTGACTAGGTTTTGCAGGCTGTTTTTTTGGTTGAATTATAGGAACAGAATTCTTGATGAATCTTACAGCCTATTACCATGTGATTTAAGAAGGAACTGTGTATTAAGTTAGGATACCCAGTTTTAGCTCTGTAATCCAGAGACCACAACTTAGTGAAGTTAAAAATAATAAAGTTATCTCTCTCCCCCTCGTCTGCGCTTAATAAAATCGTAGTCAGAATGGTATTTCCAGCCAGGAGTAGTTTTATTGGTCGGTCTGCACAGAGCAGGGTCCAGGATACACAGTTTATGACCAGACGCGACTCAGAACTGGTATTACACTTTCCAAAGTTAAAGCCAGTTACATTTTTTTGTAACTAGTTAAAAGGGGATGTACTTGCAGACAAAAAAAAAATGCCCTCCAGCTTTGAAACTGAACATGTAATGGCATGGTTTTTTCTAGGACTGGATCTATCGGCAGCTCTGTGAAACCACCACTCCACTCCATCCTCAGTTGCTTCCTCTTATTGATGTCTACATTAACTCTATTCTTACTCCTGCATCTAAATCCAACCCAGAGGCCACAAATCAGCCTGTCACAGAACAGGAGATACTGAATGTTTTTCAAGGACTCTCTGGGGTAAATGGTTTGTTTGCCTCTTTTGTGTACTTTAATATGAACATGCAGTTCAGTATTTTGTATATATGCTTGATGCAGATCCTGTAAGTTGCCTCACTTTTTGTCTTTAATGCCTGTATAGTAAACTGCCTCCTACTACAGTGATGGTCAAGTGTTTTGAAGTGAATCTTGTTAGTGCTACTCAACTTTTTAGGAGGATTGCTATTTGTCCCTGTTTTGCCCTTTTCCTTGGGAACTCACCAACTCATGCTGTTAAAAATGCAAAGAAAAGCACTTCAGGGATTGAGAAGTGGGGGTCTTTATGTAGGATTTGTATATTTTTTTGTACCAACTTGATCTTGTTAGCTAAAAATACTATTTAACTGAAGCACTGCAGCTGTTTTTGAAAGAAGCGTTTTCATTTTGATAGAATTATGAGAACGGTCACTCGGGACACATGTAGAATGAGTGGCAAGCATTGACTTGCGTTGGAATCCTGGGATTACTCCTTATTAGTGTCCCAAGATATCAAAAATACTTTTTATGTTTGAAGCTTATTTAAAAAAAAAAAAAAAAAGGAAAAAAAAAGTTCCCTGCAACTTTCAGCTTGAACCTCATATGGCTTGATATTTTTGTAGAAGGCTTACTGCCTTATCTTTCTTCATATTTGCAGGTAAATCCAAATTTTTGTTCTCAAGAATCAGGAATGCAACATGACCTTTGTATGTGGTTTTATGTACAGGGAGAAAATACTCGTCTTACTCAACGATACAGCATCACAACACAATTGCTTGTCCTCTACTATGTCCTGTCGTACGAAGAAGCGCTTCTGGCAAACACAAAGATACTAGGTATATGTGGGTGCACCAGTGGAAAACAGATTAACTGAAAATTAGATGCAAAGAGAGGAATTCTTACAGTAACCAAAATTCATGTTGCTGTCAGATTGAAGCACAGCATAAAAAGTTTAGATTCTTGTAATAAATACAGCATTGCTGTAGAAATTCAGGAGATAAAGTTTCTGCTAAAACTCTGTAGTTGAGTAACTTGTTTTCCAGATTAAAAAAGGTCCAAGCTGGCCAAAAAGTTAGCAGACATGTTTGTGACCAACAAATTATAAAAAGACATATAAATGTTTATTATTCTAATAAATACAGCAACAGTTAACAGACTTCTTAATTACTTCAGATCTTCCTTTATTCATGTGTTATCAAACTTCTGCACACATTTCTTTGGGTTGGCAATACTGAATGATCCCTTTTTACCTTTGAAATTGAGACTTTAAATTGGTTCTAAAAGAATGTTGTGTATTTTGTTGACAGAGTTTGATTTCAGTGAAAACATAGTATTTACATCTGGTGGGTGTTTTCACCTGCCCTTTTTAGGGTGCAAAACTTCCAGCATTCATTGTTGCTATTTTCTTCATGCTATTCAAGAAAGACTGAAATACTATAAAATCAATTACAGTTCTTCCTGCATTTGTAGCTTCTACCTCACTACAGGGTGTTGTGTGTGCCAACAGTTTGAATTCCATGTACCAACTGATAACTGTTTTTGTTAAGAATAAAAAACCTTGAATAAAGAAAGTGCAGATTTGAGCTATCATCTCAAAATCAGCTGGACTTGGTCAAAGATAGTCTGGGGATTTTGCGAACAAATCTGAATGCCAGGGAAATCTTTGAATGGAAATGTTCACAGAAATGGTTTCCTGAGGAGCTTAATTTACTACTTGAACAGGAATGAGGTGTGTTATTCAGGATTTTCTTTAGTTTACCTGGATAATACAGAGACAAGTGTTTTACATTTTCTGTATTGATTTAGTTGGGGAAATAATTTTTTCCAACTCTAACTGTTGTACGTGTTTTCTTGTCCTGTTCCTTTATAGCTGCCATGCAGAAAAAACCCAAGTCTTACTCTTCAGCGTTAATGGATCAGATTCCAATCAAGTACCTCATCCGGCAGGCACAGGGACTGCAGCAGGAACTGGGAGGTATATCTCTGTGTGGATGTCTAATGTGTGTGAAGGAGGAAGGCTAAGTGTGTTTCCAGCTCTGTGGCTATTGTCTGTTTCATAGTGTGCCTTCCTTTCTCTTTCTTTTAAAATCTGTCAGTAGTTAACTAATGAGATTACAGATATGTTTGAAGAGTAATAGTGAAAGTTTGAGGAAGGCAGTTCTTTTTAGAGTAGGTCTTACCTGTGTAGGGTAGGTTTTAGAGTAGGAATTGCCTGAGAATTTTTTATTATTCCAGACTGAGTTTAAGAGTTGCTGCTATAGGGTCCTCCCACCTTTCCAAAAGGTAACTTTTCCTTTCTGTTGGAATTAGAATATCAGGCTATAAACATGCAAGCTCACTGTCCTTCTTGACAGTGATTCAGTTAAGGTCTGTTGTTGAAATGATAGATGCAAATATGTTCAGGTGAAAGATGTAGCTACTCAAATCTAAGATATATACTCTCTTAATACCCGTAAAGGCTTGCATTCTGCACTGTTACGCCTTCTTGCAACTAACTATCCACACCTCTGCATTGTGGAAGACTGGATCTGTGAGGAACAGATTACAGGCACCGATGTCTTATTGAGGAGGATGCTTCTTACAAACATTGCGAAGAATCACTCTCCCAAACAGCTCCAGGAAGGTAAATAACTTCATTTGAAGTAAGCAGTGTTCTTTCCAAATTGGTTGGAATATAGTGGGTTTGGAAGTGTGTAGCCATTTAGTTCATTTGATCATACTACATTTGTATACTGAAAATGTCCTGCTGCCAAGTTAGAAAAAAATGTTGGAAGTCTAGTTTTACCAAGATCCCATTGTCTTTATTTTTTAGCATTTTCCATGCTGCCTGGAAATCACACCCAGCTGATGCAGATCTTAGAACATTTAACACTTCTCTCAGCTGGTGAATTGATCCCATATGCAGAAGTATTGACATCAAATATGAATCGCTTGCTGAATGCTGGAGTCCCTCGGAGGATTCTTCAGACTGTCAATAAACTTTGGATGGTTCTTAACACTGTGATGCCAAGAAGGTGGGCTCAAAATACTGTTTAGTTTGTTGTTGCAGATAGATGGAACGCCACTTTCTGTTTGAAAAATAATGATACAATGCCTTTGTCTGAGAAATTGGAGGTTGTGACTGAATAGAATGTGTTGGAGTTGCATTTCTTTTTGCTTTGTTGAAATTTGTAACCTTTGCATTTAAAAGGACGGTACTTCTCAGGGGAAAGGAAGTCATCAGTTTGCTCTAAAATATAGAAGTACGGTTTTATAGCGTACATTGTTTATGATGAATTACTGATGAAACATGAACTCGCTCTGGTAAGAACATGCCTTTTCTGAGGAAGTGGATGCTCAATTGCAGTGGAAACAGTTTGGTTACTGTAATTCCAGTGAATGTAAGTTAACTTCAAGGGCTGCAAATGAAGTATGGGGTTTTTGCTCCTTGGTAAGCCCAGAAAAATACAGCTCACTGAGATAAGTGAGTGTCCAGGTGCTTATGTGATCCCTTTTCTCATATGGATTATCTATTAAAAAAATCATAAAAATCATCTCATTTTAGGTTGTGGGTGATGACTGTTAACGCTCTGCAGCCTTCAGTAAAAATAGTCCGACAGCAGAAATACACTCAGAATGATCTGATGATTGATCCTTTGATTGTTCTAAGATGCGATCAGAGAGTTCATAGGTAAGCATCTCCCTCCTTTAGCTTTTGATGTTCTGTGGTACTTACATTGATACATAGTGAATGCTAAACATAAAGGTGTCTCATAGAAAACTTCTAAAAGCTTTCAGTACTTCAAAACATATTTTCAAACTAAGCATATGAGCTTGTAAGTTCCATCTTTTTTGTATTAAGCTTGTTGGTCTGAGGACTGAGCGAGCTGTGCATGCTGATTCAGCATGCCATCCTGTCCAGCTGAGTGTCTTGTTGGACAACCTTACACTCGGTTCTATTTTGGGAACTTTGGGATTTGTACATAGGTCATCCATTTTAGGTTTGTGGGTGTGAATTTGTTCTAAATAGACCTTGCAGCATGCTTAAAATGGCTGCTGCCACGCGGTGGTGGTGGTTGAGGTTGTAGCTGTAACATCCTTCCACTGCACGCTGTCTTTTGCCATCCCTTGTGGGCCGGTAGGTATTCCATCTTTTTGGGTAACAGTTTCTGCCAGTGGGTGCTTGATGGATATGACAAAGGTAGATTTGCTTAATTTCCCAAGAATGTCTTTTAGTAGTACTTAGAAATTAGTTCCTCTAGATGTCAGTGATGACAGAGGAAGATGTGTAATGCTGCTTTATGGCTCTGATGCAGAAGAGTAAGCTGAGAATTTAAGTAGTGAAAATGATCATAATTGATAGCAATGGACCAGCTTTTAAGGAGCATATGAAATGATGGAAACAATAAGTTGGAATTTGTAAATTATAACTTTGCTTTTTCATAGTAATGAAGAAAATTGCATCCGTTATTCTAAAAAGATACAGTTAATAATTTTAAATGTACTTTAGCCCCTAGCTTTATTCCTTGTGGATTCTTTTTCATGTTTTCTGTCGGTTGTGGTTTATTTTTCCTCTTTTTTATTATCCTTTTGTTCATAATAAATGGCTAATAGTCAACTTGATTTGTTCTTTGTGTTCTTTTTTGTATGCATCTGTCCCCCCTTGCCTTTTAGCAATTGAGCCATGAATCCAGTTTTCATTTGAGTTGCTACAACTCTGCTAGACTTCAAGTTTCTGTTGATGACATCTTTAATCCCCAGCCCGTAGGTGAAATATTTAAATGTATGTCCCTTCAGCTCTGGATGCAAATGGAAAATCCTACATTTCTAAAACTGTTAGGGAGATTTATAATGCAATGTGATTTGAAAACTACCATCTTGGTGTTGTGGAAGCAGTTCAGAGCTTGTCTGCCTTATTTTTCCCTATCATTCAGATAAGTATTTTCCCTTACTTCACGTACAGCCAACACTTTTTGGGTTTCCTTCGTTCATCAGAAATAAGTCTCTTCAACGGTTCCTTGTTTTTGTGTTATGTACACATACACTCATGTAGAAGGGATTGTGACCTTTAGTGTTTTGCTGTGTTAGGGAAAAGACCTTTAATATGAACCAGACTACAACCCAATGAGCCTTTGAGGAGTGCTTTTAGTTTGTTCATATTATTACTGTCTTATTGTTCTGCCTACTGAAATGCCTTTATTTTATCATGTGTTCCCATATCAGGAGTCCTCCTCTGATGGATATAACTTTGCACATGTTGAACGGATATCTTCTTGCGTCAAAAGCTTACCTGAATTCTCACCTAAAAGAAACAGCAGAACAGGACATTAGGCCATCCCAAAACAATGCAATGGGTCCAGAGGCCCCAGAAGTTACAAGGGAAGAACTAAAAAATGCATTGCTTGCTGCTCAGGTAGGGGGGAAGAAATGGATATTAAATGATGTGAGGAAAGACAATCATAAAACAGAAATACAGAAACAGGAAATTAAAAAAGGAGACCTTTTCACTTCTTTTTTTACTGACTTCTGTTACTGTGAAAAAGAATACTGCCTCTGTATTCAGATTGTTAAATATTTTTGGTTTTCTGTTTTCTAGTCTGAAGCATTGTGTCGGTTAACTGCTTTGATGGTATTCTTTTTTGTTAGTTAGAACAGTAAAGTTCTGCTTACTAGCCTTTTTTGTTTTGTTGCTTGTGTTATCCAGAGGCTCCTTCTGTACTTAGAATTTGGAGCAGTAAAACATGAATAAATGTGACAGACCTTGCATGATCATTTGAACTATGTTATTTAAGAGAAGCAGCCAGCATTGTAAAGTGTGAAGAAGCTGAAGAGTGGTTAACTTACTTAGCTTGACATTATGGGAATTCTTGAGTAATCCCGTTTCACAGTCTCTTCTTGCCTTTGTATGGAAGAATGTCACATATATGGTCCCTATTAGCAGATGATTTTTGAGTTAATAGGAAGTTTTATTTTTGAATGAGTAGGGTAGTCTCCCCTGAATGCTGTGAATTACCTGGCCATGTACATATTGTGTCTGATCTGGATGCTTTAAGGGACCATTGGATATTTATTTTGAAACAAAATGAGATTCCGTTGAATTTATTCTTTTGATCTATGATTTATGATTATCTGTTGGATTTAAGCTTTTTTTCTTTGAGTCTTGATTCAGACAAAGCGTTGGGTTTTTCTTAATGCTCTACAGCATTTGTGATTCTTGAACTGAGTTGTTTTTATTCTCTATAAAAATAATCTCTACCTAGAAATTCTAGCCACCTGACAGTCTTCCATTTCTTAAATTGTCCTTACTTCATATTTGATTTCATCAGGGTTTTTTATGCATGTTCTGTTGCTTGTTTTCTTCATAGGACAGTGCTGCTGTGCAGATTCTTCTAGAGATCTGCTTACCTACAGAAGAAGAGAAAGCCCAGAGCAGTAATACCCACAGTTTGCTAAAGAGTGTTCATAGTACTACAGGCCCTAAGAGTCCTGAACTAGAAGAAGAAGATAGCTTGCTGTGTAATCTTCGAGAGGTCCAGTGTCTGATCTGCTGTCTGCTGCATCAGATGTATATAGCTGATCCCAACATAGTCAAACTAGTTCATTTCCAGGTCCGCTTTGCACTATTTTAGTTCTTTCATGGTTTCTCTGGTTAAGAAAGAGCCAAATGAAGTGGTCAAAGGATGTTGAATGCTGTTGTTGTGTTCCTCAGAAATTATAATGGCCCACTTTTCTGCCTCCCTTCTCACCAAATTTGTAGTACCTACATTTCCTCCATATTTCAGTGCTTGGACTCTGTCTTGTAGCTGAGAAGGGAGCACCTAAACTATGCCTGTTCCTCATCATTAAACATGCTTTGTTTGTGCCTCTGCCCCTTTTTATACCAAAATAGTTTGTCCATTCTAGGCCAAGGAAAACTGGCCTAATCATCTTATAATTACTTGTTCTGCATCTTTTTGTGGGTTCCTTTTTTTCTCGTCATGTTTTTAAATTAGTATGCCCATTATTCAAAACTGTAATTTGGCTTCAAATGTAAACATCTTATGTTTCTTTTTTGTTAGGGCACAGTTTCTCTCTTTAGAGTGGAAGGAGAAAGGTTGCCCCTGCCAAAGCAGCTGTACGCCTTCAAAAAAAGAAGGGGGAAAGATTAGCAAATTCTTTAATATAAGTGCGGTTTTAGTTTGTGTTAAATTGCTCATTGCCAGATGGCAGTCTCTTTAAAAGGAGTTAATTTGCCTTGACCTGGAACTGATTAAGTGACTGAAAAAGCCTTAATGGTGCAGTTGTGAAATAAGCAAGTTGGGGCCTGTGGTGAAGTTTGGAACACAGGGGAAAGACGCAGAAGGAAAGGGTCACTGCAGCTTGGTTTAGTTTGGAGAGTGGAGGGAGAGTTTCTATGCAAATAATACATTGAGTATTGAGGATAAAGAACTGATTCAGACCTTGGGTTTGTCACCCAGCCTGCCTCTTGTTGCCTTGGGATACAGGCCTGTTGCTTATAATTCTGAACAAAAGAGATTTACAAGTATATTAGTTTTGAAAAAAGCATTAACACAGATCTGATTTAAAATCTTAGTTGAAGCAGAATTTTTAAAACATATTTGACGCATTGACACGCCTGTTTTCTTAATCACACAGGGTTATCCATGTGAACTTCTGGCGCTGACAGTGGCGGGGATTCCATCGATGCATATCTGTCTGGATTTCATACCAGAGCTCATTGCCCAGCCTGAACTTGAAAAACAGGTAGTGTACAGTCATCTAGCTTGAGAATGACTGTAAGTAGTTAACCCTGATGAATTATTGGTTAAGGGGAGAAAATAAAAGGATCACTAAAAAAGTCCTGTTCTAACTTGCTGAGATATTAAGGTAATATCTGTCACACTTTTACCTTTAATTAAAGGCCCAGACTTTAAATCCCCTTCAAATCAGGGATTGTGACAACTCCTCTAACATACCTCTGTACACTTATTCAGGAAATACTCATGAATTTCAATATTACCTTCAAGAACATGAATGAAAGCACTTTTCAATAATGACTTTCATTCATTCTTTACATTGAGTATAAATCAGTTGGCAAAAGTTTTGCCTACTTAGTTTTTATCTGACACTTTATAGCTATAGGAACTTCTATGAAGATTTAAATTCTGAAAACCTGTTTTGCAAAGGTATTCTGTAGAACATATGAAGCAGCCTTAAGATCAGAACTGTATTCATTGAATGAAACATTCATTCAAGTTTGACTACTAAGTCTTTTTCCAGGGAATACTACTACTCTTTCTTGAAGCAAGCTTGGGACAAGATGATAGGTGTAAATTTCTAAATCAGTCTAAATTTCTCCTTTGCCAGTTGTCTTACCAGTTTGTTCCCTGGTCTAACTGCAGGAACAAAGCCTGCTAGAATGACATGTAGCTTTTCTCAAAGTTATGCTATTTGAATCTGAAGAGGGGTAGTTTCTTCTCACTACAAGCTCAGGAAAGGGGGAGTCAAGAATTTGATTTTGAAATGTTTCACCAATATTTTTGAAGGTCTTCTCATGATGATTGTGAAAAATAACGGAAAATAGTTGTTTATTATTACTTTCTAAAGCAATATGTAGACCCTGATTTAGTATACTGTGACAAGGGGAGATGACATATTTGGCTAGTTGTAGGTAACTGGAGTTTGTTGGGCTAAAGATTCCTCTGTTTTCTATATCCAGCTAACTTTGTAGTTGCTCTTATGTATCCCTTCTCAACTATTAAGTTACTGCTGATGAGAGGACACTCAACTAAAGTTAAAACTCTAACACATCGGACCTTAAACAGCTTTTACAAGGGTTATGTTGTAAATTGTGTGTTGCTTTGTTGCTCATTGTTAATATCCGAACATTGTGTCTGTGGGGGACACTGGTACTTCGATTAATGTTAAATATGTGTGGGGTTTTTTTCTTAATGTTAGCAGAAAAAATTCAGAATAGGTATTACTAAGGTTTCTCTAGCTTTAATTTCCTCATTGGTAAAATAGAGAATATTTGTTAACTCATAAATTACGTGAAGAGCTTTGGATAGGAAGTGCAAAGCAATCTGTAACTTTATTGCTTATTTCTCTTTTGCCTTTCACCTACTTGACAGATATTTGCCATCCAGTTACTTTCATTTTTGTGTATTCAGTATGCACTACCTAAATCTCTCAGTGTGGCTCGTTTAGCTATCAATGTGATGGGAACCCTACTCACAGGTAAGTGCTCTGGCAACCCCTAAATACATTGTTGTGTAAATTAGAATTATTTGTCTTGGTTGAATGCAGTTTGTCTAAATGCCACTGTGTTAATTACGATTGTAAAAGTAAGAACAATTCTTGACTGGATTTTTATAATAATTTCTCTTTACTTAACCATTTCCTTTTCCTTGATAGTTTTAACCCAGTCAAAGCGCTATGCTTTTTTTATGCCGACCCTGCCTTGTTTGGTGTCATTCTGTCAAGCCTTTCCTCCTTTGTACGAGGATATTATGTCTCTGCTGATACAAATAGGACAAGTTTGTGCCTCTGATGTCGCTACACAGACAAGAGACTTCGACCCAATTATTACACGTAAGTGAAGTACCTTGTATTTCAAAAGTAATGTCATGGTCTCAGGGAGAAAATTATGTTAATGTTTCAAAAGTTTGAGCATAGTTGGAATGCAGTATGAAATTTACTGCTGTTGTCTTGTAAATATAGAAGGAATAGGGATAGGTGGCTTTAGTGGACTGGAGGAGTTTAGAGGCTAAAGGGGCTGAAAGTACCCCTTGTATTAAACTTTGTATTGCCTTCAGTTTTATTTCCCTGCTTGTGTCATTTCAAGACGTATCCCTGCATGCAAGTGTTGTGCGTAGAATTTGCCACTGTAGTCTAAGGATGAAAGACGTGAGCAAAGGCCATTGGCTTTCGAGAACACAAGGGCATTTCAACCCCTCAGCTGAGGTGTAATGGCAATATAAATCTTCCTAATCTGTTGGAAATGCAAAGTCAAATGAGCTACCTGAAGCCTTACCCATGACATAGCATAGTTGGATAAATGTATAGTAATGGTGTGAACACGGATTAACTGTTTATCAGTTGATCTTGAGCATGTTTTTGTGTCTTTTTTTTGTCTAAAGTCAAACTCTCTGTTCATGTGATACAAGGTTCCCTGATGCTATCTATGCTAAAATATTTATGTTAAAAGAAGTAAGAGGGAATATAAAAAACCCCAAAGGAGTCAGACATAGGTAAATGAAAAAGAAGTGTGGTAGCCTCTCTAGAAATAACCTGTGGAATTAAGCCTGGTGCATGAAACAGTAATAGCTCAGATTTGCAGTTTCATAGCATACATGTTTATGTTATGGGTGTAATTAACAATTTTTAAAAAATTATTTATTTAGATGTGCTTTGCTGCTTTTACTTAATTTTCTAGGTCTCCAGCAATTAAAGGAGAAACCACTTGAAGTGTCAGGACTTTGTAAAGATTCATCTAACAAAAGCTTTTCAAGGGACATTGCAAGCATGGACCCTGACGTCCGGTTATGCCAGTGTGTGGAAAATACAATCATTGAAATAATTAACATGAGCGTAAGTGGAGTTTAGAAAGAACGCAAATGAAGTTGTACTGTAGCTAGTCCCACAGTCTATGGTGCTTAAATTTGGAGAAAGCTGTGAAAGTGCATTGAGGAACTGGAGCACAAGAAGTTCGTATTTTTCATTCATTTGATTCAGTTATGGCTGAAAAGAAAATAATTCTTTAAAGAGGCTTGTGTTGCTTCCAGTGAACCCTTTGGAGGCTGATGGGGTCAGTAGACAATTTCCAGTGAAACCAAGTGTGATTTTTCAGGCTTGCTCAGTTTCTGAAGTGATACAGCAACACACCCGAAAGGGTTTTATAACACTCCGGAAAGTGAATACTTAATTTGTTGAGCAAACAGCAAAAGGATGGGTAAGAAAAATTTGAGATTGAAGCGTTTTGCTTAAGTTAAATGAACTACTGTCCAGAGCCTTGCAGAGCAAGACGAAATAAAATACTCCAAGGAAGACTTGAAAAAGTGGTGTAAGTAACTTGCATCATCACATTGAGCACTAAGAAAATGCTTTAACTTCTTTTTATTTGTGTTTCAAACCATTGGTCAAAGTTTCAGTTCATGAGATCAGGAACTTCATTTAAAGGATCAGCCAGCCTTCATTAAAAGTTTGAAACTGGTCTAAAAGTTTCTTTAAAAAAAAAGTACTACTATAAAATGAGCTGTATAAATGTGATTTTTAAAGCTTATGTATTTTTAATGCAGCTCAGATGGTTTAGTATTTTTTAACATCACTTGATTTAAAAGAGATGAGAAAGATTTCAAGAAATAAGTGCAAAGGTATCTTAAGTTCTCATCAGGATAAGATTAAAAAAGATAAATTAGTGTTGAGGGTGACTGCGATAGAAGCTAGATTTCCCTATAATGAAAGGAATGACAGATTTCAGCCGTACCAAAGTGGTTACGTGCGGCTTGGTGAACAAGAAGGCTGAATCCTTTGTGCTTCGTGCATGAAGTTGGTTGTTCTTTCATATACAAAAGCTCCAGGATTTAGCCTCAACAGATGTGTTCTGTGGCATTGCAGAAGGGTGTGTGTGATGCAATATTTGGGAGTTTCTTGAAGGTTGCACAAGCTCTTATGTGAGGCAGGACACGCTTTTGCGTCAGAGAAAGAAAATTAAGGTTTGGCTGTTGCGCCAGAAGTGACTGTAGTACTTCGAGACACTTGAATTGCTAAACTTGTCAATCTAGCACTTACTCTTTTCCTAAATGACAGCGTCCAGGGTTCTTAAATAAGTTAAAATATTTTTCAGTTAAAACCAGTTTATATTCCAGAAATTAATGGTCTGATTCTTTAGTGTGGCCTTGGGAAAATCTTGCATAGCTTATCTCCTGCCCGTGTTGGACAGTGATTTGGGAAGGCTAATAATGCTGAATTGCCAAACACACTTGGGTTTGCTTTCCAGGACTACCAGCCTGCTGTAACCATCTGATAACACCATCTGGCTACCAAGTATATTTTTGTCATCTTGATGTAAAGTATGTAAATAATCTAAATGTATGTATTCCCCCCCCCCCTTCTAAGTGTAATTTTTTTATGCTGTAGTGGTATTTAAATAAAAAAAAAAAAAACAACCTAGTGTATGATTTGGATCCAGTCATAGGTATTCATACTTGTAATTTCAAAGGGAGTTGCCTGTACTGATTTTTAAGTTTGGTACATGGGGGCCTTCTGCCGGGGCTTTCCTCCGTGGCAGTATTGAAAAGCCACTGACTTTACTAAAAACGATCACTCATTCCTAACACAGTGTTTTCAGCGCACTATGCTTAAAACAAGGTAAGTAATACAAAGTATTAAAGTATTTTGCAACGCACTTCCCCCACGGTAAACGCGTGGTTGCCCAGCAACGAGTGCAACCCGGAAGCCAGCAAGGCCCTCCCTGATTGGTTCTAATAGCGCAGAGGTGGGAGGCGGGAGCGGCTCAGTCTGCCACTTGACGATTGGTGGCTCGGCGCCCTTTCCTGTCAGCTGATTGGCGCCGGGGCGGAGGCGGGAAGGACGGACGCCGGAGAGGGCCGCCGTCGCCTGAGGTGAGCGGCCGCGCGCCGCCGGTCGCCACCTCCCGCGGAGCGCGGCTGTGAGGGGACCGGGTTCGCGCGGGGAAGGAGGGAGGGAAGCGGCTTTCTGGGGGTCCCTGCCTCTTAAAGGAGATAAAGGAAAAGCCCGGGTGCCTCTCTGCAGGCTGGGGCGTGGCGACACGCACAGGAGAATGACAGCAAGTTCCTCAGCGCTCCCTGCCCTCGGCCGCAGAGAGGCGGAAAAACTCTCCCCGGGGCTGGAGCTAGAGGAGGGCCGAGGTGGCGTCGGGGTGTCCCTGGGGAGCGGCCCCGGTCCTCCCAGAGGCGGAGCGGCGCAGACCGGGGCGAAGGGTGTCCCTCCCCGTTCCCGGTGTCCCGCACCGTTGCCGCCTCCTGCCCGCGTTCATGTTGAATCCTTCCCGCTGCCCCGACGGGGGCTTGCTTTTCTCTTGGGCAAAGCGGAATTCGAAGTTGTGCTCGTTTAAGCGAACCCCCGCCCCGCATGTGTTAGGGAAAAGCCTTCAAGGGATGCGGTTACATTTTTGGAAGGGGGAGTGGGACGTAAACTCATGTTAGCGTTCTCTTTTCGCTAGGATTTCTTTTTCCTGTTGAGAAAGTTGATGATGAAGCTGAATCATGCCATACACTGGTGGTTTTTTGATGTATACGTTTACTCGTTAAAAGGCAGATGAGGACACAGGTTAGTGAGTTAATTTATCATAGGGAATCCGCCAATTTAAAATTGCTCTTTTATTTTGTAGATGTTGAAAACCCGTAAGAAAAAATTTCTGTCGTTTAAAAAAATGTGCTTTTTTTTAAGCCATCTATGCCTCTTCAGTATTTTTAATTCAATAACTTCAACATTTTAGCATGATAGGGAAACTGACTTTCTCTTATTATGCAGAGCGAGAGAAATGCAAGATAATACTCACAGAATAGTAAAGTGAATGACACCTCCTTTTCCCCTGAATAATTACTGTATTACTAGTGGAAGAAAAATGTTAGTTTAAAACATTTAATTTCTAAAGTCAGTGTCCAGTTTTATTTTCTCATTGTCATAAAATGAACAGTATAAGGTACTGTTGTCTGCTGTATCTTTGTAGTTTGCAATGTCTTGGAGTTCAAGCTGACGGACCTGCAGAATTGAAAAACTGGCTATTTTTAGTTATTAAACATCATAACATACTTTTCCCCAAGGATTTGGGTTCTTATACCAACAATATTCAGTCTGAGAAATAGAACCTGAAATGATGTGCATAGTTCATTCGTATTTTTATTTAAATCACTTAAATTGCTGATGCAGCTCATGGCAACTTGCTCTCATTTGTAACAAGGACTGAGTCTGAACTGATGGTGTGTAATATAAATTCCTATATGCCAGTTCTGGTAATATCCTGAACCGCTTAGCCCCCTTATCAGGTTAGCACTTTCTGCTTGTTTTTGTTTGGTGCCATATGTTGTTTCAGGCTTTGCCTGGTTGTTAGTGTTGACTTGTTAATACTGTTTTTTATTGCAGTTATATACCTGAAGTAAACGGGAGGAAAAAGTGGCAATGTCTTCTGATGTGTCAGAATATACTATTGGGGGAGTGAAGATTATATTCCCTTGCAAGGCTTACCCTTCACAACTTGCTATGATGAATGCTGTAAGCAGAATTTGTGTTAACATTTGCTAAACTAATAGCTTATGTTTTCAGAGCCTCCAATATCTTGAGAATTTCAGTTGTAACTTAACTTACTGTTCTCAGTGCTGTACAGTGATACCTGGCCCATGACTAGGGAGTGCTGAAGTACATTTGGATTTGTGAACGTTTATGCTAAGAAAGAAGTTATGTCTTCTGTAATATATACGATTATTTAACTAGATATACTGTAACAGAAATTTTACATAACTTTGCAAGTTTGTAAGGAGGGAATGATTTAGTATAACATCTATATTTTAAACAGAATGTGATATTTCAGTAAGTTTTCACTTTTTGGAGAGGTTTTTAAAAATGAATTATTACACTATACATTTAAACATTTTTAAACAGTTGTAACCATTTTTAAACACTTTTTCTCTGTGGGACAAATGGTTTGGTTGTCTGACAGATATTTTCAATGTTTTGTAAGACTAAAGAAAGCAAGGTAGCCCCATCAGGTATTGCTGTTAGCAGGTAAGTATTCCACAGCCTCCTGTAAGTGAACCCCCGAGCATTGCTAATGAGGCACGTTCCTCCTGAGAGAAATACAGCTAAGGCTTGTTGGCCTGTTGTTATTATTAAAGGGGGGTGGGGGGTTGTTTGATTGATTGGTTGTTTTGTTTGTTTGTTTGTTTGTTTTACAAGACAGCAGGTGTCCTGATCTATTTTTAGAAGTTATTTCTAGCTTAGTTAAAGACATCCTCTCTGGTTTTTTTTCTATTAATTCTGTTTTTGTTCTTGTTATTCTCCTTAAAGATTGTTAAGGGTTTAAATAACAGGCAACACTGTTTGTTGGAGAGCCCTACAGGAAGTGGCAAAAGCTTGGCATTACTTTGTTCTGCATTATCATGGCAGCAGTCTCTGTATGGTAAGTTGTCTTAGTGTCTGTTTGCCCAGTTTTTATTACCAAAATATATTATAATGAACTGTTGTTGTTTATCAGCCTTTAAACATTTGGTTTCAGGAATCTAACCAGGTCTTTGTCCACCATTATATATATTGCCTTACTGGCATCGTAGAACAGTAACGGCCAGTAATACTAAGCTGGATTTAGATATCTGTTACCGTAAGGGAATTGTATGGCTGTTGGAACTTTGAAAGAAAATACTTCTGGATTGTAGTCATGCAGATTGAATTGAAAAAGAGGGGTATTTTTCATTTCTGCGAGTTGTTACAGTTCTTTGCACTGCAGTTTTTCAAAGGGTGATGGTAGCTTGTTCAGACTTGGTAGAGGCACAAGGTTTGTAGCTGGTACCTAAACAAAAGCTTTCATCTTAACTGTTTTGAAGGTCTATTTCTCATGTATAGTCTTGAGTAGGTTTTAATGGAAGACAAATGACTGTGTCCTTTAGAGAAATCACTGCTTACATCTTCATGTGAAAAGGAAGACAGAAAGCCAGAGACCTCACCACCATGTCGCTGCACATGTCATTCCCAATCTAAGAGCAACGAGGCTGCAACAAGTGTGAATCATGGTGCTTCTAGTTCTTTTAATAATTATGAAACAGGAAGTTCTATAAAACCTGGAAGCCCGCTAACAAACACAGGTAACTTCATACATAGGCAGCTAAAAATCTGTCCTGGAAGTAAAATATGTAGGGAGTGATGTCAATTTTTTTGCTTTCAAGTCGGGGACTTTTTTTATGATCATAATAGCAGAGTACTACATGATTCTGCCCTGCATGGAAATGGTGGTTAATGGGTCTAAAAAGGTCTAATAATATTTCCTACATGTGTATTTATAGTAAATTCTATTTTTAAAATGTGGCCCTTATTTAATGCATTCCTAGTAGTGGACATACCTTTTGTTTTATTTTTAATTACAGAATGTAAGGAAAATGAAACGCTAGCTTCGAAATTGTCTGCCAAAAAAAGATTATCTCTGTGTGCCAATGAGAATGATGATTTTCAAGTAGACAGGAAAAGGATTCGTCCTTTAGAAACTGAGCAGCAGGTGAGCAAAAATTATTGGCCGTAAAATAATCCAGGCGTAGCTCAACAAAGCTGTCAAACACCAATCAACGTGTCAGAGAAGGGCATAGAGAATAGTTGAATCATGTCACAGTCATAGTTAAGATTGACAGGTTTTTGTTCATTTTTATTGTTGCTTGTTACAAAGGAGTCCATTGTTGCACTAAACTGTTCATAATACCATGTCCTAAATTATATCTTGCATATTTAAATACCTAATATCCCCCAAATATATTTACCTCCAGTTGATCTGTAATATTAAGTCAAAGTATGAGATTCTAGAGTTGAAAGGGCTCTTCCAAATATGTATTAGAAATACAAATAATACTGTGAATGTATGAGAGTTCTGTTTTATATCCTGTCAAGTGTAGTTATCTCTGGCCTAATATGTGGAGTACAATATTTCTGTAATGTTTGCATCTGTGTCAGTATTGGTATCACGTAACTTAGTACTTGTATTCCGATGTGCACTGTAAATAGCTTTTACATTGCTTTAGAGGATTGCTCAGATGGTTACTTTTGTGTAAGTTTTTAGATCAATATGGCTTGAATTTATTTCTTGTTTTAGTTATGGAAGTTTTCTGCTTGTATCTATATAGTACTGTAATGTCTATCAGTTTTGTAACAGTGGGAAATTAAAGAAGAAAAGCTCAGCAGTAATTACAGATTTTTTTGTTGTTGTTACTGAATTTTGTAATTAAAACTTTATAGCTTTTCCCAAATGATTTTAGTGTGGCTTGGATTTGGTTAAACTGTTAACGAATATTAGTGATGCACTGTGTTACTGAAACACACTCACTGGAAAACAGTTGAAACAAAATCACTGACTGCTAGTGTAAGCGCATACTTCTGTCCAGTGTATTTGAACACGGTACCTTTTTTTTCCCCTGGCAGGTTAGAAAACGTCATTGTTTTGCAAAAGGAGTGCAGCTAGTTGATGCTTTAGAAGTTTATCATCAGAGAAAAAATGGAGAGCTGATGGTTAACTCCGAAAAAAGTGTGAAAAACACTACTTTTTGTCCCAAAACAGTAAGTAATATAGTAATATCTTTTACATCAGGACTGTTAGTTTGAGAGCAATTAAAAAAAAAAAAATTACTGTAAAGAAATTATGCATTAAATGCAGCTTGTTAATATAGTTTCAGAAAACACTGTACCTTCGACTGCATTACAGTCTAATGTAAAGGTTCCCAAGTATGTAAGTTGCTTTAAAGTAATACATTGTCACTATCAATAGCGAGAACTCCAGTGGCTTTTACTCCTAATAGTGCTGTCTAACCAATGTGGTTTGCAAAGTGTAAATTATTTCTGTGAAAGGTGTTCTTCTAAACAGTGGGTTGAACTCTTTTACCATGGCTCCCCCGTAGCGCAGAATCTGGTGCAGCAATTCAGCCTGTAAACTTTCAATATGTGACAGCAATTGTACAGCAGATACAAATCTGTGTTATATTCCGGTTTATAGTAGATTTGTGACTTTATAGAGGAACTTGAAAGTAGGACCATAGAAATTAAGTGACATCACCGTTTGTAGATTTTGTTCAACATGCCATTCATTGTTTTGTGGCATATGTAGTAAATGAAAGACAGCATTTAATATTAACGTGTGCTTTTTAGACCTTAAAAAAGTATGGAGAAAGTTGGAGCTGATCATTACAATATACTATAACAAAAAATGAGTAATAAATATTGCACATGATTAAGAAGAAAAATCCTATGTGTTACTGTGATAGATTTACCTTTTGGGTTGGTTGGTTTGTTTTTTTTTTTTCCATTACCACTTTCCATAGCAGAAGTACAACATAAGAAGTTGAGATACAAATATGCACCTGTTTCTGCAGCTTTCTGCTAGGCATTTTCTGTATGTCTTGGTGTTTGAATCTTACTGATTTTACATAAAAGTTTGTTGAAGCAAAACCAGTAGAAGAAGAAATCTGAGGCAGTAGAGATGAATGTCAGATGCCAAATTACATTAGTGCTGTAGTTCCCATGAATGCTTATCAAAGGCTGTGACAGAATAGTTCTTGTCAATACTAAAATATAGGAGCACTCCATGAAATCATAAAATTGTATGTTTGAGACAAATATAAGAGAGGAAGGAGGTCTGACCTTTATTTCTTTCTTCAGTACAGATATCTACTTTCTTCTTTCAAAAGGTAAAGAACATCCTCCCATTCCAATATCTTTTTTTTTTTAATGTTCTATGGTAATACCCATCTTGTAGGTAACTCAGCTTCTAAGTACAGAGTTTTTATGTATGTTTGGAAATATGCTTGGTTTCAACAAGCATTTCAATTCTCTTTCCACCTCTTTCAACAGCACTTGGCTCTTTGTATGTCCTAAATTAGCTTCTATTTTAATCAGTGCATGTTTTAACTTCAGGAGCTGTTTTCCAGTATACCGTGCCTTTGTAAACACAAAAGAAGCCAAAAGCTTTGGTATTGCTTTAAGACTCTGGGAGCTAAATCTTTCTTGACAAAAGTGAATCTGTTCTAGGTCATTTGATGGGAAGTAATTTTTATTAGTTTTGGAGAGCTCCATAGATTTTTGAGGAGGATTTGAAATGCTTTGTGCTACTGAACTTCAATTGGTAGTTAGAAATACACAGGCCAGCAGAGTGTGCTGTTGATTTTCAAATAAAAAGACCGACCTTCCTTCCTTGATTGTAAAGTTTCCTTTGGTACTTTGGGTATCTGAAAAACTTGATTTACGACTTCTGGAAATTTCACGTAGTGAAGAAAACTGAAAATTTTTAGTATAGATCAACTAACTGTTAAAATACTGAATCATACTCACTGATTTTTTTAAGAAAACTCTTCATTTTTGTAACAGTAGTTGAGCTGTACATGTGTGTGTTATAATGTGCTATCCATGGGTCTGATTTTGCAGACAGGCGGTACAGAATACTATTCAAGGTTTCACCACTATACTGTTTACTACTTCTTTAGAAAGAAGCAACCTACAAAGAAGTGAAAGTGTTTATTTCTGTTAAAGTTTCTTTTTAAGAATGAAAGAATAAGGTGTTATTTTCCTGTGATGAACTTTTACTTGAGCAGACTGAGAACTTCTCTGGTATCAAGAAACAATTGCAGAAAGTTAAGGCCTTAGTTCTGTGGCTTAACTACATTAAGTTTAAGATGTAAAGAGCATCACAGCCTAGTCTGTTAGGTATAAAAATGCTGTTCTAGTGTAGCTTATGAAATAAAGTCAGCTGAGGTTGTGTTCAAAACTTACCATAATGGACTATGTATTTAGTATGATACAATAATGCAGTAAAAATATTTTCTTAATCAATGAGATAAACCTGCCTTTGTATAACTTGTGTTTTACTGTAGTCAATCCTGTGCTTAAAGCAAACTTAGTTTCTTGTCAAGTCCTTTTTATAGCCCAAGAGAGAGAATGGGTTGGTTGTTCTAAGAGCATGAGAGGTGCTGCCCAGCGTTGCTGCACGAGAAGAACACCGGTAGATCCTGTGGGTGAGGATCTTCTACCCAAGGTGACTGCCTGTTCTTAGCTGCTTTCAGTCCAGAGCCTGGGAATCCATTTCTGTCCTTCTGCTGTTAATTCTTGCAAAAGAGGGCAGTTCTAGTGTGAGTTTAGATGAGAAATTATACCCTTGTGGTACTCTCTTGATTACTTCTGTCAAAGCATACGGTCAGAGAAACTGGGGCAGCTGGGTTAAGGAATCCCCATTTATACTAGGTAAAAAAAGTAAACAGTAAATGGAGAGTAGTGTAACAAACACTTGGGGTATCAAAAAACAACTGTGAAAAGAATCTGTCTTAATGTGCTAGCCCATTGCAGTTTAACATATTGCTTACAACCTTCACAATGGAGTTTGAGTGACTTCTGTTACACATTCCAGGAGACTGGCAGCCTGTTACAATCAGGGTCTGGACTCCAGAATAGGCTAATTTACCGCGATGGGATGAAGAAAGTTGTGGATTTGTATTACACGCTCTCACCTGACACCGTATCTGATCCTTTTCCTGCTGATTGACATTTTGAATGAGCTCTTTGAAGCAAGTTCCAGCTTAATTAAAACGTTTGCTTGGTTAGCAGTGATCTGTGAAAGCCTGTGATAAATATTGAACTGGGTTCACCTGCTGGTTACTGTGAGAGGATAAACAGCTGCTTTGTGTACTTTAATCAAGAGGCTGCAGCAGCAGCAGAATACTGTGCTTTTTGAGAGCTTATAAAGGAATAGTTGAAAAGCTCTGGTAATGTCACTGCTGATATCTCACAAGATTGTGCTTGTGTGATATTTCACACAAGAGGTATTCACTGCTGTATCATTTAGATGGCTTTGTAACCAGGAAATGTAGATGAAGATATGAAGAACTCCTCTTACCTCTTTGTGTTTCAAAGATCATAGCCTCACTGTTTGTTTAGCTCTATTTTACACGTAGGACAGGTTGGTGGACTTGATTATTCCTTTTTTAATCGGACTTCCACTTTTTGCTATATAAATATTGATGTGATAGGCTGTTTTATCTACCCCTTGACAGAAGTAAAAACAAGCTGGATTAGCCTAAGGTCCATATAGTCTGGTATCTGATCTCTAACAGCATCTGTTACTGGATGTTTCTGATTAAATACTGCAGAAAGTAGAGGAGTATCTTTTTTTCCCCTCTCTCCCAAATGAAAATCTCTATCCCAGATTCAAACTGCTGAAAACAGTTTTAGTTCTGAAGCCAGAGGGTATCATGAAATAGTTGTCTATTGTCTTAATACTGATTATTTCTAGTCAGCACCCCCCCAAATCTTTCATAAATAAATTGAAACATTTTCTAATTTTATTATTGTTTAACCAGTATCTCTGTGTTATGAGTCTAAAAATTTGTACTTTGAGGCAACATGGCTATGGAAACTGCCATATTGGTGTTATCGCTTTGTTCAGCTGGAGAGTATTATCTTTCTTTTTGCTGTAGTAATGGGAGATTAACATCATGTTAGATTTTGCTATGTGATATCAACAGTAAATTCTTTTTATAGAAATATAGAATTAAAATAGCTTGTTTTTAATAAAATCTAAAGATGGCCAAACCATTTTCTAAAGGATAACAAAGAATTCAAGTGCAAATTGACATGCTTGAATAATGTGCAAGTAACATGAAGAACTCAACTTTTAAACTATGTTTTAACCATTTTCTTGAAGTTTCTCTTCATTATAAAGGACCTTCTATAAAGTTTTTTTTTATTTATTTATGTATTTTGGGCTAATGGTGTCTGTGGCTTTCAGAAATGTTATAACTACTGCAGGCAGTTTTATGCTCTTACTAGTTACTATAAAATCAGTCTGAGTTTACAACTTTCTCAATGTTGATTTTTTTTTTTAAACTTTTTTCAAAGTTAAAGGTAACATTTTAAAACTGGCTAAAGTGCTTCTTAAAGCCAGTATTATACCAATTTCAAACCTTTTAAGAAAAACTTTTAAGGCTACCTGTAAAATACTGTAATTTATAAGCCTTACACATAAGAACACTTTCTATTCTTTTCATAAAAAAGAAATATATCTTTTTTTTAAAACCCATCATAGAAGAGCCTTCTGTTCATGTTTTATGTATATATTTATTTGACCTGTATTTTCCTGTTGTTAAAACAACTTTTGCAAAATAGCTGCCCCATTGGTCCTAGTATTTTTCTGTTACTTTTATTTGGCAAACTAAATGTGAGGCTTAGCATTAGCAGTGAAGTATTAGTGGTATGTTATCATCATTGAATTCTGTGTATTCTTTTTACCTCTGAAAACTGAAACTGACATGAATTAAAAGATAAACATGTTCTTAAAGGCCCTACACAGTAACTGCTTCAGTTATATTAATTGTTAGCATGGTAATGTAGCTTTCATTATTTCAAAGAGCAAAATAGATGATAGAAATATCAAGGTATACTTTGCATTGCAGTTTTCTGTGTGAGTACAAACGGAGTTGAGTATTGCTACATATGTAACATATACCATATGTCAGCTGTTTCCTGCTTTGCTGTTGACAAGAGCCCCATTCATAACTCTTCTTTTTATCCTTTCAGTGAATAAGTAATTATTCAATATAGAAGGCAGGATATTTGGAACTGGCTATTTAATGTGGCAGCACACCGTAATGAAATCTGCTGTTACTGGCAACCTGAGAGGGGAATGTAACAATTCCAGCATGGGTGTAACTTTATCTGCTTTGAGGGCCTGTTTATTTGGCACATCAGTGAACCTTTTATCCCAGTGAGTGACAGCTCCAGAAGGGTTACATTTACATGCATTCTATCATGTATTGTAATATTTAATGGCGGACAAGGCTGAGTGGGACTAAGGGTAATGCGAACTTGCTTTTCCTCAGAGTGGAGACTAAAAGACAGCTTGATCCCCAGAATTGTGGTGTAACACACGGCATGACTTAGCATTTGTTTATAATGGATAATCTTACTGATTACAATTAGAAGGGGAGGGAGGAGTATTTGAGCAGGCAGCTACATGTTGTTACTTGCACTATCACCTGAAAACCAAATACAAACTCATTTACACTAGGAGAATCCATTTTTTTTTATGGGAGGTGTGTGTGGATGTGGTTACTCACAAGTTATTTGTTTTCTGTGTGTCTTTTCACACCAGTTATTACAATTTCATGACAGTTGTTCCAGTATTTTATATTATGAAACATGATGCTTCTCAAGAAGAAAAAAAATTGGCTTTTAACAAATAGGATTAGGTTCTATTTAGAATTATTCCCTATGTGTCTTTTATTCTCATAGTTACTAGATGGCCTTTGACATAATGGCATGGCAAACGTGTTTCTAATGGAGAGTGTATGACATAGTCTGTTTTATCTGCGAACAGATTTCATTAAACCATCTAGATTTCTTCTGCTTGCTTTAAGGAAAAATGTTCTCAGTATTTTAATTTGGGTGTCTGGTCCCAAGGTTTTATTCATCGAAGTAGCTGGACACTTCTTGTTCTGTAACAGCAGTGTTCTTAGGATGAAGCTTAAATGTGAGAAGTTTATTTGCATTATTCAGATGTGTAAATACTCCACTGGAATAATAATTCTTTCTACGATTGGGTTGTGATAAAGTTGTATCTAGTGATTGCTAGAAGTTTTTCAAGATTTTCAGGCTTGAGGACATGGTGTGTATGCTTTAACGTTTTTAAACTTTCTGCAGTTTGATAGGCCAACCTGGCAATTTAACAGGCTATCTTGAACTACCCCTATTTTCTAAATAAACCATAAGCAGATTTAGCATGTTCATCTTATAGTGGGATTTTGTTAATCTTTTTTTTGTCTTGGGTTGCAGTCTTCTGGCCCTTGCACTGAGTGTTCCTGTTCTTCTGGAAAAGAAACTGATAAAGATACTAGAAACACAAAGAAGAAAGAAAATGGAGATCGGTCATTTGTTCCCAAAATATTTTTTGGAACACGAACACACAAGCAAATATCCCAGATTACCAGAGAGTTGAAGAGAACAGCGTATTCCAGTGTCCCCATGACAATTCTTTCTAGCCGGGATTATACCTGTATTCATCCAGTGGTGTCTAGCAGTGGTAGTAACAGGAACGAAATGTGTGTGGAATTGCTGGAAGGAAAACATGTAAGTAATTTTGTTTCAGAAAATGAGCATTCATTTAAACATATTAAAATGAAAGGTAATTGAACAGTTGGAATGAGTAACATTTTTTACTCCTTTGTACTATGTTGGTTAAATGCCTCCTGGTAATTTGGTTTAAACTAAATATTAATTGTTAGAAAATGTTGATACATGGTATCAATACTGAAAAAATTTATGATGATAGGAATAATATTTATAACTGCTAGGTTAACGTTCTCAGTAATACTTATATTGTCTTTGGTTTTATAGAAGAAGAAGAAAGAAGTGTTCTTTGTTGCTGTACATTTTAGGAACATGGATTTGCCTGTTTTCTTTCTGATATTATGTGTTTTTCATTATTGTCTGACATAAAAAGTAGCTGTTAGAAATGTTTCCAGGAAATAAAGCGAAATGCACGTAACAACTTGGAGGTTTTAAGCTTACTTGGTTTTCATTATTTTATGTAACCGCTATCTGCACTTATTTGCTTTTAGGGCAAGTCCTGTCTTTACTATCACGGTGTTCATAAACTCAGTGAACACCATGCTCTACAGTCTGCACATAGGATGTATCAGGCTTGGGACATTGAAGATTTAGTGAGCCTGGGAAAGAAGCTTCGTGCCTGTGCATATTTTGCAGCCAGAGAACTCATGGTGGGCGCAGATATTGTATTTTGTCCTTACAATTATCTCCTTGACCCACAGATACGGGAGAGCGTAAGTATATTTGTGAGAAAGAGATTGCAATAACTGAAGTTAAATGGAAGTTAAAAAAGAACATAATGTTCAGTGGCTATGGTCAACTGAAATCCTATTTATATCCAAAATATTATCTACAAAGTAACTCCTGGGTTAAAGAATTTTTTTCTCTCTGCCCTCCCCCCACCCCACATTTCTGTATTCCAGGTAATGCTTCCGCTGGTCTCATACTCTAGCTGATCAGTCACATGGTTTTTTCAATCAGTGGAAAAGAAACCCTTGCAAACTTCACAGTTGTTTGGTTTATGGAAAGCGTAGTAGGTTCAGATTATAGTCATCCAGGCTGAGATAAGGCTTTCCCGCTCTCCCACCCCCATGTTATTTTCTGGGTTACTGCCATTGGATCAAAAAGCTGAAAACTTTCTGTTGCTTGCACTGTGATGCAGAACGTGCACTTTTTTTAACAGGATCCTGTTAGTTGCTGCTTCTTGTTAATGTCTTTCACTCTGTTTTACTAGATAATAATTTTCTTTTTTTAGATGGAAATTAACCTAAAAGGCCAAGTAGTCATTTTAGACGAAGCCCATAATATTGAGGACTGTGCTCGGGAGTCAGTGAGCTACAGTGTTACAGAAAGTCAACTAAGAGTTGCTCGAGAAGAGCTTGATTTCATGGTCAATAACAACATCAGACAGAAGGATCATGAGCCCCTACGGGCTGTGTGCTGCTCTTTGACCAAGTAAGGCAACTCTTTTTAATTCCATTATATCAATTAGTATTTTTAAAATTTACGTTTAGATTCCTTTCACTGATGCAATTTACTGGTTATGACGTTGCATCAGATAAAATGCAACAGAGGTATACTTCAAACGACGCAGTCACCTGATTTGGGTTCATTTGAGGAATCCAGAGGGTTTTGAGCTATTTAAAAAAATTACTCGTCTTGAAGGGAAGCATTGAAATTCTGTTTTGAAAAGTATGTTATGCTCTTGAATGATGTGCTGTATGAAGCTCTGTATGAAAATTTTACCAAAGATAAATCGTTCTTATCTTTCACATGCTTCTGTTTGCTTATTTAACAAATATTAATAGCATTATTTTGTCAGAGCATTAATTAGCTGACATTTATAAAATGCTTTCAGAGCCTTGGACAGGAAGTGTTGGGAACAGGTTGGAATCAGATTGGAATCTGATTGGAATCTATTTGGAACAGATTCTTCATAGTTGGAAGTGAATTTATCAGTCATGCCCTTTGTTATCCCTGTGAAACAACTCAAACTTGAGCAAAGAGATAAGGATCTGAAAAATTGGAGTACATGCAAATTCTCAGAAGAGACTTGTTGAAGTCTTTAGAGAATTCAGGTAGCAAACTCTTTGCACAGAGCATGCACTATCCTCTTTGAGTTTCTGATTATTCTCAGGCAAAAGATGTCCAAACACCTAATTATTGATCATTCTTTCTCCCTGGACTATGTTAGTAGAATGTGGTTTTGATTATTTGCTTTTGTACTGAAATTGAAATCAAGGATGTGCTGAATCTTTTAATATCTGCCTTGTTGGAACACAAGCATTGTGGAGTTCAGTGGATAGAGAAATATGGATGATTGAGGGAGTGGTTTTGAAAGCAAGAGTTGATCAGTAAGGCAGAAAGAAGCTGAAAAAATACAAAATGTTCTGCTCTGCTCTACTTCTTTCTGCCCGCGTACCCATAAAGGAAAAGGAAGTAGGAGCTAAAAAGAAGGTATAACCCAGAAACTATGGGGACAGAGTTGGAAGGGGAGGACCTGAGCAGAAGTTAAAAATCATGAGAGGGGATGGAACAGAGGCAAATGGGCTGGGGGCAGAAGCTCAGGAAGGAGGGAAACAAACAAGAGGTCAAGGGCCAAGAGTGTTTTGGGTGGAGTGGGAACATGAGAAAGTTGAAACAACGTCAGAAGAGTCTGTCACCACTAGAGAATTTGGAATTCAGCTCTGTAGCTCTTAATTTTTGAACATTTCTTTTGAGGGATCCAGGAACTGAAAGAGTTCAGAAACGCACTGCTAATGAAACCTTGAACAACTAAGTCAGCAGAGTAAAAGTGAATAATGGTACAAGTGTCTTTGAAGTTAACTGAACTCTGATTCAGTGCATGTCAAATCATCATTTTGTTGCATTAGTGGTTGGTGAAATAGACTTCAGGATACACTACAGCAAGTATTTCACCATTTTTCCTATCTTTTCTCTATTCGAGAGTTAATGTTTATGTGTCACAGAGACAAGTGACTTCTGTTTTTCTTTTCTGCAGAAGCTAATTCTCCTACCTGGGATATTTCAAATGTTAAATTTTAGTAAAAGATGAGAACAGCATGGCTGGAGATTTGATTGCCTTGAGCTTTTTAACCTTATCAGAAAAACTAAGGTTGATTGTCTTGGCAAATCTGCCAACAGCATGAAAACCAGTTGTTGGAAAGCAGAAGACTGGGTGTAAATGGCCAGTAATTGGTAAAATGCTGTTGCATAGTGACATGGCTTTGCCAAATGCATGGGTAATTAGAAAAATCTTCTTTCAGTTATAAAGATCCTGGGCCCTCATTCCAGAAAGCACTTAAACATGGGCTTAGTGCCACAGAGGTGCTAAAATGACCTTTCTGAGGAATTTGAAGATACACCAATAGAGGTATAGTGGCAAGCTTTTCTGATGAGATGCAGATTAACCGGGACAAATTACTTTGTTCAATGGAGTAAGCTGTATCAACAATGGGATTTTCTGGTAGGGAGGGAAGGAGCAAATATACTTTCTTGAATTGGAGGCATGTTTCTAACATTTGTTAAATCTTTTCCTGAAAATACTGTATACACCAATTTTCACTTCAAAACCATAGATATCTTTTTGGGAATCAAGCTAATTTTATTTATGCTTACTGCTTTACTCTAAAAATAAATTAACAGGTATTTCAAGTAAATGCTTTAACGTTAGATTTAATTGGATGGATTTTATTCTAGAACTTGGGGTTTTTATGATGTTTTAATATTAGGAAGGTTGTTGTGTTAAGTTTGTATTTGCATTCATAGCACGATCGTGAAGGTGTTTGAAGTTCATAACAGGGAAACAGAAGTGTTACATTTTCTGAAATGTTTTATCTGTTGTAAATCTGTTTCATTTCTGTCATAGTGGCCTCTTCCTAATTTTAGCTCCAGGTCTTTTTGATGTTACATTTGAGGAAATGGGGCAGAGTACTACACTGGTGAAGTTGTGCCTGCGTTAGTGATCATCATTCCTTAATAAGATAAAGCAAATTATAGCCAAAAAAGTGATTGTCATGGTGGTATTTATGGGTTTTTGTTTGCATTTAACCTGGCAAAAGGAAAGGTTTTTAAATTGTTCCATTGATCAGATTATTTGCAGTGGCAGGACAGGAAATCTGGAACTGAAACAGTCACTAAGCCTTGTTGCTTTAGTCGATAGTGATTAACTGATTTTACAGATAAATATTTTGAACTGTTGTAGAAATGACAGCTGTCTTTCCGATGCTTCCTGCTGGTTGATGAAACAGACAGCTTCGGCATTTTCTGATAGGAGGAAGCCTGCCTACTTTTCTAGATGGAGGGAAGATCTTGTAATACTGTAGGGATGATGAAGGACACATTCAGTTAGAGAAAATTTTAGCTCTGCCACAAATGAGATAATCTGCATGTTTAGATCATGTTTTTAGGAAGTCCTATCACATTTTGCCTTGTCAGTACAATTTATAATTCTGCTTAATTTTCAAGTTGTAGCAGAGTTACAAATACCTGTAGGTAGGCTAAGGTATGTGCTTTTTATTGCCCTACCTTTTCTTACTGTGTATAAATAAGTACTCATTTCTGTATAAATATTATAAGTACTCATTTCATGCCTCAAGATTTGTTCTTAATAGGAAAGCCTGCAATTGACAGGGGTGATAAGCCAACTTGCATCAGTTAGAGTAATAATGAGTGGCTTTAAAAGTACAGCAGAAATCTTTCTTAAATGAGTCTGACGTTATATCATAAGAACAGATTATATTTTAATCCTTTTTCTTTATTGTAAAGATATATGATGATAAAATAGAACGTATAGGGACAAGTTTTTCTCTCACTTCAATAAGCTGCATCAAGAGCAGTTCCATAGAAGTTGGTTCAACAGTGAAAAACTGGCATAAGGAAAAGCAGAGTCTCTCCACTCAGATGTAGTAAAATATTTATCATCATCATAGAAGTCTGGTACAATTTTTGAAGTTTGGTTTGGTTTGTACCTGCAAAGTATTTCTAATTCTCTAAAATTAATGCTGAAATTATTTCTGATTTTTCCCTTTTTACAGCTGGTTACAGGAGAGCTCTAGTCAACTAGTAGAAAGAGGGTATGAAACTTCCTGTAAGGTTTGGAGCGGAAAAGAAATGCTCACCATTTTGTACAAAATGGGAATAACTGGTATTACTTTTCCCATTTTACAGGTAATGTTGTATGCCATATAAATGAGTACCAGAGTGCATAATATTGATGATGTTAAGCATCTTAAAATGTACATAAGTTAAATACTAACAGATCTTTTAATTTACTGCAATACTGAAAAGCTGTCTGAAAATGATACATGATGAAAACCAGGAGTAATCCACTTGAGCTACTGGAATTTGTAGAGAATCAATGTTTTAAAGGATATAATTGATCATGTACAATTATTTAAATTGAACCACTGAGAGTCAGTGATAGTTTTGTCTGTTCTGTCCATCTGCATTTTTATTGACTGTTGAAATGTATTTACCCTATTTTCAAGTTTCTCTCTCCTTTCTGTGTAAGCTGTATGTTAAATGCATTGTTACTTTTCCTTTCCAATTCAGTCTGACTTTATAGCTATCTTAGGTGAACTTTTAAACCAGTGTGCTGATAGTCTTGTATCTGTATTAGTTTTGGTTCTGAGAAGACACTTAGAATGTTGTTGATGTGGAATTTGTTTGCTTCTTATAGAAACATCTTGCTACTGTCCTGGAAAAAGAAGAAAAAATATCAGTGTTCGGTAAAGAGGAACTTATTGAGATACCAGTTGTGAGCCCTGCCACTCAGATTGTGCTGAAAGGGTTATTCATGGTTCTTTTATGTCTTTTTAAAGATAATGGCAGGTCAGTGTAAATACATAGCCCAAGCTGTGTGGTGGTATTTAATTGAGCTGCTCTGCCAAACTGCCTCTTTCATTTGTGAACACCTCAGGTATGGTGTCTGGCTTCTGAGCAAAACTAACATTTCGGAAAGCTTTGGAAAATCTATTTATGTGGAAAGAATTTAAATACTACCAAATTATTTTTTCATTCATAAATGAATTCAAATATTGAAGAAACTTATTTGAAGGTTAGGTGTAAATTTTCTTGATGTGTTGCCAAGTTAAATATGCATGGGTTTTGATTTTCTACATAGCACTTATTGTTTGACTGCCTTGATATCTTGACTACTAATGCCAGCCAGCAGTTACTAAAAATTTCTGATTTAAACCTTATTTTTAAGTATTAATTATTGTAAAGTTTCACTGTTTTTTCAGAAAGTATAAAATTATTTTTTTATACTTAAATTGTAAATGAATTGTAGCAACCCTGTCTTTGCTTTGTACAAGCTTAATGCTTACAGTTTGGTTGCTTAAATGTAGTTTTTATTGATATTTCTATATCTCTATATAGGTATGCAGATGACTACAGAGTTGCTCTACAACAAACTTATGCTTGGATGAATGAAAACCAACTTGATGTTTCAGATACAAGTGCCTTCTTTACACGGCCCAAGCATAAAAGGAGTTTGCGGCAGAAAACTGTAGTCCGCATGCTTAATTTCTGGTGCTTGAATCCTGCTGTGGTAAGCTGAGTGTGAAGTAGGTGGCCTTAAGTAATTTGAGTGATAACAAATACATACAAGACCTTAAAGTGATTGTACTGATTTTCTAAATTCCTTCTTTTCTTTCTGCAACCTAGGCTTTTTCAGACTTAAGTGATGTTAGAACAATTGTTCTGACATCTGGGACACTCTCTCCAATGGATTCATTTTCTTCAGAGCTTGGTGTGAAGTTTTCTATTCAGTTGGAGGCAAATCACATTATTCAGAAGTCACAGGTAAACTTTTGCATCATTGTTCCCTCTCCTGAGGTGTAATTCTGGCCATTGTAAAAGAAACAATAACTTGCAAATAAAAATTATGACAAACCCATTCCGTAAGTAAAAAGAAATGTACAGAACAGACTACTGCTTGGATTAATGCAATTGTAAAGTCAATTTTCAAATTAAAAAAGGGGCAATTTTTAGACACGTACTCCTCTGGAAAAGTTGAAGTCATGCTATTTTGGTAGTAGCCATCTTGTATATCAGTTATTGCACTTTCTGTTTTTAAGTACTGGAATTAATTTGTTTAGAAATATTTCAATATTTTCCTTCACACTTAAAATTTCATTATTGAATCTAATGTGATTTAATACAGTTTGTGCCATGTATTTTAGAATTAACTTTTATAATACGAATTACACCAGGTTTGGGTTGGCACCATTGGAGCAGGCCCTAATGGTCGGAAGTTGTGTGCCACGTTCCAGCATACAGAGACCTTTGAGTTCCAAGATGAGGTGGGAGCACTTCTGCTTTCAGTGTGTCAAACAGTTGGCCAAGGAATTTTGTGCTTTTTGCCATCCTATAAGGTAAGGAAATCTTAATTCATGTTCTTCCCTGAAACCACACACACTCTATTTGAAAATGTCCTGTGTAATCTTTTTGCTTTATGCATCAACATATATAAATGTTTATAAAATAAATATATTGTAATAATACATTGCGATTATATTGTAATTTCTAGGATCTCATATTGGCTGGCATATGAGTTTGTTTTCATGAAAAAACATGTTCATATTTGTGTTCAACAGATGTCTGTATCTTAGTTAGAGTACAATTGTTTCAATTAGTTTTACCAAAAAAAGCCACACTGATCTCTAGTTTTTTCTTAAATTTTTTCCTTGAATGTTTTGAAATTCTTTTTAAAAAATCTCATCCATATAATCACACATCATGAAAGGAAACTTTATGTGTATAATTCAGCGGCAAGAATGCCTTTGCATGTTCTTTGTATGCTATTTGAATGCAGTATTCATCCAGTTAATGTCTTCTTTCCTTGTTTCTTGTTCCATTTCACTGCATTGGAGATTCTAGTATATTTTTCCTTAGTCCGGGGAATTGCTCACTGGCATTGGCTGAAAGGAATCAAATTTCTCAATTTCAAACTATGTAATATCTAATGTCACTGACAACAGATATCTAATTATGGTTAATCTGTACCTCACAGTAGTTCTGCTTTCTTCTCTATTAGTTCTTACTGTTATTTTTGGTCAGCTCTGAGGAACAGGAATATAAACCTGCAATTCTGTAATTCATGCCCATTTTTCTTGTAATGCTTGCAAGAGTGTGATTTTTTTTTTTTCATTGTAAAAGATCATTTATGATTTAAAAAAATCCTCTCAACAAACAAAACAAAAACCTCTCAAAAAACCAAACCCCCCCAAATCCTACCAAATGGAACAAAAACCCCAGCATATGGAAATAAAGGTTTCAGACCATTTCCCTTATCTCTAAAGTTCCTTAATAGAGAATACTTTAAAAAATGAAATAGAAACGATTTCTTCATTTTTACAAACCTTCATGTTAGCTTTTCTATTTAACTGAAGAGGCTACAAAGCAAGGGGTTTTTCTTCCCTGGGTGTCTATAAAGAATTGCAGTCATCAGTGCAATTACTGACAGTAACCATTAGGTGACCACATTAGACCAGGTAATGTACAGTCACTGAAAAAAGCAGATTATTGGCTATAAATTTATTTAACCTAGCTCACAAAACTATGCACTTATATGCAAAGTTAATGATCTGAAAATAGATTTTGCATTCAATTTATTTAAGAATTTAAATGGGAGCGTATTTCAGTTTTCAGTATCATCACTTTTCTTTTACTAAAGTGTATAATGTTGAACTGTATGTGATAGTTGATCTTATATATACAGACCTGACAAATATTTATGTAAGTTTTTGAGAATAGTAATCTGAATTGAAAGTATAAAGAGACTTTGTAATGACATTTAATAAAGAAGGAAAGAGATTGCTGGACAGCTCTGGTACCCTTCCCCCTCTCACTGCCCTTATGTTTTACTGAAAGGTCATCTAGCTAAACGCGTTGTGTTTTGTTTTTTTTTTTTCCTTTGTGGGAACACTTCCGTGATCCTAGCAAAAATATTGATAAATATAAATTGCAGACAATTGAAGGATGATATTTTAAAATGACATTGCCAATATTTTTCTACAGATGCCCTTTCTCATTCTACTTCTTTTATTCTGGATTGAGTTGCCTTTAATTCTGAGATTAATATGTTGAAAACACAGAATAATGTAAGCATAAGCATATTAGTACAGGGAAAACAAGGTATTTTTCTTTCATCATCATACAGAATATTGCTTACCTGCACATTTGCATTTCAAAACTGATTTTCAGAGATTTTCATGGGGAAATTGCTATGTCTCTTTAAAATACAGCAGCTTCTAAAGAAACTGCTCAAGGCTATCAAGATCTGATTAATGTATATGGTTGTGTACCTCACTAACTATTATGAGTTAAGCAGGTTTTTTGAGGGCTCAACCTGTTTTATGAATTGGAGTTTCAACTTTGGAATAAGTGAAAAATAAAGTCTTTTTAAATGTCTGGAAGGCTGAGGGCAATGCTCTGAATTTTGAGTACCATCTATCCAGGTAATTTGATGGAGCTTGAATTTAGGCATGTACATTGGATTTCAGTTTGATTGCACTTTACAGATGCATTTTTCAGTGCAATATTCTCTTTCAGTTTTAAGAATTTGTGGCTCAGCAATGATGTCCTTTGCTCTGCACCTCTGACAGATGCTTCTTGGATAGCTCGCTCTGTTTCAGTACCTCGCTTTCAGCACTCATGCTGCACATTTTTACCTGTTTGCCCGAAACCTCTTTGACAATTATCCCTAATTATTTTGCTTTGTAAATAAATTTAATTTTCTTTTTCTGGAAAGCCCAGAATTTAGTTTAACTCAGGTAGTAAATCGTATGTTACTTTCCATGTTTATATATAAGGAGAGTGCTTAGAGAGAGAAATAACATCTTACTGCACTTTCATTCATTTCCGTTCACTTTGAATTTCATAGACTTTAGTTCACTTTAATAAAATATAGGTATATGTTCTTTTTTGTTGTAAGAATGGTAAATCAATGCTTTTTGACCTCAGTTTATGGGAACAGAAAGAATGGAAGGTCTAACACCTGCCACGGGAAGCAGAAGCTGAGAAGCCTGCCTGACACAGTTTGTGGTGAACAATGTTGGGACCCTAGAGCTAGCACCCAAGCAGTGTTCTCTTACTGCTTGTCCTGTTACTCAGAACTTCATTACGCTATGTTGGAAATAAAATAAATTTATGGCAGAAATAGAATGAATAATACCATTTGAACTTCCCATTATGGAATTTAAGGGGCCTTTATGAGTACTATTTATTTCTCTATATTTTGTCTGGAATTTCAGGTTGCTTTGTATACATTAAAGAAGTAGTCTACCAATACTTGGTGAAAATGATGACCCCTGTATTCGTGTTAGAAGTGGAAAAAACAAACTCTGGCAGAAGTGTAGTGATTTGTTTCAGACTTCTGAAGTGTTTCATAGAAAATATATCTCGTACTCACCTAGAAGATATCAACCTACTAGAAAGTTTCCATGTGCAAATAAATAAGAGGGCAAGTAAAACTTCTAAATGTCACCACATTAACCTAATCATAAAATGAGAAAACTGGATGCTGCTTATAGAACGTCCGAGATAAATGTTATGTCAGCAGAGTATGTTGCATAGGAGCTAGCATTGTAGCCACATACTCCTTCCAGTGATAATGCGTTCAAAAAGCATCCATTAATGGCTTGCATTTTTCTCTATTAGCGTTTCTTCAGGTAGATTATTTCCTGGGAGATTCTAGATTTCTTTGAAGAAGCTGTCTGCTGCCAGGAAGAGGTAGTAGTCACTTGTCTATATTTTGTTCTGGAGTGCCCCTTACAACAAGATGTTTATAATCAGTAGAATGTTATTCAACTGTTTTGTAAAGAATTTAAAGTCCACAACATTTTAAGCCTGCATCCTTTCCTAATGATAAGTTTAAGAAAATACTTTGTCAGGCTGAGAAGGTACTTTCCAAAGACCTTTTTACCTAATGTATGAACTGCTGTTACTGCAAAAAAATTATGAAATAAAAATAATTCGCCTGTTATATTCCTCTGTGCCCCTCCATCCCCTGTTTTGTTTGTTTTGTTTTGGGGTTTTTTTTTCAATCAAAGCAGCTGTAGCAGAAAGAGCTCAGTGCAGTTTTGTGGGAAAAGTCTGCCACCCTGTTATCTCTGTGTAATTTGGAATTAACTACATCCAATGTGAATACGAAAAAAGCAATAGTAGAGAAACTTCCCTTTATCTTAATCAGGTATTTGAATAAACATATTTTTCATTGAAGAGTGACTGTTTAAAATATACAGATAGCAAATATTTGAGGTTAATAATGCAATGGAGGAAAATATATGGATGAGAAGAAAACAATGCATCAGATATACATCTGCACATTTGATAGGTGTCTTTTTATGTTATGAACAGCTGTGATGCCATGTTTCATGACTGAGATAATCTACAATAACATATAAATTTTTATTGTCATTATCAGAGTTCTGGCACATTGACTTTTTTTTTTTAAAATAATCTGAATCTTAACATTTACTAAATTGCAAACCTAATCATTTTTAGGGCTACTAAAACTGGTGATACTATGCAACAAAAATGCATTTATGTGAAAATCAGTAGCAACTCCAGCAAAAACACTCTATAAAAAAGAATATCAGAAGGTGAAAAGATTACTCAGAAATCTAAGATGCTTTTAAACAAGATTAAGATAAGGACCATTAGGGTTCATGTTGCCGACCTGTCTGCATTAAGATATATCTTGCCTGGTGCCTGCATCTTAGATGATTCATTCAATATGTGTCATATCAAAGTCAAGGTATCCAGCAGGGAGAAAAATGCTAATGTTTATAAATTTTAGTGGTAATCCATCATGATGAATTAACTGACCTTTCTCTAGTAGCTTTTTTTACAAAATAAGCTTTGGACAATAATGTTAATGTTGGTGTTTTGGTTGGGTTTGGTGTTTTGGTTTCTTTTTTTTTCTGTGAGGCATTGTTGGTTAATTTGTATCTGCTAATTGTTGAGCCGTAACTTGGAAGTAAAATTTTTAAAATAACATAGCTGTTCAAAAGGGTTTGAATGACTGTTTTCAACAGTAAAGCTTATGAACTGGTAAGTATTCTTTGCTTGAGAGTCCAAGTTTGTTTACTACTTTTTTTTTTCTTTCTCCTACATCTTCAAGATGTAGTGTTCTCCATTGATTGAGATTAATCATATTTCTTTTGTATCTGCTTTCCTTTACAAAGCTTTAACTTTTGAGGTCAAATATCAGTATTACTCAGTAGTTGCACAGTGTTGCTGTGTATTTTGCATTATACTGTATCAAATAGTTTTGTAGAGGGAAATGTCTTGGAAAAATGAAGAGAATTTCAAGAAATACTAGCCTTAAAAGATAGAAACAGTAACTGCTTTGTTGTCTGTCTCGTGAACCTCTTAGAAGTGGCTGAATCATCTAAATCTACATTTTAAAAATTATTTGCTATATTCTCTGTGAAGTATTTGTTTCCAAATGTCTGTAAAATAGATGCGCTTTTTTTTTTTCATACCAGTTGTGTTACTGTTTTAAAATGCAGGTGACCATTGTTTGAGGTTTACAGCTATGGTGCTATATGAATTTTACCTCTAATGAGTAGTTAATTACAAAAGTAGTGAAGATAATAGAAAAGGAAAAGAAAACGAATGCAGAATTTTTAAGTGTTTCTTATATTGCATGAACATTTATTCTTTTTGTATGTATAACTTCCAGCAAATTAATGTTTTTAGGAGAAATTAGTGGAGAATAATGAAAAAGTAGCAAGACTTTCTTACAACTAAACAGTAACTGCTGGAAAATTGTTGAACTGTCTAGAGTTTTTGCTGTGTACTACAATGGTTCCAAGGGCTATGGAAGAGTAACTCACAAATACTGCGTTGGAACAAAGTGGTCTAAGGCATTTGTTTCCTAGAGCACTTTTCTTGTGGATGACCTTTTTTTCAGACTGACTTATTTCTAGTAAAGTTAGTTGGTATATCCTAAAGAACGTTCTCATACATCCTATATTAAGGGGTGGTTTTGAGTTTTGTTCCTGTTCACCAGCTCTTCACTGGGGAGCTGGAATTGAGGTAGAAAACAACAGAACAGACAAGGTAAAAAAGGAAACAGGAATTACAAGGCTAATTGAAAGCACTGTTCCATTATTGAAGTAGCACTTTGGTAACTAAGGGTATAATTTAAAAGCAACCAAAACCACAAGAAAATCTTTTTTAAGTCACTTTATCACAGATGCTATTGCACTTGAGGTTTAAATATAAGGGTAAATATTTGCAATACAGTCAGCTCTAACAACAGTTAGTTGTTACTTTTCCATGCAAGTATGTCACGAGTTTTATGTACAATAAATCTGAGACCAAACTATTCAATATCCAATCTTGAATACATCTGGCAGTCTCAATCCTACTGCTAATGAACAAATACCCTTCATCGTAAGTTGGCATTGCCGTGTGCTATGTTAGTTAGGAAGGCGGAGCTATTAACAGGTAGATACAGACCAATTAATGCTGCATTGCATTTGCTGTTTTCCTTGAGACTTTTGGGGTAAGGTTATAATGATACATACATAGTAACTTTTGTCACTTGCAAAAAATAAATGCTGAATTTCACATTCGAATTTCCATGTATCTCATAATTTTAAGAGCTGCTAGTTCGGAGTTTAAGTTCTGTCAATTGCATCCCATTTTCCTGTTCGCTTGGCTGATCATGTTTTCTTCAGTGAGAACAGACAGGATTGGGTGACAGCAAATCCATTTGGACTAGAACACCTCTGTTTATTGTCTTGGCTCCCTTTCCATGTTTAAGGTATCAACCAGAGCTGTAGTGAAGTTGCAGACAAGCGCTGTTTACCATTCTGTTGACAAAGTGTTCTTGGCAGTATTACACAACTTTAGGCAAGCAGGCCTTAACAATACTAATTAACTCTGTGAGCAGTGTAGAGCATGGCAATAGGTCTAACTTGTGCTGTTTTCGGACAGACTCAGAATCTTCAGGTTCAGTCTAGGTAGTTATTTGGAATAAACAGGAGGGACCTCACTTTAACCTCTGACTATGGCACTCTTCTGCCATTGCACAGCAATGTGTCTGCATTGGATGTGAGCCTGAGTCCTTGAATACACTGTCTCCTGGCCTGGACATAAATGTGCCACCCCTATATATGACAGGCTGAGGGAGGGATACAGTTTCAGTATTGGTTCTGAATGTCTGGCTCTTTTTAGTTGAAGACAGACCCCTTTTCTTAGTGAGATTTGTGTGAGGTTGGTAGAAATTCTTTTTTTTAAGAAGTCTATGTCAGAGTGGCAGAAAACTAATTGGTCATAACACTGAAAAAAGAACAGAATGTTTTCATTTCTAAAACTTTCCTGAAACAGTTTTGTAAATAAATTGTAAGAAACCCATTTTTTTCTACCATCAATAAAAAAACCCAACACTGCCTTCAGACAACTTTTACTTATTTAATAAATTACTTCAATAAATTTACAAAAGATGGTAGTCTGTTTAGCCAGGCCTATTAAAAGCATTAAGATTCAAGCACTGGCTGTTAAAATGAGTAAATGGCAATATCACAAAGTTAAACAAATGCCAAAAAACATTTTCCAGAGTACTGGGATTGTAACAATACCATTAATGAGGGCAAAGAGGTTTTAATGCAATTTGCACATTCTAAAGTTTCAAAAAGAGGTTTTGAGTTAGTGCATTATTAATGTTCTGAACATCTGGAACTATGTAAGAGCCATAGACATTGAGCAAGTGCAGGGTTTCCCCACTAGGTCTGATGCTGACTGATTTCCTCCCTAGCGAAAAGCTTGTTTTAAGAAGTTTGAGACAGTAAAATGACAATATCCAGATAAGAGATAAACATTCCACAGTGTCTTTTTGCTTGTAATGTATATGGAGGAAAAATTGGAAACCATTAGGTTTGTGCAGTTAAAAGGTGTATTTGAAATTAAATAGGAAAATAGTTATTTGCACCACAGATGGTTGCTCTGTGGTGCAGTCGCACTGATTGCAGAGTGCTTATGTGAGGGATTGCCTAGTAACATCAGGTGCGTTCCGTAAGTTTGCTTAAATGTTTTCTGTTAGGTGTGTTTAGGTATAATAAGCAGGGATAAATGCTTTATCAAGAGTAATATTCTCCTCGATATTCCTGTTGGCAGCTGTAGGAGTATTTTGAGGAAGAGATTTACTCCTATGTGTAAATATTTGCAGGATGTAGGGATCTGTTCACACCAAGTACGTTTTATGACACAAATTTGTTCTTTGAAGTTACATACGCATTAACTTTCTGCATAATTTTAATGTTAGAGAATGTAATTTACACTGTTACAGCTTTAAAATGATACAGGAAACAGAAGGTTTCAATGTATCATCTAGTTTTAGATGCTTTAACTATAGCTAATACCCAACATCACGTTCATTGGGATGAAAAGAAAGGAGGCCTTTAAACAGGCTGGCATATCAGGGGTAAGTTATGAAATAATTGTAAATTAATAATGATACTCACTTTCTGCACAGCATTTGCTTTCTGCTCTCAAGGGAAAGGCATTCTCTTACTCCAGAAGCCTTAGTTGTTTGAGTCAAACAGCTGCAATGGTGCTATTACAGTGTGTAAGAAACCCTAAAAACAAGAAAAGACTTTAGGGAATAGAATTCTGTCATCCTTGCTATCTCAAATTATGTGCAAGTACCTAACAATAAAAGTAGAGCAAAATGATGGAAGAGTAATTAAACAACACGTGAGAAGCACTCTGTGTCTCTTTCCTGGCACTAACGACTCTGTGCAATGCTCCCTGGAAGTCACTGGCGATTTTTTAGTGACTGCAGAGGGCTGAGGTAGGGCTCGTGACACTGAAGTGACCCTTTGGGGTTGGTTTTCTTTTTCTTTGAATAGAAAGGCTTATTGCCAGACATTGCTGTGTCTTTTGCCTTACTCTGCTGAAAATCTTAGTAAAGTGATTTCTGTCTGTTGCGGCATAATTTTGGGAAAATGTCATCTAAAAAAGCCAAATTCTAATGACTCAAAAACTATGCATTTCAGCATTTGTACCTAATAATTGTAAATGGAATTTTGTTTTACTTGTTGTCCACTATTGTTTCTTCATTGATTGTTTTTCACTCTTACTCTGCACTGGTAGTTTTCTTTCTGATCTTTATCTCAGCTTCTTCATGTTTTATGGGTTTTTTTGCTCCCATTAATCATATACAATATCTACCTTCTATTTTTTTCATCATTTAAACATTTAAATGTCTGTAATATAAACTGTCTAGCTATTGGGGCCCTCACATTCATCCAAAAGAACAATTTTCAGGCTTGGTGTACATTATCTGAGGTGTCTTCTGAGAGCTCCAATGGCTCCTGTAAATCTTAATGTGATTTCTGAAGTCTACCATTTCGGTTTTTCCCATTGACTTGGGGATAGCGAAGACATGCATGTAAAAATCACTGTGTGTGATGGAAGATTTCAACCATTCCATCACAATGCTCTTTTCTTTGCCTCGGGCAGTGAAGGCTATTGTGGTGGTATCGGTTCAAATAGAGAAGAACAGTAGCAGAAGGAATAGTGAAGTTCGTACAAAAAGAATTAGAAGGTTTTCTATAAACAGGTATATAATCTTTATCCTCAAATTATGCTGGCAAGCTTCCTTCTTTCATGCCATCAGTTCAATCAAGTTATTCTGCCAAACTAAATTTGAAGATGGAGCTGGCACTTCACACCCTGGCAAGATCATTTCTTGTGTAATGATAGAGGCTACAGCAAACATATTTCCTTGAAATAAGAAAGCCAGAATAGTGCTGAATTATGCTCCAAAGGAATAATTGAAGTCCTGTATAGCTGAAGTTCTCCTAAACTTTTAAAGCTAATGCTTGTTTTATTACAAAGATTTATTAGAATGTTTTCACTTAAATTTTTTAACCTCTTGAGTTGTTTGGGTTTTGGCATTTTTGGTGGTTGTTTTTTTTCCCCACTGCTTGGTTACTGATGGCTTATTTCAGTTTTGACCATCCACATGTGTTACGCACAAAGCAGGCCAAGTAAAATGTTGGGCTACATCAAAGATAAAATTTTATCTTTGGGGGGTGATAACTGACAATCTGAATAGGTGCACAATACATGTTTTCTTTCTTAAATAGTATGACAGGATCCTGGATATATGCACTGGTTATAGAGTAATTTTCCTGGTTTCTGGGAAATAAGAGACAATCCAAACATTAGATATGCTTAGAGAAGTTAGAGGAGATGATCCAGCAGCTTGCTGCTGAATGACGAGGTTCTTCCCCCTTTCCTTGTGATCGTTCTTGTGCTACTCTGAATTTTGTGTCAACTGATTCAGATCAGAACAAAGGAAAAATTGTTTGTTCCCCCCCCCCCCCCCCCCCCCCATGCCAGTTGGTTTTCTGATGGCCTCGTGAACTGAGTTGGCTCATCAGGAGGTCAGAGAAGTGTCAGAGATAGTTCAAGGGAAGAGATAATATTGCACACTCGAGGAGGGGAGCATGATCATCCCTTTTACTGCTAGAGCTCAGTCTCAGGGATGAAACATTAATGTGCTTTTTTAAAAACATGTTTCTCAGTGCTTGACCTTAATATAAGGATCTGTAAAGATACTCATTTGGAAATGCTAATCTTTTTATGAAATATGATTTATGTTATAAAGTTGTTAGTATGAAATTGCAGCGTTGTTAACTGAGTCTGTCTTCACCACGTATTAACCAAATGAACTGGAGAGTTACTCAGGTGAATATTCTGGGTGAATGGAAATTTGGGTGAGGTGATATGAAAGGAATGAACTGTTCTTACTTCTTGTTCTGTGGAAACCCGCAGAAACTGTGGGAATGGAGGAGCTGTTTGCCGTTCGTATGTACTACTTACGGCAATCAGACATTTTACACACGGCCGCTCCTCCAGTACACAATGGCTGTTGTGGTTGAGTGTTCTAGCAGTTCAGTGCTGTTGGCTCAGGGGAAATTTCTAGGTCCCACCTTATCTTTTTGAATTACTGGCTGCAAAGAATGAACAAATATACTTTCTGTGGCTTACAGAACTGCTATGGTGACCAGCAAGGGACTTGCAATTATTCAAGTGCCCTGTGGCACTTGCTTTTTACATAGAGCAGATACACTTTCTGGTAGCATCTGCACATCATATAAAGTAGAATCCATAGCGACAGTCTGTGGCAGATTATTGGGTATTATGTCTAAAAAAATTATATGCCATACTGGTAGATGAGTGTTTTGCTTGTGAATTTCACACCCTGAGAGCTGTGCAGTTTAATATTTTATTATGCTGTTGGTTTAAATACCCTGAGCATACAGCATCAGGAAAATAAACGAAAAATCTATTATTGTTTCTCACTTCTAAGCTCTGACTTGTAAAAGTGCTACAAGCTGAATTGTTGTATCTAGTTAACACATGCTCCAGTTTCCATTGTAATTAACACTTTCTGCTTGCATATTTTTCCTACCATTTAAGTAGTAACTGCATTGAAAATGAGTTTTCACAGTCACGAAGTTTGCACTCTGTGAATGTTAGAGTCCAAATAGTAAATAACAATTACAGTCAACATATCTTTTTCCTCAAGAGCTTTTAATGAAGGGGAGAGAATGTGGGATAGAAAACAGTAGTTATTAATAGGGAACAATATACAGAAGCAACATTATTTATAAGAAGAAGGTGTATCTTGCATGGGTTACTTTGACGTTCCTGTTGTTCTGAACCTGCAGAGTTCCTGAGAGGTTTCTGAGAGGTTCACTGCCTGATGTGGTAGAGATGCGACTTCTTCGTGTGTGAAAAACACTATATATGAGCTAAAATATACTTGAAAGCTTATATTTAGGTAGCATGTTCTGTATCAGCAATGTAACAGCATGTAAAAGAATTTGAATATTAAATATGTTGAAAGGGATACTTGCGCTATTTTAAATTCAGAAAAATTCTAATTCATTGGAAAGTCAGGAAGCCTACCAAATTGTGTCTTAGAAAATCATGCCTTAGACTTAGTTGCTAATTGGGTAAGCAAGCTTCTTGGTGATAAAACTTAATTAGTCTGCTGGTGTATTCAAAAGAGTATTCATTGCATTTTGATTCAGTTCACAGCTCATTAATGGATTATTTTTAGCAAAAATGTTTTGAAGCAACTTGCACAAAACATAAAGCTTCTGATTTTGGCTTACAAATGAGCCACTTGGCTTGTTGGTAGCCAAATTGCAGTGTGTTACATTTAAAACTTTGTTTTCAGCTTTTTTGTCCTATTTTTGATCATGAGGTGAGAAATTATTTTCCTAAGATTCAGATATTCTGAGAAGTCTGCTGTTCTGTCTTCCCACATATTTTTGTGGGGGAGAACGGAAGGAGGGAGAGGGGATAGAGTTGTCTACTTTGAAGAAATACGCTAGCTTTTTTTTTTTTGATTGTGTGGTATATATGGTGAAGGTATATCAAGCATTTACTCTTAGGGAAAGAAGATGGTCCAAATTACGTAAGGTCAGATAATTCTTTTTCACGTGGGAAGGAAGGGTACTTAATTAAAAAAAATAAGATCCAAACACCACCCCAAACCAGAAAATCATCTCCTTACTTAGCGTGGCTTCGCACAGTTCCAATGAGGTCAGTGCATTTATGGTAAAGTTTGTGTTTAGGGATCCTGCTTTCAGGTTATCCTCCCCAGCATCAGATTCTTTTTGTGGCATAGATAACAGGTTATGATTTATTCTTTCTATTCACGCTCTTTTATCTACAGAACCCTATCTTATCTCTTGTTTGTTATAGAAATGTTATATACTTAACTTTGGCAGATTGCTGTAAAATTTTCATTCAGTAAAGTCATTGAATAGCTTCTTGCTGTGTGAGATTAATTGCTTATTGTTCCCTCCTTAATTGCTGCTGACTGAAGTACATGTTTCTAATAATGGTGACATCGGTGAGAGTCATCATTTGCATTGTCACGATTACGGGAAGTTTTATCGCTTTGCATTTCTCTATTTTAGCATTTGATTCATTTTTTGACTTAGGTCCGGAATTGTACTGATTTTTCTGTTTAGTGGTCCTGCTTCCCAAATGAGAGGTTTTAGATGTCTCCAGGAATCAGAGCTGATACCGTTCCCTGTTATGATAATTTATCATTATGTAATTACCTATTCAGTGCTAAACATTGTGCGTAAAATACATGGTTGTTGCTGAGAAATTGTCTTCATTCTCTTATGTGCACTGATTTGCTGTGTAACAAGGGAAAAATGACTAACCTTTCCGAGAAAGTAAAGGGAATATTAATCTTTCTTAAAATGATAGAATAACTACATGTGTAAAATGCCTTCTATAAATGTAAAAATATTTTCTCTGTTAGTGTTAATAGAAGACTAAAAGCTAAAACCTGATACTCTTCCACTCTTGGAGTCAGTTCCCCATGACAGGCATCTGCCTGCCCCCATTTACTGTGTGAGCATTCGTGGACTTGGTCAGCCTCATGCCTAGGACTACACAGCACGTCTGTTTGAATCAGTTTTCCCAGGTGGTACTGTGCTTCACTGCTGATGTGCCACTAAGACAACCTTGTCTTTTTTTTCTCTTTATTCTGGAAAAAAAAGAGGTCAAAGATGACTGAGCTTGGGTTTTGACTGGTGAAGAAGAGGACAGTAGTGTACGATGCCGACTTCATTCATGAACAGTTAATAATTTTGGTTTTGATTCCGGACCAGGATCTAAACAATCCTTTTAAAAATAAATTTTTCTGGGGAGCTCTCTTTGCGTGAAGGATTGCGCTCTCACTGGAACGTGAAAGTGTAATGATAGCCTAGGGTTGAGTGTAGAAGCAGTTCTTGTAACACAGAAAGCTGTTGTCTTGGTTAATTTTAAAACCACAAAAGAAACCCTGTTTTGAACCAGGTTGTTTAGAAACAGCTGCGACGGAGCTCAAAGACTGAATACTTCAAAGGCTATCCAGATTGTTTTGTGGTAAAACATGTTGGTTTTGGGGGGGAAAGACTTTATATAAAAAAGCTTCTTTAACTGTAGAAGCAACATATTAACCGTGTTATTCTAGAGTCTTTGGTGTGCAAAACATTTCATTTTTCATTACTGTTGTCGCCGTTCACATATTCCATTATTTAAGGAGGTTATTGAAAAATTGATGGTATGTTGGTACCAGAGAGACATCCTGTAGGCTGCAGTGTTGATTTATGGCACATGGAACACAGTTCAGTGCTTCAGTTTCCTGCTGGTGAGGGGCACTTTGTCATTGTCCCTAAAGAAAAATCATACCAGTGAAATCCCCTGTGTTTCCTCCAAGTTGAGTGATGCATACTTTTTCTTTGAAAATGATTATGAATTATTCACCTTTTATTGTGCTGGAGTGTGCACATGGTGATCAGAATCTTGTTCATAATACAGAGTTTTTCACCATGTTCGGGGTTTAGTTTAATAATGTAGTTGAGTTGCACAGTAGCTTTATCTATTTTATTTTTTTTCCCCACAGCATGTCTGCCAAGCCTGTGTGGGCTAGCACAGATTTTACCCCGTATTTCCTAGCATATGTAGGTACCTCAACAGGAGTCTTGGCCATAAATGTCTGTTTTTCTTTCATGTTTGTTTAAAATTTTCCTTGAGAAAGTAAGTACAGTACTTCTAAACTTAAAAAGACACTTTTCCCACACAAGTTCTTGAAAACCAGACACTTACATGGTTTTAAAGTTTTATTCTTCAAGCTCATTTTCTGTTGCGAAGAAATGGTAAGAGAGATCTAAGTGAAAAATCTCTTGAAATAGCACAAGTAGTAGTGATATAGATTTCCAACTGAGGGCAGCTTTCTCCCAGGAGATGGGTTGAGGAGAGACTCCATGGTATAGACCACCTGTTAGGAAAATTAAAAGGCTGTATGATCTTTCTTCATAACTCTGGAAGAAATGTAAAATGTCAGAATAAATGTGTGACTCGGGTCGAGGTCCCTTCACAGCTTCCTGGGTTCCGTCTCTGGACTGTTGAAGTCTTTCCAATAAAATGTAACTTTTCTTATAGAAGAGAATAACCTGCTGAGCATTCATCAACTTCAGCAATTTTGTTTTAATTTTAGAATCATGGCTATCTGTGCAAGCTTAAGTTTTTAAAATTGCTTTACTTTTAACTACTTTTGCTTTAAAAATATGCACTCTTATTTTATGCACTTGATTTGATTTTTGCTGTAACAGATGGTAAGGGTTAGCAGTTAAATACACATTAGAAAATCTTTATCATCAGCTGAAAAAGAGAGGTTCTGAAAAAAGCGAGGAATGTGTGTTTTCCTTTGGAAGTTGTACTTAGATGAGCATACGTTCTAGTTTTGTTCCTTCACAATGTCTACTTTTATTTCAGGACTTTTCTAAGGTCTTTCCACATTAAAATTCCTCTCTGTGTTGCCTAGTCTTCCTATTCCTTAAAACAAAGAAATCAAAGTCTCTGAACATATTATGTTCCCTGTATTCTTTAATTATTGGTTTTACAATAGAATGCTTTCTTTTTCCTGATGGCAGAAAAAATGTTTAGGTTTTTGTTTGTTTGGTTTTTTTAATATTTTCTGTTTTGCAAGTATGAAGCATTTCATTACAGAGGCTCTGTGACACTTTGGGAAAGGAAATCAGACAGAAATTGATCTTGAGTTAGTACTCTGCAAACCAAGTCTGGTTCAAAAGAACACTTCTTTGCATTGCTGGTTGTAGCCCCATGATGATAATAAATAGTGGGGGAAATGTGCAGTAGAAAGGAGGCGTAGCCTCTCCTCAATAAGAATAGCATCTTTGTGTGGCCTGTTTCCATTAAAATGCTGCATTAAATCAGTTTATTTTTGGCACATAAAGAAAAGATTACCTGTGCATATGTATTTATATGGGCATTTGGTATTTTTCTCCAGTTTCCCATTAACAGTGGGAAATTAACGTTCTATTTTGAAAGTAGCTTTTACTTCACAAGTGAAATATTTTGGGCACAGATATTTTCATGTTCTCTTTTAATGAAATCTGTTAGAATTAGAAATAGAGAAAATTCAGTTTGAAGCTTAAAATAATTCTTTTTGTGAATAGATACAAAATATTAACGTATCAGCTTAGTCATTCAAAAGAATGAATTTTAAATACCTCCTTGTATTATGTTAGATACCTCCCATAAACATGAAGAGATTTCTGTGCATCAGTATTGCTTAACCTTTCATGAAAATCTAATTGAGTGCAAACAACTGCTTAAATAATTCAATGGACTAAGTTATTCTTGGCTGGTATAGTCCCAGCGTAGTGCAGTGCAAATGTCTGGGTGTCAAGCAAAATCGAGGTTTCTTCTTTTTTGGTGAGGAATGTGATTAAGAATAAAATCACCATTGAAAAAGTGTACGGGTTGATTAAGAAGGAAAAAAGATGAAATATAAATTAGCTCTGCCAATTTTGTAAATGACTTGTGGCTAAAAAGTGCATATTCTTTCAGTCCTTTTGAAAGCATGTAATATTTTTGGTGATGTTGATAAATGTTATTGGGTTTCATTGCCTTCTTTTCATACATGTGACCTTTTATTCTTGTTAAGGGACACTGCACTTTTTATAGTACTATTTTTAATAGTTCTAGAGTGCTATTCCAAATTTATTTTAAAGATTTGGATAATGGACATTAGATTTTATTGGTTAGTTGGACCAAATATTTTCCCTCCTGTTTTTGGAAGGAAACTCAGCTTTTTCCTTTCACACGATCCTTCCAGGCAGTTATCTCTTGTCCCTTCAATCTTGTATTCCCATTTCATTATTCTGTTTACTTTATTCCTTCTACTGTTTCCTTTGTGTTCACTTTTAACCTCAAAGGACTTTTTGTTGGTGGTGGTGGGTTTTGGTTTTAACTAAAGGTGGAAATGGAATTAATTACTGATCCCATGCCGCCCCATTTTTTTGTAAAGTGTTGTTTCCCCCAGATTGAAGAGTTCCAGTAGTCCTGGAGGTCAGTTACCTATAGGGTTCTGGGTCATTTAGTACAGATGCTTGGCAACCCTGTTAGTTCAGAGAACTGTCAAATAACTTTTGCTAATTCTGTACTTTTCCAAAACATGTTAGTTCTTGAAGAAGTTAGTTTAATATGAGCCTGTGCTACCAGTATGTAAGTGATGTGGAAAAGTGCGTGGAGTCTGGCCCTATACATTCTCCAGGGTTACTTTGAAATAACACAAATTTAAGGCCACTAATGTTTAAGCAGTGTACTAAATGCATTTATTTAATGACTGAATATATTTTGGGATTATCACAAATATAGAGACCGTTTCATTCTTTCATAATGTTAGAACATTCAACCAGGTAATTAACTGTCATGCTGAACACACTAGAGCTTGGAGACCAGTGGGAGAGTGATTTGAACAAAAAGTTACAGCTGTAGCTAACCAGCTGACTCAGCAAACTGCATCATCCTTGGAAGCTTATTAAAGGTAATGCAATACCTATGGAATTAGATACATTATAAAAACATCTGTGCCTTGAGATCATCAGAGGATTACTTTAGTGGAAAATATTATGTCCTCCATCCTAATAGCTTAAATTTGCAGAAGGATCTGTCAGAGTGTATAGATTCCCCCCCCCCAAAAGGAAGAGAGGAGGCAGCTGATGCAGAGGCAGGTTGAGTTGCCCTGTGATATATAAAACAACCTGTACTTTTTTTTTTTTTTTTTTTTTTTGCAGACAGTCCAAATGGTGGGAAACATTTTGCAGAAAGACAAGAAAACTACATTTCTTCTTGACATTCTCTCTGACTGTAAGGGTTTTTCAGTAGATGCAGAGGGAAAAAAAAGCCTCTTCTTTGTTTGGTTTTGACACCTGTTATTTTCTGTCAAGATACAAGCACTGCATTGAAGCAAAAACATTTGATAAAACTCTATGCATAAATTTGGTATATGCCTCCTCAACTCCACTGCCGCCTCCTGTTGTTTAGATAAGATAAAAGCACTCACTGAAGGACTGAGTTCCTCAATGTCTTGAAGCAAAACAGAATTTATGAAATCAGTGGAAGAAGAGGAGAGGAACGATGCAGAAATTAATGTCTTCTGTTATTGAAGAAGGTATAAATTATATTTACATCTAGTATAAAATTTAAAGAAAAGGTATTTAAAATGTTAGGCACTGCTGGTGAAGTCTGTCTTGAATAGTATGTTTTTAAAAAACTTTGATTCATGCATATTCTTAATGATAGATGAAAAACTTTAAAAGATTTTACAAAGAGCAAAAATTATTTAATACTATTAACTTTTATTGTTAGATATTTGGATTACTATCTCTAGTTTATTTAGCTTTTTTTGGTTACTGAATCACAATATGTATCAGTTGCAGATTTGCATCTCTGATGTATTTGTTCTCTTTTATAATGGGTTATTGAAATTGAAATGCTGGTGGGATGTCAAGTGTTGCATTCTTTGGAAAGGTATAAGACCTTATTAATGCATGTTTAAAATATGCGGGGATACCTGTTTCATTTCCGTACATTTAAGTATGACTCAGATAAGAGTGGAAGAAGCACTGGTTTTAAAATTAGAGCACTATGTGTTGGAAAAAGTTTTACTGATTTATTTAAATGAGTAGGTTTTAGTTTTGTTCCCTCATCCTAGCTAGATTTCTATGCAGTTGGAATTGCCTTTGGATACATTTTCCTGACTTTGTGGTTGATTTTGTGTACATGAGGAATTTACGGCCTTTTTCACAATGTAAGATGTGAAAGGAGTAGCAGAGCACAATTCAATTTGACAGGTTCTCTTGTCTCTCTCTGAATCTAATTATGGTTGCTGAAATAGTTGTTCATCCTGTATGTGGAGAGGCGCAGCTGGATGCGGGTACATATATCTGCAGCTTCTTAAAATGTTTTTGGTATTGCAAAGTTAAAGAATAAATCTGTAAGACAGTTCCATAGTTGTGTAGAAGAAGAAAACTGTTTAATGAGATAATCTGTAATTTCCCTAGTCTGTGTACTAGGAAAATAACATGATGTGTTTCAGTTTTGTAAGTGTAAAAGTATATTCTTCTCCATCTGCTAAAGCTTTGGGGGATCCCTTTATTCCATGTTTGAAGTCCCTAATCTACACATCTGTAGTGTTGTAGTTTAGGCTAAATTCCCTTTGGAAATACTTTCTATAATCTGTTGTAGGTATTCAGCAGAGAATGGCCCAGGCCAGTCTCTTCCATTTGGTGTTTCTCAAGAAACTTCAGGTTTTACAAACCATAGCTGGAAATGATGTTAAGATGCATATGTCTATATTACATTTTTTTAAAAAGCTATACTACCACATAAGTCAGCCTTGAAATTAAAGGGAAAATGTTTGTATTACGAGATTTTAGCTGCTTCTAAAACTGACACCACCTCTTCCTCACTCGATTTCATGTAAATGTAGAATTTCGGTGTCTGTATATAGAATGTGTGTATATAGAATGGGCTGATAGTAAAAGATGATGTAAGAGTACATCATTATAGCAGCACCGTACGTCTTTGTGTGTCACTTTTACATGTTGGTGGATTGGATGATAACCCTGTTTTCTGCAAGTGACTGCCCTTTTAGTCCCAAGTGTAGCATAGCCCTCTTAGTTCTACCAAAACAAAGTCTAGTGAAGTAAGTCCTGTTGCTCAGCCTCCAGCTTGGCCAGAGATGTCTGTTTCCCATTTCTGAAGTTTTGTGCTGACTGCATGTAGAACTTCTATTTGACCCTTCAAACACGTTTCCAGCCCACTGGAGACAGGCTTTGATTTGAAGCAGTGCTTATTCAAAAAGAAAATTCTGGTAGCAAACACATGAAGAGCTGTGCTTGGGAAGAGGCTCTTAGATCAATGTTAGTCCCTCGGGTATCTCTGACTTTTTGCACTAACAGTGGTGCCAATACTGTGATTTTTATTAAGAAAAACCTAATGGCTGTTTCCTTTCTCCCCCCAGCTACCCTTCATATCTGAATAACAATGAAAAGTGGAACTTCATATCATTTAAAAAAAATATTACATAGAAACAAGATGAAAAAATACCAAAGTTTGGAGAAGTGGGGTTTTTTAGTGTATAATGGCAGACTTTTAAGAGGGTTACAAGGTATTTGTGTAAATTTTGTGTACCTTGAAATACCTTTTGTTCAGTTATCATTATATAAATGTATGGATAACGAGACAGCATATAGTTTTAAAGTTGCACAAGAATATACAATACAATTGTAACTGATAGTTATTATTAAATAGTTAGTAGTTGTTAAGCTAGCCAATAAAGCCAGAGTTACTTTACTCCGCTGTCAGGTATTGCTTAGGTCATTATCCTTTTTGTCCTGCACTGCTCTTGAACATCCTTTCGTAGTTTTAAGTGTTTCATTGCTTTCCCAAGCACTTTTTGATGGAGGGATTATTTCTGTGATGCCTTTTTACTCTGCTGGCAAGGTGCAATCCATTCATTATGTGAATCAATGCTAAAATATTTAAGGAATATTTGATGTAAAGAAATTTGGTAGCAGGTGCTTGTAGCAGGACAAGAGCTAGGGAACTGTAAACCAGAATAAGTAACTCATCATGCTACAGTATTTTCTGTTAGACCCTCTCTCATGTCAGGTATTTGCTTCAAAAATCACTGTCAGGAGGTAATGAATACTGCAGACAAAGTGCATCCCCAGCAACTTGATTGCTGCAAGTTAACTTCTCAACTTCGTTAAGATGCTGGAAATTAGAATGAACTTGCCTTAGGGTAAAATACATTAAACAAATCTTTGGTCTTGCTTCATGACATGGGAAACCCCTAATGCAATTTTTGGCACTGTATAAAACAAAACAGCAAATGGAAAGGGGCAAAGCTTTTCCTTCGTGGACACACGATGAGAGGATTTTGCCTAGGAGTGCAACATAATGGCAAGAGATGTTGAGAAAAGAGTTTCTCCCATTCCCAAACTTCAAGAGTGCTTCAAAAGCTGCCTAAAAAGGGGGATGCTGACAATGACGAATGGTGAATCTAAATACTGAGCTTGTAGTTTCTATAGCTTACAGGTGTCTTTTAAATTGCAGAAAGGAAAAATGGAAAAAGCTATCAAAGTAAACATCCTTCAGTGCATGGGAAGATGACAGATTCTTTCTAACAAGATTTTCTGCTCTCCTGGAGGAAGACCATTTGTTAATAAACCATTTGAGAATCCATTTTTAAGGGATTTAATAAAATATACACAGGCTGCCTTCCACTGCAGAAACTATTATTCCCCTGGGTAGAAAAAATGACTGACTGTGGGCATTAATGGTCGCTTCCTGTGATTCCTGGCATTATACCTTGCTCCCATTTGAACTTTTTCAACCCAAAGTGAAATAATTTTTTATGAGAAACCTGCACTTGATTCCTAGCTCTTGTGAGGCATATATGTGTTCTATATTTTATTTATTTGTATTCAGTCATGTCCATAATTCTTGTCGTCTTAGTGTCTGTGTCTGTAGCATGGGTATTGTGCATGTTTGTGCATGCTTTCCTCTGTACAAGAAAGTTTCTGTACATAGCAAACTCCATTAAATGGAAGACGTAACAGCTTTTGTGTGAATTAAATGAATTGTTCCATTCTTGCCAAAGATGTTCATGAATAATTCACACATTTCCATAAAAAAATGTAGATTTTCTATTGTGATGGTTGCTGTCAATTAAACAAGGAACCTGAACCTATTGTAGTCTAATAGATACTTACCTGGAGGGGCTGGGTAACCCACAAAAGAGAAAATATGTTTTCTTAAGAATTTGGAGGAAGGTTTTCTACTGCCATCTTTCCAACTATGAATATAAGTTATACTTCTTTCAAATATGAGAGAAATACAGTGGAATTGAGGGATTAAGTAATTTTTGTAAGGAATGTTGCCCTTTCTGAGTCTATTAACAGACTTTGGTTCTCTTAAATTAAGAAACAATTTTTCTGCTAAGAAAGCTTCATAAGGGTGTGTTTGTGAAAAATACCAGTTGATTTCAGTAGCTGAGATAATAAAAGGAGGAGAAAGTCAGGGGCAAGTGACTCTTAGAAGTCAAAGCATGGATAGTTTACATGAATATGTAAATGTCAAATTCAGTTATACCCAAATATATCCTGTCTGTATTCTCTTACTGGCCTCCTTTTGTCATGTATGGTGAACAGCAGGCAGTGCTAGAAGTGAGTTCAGCATAGATTGCTAAGTGAATGCCCAGGCAGACATTAGTTTCACAGAAGGAAGAATGAAATCTGGAAAGTTAATAATGTTACAGTCACTGGCAGCTCTAACAGATCCCAAATGGATGTACTTAGAGGTATAATTTGTTTGATTCTTTTCTTTACCAGAATTATCTCCATATCATATCCAAGAACTGAAGGCATAGTGGCAGGCTGTGGATGGCAAGATGGACAGTCATTGCTCAGTCATAGTATTACGACCTTTTATATAAAAAGAGATTACAGACAGGATGCTGCCAGGAAATGACAGAGCTGGCAGAGAAGGGGACAAATAGTAGGACAGACACATTTAGAAAAGATGATTTATTCTACAGTAACATCTGTATTTGTAGCAAACTGTTCCTACTATTCATCACTTAGTCTCTCTGTGCTTGCTTGAGAATGGTATCACGTCAGTAGTAAGCAAGTGTATTTCCCTGAATAGAGGCTTGGACAAAGCTAGTGAAAATTCAAGAATACCGTAGTATTTGTCCCCTCTGAACCACAGGTACCTCAGAAAGAACCAATCCAAGTACTTAATGTCAGAGAGTAAGTTCAGATCATTAATTCTGAGAACATGAAATATGCAAGGGTTACTGTAAACAGTTTCCTATAAATTTGCAAGTGTTCTCCCTGTTAAACTCAAATGTGACAACAGTTAGTTACCATTAGTTCTGTTTCACAATAACACTTAAACTGTATGTTTGGACATGGGACAGATTAATTTTGTAACAATTTAACTGTTAAAGATCCTGAGATCTTGGTTGGGGTGCATCAGAAAGCCAAGTGGGTTGGAGTTAAGGGATGCTGTGGCTTTTTGAGCAATGAACTGGGGCGAGTGCAGGTTCCAGATGGAGCAGTTTATATAGCCTGAAGCAAAATGCTGAGAAGGTCTTCAGTGAGTGGGGTTGAGGGAAGTGCAGACAAATTAGGAGCATAACCATTATTACAGAATCTGTGAGTTTAAAATCTCTGTGTATATGAAGCTCAGTAAGTCTGCTGCACAATAGTTAGTGACACACTAATGATCACTGAACAGTAAAAGGAGTGAAATAAAGCATTCATTTCTGTCCACTGAACCAGATCTACTCAGTTCATTCTAAAATGTGTTGGTTGCCTTGCTTTTGTCTTGAGGCCAGTGCTGTGCACCATCAGACAAACATGTCAGGTGAAGGAGTGACTTTTTTGCTCCCTGTCTTCATAAAATTCAGTCTAGAAATTGATGAGAAAAGGGCATGACTGCTAACTGCAAAATGACCGCCATCCAGCTGACTTCAGTTTCTGTGGTAGTTTTAAACTTTGCTTTTTGTATTTGCAATATGTATTTTCATTACGTTCGCACTAAATGTGGAACAAGCTTATTTGCTTGCAAGATTTGAACATGTACTGATTTGGAGTAAAATATGTACAGTTCAGAATCTGGTAGATATAACAAAGCTGACTCCCTTCAAGAAGCAGAGGAGGCTGTTGATAAACCCTACATCAATACTTCCTCCCCCAACTTATCTATGTAAATTTAAAAATACTGAAATATTGTGGAAATTTAAGATATAAAGGCTTGTTTCAAATTAATTTAGAATTTGTTTCCAGTCTTACTTATTCATCTCTTTCTTGGTAAGGAGAAGAACAGGTAATTTCCAGTTTTCTTTGAATGACGTTCCTCTTGCTTTGAGGAATACCAGAAGATGCTCTTTATTGACCAGTCTTATAGTTTTAGAGAGTTTTACTTTGATAACTCAAAAATCCACACTGTTTCTAATTAGCAAAGTTAGTGGCCGTCATGTTTAGAAACTGTTGCATAGCTGTGGATCGGTGTACAGTAGGGACACTTGTATTCATAAATACAAAAACTGAACAATATAATTTCACTAAAATAAGTGTCTTTTGTGTGCTTTATTTGAACAGTTCAAGTGATTGACATTTCATTAGAGGTCTTCCAGATTTTTCTGTTTGTTTTCAGCTGTTGGACAAATTGAAAGATCGCTGGATGCACACTGGCTTATGGAGAAACCTGGAGCTGGTTAAGACAGTCATTGCAGAGCCTCAAGGAGGGGCAAAGAGTGACTTTGATGAACTGCTGAAAATATACTATGATGCCATAAAATGTAAAGGAGAAAAAGGTACGTTCTTCAGACATATGAAATAGTTGATACAGACTCTTCAAGTTTAAAAAAAAAAAAAGGGGGGGGGGGGTCTTAAAGTGCTTAACAATTAGAATAAGGTATGGATAAACAGTTAAATTAACCTCAGCTTAATAAGTTATTGTGATAAATGAGGAAGAATAACTGTGATTTATATTGTTGCATGAGGATATAGGGAAGTACAGGATGATGCATAATCCTAACAGTGATATTCAAAAGGCAGTGAGCTGTGTAAGGATGTGCAATTGTGTGTCCAGCAGGGTGCAGAGTGGCTTCTCAAATAATCAAACTTATAGTACATTGCATAACTGTGATTTACCATCTTATATTACAGCCACTATAGGTTTTCTTCTCGAAATACTTAAATATTAGTATAGAGAATAAAGAATGATAGTATGTCAAAAAATAAATAGCATGATTTTTGGAGAGCAAAATCCAAGGTTTAAATTTTAAATTTTGTTATAGATACATATGGTTCTTGCATAATTAAGTACCACTATGTTATATAGTGCAAAATTATTTTGCTAGTTGATATTCAAAATCACAATATTATTGATCAAAGTGAAGTTAATCTCAAAGAAGTCTATATTTTTATATCCGCTTACCTTTTCCAGACTGACACAGTGTATTATGCTATATTATGTTTAGCTCTTTAAAAGATGTTGGTGAAACTTTCTTCTGACACTCAGTTTATCACTGGGAATGATTTGTATATTCCTCTCTGGCTTGTTCAAGATGGAGCACTCCTTATAGCTGTATGCAGAGGAAAAGTTAGTGAAGGCTTGGATTTCTGTGATGCGAATGCCCGTGCAGTTATAACCATAGGTATTCCGTTTGCAAATGTGAAAGACCTTCAGGTAGGATATCAATTGAAAGAGTTGTACTTTATTTTTATGTCATGTTTAAAACACTAAATGCGCACAAAATATTTTTTCTAAATGTTTACCCTTGGACTTCTCTCAATCCCATTTGAATTCTTGGAGTTACCTTCTACACAGGTAAGAGGAAGAATAGTGTAGCATGTCTTGTGGACTCATTTGTCATTCTAAATAAATTTATATCATGCTAGATATATTGTAAATTTTTGTCTGACATTGCTAGTGAAGGCTATTACATTGTCAAAATGCTCATTAACTGCATACTCTGCCAAGCAACAGTACATGTTTCCATCTTCACTTGCCCATTTTCATACACTGAAACTTATGTCATTTTTACAGAAATGAAGTTACTTCCTGACTTACTGTGGTGTGGGGCATTTAGTTGCGAAGGTCTAGGATAAACACTAGGAAAATACTACTTTAAGGCATTCAGATTGATCAAAAGATTATTTCAGAAAATAGGTGGAAAGATAAAGATAGTTATAGTGTAAAATAATAGCATAATGAATCAATGTATATCACGCACTAGGTCATTATTGATTGCAGTATAATCCCCTTTCTAATCTCTATTGCCTTCTTTAGTGTAACTATGCGTATTGCACTTCCCACTTAAACGGAGACTGGAATTGTAAACCTTTTCCAAGCTAATGCTGCTTTATTAGCTTGCAGTTTTGAGGTATGAAATTATGATATGACGTAACCTCTTTGTGGATACTGAGGACGTTAACTATTTTGATAATTCAAGCTTCATCTAACTTTAGGCAAAAGCTTCTAAGTGCCTTCTAAAAATAGTATTTTGAAGTGCCTCCAATTAAAGAAATTTGAGACTATTTGTATTTTTCAGCAGGTGGCCAAAGTAGCATCCTGTTGCTTGCACTGCTGTGTAATTACTCACATCAACACTTCCTTCCTTTTGACTTCAACAGGTCTTGTCTTATGGATAGATGATGTTCCATTAGAATAGGCACTTCGTAGTTGAAGCCAGGCATTCATAAAGGAAAAGAAAGCCAATGAATATGGAAAAGTGTTTTTCTAGACTTTCTACTTACTGAAAAAGAACATTTATTATTGACTAGTTTGTAAGACCACTTATTTTTTAGTGGTATTCTGTGCATGCCACTTAGGTAGTCACCCAGTTGCTGGCACACTTCTTCCAGTGATAATAGCCACTGTCACTGCTTTATCTTATGCGTACCTTTTAGAGCTTTTCAGGACTACTTTGTGAAGCTAAGAAATAAAGTGAAGTATCATAGAATAAATAAATACCAGAAATAGCTGGATTCTGGTTATTAGTCATGCCAAATCAAACAAGAAAATCATAGGTTCACACTTGAAAGACCAAACAGACTCAGCTTTGGTTTTAGAGATGCGTTCTGAGCTTAAGTGAACAACCAAAGACTTCTTTGTTGTCTACAATGTGTGCCTAATTACAGCCTTGCTAGAGAAAAACCACATCCTATAAGGACTAGTGAGGTTATATTAGTGGTGGCTGCCTAGTGCAGTGTTCTTTCAATGTTTGCATAACTTTCTCGAAGCACTTAACTCAGCCACAACATTTGTCTTACTAAAATATAATACACTGTACTTTAGTATAAAAACATTTACATTCAAAGACTACTTAGCACTCTTTCTAGAGTTAGAAATGCTTCGTTTTAGAAGCATATGCTGAAATGATATTTTGGAAATATTTGGTCTGTAGTATGGCTGGAACTCTTACAATTTACTCCAAATGATTTCCAGAAAGTCAGTATTTTTATGTTCTAAGTGATACAAAATTAAATTGAAAAGAATGTGTCAAGGGTGAATTATGTTCACAGTGGATTATGTTCCTTAATCTTAAAATAGTGTATTTGATTTTACCTTGAGTTCAACCAAATATGTAATATAATAGAATCACAGGCAGTACATCCCATTACTGATAACTAAATTAAAAAAAAATCAGTGTTGTGTTGAACAATTTTTTTTAGTTAGACTGAAGAAAACCTCTACATTTTTAAGTAGGGATAGAAACACTAGCTGCCAAATTGCAAGCAGCTAAAGGTTTGAGTGTATATATTTAGATATGGTAATGCACAAAGCACTGCAGTGATCAATTCTAGATGAGAGAAGGGCATGCACCAGTCTCTTAGCATCAGATTTGAATTGCTGTCTGGTGCATGGCAGTGCTCCTAGAATAATGCTGGAGGAAATTGTTTTTATTGTAAATGTGTCTTTTGCTCCAGAACTTGGATCCAAAGTGATATTCAGCTAGCAGTACTTCCCTTTAAATTGAATGATGTTTTGTTTTGTCCAAGGCTTTAGGTTTATCAGATACCCAAAAAAGTTCTGGATTAATGCACATTTCTTTTACCAGTTGAGCTCAATTATGTGAAAAATGATAGTGTGAAGGATAGTCACTCTGTTCACTGAAGAAGATTAATTAGTAGCTTTGTAGAAACATAAGCATAGATACAAAAGAAATTTGGAAGATTAAGCGTCTTTTTCAGCGGTATGTCAGCTCAGGAAAGGAATTGGAATTATGTTTTTAAGGAAAACTGGCTGTTGATAGTGAAGATTGCCATGTAAAATTAAAAAGAGGGGAGGGGAGGGAGAATGGGACAGGACACCAAATTTCACCTGAAAACGTTGGTTTTTTTGTATTTCTGGGAGAGCTGATCCAATAGTATTGCTTCTGAGAATGGCATGAAACAAATATATTATAAAAGGGTACAGAAAAGTGAGTGCTACATTTTTAAAAAATTTGTTAACTTTATATAAAACCAGTCTGATACCCTATTTTTAGGGTATTGCAACAAATGCAAATTGTTGTTCGTTACTTCAGTCCCCCTAGACCAACAGACCTTACCTGAACATTAGAAAGGAAAACAAAGTTTTATTCCTGTACACTTTATTACAATTCTTATAAATGCTTTGGAGTTATCTTCAGTGAATAAAACTTCATAGAACTGAAGGAGTATTAATTTGTCAATAAGGGAAAAAAGGTACATGAAACTTTTAGGGATTGGAAGGGATGCTATAAACCATGCTCTCATGTAGCAGGCAGATATTAGTATTACCTGAAATGAAAAGAGATTCTTTGTTAAGTATAGACGATTGTCTATAGTTAAGCCTTAACCTGTTGTCCTAACCAGTTGGAGTTTGACTGGCTGTATTACTGTTTCATTAACAGTTAGAATCTGAAAGTCACAAGCCCAATTGCCAGGGGGTTAAATGATACTTGTGCCATCCTGCTTATGATGCAACTTCATCTTCTAACCATGCTTTTATGATCAGATCTAAGTCATTTGGAATTTTATGATACAACTATGAGGAAGAATATGATTACAGAATTTATTCAAATACTTTTTCCTACTCAGGATTGTATTCAAAGCATATCAGTATTGCTCATCATACTAAGATGTGAATTCTCCCTTCCAAGTACAACTGAGTGACTTTCTTTTAGGGTGGCTGATTTTATTTTTAAATGTTTCTCCTTATTAACAGTTTTTTCTATTGGAATTCTTTTTTTCTTTGGGGTTAGAAGAATCCAGTTAGAAGAATCCAGACTTTTAAATGTTAGAGGACACTGTACAGTCTATCTCTTTTGTAGGATTTTAGGATATGTTAAGTTCCCAAACAATACAGTTAAAATTTATAGGATAGTTATGACATTTGCTTCTATGATATAGTCGTTAGTGTTTGTTTAGATTTTGTAGGCTAACCAGAAAACTGATTAAAACCTGGACATTTTAAAACTTCCAGCTTTGAAGTTTGGGGAGGAGCTTGAGTTTTGAGCAGACAGAAGAAAATTCAAAACACAGTGACACAAGTCAAGTTAGACCTATATAGACATAAAATTGTGAACACAGGTACATCTGTTCCTTTTACATAGCCATAGGTATGTATAGGTAGGTATAGGAACAAAGAAACTGATGATGAAAAATGACATCCCCTTAAAAATAGGAAATGCAAGTGATTAACAATTCCCTTGGAATATCCATGAATGATATACTTCTAGGATTGGTTTAAATCACTAAAAAGTGCTCCGCTTCTACATGAAAATACACTTGCATGTCTGCTTTTTGGGTTAATAAAAGTCCTCTTAAGACTCAATTCCATAACCCCTTACTCCTGCATATAGCTTTTACTTGTGTGAGTAATCCCTTTAATACTTCTAGGACTGTGCACAATCATAAGGGTTTGTAGAATCGTACCTTTGGAGACCAATATTTTATGTTGGCAGTTTGATGTTGGCTCATCTCCACTAATATTACTTGTCTGTGATCAACTTGCTTTCTAAATATATTTTATGATTTGTAACTTGATGCTAATACCAGTGAACTGTAATATTAGGGAACATAAATAATGTGACAGAAAAAGATGTGTAATCCCATATACATGTTATCTGATGCTAACATACTATTCATTAACTTCTGTTATATATTTTGAATTGTAGCATTTTGGATCCAGACATCAGTCTTTACTTGGGCAAGAAAATCATTGTCAAGTGTGATGTATAATATCCAATTTTATTTTCTCCATATGTTTGTGCTAAATATATGCCACAACTTCTGGTATTAAATGGCAAGCATTTGGTCTCCTTAAGTAACTGTATGGTTTTATAAGTTACATTATTTTCTGTAGAACCTTTAAAGAGTATTATTTAGTTTCACTTAAAAATTTTAGGCGCATAGTATCTTACGTTCATTCATTTTCACAAAGAGAGGAGTCTAAAATACTTTGTCAGTGTTAGGGAGAGAGAAATGATTAAGGCTCAGAAGTGTACTTGATAATAAACAATACCGATTTAAGAAAGAGAGGCCAAAACCCTAATTCTGTGTTACTGAAAAGGGTTTCATATTGCTGAAGAATCAGGTTGCTCAAGCAAAATATATAAAAGAAATGTTAAAGTATTGCTTAAAGCTATGGTACTCTCAATGGTAGGGTTTGGCTCTAGTAAAGCAGGAAAATTTATTTCAGAGCCAAAAATGACTTCTTTGGCTGTGACCAGGATTTCCTCTGCCCACCTCTGGGACCTGAAACTAGAGGTAGGAAAATCTGATTTTGGAGCCAAGTGTGACTTGTTTAGTTCAAGTCATAATTTACTGTTCTTACCTTGGGGACCTGAAAATAAAGAAACTCGCTATGAAATGTTGATAATGGGTGACTCTGAAGTGCAAGTATTAAGCTAACTTTCCCAGGGAGCATTTCTTCACTTCCACCTTTCCAGATGCTTTTGATCGTAGTACAGTAGAGTGTACTTAATCATGTAACAGCTAAGAGAACTTTACCAAAATATAGAGGAAAATGCAGTCAAACTCTTTTACATCAGTAGATGTGCAAGGAAAATAAACTTGATAAGGTTAGGATTTCTGTGCAGTGACATTACTCGAGAACTGTAGCTGAGTTTGCCATTAATGAGAAGTATTTCCCATAGCTGCTGTAGGGTGAATATGAACTACAATGGCAAATACTTTCTTTATTGTTTCCAGTAACATAATTTGTGAAACATGATGGAATACATCATTTCAATTACAATTTTCTGGGTTATATGTAACTTAATGATACAAAGAGTTTGCAGCTATCTGGCTGAAGTTTCTTTCTCCTTTCTTGAGGGCTCAACAAATTGGGGTATTTGTATCATTTCAGAATAATGGCATTTTTCCAAATATTTAAGTTAATTTCTAGTCCTTGTGGCAATTTTTAAGCCTATATGCTTTTTCTCCATTGAAAGGAGAAAGAATCTTGTGCTAGGTAAGTGGTTGTTGAAATAATGCATTTCTTGCATACTATATTCTAGGAAAAGAAAAATTTCTAAGAAAATTATTGTTATTTTAGATGCTTAACCTGAGTTGAGAAACATACCATGCACTGTATGAATTTCATCATAGCTTTGCATCACTTAAAAAATATTTTCACTCCTTATTCAAAGTATTGTTTTAAAATATGGGCAAACTGGTACAGAAAATTACATTTTATGGGAAGGTCATTGTTGTGTTTAGTAGAATTTGAAAATTCCCTGTGAAGTTAAGAATTTTTTTAGAGATATAAGATTGACTGTTCTGTTATTGATGTGATTGTTTTAAGCAGGCTAAATGTTTCTGAGCAACTTTGCCACAACTTTCCAGTTAAATCTGACATTCATTGTAAAAGCCTTGAGACACAGTGGGTACTATCATTTTCAGTATGATTTAAATGTTTGTAAAAAGTGATTGACTTTTTTGTTTTGTTTTGTTTGATTGTCTGTTAATGGCTGTCTAAACCTGATCCACTTTTACTTTCTTCTTCATTCCATAACTGAAAAAAATTACAAATATAAAGTAGGAAGCAGAAAAACATTTATGGAATTTCCACAGGAAAGCCAAACATGATGGTCTATTATTTATTGAATGTTCTCTGAGAGGGAAATACTGAATAGGATAAAAGTGCAATGTGCGTATGTGTTTGTATATGTACGCATACACACACACACACACACTTGTCTTTCTTCCATGCCCCACTTTATATTCAATATTATTTTGTATTTTAATTGCAAAGTAGCTTTTTGAAACAATCAAGTTAAGGATGTAAATAAGAAATATACTTACATCATTGAAATGTATAATGTTACCTAGCAAGCCTCTAGATGTTAAATAACAATTATCGAGACAATATACTTTTACATTTTGTAAAAGAGCATGTTTTCAGATTATTCAGCCAGCATTGTTCTTGTCTTGCAGCAGTACACCGTAAATTATTGCAATCTGCTGTGATACTGCTTATTAAGGGGTAATGCAGCGTGCAGAATCACGTCATCACAAGATGACTGGCTGGATATTGCAGATCTCCATCACTTTTTTTTTTTTTTTTTTTTTTTTTCTCCTTGTCCCCAAAGGAAAATGTCAGGAGGTATACCTACTGGTGTTACAAAAAAACCCAAGGAATGCAGTAAATATATGGTGGTGTGGCAATTTCTTACATCACTTTGAAGCAATAAGATATCTCAAAAGCCTTTTACTTCCCCCTTTTCCAGAAATAAGAATGGTTGTAAAAAGTTAAAGCCATCCATACTCTTCTTACATCCAATAGAAATTGTGTTAATTAAGAAAAAAAATATTGATGGCAGAGGCTTAATTTGTGGGAGTAGCTGTAAAATCCTGTGGAATACAGCATTCCTGTAGCTAAGGAAGGTAACATTTAAGTTCAACTTAACGTGTAAGACTAGTGGATGGCATTTCTTTTCTACTGGTGCAAGGCTAATGTCAATATGTTGGCACAGATCACAGAAATCATCCCTGAATATATCCGGAAGTTAAGCCTTTGGATAAATAATACAGCAAATCAAAACTTTTCCCTTACATTTAATAGTTTACTTTTCTGATCCATAAAAAATTCCAAAGTGATTTTCTTGTGTTTATCTTGTCCTTAGCAAGTAGTGTTGACCTTTACGTTTTTACCTTACTGTCAAAGTATGTTGAAAGCTTTAAAAGTGAAGCTATCACCTTGGGGATTTGTAAGGATGACTGACACTTACCACTTCACCTTAGACGCAGTAGCACTGAGCGTATGCAGCAGTGTTGTACCTCAAGGGAAGCTGTTTGATTTTTTTCACTTCTGCTTCACTGGAAATGGATTGAATTTTCTCTTCAGAGGAGAGTTTTGGTTGCATTAGATTTTAATCAAGTCACTTGTTCGCAGTCCCTCAAAGCTTACAAGACTGAGATGAGTAGATGGGCCTGGGGTGAATGTGCTACAAGATTTGTCAAACCGTAAAACTTCCAGATCTCCGAGATGCCACATGGTGTAGTTGACAATACTAAAAGTGTTCAGCGGTTACAACATAACATAAGCTTTCCATCTCTCTAACACTGGGATTAAGAGCTGAGAATACTGGGGAAGCATTTAGTCATAAAATACCTGGTAAATTCAAAATAAGAGAAGTACGGCTTTGCATAAAGTGGTAGTACTGTTTTTCTGCCCCAGAAGATAATATTGGCCAGTTAGTAGAGTCTGACAGACAGCAGTTTGCTGTTGGGTTGTTTGGCTTTACTTTTGAAGTCATGTTTAAGTTTTTGGGCTATGGGGAAACAAGCTAGCAGTGTTTTTCAGTGTATAGTTTCTTTCTTGGCACCTTCATGGGTTTTTTTCCAGTTTCAGTAGCTTTTTCTAGTTTTGATTATATCTTCATTCAGGCAAGAAACATTTAAATCCCATGGATGCCCAGTATCTTTTCAGGTGTGCTGTTTGGGTGCAACAGTCTGCAAGATATAGCTAGCCTGAGATCTAGATTTGCAGAGATGTTACTTCCTTATTTTATTCAGTATTATCCGAGGAAGGCAAATTTTTAAGTGCGCATAGAATTTTAAGGCAGAAGAGGTCACCTGAACTATTTTTAAGCTTATGTGGCTTTGATGCACGAACTATTGAGTTGATAGCCTTTGTAAGGGGCGGCTGCTGGAGGATGGTGGGTGCAGAGTTCAGCCTCACAGTGATTCGTCTGCTGAAGAGACTTCTTGTAGGATGGAGCTGTGTAACAGCGTCTTGAAGATAATTGAGCAATACAAAGTATTCATCATGTCTCTACCTGATAATGTCTTATTCACAGTATATGGTATTGGTGTGCTCACAGTTTTGGGGTTTTGTTGTTATTTAAAGAAATGCAGTATTTGTGTGCGAAAGCAGAAGGGTGGTATATTTAAGTGTCTGGTGACCATCTTTAGGTATATGAGTTGGTTAGAATGGCCTTAAATTACTGTCATATATAGAACCTAGTTTGATAAATTAGAGTTAATAAGCATTTGCTTATTTCATACTGTTTTGTGTGTATTAACACTGCACTTGGAATGCCTGGAGCATTTAAAGGTAACGTCCTGCCATAATATCTTTTTCCTGTGGACCAATAAATTGAGACTATGTGTTTAGATACAGCTTTTAGTAGGTCTACTGAGGAGTTAGGATGTTTGAAGCATATTCTATGACTCACCCAGGTCTTTACACGTGCATTATTTAGTCTTAAATCTCACAGACGTTGTTACTGCTTTTGAAGTGGAGGGGGGGGAGTTTAAATGCTGCACTATTTAATGCTACTTCCATTTAAGGATTTTCAGATGTAAAAGAAATGAAATGGGTTTTCATGTCTTTTACTTTCCCGCACTTACAAACTTTTATGATTACTTGGCATTCATCAGGAGGAAAGTAGATGGCAAGTATGTTCTTGAAGAATTCTAATTATTGCTATTTCAGGTGGAAGAGAGACTCTAACTGGACACATGAGATTTTTAAGACGGTAGATTTGCTTAAAAACCATTTTTATGTCTTTTTTGGGGATGGAAGTAGGGAATGACCACCTGGTATTTTTTGCTTGTTTGTTTTTAGGAGGTGGGGAATTAGTAGATGTTAAACATGAATGTGTCTTTTAAAGTTTTTTGGATGATATGAGCAATGGTCTTTATTTTCATTACCATTTTTCCTCTCATAAAACCAGAGAAACAAGTCAGTGGAATGCCAGAAAACATTTATATCCATTTTCTGACTTTTATTTCCATGGAGGATAGTTGGAGGAGAGTGCTGGGGAGTGAAGAGCATGAGTTTACACATGTGTGTGTGTGTGTACACGTACCTACCTACACACGTGTGCATGTAGTGACACAATTCCAAACTTATTTGCCTTTTTCCTGTCAGCAGTTGTCTCTTTCTTTAACCTGGGCTGTCACAACACTGCTGAGTGCTGATGTAAAGAGAAGTGCAGGTTTAGATGAGTGCTCTGTTTAACCGCTCACAATAGTGCCATTGTATTCATGAATTTCTGTCTTGTCTTTAGAATTCTGGGTAATCTGGTTTGTAATCCCACAGGTTACAAACTGGAGGTCATTTTTAATCTACCAGAGAAAATAGGAGACAGTTGAAGATGTTTGTGAAGTGATGCCTTGTCAAAGAACAGGCCTGGCTTGTTAACCATTAGTAACATCTTAGGATTTTTTTGTTTGTTTCTAGAAAGCAAAGTATAGCACTGCATTTGGTTAAATAAAGTAATGCATCTAAAAGAAAAAATCTTGTAACTTTGCCAGATGAAGTAAAACAAACACAGTTTATTTTGCTTATTTAAATCGCACAAACCAAAAAATTTTATACTGTGGCTTAGCCCATTCAGCCTTCATATTGTGATACTAGTGCTGATAAACAGGTTTACAGTATTCTGATTATGAATAGTAACTGCCCCAAATGCACGTTATCCAGTCCTGCTAGGCTTTGCTATTAGCTCTTTAGGTCTAAGGTCCTGTTCTTTGGCTGAGAGAAAATGATTCTGGATGAGTGTCTGCTGGACCATCTGCTTGTTTTTACTGAAGTAAACTTTTAAAAAAGTAATTAATTGTGTAGCACAGTAGTTTTTATTCTTTGTAGGTTAAATGCTTTCTCCTTAAAACTTCTTAACAGGTAAATTAGCATGTAGGATGCTGTGCAAGCCTGTAGCTGAAGATAACTAAATTGTACTGAAATTGTGTTTCACATTTCCTTATGTCAGTTGTAATTATGACTGCAAAACAAGGAGAAGCTTTATATTTATGGAATGGAAAGAACTCAATTTAAAGGAGAAAATGGTGCTTTAATTTTATTGTCTAGTCATTTGTTTTTCTGTAGAAACCAATAGTTCATAATAGATTGATATTTGTATACCTTGCTATTAAATATAGCCATGTTTTTGTTAATTTTTAATAAACCTGGTTCAGCCTGGCATGTTGCTAAAAAGGCATGCAGCAGGCTTCTGTATCTGAATTTGCAGGTTATTTGGAGGTTCAAAAACAAGCTCTAGTTTTTGAGCTCGTCTTCTGAGCTTCGTGCCATAAGCTAACCGATACAGTCCATGGTCATCACAGTATAAATTCACTTCATGTACTTATATATCACTTGAATCCTAAATAAGTCTGAGTTTCTTCATGTGAAGCAATGTTACCACAAGTAACTTTTTTTTGTGGTTTATCAAACACTTAAAATCTTAATATAATGAATGTTGTTTAATGTTGTTGTCATCGAAGGAAAACTTGTATTGCTAATTTTGATTGAAGAATACGCTTGGAAATTCTTTTGAATTATACAGAAGCTGCCTCAAAATATTTTTCCAAGTCATATAAAAAAATATTTGTTCATGGCATTTATTTTTTGTTGGTATTTCTCAGTTGATATTCCATAGTGAAACATGTCGAACTAATTAAGCATTAAAAGAACGAGAGGTTAGCAGGTATAATGTTGTTAGACTTCAGTTAATGTGAATGTGACCGTGACCTCCCAGATAGATCAAAGACTAATCTGTCTGACAGCTACAAGATGGCAGAGCTTGCCACAGGCCTTCTGCTGCTGCTTGCTGAAGCTATTTGTCTGTAAAGCATGCCTGATAGCTAAGACTATATTTTTAAGGATGAACAGGTAAAAGTAAAAGGCTGTCTTTTGACATTTTAACTAATCCCTTCTAGCCTGTGGTTTACTGCACATTTAGGATATTTGCTAGCAGGAGAGACTGGCTTTTTCACATATGTAACATGTCATTTTGAATTGGGCGTTGATTTGATGCTTGATAATGTAAGAGTTATACAATGAAATAGATTCTGATTGCATTAAAATGACATGCCCTGGCCTTTTACCTTTAGTAGACTTATAATGAAAACTGAACTCTCAGCAATGTAAGTCGTCATCTCATGCTGAGACATGATCATTTAAGTGAGAAAACAGAATGTTTATTTTCTGTTAACCCTTTTTTAATTAAGATAGAAAAGATAGGTTTTAAAAATACATCACACATTTAGACCAAGAGAATGTGGATTTTTATATAATTTCAGAAATGAAATGTCATTGTTGATGTGCAGTACAAGCAGTATACCTTTGCATAATGCTAACGTGTTAGAAGAATGTAAAAGTAATGTATTTTATTCACAGGGTAATGCAATACAATGCAGATGATCTGAATGGTTGAGTTCTCCTGTTGCTTCAGTGGCTTTATGCACATAATTAAAAATGTTGTAGTTTTTATCATCAGACACATAACTACTTATTCTAATACTGTTTTGAACAGTCTGCTAGCAAAGTAAGAAATTGTGGTAAAGCTACATTTATTGCAATTGGCCAAAATCTTAGTGATAATAAATACTTCAAAAGAGGAAATTGTTAGAAAACTTACCAGGACTAGAAGACAAATGCAAAGTATGTACAGGAGCATATTGTCTTTGGTTATGTTTTAAAGACTTCAGTGAAATTTTCTGACACCATAACTCATTTCAAATGGTGAGGAGTATCCTTTTGTTTCTCCACATAGTATTTCCATTTGTAGGAATGCACAGATATGCCTAAGTTCCTTTTTAAGGAATGGTTTTAATGTACATAAAAAGTTCAGAAGAAATCATCTTCTGTTTTGAAAATTACAAAGGAAACCTCACATGCTAGTCAATAAATTCTGAGTGACTGGAACAAATATTAAATCTGTGAAATCAAACTGAATTTACTTTCTGGCTGTAAAGATTGAATTTGTAAATTTGACAGGCAATTTAAAGGGCATAAGTACTTAAAATAAAATTTCTTATCCGAATGCAACTTGAAAGTTACCTGTCAGAAGAGGTTAGAAGTCTGCTGTTTTCTCTCCTGAAGCGTGTCCTTTCACTTGTCAGTTTAGAAAGGTTAATACTTTACAAAAGAGCAATGGAAAGACCCTTTTTGGTGTAGTTTTAGGTTTATTTAAAAAAAATAAAATTCAGTCCACTGTCCACCCCCCAATAATAAATTCTTTTGATGTATGTTGTAACTGTGTATAATGTCCAAATACAAATTCTTGTTCAAATTCAGATCAGGCATTGTATGTGTAGTTATCCATATGATTAGAAAGGGGAGCGCAGGGGGTTTCTTTTGCAGTTGATACCAGATCTGCTCTTGCAGCAGCTAAGAGAGAGCATTTTTAAAAAAAGAGGGGCATGCTCTTTTCTGCCTTATGCTAGCCCATGGGCCTGCAAACTTTAGCTGCTGCCTTTTCCTCGCATTTAGCCAGTGAAACGTTTGTTTCCAAACCGCAGAAGGTGGTGCCAAGCTCGGAATTAGAGTTGGTATTGCTGACTTCTGGTACTTTGGCAAGGCCACTCTGTCTTTAAAGTACTTTCTTAGCTTCTGTAGTAGAAGGGGTTATATTTGCTTAACCCTCACTTGGGAAAAGTATGGTCTGGTCCCAGCAATAGATTAGGAGTCAGAGTTTGTGAGAAAGGAAAGGATAAAGATCTCCATTGTATCATTTACTTCCAGATGAGCAAATAAAACTGTGGTCTAGTTAGTCCATTTACTTGTATCTGGGTGTTTTGCCTGTGTGAACAGCTTATCCTTCTTTTGCTAACAGAGAGATTTGGATAAGTGTGTGGTGGTTGTGTTATTACATATAAATTACTGGAACAGATCACGTGTTAAGAATAACTTTAGAAGGGTAAAAGCCATATTGGTTAGTATGTAAAATACAAAGTTGGAACACTGAAACACACTTTACATATTCACTTATTTAATCAATGTTTGCTTGTTTTCCCTTTTGAGAATATTTCCTTTTCAACATCATTATTAAAAACAATATTTTATGATTTCTTTCTTAGGTTGAATTAAAGAGGAAGTACAATGACCAGCACAAAAGTACAAGAGGCCTTTTACCAGGGAGTCAGTGGTATGAAATTCAAGCTTATAGGGCTCTGAACCAAGCCCTGGGAAGGTGAGTAAACTGAACATAATTTAAAAAAAAAAAAAAAAAAAAAAAAATGTATTTGTGGAACTTTTTTTTGTGACATCTGTAAGGATTAATTCCTCACTGTTAATACAAAGGGGATAAATCAGGTCTTCAGCTGTTCTGTACTGGCAACTGTCTGGTTTTCAGTCTGTTGTGCATTTGAGCATTGTGATAATTCAGAGTTTTTGTTTTACATTCAGAATCCACTTTAGTTTGGTTGCAGGTTTTATTGCTTGTAGTCCAGAAATACAGAAAGGAAAGCATTTGCAGAGATAAATAGTTCTTGAGCTTATAAACCAAATGAAAATTCTTAGGCCTTTTCAAATGTACTGATTGTTCACACTCTTGGTGGGCTTGGAACAGTTGTTTGATGTTTAGCCTACAAGTATTGTTGAAAGGGAGAAATAGTGGGGGGTTTTCTCAGACCTTTGCAAAAGGTCAATTCAATTATCATGCTCACTGATCTCTTTGCAGGTTTAGAAGAAGTAGTATAGCTTACTTTCTCAAATGAAAAAATTCCTCCCAAATTTTATTAACGGGATAGAATTAATTCATCCTTCTCCAACAAAATTATTATATACATAGATAAATATAGCTATCTGTCATCTATGTCATAGATGCCATACATCTGTCATAGATATATAGAGGTATAGACACAGATTTATAGATAAGAGGAGAAACATCAGCTGGAAGACTCTTGTTATTTGAATTAGACCTAATACAAATGTGATGACATAATGAAGGTTTAGAAAGAAAATTGAGAGAAAATAGACTACATTAGTAAAATCTCATTGTAAATTCTTACAGGTCTGATTTCTTAGATTCCTCTTCGGAGAGTAAAAGCATTAGTTAAAATTTGTTTAGAAAACTCTAAGTTGTGGGATGCCAATAGTAAGAAATAAATTAGAAATTTTGTCACTGTGAAATAAGTTTTAACTTAAGTTTAGTTTTAGTGAAAATTGCTTATTGTATAGTTTATCATTTGAATTGAATTATGCTAGTCTAAACTTAAATGGAGAAAATAGACTTCCATTCTATAAATTGTGTATAATACCATCAGTCTAAGCTCTTACTAAACTGAGATCTGGGGAATGATGACAGTGTATGATGACTATTTTTATAAAACCAGAACAGTCTACTAAGTTGATACTAAGTTATATAGTAGATAGGCAGGCTTCTTATTGCAATGATGCCTGCAGGGACAGAAGTGAGCAGAAGCATGATAGTCTTCAATCTGGCACTTTTCTCTTAATTTAGTGCTCTTACATTATATGAAGTAACACAAGTTCATGAAATGAAATAGCCTTTGGGAATATAACAGATGGTGTGTATGGCCAGGTGACAATCACGCTATGAATTCCTTGCAGTGCTACTTTTTCTAAAAGTGTGGGATATGTCTCCGGTGGGCATAATTCATTTAAACTGTGAGTTGAAAGAACTTTTATTAAAGCAATGAAAAAATGGGAGGTTGGAAGAAATCTATTTCTTAAACATGTTTTGGTAGCTTTTCTTATCATGGAAAAACTTCAAATATAAATAAATAATATTTCTTTGGAGAGCTAGCCTCATCACTCCCATTTTAAGCCCTGAGTCTGATACACTTGTGGTTGTATGTACATTTTGTAAACATCATCTTCAAAAATTGTCCTCTTCTTATACAATGGGGATAATAACCCTAAACTATTTCATTTTTGTTATCACTGTTCTTTAATAATTTTTTTTCTGGCAGGCAGTATAGAAATCCAAATAATATTAGAAATAATATCAACACATGTAAAGTGACTATTGGATTATTTCTGTAGGCCTCTAACAACTGAATTATGAACTCAATGGTATGGCTCACGGCTTTGATCTGTAGCATTATTCATTTCATTAAAGAGAGTTAGGAATAATGTGGTTTAGAAGCAAAAAAGTGTATAGTTATTTAAAAAACTACTTGCAGTTACATCAGTCTATTTTCTTTTCTTCTACACTTTTACAGGTTCTCCTCTCAGTCTTTGCACTACCCAGTTAAGAGTGGAAAGCAAATGACGTGTAGTTTGATTAGCTGCTGAATATTTGTGTAGGATTTTTTAATTTACCTGTTTTCATATAGTAAATTCAAGAACTGAAGAAAAATTAAGCTTCCATGACATCCATAAAAATTTTTGGTGCAAGACAGTGCGAAAGCACTTCCTGTATTTTTTTGCATATTCTAGCTGACTCATTGCAATCCCTGTTGTCAGATCCCCACAGTTTTTTACTATATGGACTCTAATTATATATACACTCTTTTTTGTTGCTCACTTATAGGTGTATAAGACATAGGAATGACTGGGGTGCTCTTATTTTAGTTGATGACCGCTTCCGGAATAACCCTAATAAGTACATAACTGGTAAGTTGTAAAAATCTTTCTGGGAAAGTTCCTAATATTAACAAATAGTGAAAAATCAAGATTACAGAAGTATGGTTATACAAATACAGGTAAGTAGGAAAAGTCATAATGAAATATATCCATTGAACTCAAATTGTGCAGCTGAAACTGAAAACTCTAAAACTGTGGCCTGGTGTATTGCTAGTTCATTAAATACACTGAAACATGTTGATACCAATGCTCAGTGTATTCAATTTCTTTCCCCTTTTGGATATACAGGTAATGATATAGAAATTTCAGTGTGCAGAATTTGAGAATTCTTTCTTAAAATGGGACCTACAAAAACTTAAGGACTCTCAATCTTTGCATATTAAGTATATGTAATGTATGTATATATGCATGTGTATATATGTGTATATATATGTATGTATTAAAAATAGTTACTAGATTTTTATTTGGACTTTGGATAAGACTCTAGTGGGTGTATACTTTCTGCCTATAGGGAGCTTTAATGATTAGGGTTGGCAGTCTGAATTTAACATTCTGGCTTTTTAGGTAAGAACCAGGTAAAGGTTGTGCCATTTGGAACCACCAAATGCTCAATATGCAAGAAGTTATTTTCTGTTTGCATTTTTATACTGGCTAGAAATAAATGCAGATAAAATGAAACAGGTTATGCACACAACCTTAATAAATAAATAAAAAGTAATAATAAAAAAAAATTGCTTAGGAATGCATTATGTATATTTGTTCCTGCCCTGGTTAGAAGACATGGGCAAAAAGATGATGTAAACAGATAATGTTGCAGTCTAGTCAGCAGGTGGAGCTCAGCTACTGTAGTACGAGTCAAACTGCTTTTCTGACATGTCTGTACTAAAAATACATTTAAATTATCTAAGGAAACAGAAGTAATTCATATAGTAATACACATAATCTATATGTTCAAGACTTGATAAGATTAGTACTTCTAAAAAGTAAAACTTCACAGAAGAATCAAGTTCTCTGGGATTTTTTTTGTTGTTATTAAAAGAATATTTAAATGGGTTTAAAAACACTTTTTAAAATCAAGAAGGTTAGTTTTTACTTCACTGTTGTGTGTTCCAACATAATCTAAACAGCTATTATGCTCAAGATGTCTGGTATTCGAGAATTTTTAAAATTATTGCTGTATAAGAGCATATTGTATTATATTTTAGCTATCGGGCATTTGTGATTCTTTCTGAATATCTGAGTTACTGTTACTTAATCTGAAATAAAGTTGTAAAAACTTCATTATATTCTAATTTTTGTCAGACCTTGTCGGTATGATAATAAATAGCTGTACTCTGTGTAAGTTGCTTTTTAATAATTCATGACAACAAGCAAAATGAACACCCAGGCATAAGAGAAGTATAATGATGTTTTTGCAAAGCAGCAGTTTGAACTTAAAAAAAGTATTAGTAAAAAAGGTAAAGGTCTTTTTATTAAAAGGAATGATATTGTTAGTATTACTCATCAGAATACTACCATTGATTAAATCAAGTTCCCAGCCCTGGAAAGCACGACATGCATTATCTTACTTTCACGAGCAACTTCTTGAAATCTTTATGAATCTGTTTATACATATGTAAAAGTATTTGCAATATTAAGGTACTATGTACTGATATGAAATACCTGGTATAGATGATGTAGTTTTGTAGTAACACTCTTTTTTTTAATTTATTTATTTTTTTTAGGATTATCTAAATGGATTCGGCAACAAATCCAGCACCATGAAAATTTTGGTAGTGCACTTGAATCCTTGCATGCATTTGCTGTAAGAAACCAGAAGAGCATTGATTGTTCATCAGAGTGCAGCAGTGAACTTATCCATGTACCTTCAAACCCAAAAGACCTGTCACAAGCCTCTCAACAGGAGACAACTATTCATCTGTCACCAGATGTTCCTGCTAAAAGTGAGGAGAAAAGTTTGGTTCCAGAAGTTAATTTTACTACAACCATCAGCTCAGTTAATCCTACAGCATCAAATCAGCCAAGTAACATCACGACAACAATGAAACAAAGTATGTTCATTTCCTGTGGAAAAAACTTCATTAACATTTTAAAATGTGAAGTTGCATCTTTTTTTGAAGAAACAAATGGTTTTTAACTTTACAGAAGTGCTATGGTGCAAAATGATAGTTATTCATAAATGTGTATGAGCTGTGCTCAACAGACTGAAATTAATTGTCATTCCATCTGGTTGTCTTAAAAAAATTGATGATGTTCAATAAGTTTATAGTAGAATCAAAAATGTTTTCACTTAAATTTCTTCTTCCATTGAAAACTATGAAGTTAATTTAAAACACATAAAAATTGGTATTATTGCAAGATGAGTGCCTTGGTTCAAGCTACATCTGTTGTTTAGACATTGTTGTGAGACACCTTTCATATAATCTCTTCTGGTACCAGCTTTACAAGTATATTTCTATCCATTACTAAATTTTAGGAAAGCTTATGACTATTTCAGGCAAGAAAGATGTAAGTAACATAAGAGCACAATAATAAAAAGTTACAAATTTAAAACCCAGTCATGTTTTACTCAAACTTTACATATGCCAGTTAATCTATTGATTTAATTGAGACTATTCATGTGCAAAGATAGTTGTAACATCTGGGCTTTTGTTTGTATTGGATCTTAATGAGTATTATAAAATAACTGTAAACCTAATAAAACAGTGGTAATTTTGATGTGCTAAACATGCTGTAAATCAGTGGGGGCAAGGCATATCCAATTAATTAATGTTTTGTGATTTTTCACAGGTGGCCAGAAAGTTGATGTCGAGAGTCATTCTCACCATGTAACACAAAGAAGAAAACATATGGACTCCACACCCAAAATGCCAGCAACTAAAATAGAGAGAGAAAAAAAGAATGGTTGGACTAGTGCTGATATTATGAAAGAACATTGCTGCCTTAAACCACCGACTTCAACACCTTTGCCTGTAGCCAAGAACTGCATGTCCACAGCTAGTAGCAAACAAAAGAATGTGAATAGGGCTAGTGAACTTATTGATAGTGTAAATCAATGCCAGTCATTATTAATTTCAGAACATAAGCCAAGTGTACCAGAATCATGTTTGGAAACAACTAATTTTTCAGTTAAAAATACTGAGGCTGCAATTGCTGAAGAGCATCCTGATAAGCTACAGCTTCAAGTTGAGCCCTGCAGTGAGTTTCCTTTGTCAGGAGGGAAATCTGAACTTTCAATGTTAAACGTATCTGCAGAAGCTGAAGATGAGGATGAGAGTATCTACTTCACACCAGAACTCTATGATGATGTAGAATCAGAGGAACAGAAAATCAGACCACTGGTTCCAACCTGTAATACAAATGAAAATCGGATTGAATGTGGAAACTCCACAGCCGCTGATGATCTTTTTGCAATCAACACCACAGAAACACCAAGTGTGACTAAAAAAAAGATTGATGATGATGATGATGACAGAAGCACAAGTTTACATGGAATAATGCAAAATGAGGGGAGTAAGAATAGTGCAGTTAATAATGCAGAGATGACTAGTGAAATAAAAGCAGAGCAGATAGCATCTCAAGAGATGGACACCAAAAAACGGAAAATCAATCTTTCCAGATCACGAAATAAAGGTGTGTCATCTTTTCTATTTAACAATACTAGCACATAGTGACAGCTTCTATAGGAAACATAGTGAGCAGCCTTTACAATATAGCCTCACTATAGAGCAGGGATGGCTTTCTAGTTCTCATTTAATATATACTACTATCAGACTTGATTTTTCATTATACTTTTTTGTTTTTCACTGTGAAAGTTATGCAACATGCAGTTTTCTATAGATATAATTAAGATTCTTCATCCTAACTGTGTGGCAAAAGGGCATTGTGTAGAAATCCTAAATAGAAGCCCAAGTAGCATTTGACTTGTAATTATAGGTTGAGGAGGTTTGTCTGTTACAGATTTAATTAATCTGCCATTAAATATAATCAAACACTTGGGTTTTTCTCAGAAAGCAAAACACTCATATAATCAAATTATGGTTCTCTGCATTTCTTAGGGCTTTTTTTTTTTTTAAATTAAATATGTAGAACAACATCTTTGCAGATCAAGTAATATGATAGATTGAGCCTAGATACTGAAATAGCTGTATTCTTCAGTACTTTGCTTCCCTCAAATTTCTTTTGTCAAAATGTCTCTCAGAAGCTGTGTAGTAGTAGTATAGTAGTATTTGAACATTATGATATTTGATGATGATGAGAGGCTCCTTCAGAGGTCGGTCTTTGTTTTATATTAAAGTTGAGTTTTCTTTAAAATTTTCTTTTGTGAGAGGATCTCATTTCTTCTGGTCGGATTCTGTATGTATTCATATCAAAATGTGTACTTATTTGTATGCCCCACAAACACGTTTTCTATGCAATGTATAACAATGTAAATATGTACTTAAAGGTCTTTAAATCTTCCTCAGTCTACTTTTTTTGAAGTATTTTAAACATTTCTTTCATTTATTGCAATCAAAACAGCCAGGATTTTGCTGTAATAAAACATACTATGCCTGATTTTTCAAGAAAAGATTGTTCATTTACATCATATATTCATACGAAGACCCGGGATTTTTACAATCTTAAGATTGGTTCATAGGTATTTATATATTTTGACTGAGAGCAGAGATGAAATCGTTAACTGGTCATTTTCCGTAGAAGTTCATCTAAATAACATTCTGACGTCCACCTCTACAGAGCTGTGAATGTGTTCATATCAATAGGGTTTAAATTGTATCCTTTCTTTACACAATAAATGCATCTTTATAAAATTAGATACCCTGTTTGCAAAAATGGCAAGAATGCTGTTGAATTTCTTTAACGAGCATTATCTTGCAGTACTTGGTATAAGGCATTTGGTTAAGCTTTTATTTATATTGATGCCACGTAAGGATCATGTTTTCTTGGTTTAGGTTTCCTGGTATTCACTTAATCATTGGATGCTGATGGTTTTGAACAGTTGATAGGGCAGAAGCAAGCTGTAATATTGATAGCAATTTAAATATATGACACGTCTAAAGACAAAAATACTTAATTTAGATTTAAGTAATTGATTGAATATCAGGATTTAGTAGGGTAGGCATGGTTCTGTTTGTAACTGGCTTCTAGACTAGAACTGTCCCACATCCCGCAGCAAATGCTGAGGCAGCCTGTGGCAGGCGGCTTTGCAGCTACATTCCCAAGAGTTGATCAACTTGATCTTCCTGAGTCTCTAATAGCTCAGTTTTCTTAAAACAAGTGTTCTGTACCAAACCACTTTTTATGTATATCTAAATGGATGATAGAAATCACTTAAGCTTTGTGGCTTGTCTGCTCATCTCATAGACCACTATCCTTTATTTGTTTTTCAGAAGATTTGTCTGTCTTTAAATCCATAACATTAAAAAAAAAAGAAAATCCATCTTCCTTTCCTTATCTGGAGGAGATTGTTCCTTTCCTGGTCTTGTGTTTCATCTTACTTTAATTAGAAATCCTTTAAGACATGGCCGCCTTCATGTCAAATATTTTGCATTAATTTACAACATCTACATTTTATATAAAATTGCTCCTTAAGTATTATTTTTTAAAATATGTATTGAAATATCAGCATTTGGCCTATTAGATATTAGATTATTCTTGAAAAGTCTCTGTCAACCAATTCACTAAACTCAAATCCTGACCATAGCTGTGTTGCTTGGGACAACTGATGGATAATAATCCTTTGTATTACTGCTGGGTTTTGGGGGGGGTACAAGGTTTCTTTTCGTGTAAAAACTGTGTAAATTCAATCTTAATTTGTCTTTATATCTAACTAACTATGATATTTAATATGTTAGTGGTAAGGATATTCTTTATTTCTATTGTTAATATATTTATGGTGATTCCCAGTATTAAATACCCTGCTGCCCAGTCTGCAAATAGCAGGAAGTGAAGTCTATGTACCAACTTTCCTAGAATTGTTTGTTTGGACTTCCCAAATCTGTAAAAGCTAAATTATTGAAAATTCCTCTCATACTTTGATATAATAGCTAAGTATGATCTCTTCTTAATAATCATAAATATTTTGAATAATCTTGATAATCATAAAATCTTGAATTTATTAAAGGATTGAAAGATCAGAGACAATGCAGACGAAGAAAAGCTACAGTTAGGCAAAGTGCCGACACCTGTGAAAGAAAGGTACCATGTAGATAGAATAAAGTACCTATTTTAAGTGGCTACTGTTAAGTGTTAAGGTGCAAGGGAAATAAGAACAATGTATTATATAACTTTTTCAGTGAAATAATACAGATGAAATAGCTTATTCATGGTCTGTATGGTTTGCTCTAGATCTTTACGATTTACACACTCAATAGATACCTATGTTTCTCATGGGAAACAAAAAGGCTGAGTGTTTTCAAGTCCTATTAACACAGGGAGAAGCTGCAGATATGGACTGCTTACAGAGTCCAGCTCATAACTCATTACAGATGTGATTCCTGTTTCAATATAAGCAGTGCTTCCGATTTCTGGTTAGTATGTAATTTTTAGGGCAGGATTTGCAAAGCTTAAGAACATAATCACACTGAAACCCAATGAGAGTTGGGCACCCATCTTCCTTGGCTCCTTTGCAAAATTCCAAACTAAGTCTTTGATAGCCTGGAGCATTATAGACTATAAACACACCTCATATTTATATGAAAGTGTTTCTATTTAAGTTAGGTTAGGCATTTTTAGCATGATGTATATTTTCATTATTGGCTAGTGTAAATGATAAACATTGATTCATATAGATTTCTTTGAGTATTTCAAGTAGTATATTTCTCTGAAGCAGTTTTGATACATTTCTGTTTATATTTAAATGCTTCAATCTGCATAGTTGCATAGTGACTATATGCAAACTAGTATTTACATTAATTTGTGTATTGTCTTGTTAGAAGGAAACACACCACCAGCTTTGCAAGAAAGGACTTTATTGTATTGTCTGTGGAGCTGAAATACTGCCTAAAGCAAAGGGTAACATCTATGTAACTGATCATTTGTTTCAGATTGGGAATGACGGGATTTTTAATCCATCTTTTTCTTTTTACAGTTTTGGATACTGGAGCGGTATTTTAGAATAACTGGTTAATTTCTCCATTGGATATGGTAACCAGATAAATGAGTTGTTAGAAATGCACTGAGACCTGCAGAAAATCTTTTTGGGGGGAGAAAGAGGGAGTTGTCACAAAAACACAGCTATTTTTACTTGGCATTTCAGTGAAAATAAGTTACTGTTAATGTAATCTCTTTCTGACATCTTTCTGTTGCTTGATTCAGTGGTCCTGATACACTGACTTGTCTTGAAGTACAATGAGAGTCTGACTGGTATTTAAGAGTTAACCGAAAGCAACTGGTCCTGACATTGTGGGAGGCTGAAGGAAATTATTTGTAACATAGTGGCCCATTCACTGGGGTATGTTCCTTCTAAGGATTAGGTGTTAATTTGCTACCAGTTGCTGTGAGGAGTTTGGTAATATCTTGGCATAGTAACTCTGTGAATCTAATACATGTTTTAATGAAACTGTCAAAAGTTTTACCGAAAACCTGTATGATCACGCTGTTATTCTTCTTCAATATGTAGCCTACCTTGTATTTAGTTTGCGTTTTAGTCCTCAGTTGACCCGTTGTATGAGGTGTTGATTAGATGTTCTTGGAAATTCTCTATGTTTTTGTGAGGCATTTTAATTTGGGAAAGTCTAAAAGCTGATATCGGTAATAACAACTCTGCTACTTTTAAAAAATGCACTGCATCTTCAGGCTACTGGGCCGTGTGTGGTAATGACCTAATTACAAAATGTTCTCATCAGTTTCATGAAGAAAGAATTAGATATAGATGCTTAATATGCTTAAACAATATATAAAACATTGTCCTCCAGGAGAATTTAATGAGGATTTAACTGGTCCCAGGTTTTACAGGTCTGAAGGTAAGAAGATATTTGCTTTTGTGTGCCTTGTAAATATGTCTCAGGACCTTGAAAGCAAGCCAGAAAACTACATTTTTAGGAGGTGTTAGAAATGATATGGAGGTTGAGATGAAGAGGGGTGCGCATTAGACACAGAGCTGAGACCTGTTTCTTGTGCAGTCTTCTTTACAGCAGCCCCTATGTTATGAGACCCTTAAACATCCCCTCCCCTTCTCTAAGGTCCCTTCCGCTGCCCCAAAAGCTCATGAAGTGATGAAGCAAGCAAAGAAGTGACACTAGCAAAAAAACCCTGACCCTTTCAAAGTCATCCTTTTCAGCGATAGAAGTGAGGGAAGCCAGGCTTTAGTAGGCAGGAACTGCGTGCTGTTGGCTCATGACTCCATTGTGTGATGTAGCTGAACTGGTCATCAGGTCACGAAGCTAGACCAGATGGTATCTGGATCAGATGAAACTGAAATCAAGAAAGGACAAGTCTCCTCTTTTGCAAACCAAACCTGAGCCTGAGGGAGAGTGGGAGAAATCCCTATTGCTTCTGGACCTATTAAAGTCATATGCCAGCTAGCAAAGTCCAAGTTGCCTTACGAGTAAAGAAAGGGAGGCCCAGGTGACGGAGGCCACTTGTTGCCTCTCTGTTTTCTCAGAGCAACCATAACGTATCTCCTTTAAGACCTGTGTAATCTCATCAGTAGACTTTCCTTCATGTCCTTAATATTAATTTATCATCATCATCATATCTTGGCAATTTGGTATAGAATCTGTGAAATGGATTCACTATGTATTAAATGAAAGCATTGTGAATCACTGAGGTACTTTAATGCCTACAGTTACCAAGGTGTCCGTTGTCAGCGAGAAGTTTTATGCTGTTTAAACTGAATCTCGGATGTCAGTTGATTGATGAAAGTTAAAAAATCTGCCACAGTTTGGAGAAAATGAAAAATAAATGACTTTATTCAAAGTGGATTCAAACTCACTGGTCAATTTGGGAGTAATAACAAGGGGAAAATTATCTGTTGAAAAGTAAATTTTGGACACGTTAAAAAATTTAAATAAGGCCTTCTTCCAAGGTCCATTTACATCAATAGAAGTCTTTTCACTGACTTCAGTGGGTATTGGATCAGGGCCTAAATTACCATCTTGTAAATGTGGAAAGTTTGCAGTATGTTCAAACAGTACTGTATTCAAAACCATGTATATATAAGTCTTACACCCCACTTTTTAAATTATAGGAATTTTGAGAAAAGCTTGCTACAGTAATATTGAACTGAAAATAATCTGGAAACTCTTCAGAAATACTAATATAAGAAGTAAAGAATCCATTAATAATTGTATGTGTGAACTAGATAACATTTCAGAAGATGATAATATGATGTTGATCATCTCAGATGCTGCAAGTCTCAGTCATCTTAAAGAAACTTTGAAGGTTTATCAGATGCCCATGAAAAGTGAAGGTAAATCTTACTGATTACTGATAAATACCACCTAACATTTGTCAAGTCCTTTAGCTTTCAATTAAATACAACACATTGTTTTCTTTCATTTCGTGCAAAAGCTTTTGATTTTGGTAACATGTTTTTATCTCTTGATCTATGTGTGAAATCTCCTACAGAGAGGACCAGTAGGAGTCTCTTGCCCCACTACTTCTTACTCTCCAAAACAGCACTGTGCACGTTTTGCAGATATTTTTTATGGAAGGCATTTTTAAGCCAAGAGAAACACCTGAGCTTTCAGAAAGACTATAACTTGTCTTTCGTTAAATTGTTATATAGACTGTTCAAAGCTGTACTAAAGCTTTGTTATAATTGTTTCCTTATAAGGAAATTTCCTCCTTGTAAGGGACATTGAATACCATGTTACAAATCATGCGTTCTACCTGTTTTCTTCTCTGTTAGCAATTGGCTGAGGGCAGTTGCTGCAAACATTGTTTTCTTTTTTGTGTCAATAAGGTCTTGATTTTTGCCTATTGGTCAATAATTCTGACTTCATTTTTTTGTGATCTTCATCTCTTAGCGTCTTGCTTCATTACATCTTTGTTCAAGAGATATTTTGTTTAACAATGTTTTGTTTATTGCCACAGTGTAGTGGTTGAGTCTGCATTGTTCTTTAACTTCCACACCTTTCCATTGCTCCTACTTAACTTTCTGTAAGTTTGAAGGAAGTCTGATATCCAACAATTCTTTACTGGATATGAATGAAGTGCTCTGGCTGTTTGCTTTCTCCTTCAGGGGCATCTTTGCTTTTCATAGCTTGTTGAAAGGAACATTTTGCTTCTTAAAGCAAAGGAAATTTATTTTCTTAAATAAAAAATACCAAATCTTTCAATGATACTGATATTTTTGTGTCCTCTTGCCAAGGATTGTGAATGTTTCTGAAAATCTTTCTGAAAATATTTTAAAGGTGAAACAAGCATAAAAGCAATACTACTATGCTGAAACATGTTAGTGAGAACCGTAAACTATGTCTTTGACCTTAGATAAATGAGGAAGATTATTTAAAGCTTATAAGGAGAAGTTTGACTATTTTACAGAGTAAGAACACTGAAGGCAGTAGAAGCTTACTGACCAAGGCACAGCATATGGCTAGAAAGCTGATAAACAGCAAAACCATGCGGGTCAATGGTTTTTTTTCAGCAGACTGGAAATACCGAAGTTGGAGAATTGGATATTGACAGTGGGACTGGGCCAAGAAAATATATTACGTACACTTACTTTCTCTTCACCGGGCCATTCACAAGACTTACAGCCCTTGCCTTTGACCTTTTGGGAAGTTGATGGCAAGATTTGTTCCTTTGAGATGCTATCTTGTTCCCTCAACCATCAATAGCTGAAATTGAGAGAACTGGTTGACACATAAAAGGAGTGCCACACACAATTTACTGTTGACTGGAAGCAGACAAAACTCCACTGAGATCTGTTGAGCTCTGCATGTTTAATCAACCACTGAGGATGCATACCAGCTTACCCTCCACTCCCCAGTTTCTTGGGTCCTTACATACTGTTCTGATCAAAAAGAAAAGATAAAGATAATGAGAACAGAATAATTTACATTTCTTAAAACAAATTAAAATCTGTCAATTGGAGGCATATACCCTGCAGCCCCAGTGGTTAAAGTAGGTCTCTGCAGAAGCAATGTATTTGATATGAAATGATTCCAGGTGTCAGACCGTGGAATGTGTAATCCTTTAGCAGCATTCAGGTGACAGAGACCAAATGTAAAGTACTTCTGTTTGTGTCTGGGCAGTTCTAGTGTTAGGGTGGCACAATTAATCATATGTGATTTTTGTCAAGAGGACTCTGTTTTAGAAATTACAAAGTCTGCAGAGATGAGTAAGCATTCTTTACCTTGTTACTTTCTGGCAAAATAAGAACGTTATGTTTAGAAATGTGAAGTGCAACTTGTGATCTTTTATCTGTTTTAAAATGTGTCTTGATGCCTATGTAAAGCACTTTTTCTTTCTTTTTGAAAGACTTGAATGCCAGTTTATCTTTAAATGCTATTTGGAATGAGAAGGAATATTCTCTGACAAGTTACTTACAATGCAGGAGCTGTGTCATTCAGTCGATTTCTCCGTGTCCTTTGATAGGAGCTGAGGTTATTCATTTTAATAATAAAGTACAGTCATGGGTAAGTCAAATTAGTTTATTTTGTATATTAAAATCATTGCTGAATGATTTGCATAGTAAATGTTAAAATACCATTTCTGTAAAAGGTAGAATGAAAATTTTATTTCATCTAGATTAATTGTATATGATTCATCTAATTTCTACCACAGATTTGAAATTACAGTTAAGAGCTGAGTTCAGGTCACTTGATGTATTTGTAATTGTCTATACCTAGTTAGATGCAGCGTCTATAGTATTGCATCTTATGAAAAGGGATAGGAAGATAGGTGGCAGCTATCCATGTCTTTCATGAAAGGAGAAACAGAACAAAACATATTTGCACAAGTGATATATTCAGACTTCAATTTTCAGACATGTAGTTTTATGTTATTTGTGGCACTAACAAAAATGTTAATCAGACCCTGATAGATGAACACAGACAAGGTCTAAAGGAGTCAACAGGAAGAAATTTTTTTTATAGGTGTTGTATTTCCAACAATGTTAGCAAACTAAATTCTCAACAGAATTCTTTGAAATCTAGACAGGAAAGCTATGTGTATTTTTACTCTACTCTTAGTAATGCCTTAGTTTAAGATAAAGACAGAGGGTGAGGCTCCATCCTGAATGAGCTGTACAGGTAACCTTAGGACACCTATGCCTTTCCTGAATTTTCCTTCTGTGGATATAAATATATACTGTGGATATAAATGTAATTGAAATTAAGCAGAGATTTTTGAGACTAAAACTTTGCCAAAAACCGAATACCATCCTTATGTTTTGGCCTGTGTGCATCATTACCCACTGTACAAGCTATTCGAAATGCACTATACAACAATGTGATAATAGAACAAAGTTTATGAAGCATTGTATGCTATGAATGTTGATATTTCAAACACTATTACTAAGATTTCATGGTATTTTAGCATTCATTTTATATCAAAGATAATGAAATGTTACATTGAGGGAATGTGTATTGAAAGAATGTGAAATAATGGGTTCCTCTGAGGTATAATGAAATGTTTTCTTGTCTTATCTTTTTAACAGTCTTTTTCTGTACGTTTAAAATAAGGGGTTCTGTAACACAGCCAGGAAATCAGAAGCATTGTGTTCCACTTCTTTGTTGCTTCCCATGACTGACTGTGCAAACCAAACACTGTCAGCAGTTTTATTCATACTGCTAGCTAGGTAGGCAGTTGAAGGGGGGGACTGGCTGTCTTTCATAGCAGGTGCGTCAAGTATTAATGTGTAATCAGCTGATATTAGGTTTACAAGAGTTGTGTTTTTATTAGTGTAAAATAAACAAGTGTTATGTTCTTAGCTTACCTGTAGATTTAACTAATGTTTCTTTTAGCTAGAAAGACACCGTTAATTGTTGCAGGTTTTCTGAATAAGTCTCTTTCCTATTCTTTTCTTATGTTCTATTTCCATCCACTAGAAAGAAATCTTGGTAAACTTTTAGGATTGGAAGAGCAACATAAGCTAAAAAAGATCACATCTGGCTTTGGAGAGTCATTTGGAAAGCTAGTGGCTTTCAGCAGAGAGACATCTAATCTCTTAATGCATGTCTTTGTTTCAAAGAGAGGCTTGGGGAAAAATATATCCCATCATCTGCAATAGACCTGTGAAACAATTGTCAGAACTGGCATCTCTGCTTTGGATCTGTTGCAAACTGTATGCCGTATGACTAGATTAATATGCCAGATGACTTGAATGTGAGAGTTGTGAGGGTGAGGAATGAAGCTACTATTTTGTGTGTGTGTGTGAAAATAATGTTACTTATTTAGAAAGGTAGAATGGACTGGGTATGAATGGTGGTAGAGGTAAATACAGCTTTAACTTTATCATCTCCTTGCTTTAAATCGAATAGCTGTTGTTTTCCTGTAATTGGGAATATATGAATGTAGCTGAAGACATGCAGAATGAGTCAAAGGAGTTTAAAGTGATGATTTATTATATCCTATCATATACCAGAGCTAATACATATGCATTGAAGTGAAGAAGCTGTGATTAAGTCAGTTTTAGCTCCCAGTTATATATTCTTGAATACAAGATCCTGCTGCTATTGAGCAGTATATTTGTAGAGATAAAATCAACATCGTAGTTTATACTGCTGCCTACCCTGTGTTAAATCACGTACATTGTCATGAGGTATCATATGTCATCTTAAATTACTTCGTGTCATGTGCTGTCTATAAATCAAGTACAGTTGGTTCTGGAAGGCAAGGCATTGCTCATTTAATAGAAATCACATTGCTGTAGCAAAACAAGCTTAAAATAGAATCACTGGGTTTAATATCTGTAATTTACCTCTAGGTTTGGTAATCATTTAAAGAGTCAACACTATTTTCATGACTTAAATTTAAGGTGTGATTAACAAATTACGTTTTGTAAATCTTTTTTTAACCTACTTTTTTATCAATTATACATTTATATTGAAAATTAGATTTTTAAATTTACTGCTACATTTGTACAAATTCAATTACATCTTGTGTTTGCCATTGACCTAGAAACCTCCATTAACCGATTCAGGCTTTATGTGAAATCAGTGGCATACAAATTAATATTATTATTTATATTGCTTAAAATACCCTAAATAATTGTATATTCATGTTTGCAGTCGTCTTTGTGAAATGGTAACGACTTTATAGAAGACAGTACTTTGGAACTTTGAGAAAATATTTTGGTACCATAAATGTAGAGGACTCGGGGTGCTTTAAGATCTAGCTTAGTTAATGTAATAAATTGTCTTTCATATGTTAAAAGGTGAATGAAACTCTGACAATTAAATTTTTAAACTTATTAAGGAGTTGTTGCTGAAACTGATTAGACAGTCAGCTGTTGAGACAGTAGCTTTTATATAACAGGATATTGTTTTGTTCATCATGCTACCACATTTGGCAAACTTTTATCTTAATGCGCCTATCGGGAATACCAGTCTGACCTCAATCTGAGTAAAGCCTTAATAGTCGACGTGAGGGATGCTTGCAGGAGGTGGCACGGTCATTTTCGCAGACTGTATATTTGTTATCGCATGTTAATCAGATTCATCATTCTGTTTAATAAAGATTTCATCTGCCACGCGAATGCATAATCGGCTATGTCTGAGTGACCGTCTTTTGTCTTGAGCAGATTGCTAAAACTGTATTAAGCATCATTAGACAAAAATGACGACCTTATTAATTTGTCCTTTATGTGTTTTCCAGCAGATTGGACCTCATTATTATGCAAACACAGTACACAGAGCAGCACCAGAAGTAGCTCATTAATGTTTCTTTCCCCCAGTACGTAACAGATTATTATTGTGAAGTGTGCATGAAATAATTGCTAATTATGCGCCTTAAATTGTACAGTGATTTGTCTGTCTAGATTTTTTTCATGTGGTTTAAGAACACTGTAGAAGGCCATCAGAAGCTAGAGGTTAACAGTACCGAAGCAAGTAAACCAGAGGAAGGCAATCGCAAAACATGCATTTTATCACACGTTTTCTTGCCTGTAAAGAGTAATTAGGAGAGCTATGGATTGCTTTGTAGTTATCTCTCACTACGCTTCTTATTGTAAAACAAATGACTCTCAGCCAGCAAATAATTTAATAGATATGTCTGCCAATGAATAGATGCAGGCAAGTTTGAACTGTGGACTTCTAGTAAGAAATATTGTAGATTCTGAAATGGTAATTCTTGAGTTAGTGTGGTTTCCTTATTTACACACCACTAAAATCCTACATATTTCCAAATACTGTTCTTTCTACCAAATGTTTTCCCAGCTACATTTTGCATTTCTTACAGGCTCTCTATTCAGTATAATTCTCCTTAAAATTTGTAAGCATGATAGAAATTACATGTTAGGATTTGGCATTCATCTGTAGTTTGACAACTTTGTGCTAAGTGTGTAATTGGTTTAAGCTGGTAGTGCTTCATACTTATCCATGGCACATCTTCTGTAATCTGTCTGCCACTGTAGCTGATAAGACTTGGCCACAACTGAAGTTTTTGCAGCACTAGAAATAAAATCCTGATCCATTAAGGGTTTGCGTGGATTTAGCTTTATAATCTGGTTTAGAAATTGTGAGTGGTCAGATCTTAGATACAAGCTTTGTTGTCGAAAAGATGCCATGAAAACCGTTACATCAGCTTAAATTTTCTTAACGTTACTTTTGTTGGCAATATAACCTAAATGATATCGTGACTATTTCTGAAGAAAAGTATTTGTGACTGGCAATTATTTATTATCTATGAACATGGAAACAGGTATATTTGAGCATTAGGAGGATAATAACATTCATCTGGCATTACTTTAAATAATTTTAGAGTCTAACTGCATTTGGTTGGTGTTAAATAGCTGTTTATGTCAGCTGATACCACCAATTAAATATGGTGGCGGCTTCATATAATACAAGTTAAAATAAATGGAGCATACTAGCTGTAAAATATTCTTTAAACATTTCACATGTAATAGATCATTACTGAATATTTATGAAGGACAGACATATCTTACACTTCCGAAAAATCAAAATGAAATTGTTCTGCAGAGACCAAATTCTCTTTACTGCACTCTTAGCTGTTGGGCATACAGATAGTTACTTGACAAATCACTTGACTGATGAAAATTGAAAATAGTTGGTGTGGCATTGCAGAAATAATTATTTATTTTACTTGGATTATTTGAAATGACTGGGAATATATTGCTATGAACAGGCACAGGTATACTATTAATATAGGGGTCCTGCAACCATGATTATCATAATTTTTAATAAATGCTTTCTAAATTTTCAGCGATAATATTGCACACTGATGTAATGTGTAATTTGTAATTACAAACTGATGTTTGTAATATAATACAAGTGCATATAAACACACTTCTTTATATAAAAGCATGCATAAGTATTGCAGCTAATTGTTAAATCAGGCTGAAAAGAACTTGTATCTGCAATGGGTTGACACTGCGCTTTTCCTTTTGCTTCACAATCCATATTTTTCTATTCCTATGAAATGACATTTTCTGCTCTGCATTTTTTCTTTCCCTGCCTCTTTGAGTTTTAACTGATCTGTTTAGTTACTGATTTTAATTAATTATCGTAACTAAATCTAATCTGTGTTATTTTCAGTGTGTGATTTTATTTCATACGAAAGACTACACCCCCACCACACCAATTATTGAGCACTTGCATAAGGCTTGTTGAGAATTTTCAAGAAATAATGTACTGACAGGCCAGGGGATATTGGAACTTACCTGAGTTTAAGTTTAAATGGATTAAATATTTTCAGAGCATCTGTATGCGCACGTCGGAAGGGGAGAGCCATAGATGACCTTGGAAAAGGTCTTTTGCGTTGCTTCTTTCTGCTGGTGCCGGAATCAATTGTCTCCCAGGAATTATCTGACTGAATTGCTGTACTTACTCTTGACATTCAATATATTAATTTTCACTTGGCCAAAAATGCATTCATTCGTTCTCTCTCCTCACTGTGTTCCTTTCTGGTTTCAGCTGACGTTGCTGCTCGAATTGTATGAAATGCATTGAAAATACTTGCAGGCTACCTCTACCTTTCTCATGAAAAGATTGTTTGCAGACTCTGTAAATATTGTTATTTGCTGAACATATGGCCTTGTTAAAGAAGAAAAAATGGGTTTATGACTCTGGGAAGAAGAGTAAACCAATGTTTTAGTAAATGCCTCTATGGATCCTAGTGTATGCTGTGTTGTCGTTGCAAAATCTTCCATGTATTTGTCATCATACACATGCTTACACTATTCTTTGATAAGGCTGAAAGCTCTAGGTATCGGGCATTGAATATTTTATTCTTTAAAGAATTCCTTGAGAGCTATATTTAATTGAAACTAAATCCTATTCAGTGAGAAATACATGTCAACCTCTGAATGCTGTCGTGCAGTTACTAGTGCTTTTGATGTCTTCTTTTTTTTAAGACATGAATTTTCCTCCTTCTCTTGAATTATAGTACCAGATACTTAAATGTTTACTTGTACAAATGCATATTCCATGGTCACTGACAAGAAGGGATAACTCTTGAGTAGCTACTAACTCATTAAGGAGTGTATTGCCCTATAAACCCGGTACAAGGAGGGATGCAGAAAAACTGGCCTGTAAAGCAGAGGAATGAAGCAGACTCCTAGGTCATCAAATCCATTCTTTCTCTCAGATTTCTCATGATACAATTTATAGTGCCTACCCAATTTGATTTTTAAATTCCAAAAGTAACATTTCTTCTCTTTCTACAGTTAAATTCTCGTTAATCATAAATGTCTTCATGCATGTAAGGTGTCGTTAGGAGAGTGGATGAGAAGATACTTCCTGCAAAGTTTTCAGTATGTTGATGACGGCCACATTTCTGTCTCCTCTGATAGAGCTTGCCGAGTGTCAGAAGATGTTAGACGTGGGTGAGAAAGCTGGTCAGCAGAGGTGCAATCCAGACAAGAGTAAGAGTGGTTGAGGGGAAGCCAGTAAATGTACTAATACGTTATCTTTCCAACCTGGAAGTTTATCTTTCCTTTGTTGTCTGGGTTAGGGACAAGTTGCATAGGTTTCTCTAAGTATTGTAGGATGATTTCATAGCATCTGATATAATATGCTTTTACCAGGGTGATCTCTTAGTCAAGGATGGTTTTTATCATTGGTGCTGACAGAGATTATTGCTATTTAGATGTGGTACTAGATCCATAATCTTGTTCCTCTGTCACTTTAGGACTGCACTGTTAAAATGGACTAGTCTGGGAACAAGCCTGTTGGGCATGTGTGAAAGCATGTCTGTTCATGGGGGCTGCTGCAAAAGTAGTCTTCTGAGAAAAACTATGTAAAGGAGAGAAAGAAGAGTTTGGTGTATTATTTTTTAAATTCAAGGCTGGACTCCCAGAGGCACTTTTTTTTTTTTTCTTAATACTTAAATAACATAAATGAAGTACTAATTAATCTCCTGCCTCCCTGCTCATGCTGGCATTCTGCCTGCCAGAAAAATTCTGTTAAGTTAGTTGTCAGGCTTATTTGAATTCCACTGTATTGAAATTTGCTTTAAAATATATAGAATTTTTAAAAATATTTTTTAGAGAGAGAGAGATTTAAAAATATAGGAACCAAAAACTAGCGTTAGGCTTGCCCACCATATATTAAAATTTTCTTAAAGTGCTGAGACAGTCACCAGCACTGTGATTTATTGTCTGCCTAGTGCTGATAATCAAGTGATCTTTCATCAGACAAGGCCAATGCTCATTGAAGTTGTGAGTGGCAAAATGCAATAATTTTGCTTGCTTCCTTTGCAGTAGTGCTCTATTGATGCAAAAACACAGTAAAGTTTTGTTTATATAAACTCAGGTCATCTTTGCAGGTGAACCTGGTTTTGAAGGAAAGCCTGAGCTGGTAAGTTTCTGTCCTTCCCCGACTCCTAGGTCTCAATCTATGCCTCAGTCTGTTCCTTGGCTACATTAGGGCAACTCTTTGAGAAGCTGCATTGCAAAATGTATCTCTGGAATGGTTTGGATTAAGTATATTGCCATTTTTGTGGGATTATTTTTATACTGGATCATTTCAGGCATCTTACTTGTGGTACAATCCCACAAACGGTTTTTATCACTGAAATGAGATCTGGGATGTGAAGAAGCAGAAAGTTAGTGCACTGATAGCTGATGCTTAAAAGTTATGGAAAATTCACAGTAGCAGCTGCTGAAATTACAGATTCAACATTCTGAACATTCTGATTGTTTTATATTCTAATGAGCAGCCTTTGTTGCAAGCTAGTATTTTATACTGATTGTCAGCCACATAGTGCAGCTGCCACTGACCCCTCAATCAACAGTAACAAAAACCCTCTTTGTTATCAGTATGGGAAATATCTTGGCCATTGTGGGTGTGAATTCAAAACAGACTAGCAATCATGCACAGGAAAAATTAAAAGCTCCACGATTCATTGACAGGAGTCTAAACATCATGCATAAATTATTATATTCAAGTCTCTAAAAAATTGTACTTCATTGTACCTTGTTATATAATTAAAATATAGATGAAGTAGTTAAAACATCCGAATGCCATAGAACTTCTGTTCACTAGATGCATCTAAACTTCTCATCATTAATTCTGTATAGCGAACTCTTCCTTCTTGTACTTTTCTGTTCTATTATAAAATGTAAATCTCCAATCAAGGTAAGAACATTTGTAATTTAACTTTTCTTTTATTCTTAAAGTGAGTGTACTTTCAAGTAGTTTGACACTAAGTTTACTAAGTGATAGCCATTTTTCACACTTTAAGAGCCAAGTGGCTGTAGTAGAATGAAAGAGTGAATTAGATTTGTTGCAGATGTTTTCTAAATCGGATACCTCTGGGTTCTGTAAGCCATTCCTCCTTTCTAGGAAATTAGAATAAAATTTATTTATATAATGTGAATATAGTATTATAGATTTACATAATTAAACTCCATAGTGTATATCAGACCATGCAGACTGTGGTATGCAGTGGGCAGGGATATTCTCTGTAGTAGTTATGTCTGGCTAGTTCACTGTAGGAATTCTAGTTTGGGAACTTTTCTAGTTCTTAAATTGCAACCATACAGCAATAATATAAGGTAGGGGGGTGGAAAGACAGACAATTACCACCATTCTTCCATATGTAATTTGTATATGGTATTGGTTATTTTTATTGTTTAAGTTCATAGTTTCTTCCTCTTGATGGAATACAAACATTTGGCCAAATTCTTTGCCTGAAGTAAGTGGAGCCAAGGATAAATTTGGTTTTTTCTCCTCTCTGAAGGGCTTGAAATAATAATAATAAAAAGAACTGGCTAAGATTTTAAAGATTTTTATGGTGTTTATAGATAGATGCATGGCTATACAAAGATTTAGCCATGTCTTTCTTCAGGGGAGGAACAAGGCTATCAGATAAAACAATACCTCAGCACATTTGAATTCACATAAATCGTACGTAGCTCTAAACGTATCTGAGCTCTCTGTCCTACAGTCTCCTAGTACATAGATGGAAAAAACTTCTATATACATTTAGCTTGTGTTCATTAGGTCCTTTGAAATGGTCAGATTAAAGTTTATACAGAAGCATGCATTATTATTGCTTAGTGGACTTGTGTCAGTTTTCTACCATTTACATGCTTCCATGATTTATTTGTAGACATAATTTTAAAATAATGAGTGTTTTCACTCTAATTGATACAGAATCTTTCATGTACATGTAAGACCTCTCCTTTATATATTTCTTTTGTTAATGCATTGTAGAAAATGGTTGTTCTAGCTTTAGATAAAAGTAAAGAAATATTCTTGGGCAGTTTAGACATCTAAGTTTTATATTTTATAAACCTCAGCTGCAGTTCACACTTGTGGAAACTGTAAGTGTCCTTTTATTTTTAACAGCAGCCTAGGGTATGGTTGAAAGAGGCATATTTCCATTTTGGCTTTTGTTTGAGCAGCTTCCAAAACATCATTCTACTTTTTTTCCTGGAAAATTTGCCAAGTCTAGCTCAGATTAAGTTTCTTTGTTAGATTTGTTCTTCTAAGCATCTGGATCAGAAATTGTATCCCATACTATGTAGTAATGAAACATTTGGAAATCATCTGAGAAATCATAGTAAGCCATGATAGTACTGCACATTCTTTTTAAAAGTAAGAAATATGTAACTTACAGAGTAGTTTGGGGGTTTTTTTTGAGTAAATGTTACTTCATTTGAACCACCCTACCAAGAGATTACAGCTTGTTCTTCTGGGACACAAGCAGGCATTATTATCTGTCAAACTGTTGTCATCCCTTTTATCACTGTAAAATACTGTTTTGCTTGATGCACATATATATTCCATGCCAAATTTTAACATTCTAAGATATTACGGGGAGGGGGTGGAATATACATAAATAAAGGTTAATTTTATTCTAACTGATAAAGCCAGTATGCCACAAGCTGGTGAATGATTGGGTTTGTTTTTTCTGACGCATTGCACTACTTATGCTTTTTAAAAGATGAATCGATACTGTACATGTAAGTTCATCAATGGAGCTAAAAACCCCATTTTACTAGTTTAAAATAAATCATTAGAATTTATAGTAATAGAGAAAATGTTTTTCTTGTGTCATAAACTTGAGAGCCATTGTATAAAGTCAGTCTGCTCATATTATATTTTCAGTATAAATTGTACTGAAGAATAGAGTTTGTGGAGGAGAAACAGATCTGAATTCTAGTGGTAAAGAACGAGCATACCCTCTTAATGAGCTGTAAGACTACTAAATTGAAGAAATGTTTGTCCATTAAATACAGCCCCTCAGAAAGGATAGGGAAAAAGAAGAGAAGGCACTTGGGATATTTGGAAAGGAATATGTATGTTTTGCATTACTTTTTAAGCAAATATATTTATTCACTGAAAAGAATTAATGCTGTAGCCAAAACATTCATTGCATTCCTCCACAGTCCACATGACTGATTGTGATTAAGAACCCAGCTTTATTTTGGTGTTTTGGTAAATGCAGATGTCTGAATGTTAATTATATTTTGTAGTTCTTTAATTTATTTCCCAACTATTTTGTTGCTTTGAAAGTCATGCAAAGCAGCAAGATAACTACCATGAATGGAACCAGAATGTTTCCTTTCTTAAATAGATTTCAAATATCAGCTGATAAAACAGACCCCAAATCCAAACCACTTGTTGCTTTGGATTTTGTTATGAATGTCACCTTCAGGGAATGAATCGGAGCCAATATTCTCTTCAAGACAGTGGAATTTTTACTTCCTTTCTCTTTTAAGCTTGTGTTATCTACTGCCGCTTTGTTACGTGGTGTCTCTTGTAAAATTTCTTCCTCCGCAGTATGTATTTCAGCCTTTATATTAGAAACATTTAGCCTGTCTAGGACACTAACACGGTGGATAATCAAAGGAGACAAGTCAAGAAGCCATTTGTCAATAATAGAAATTTGTCCTTCCTCTCAAAGTTTTATTCAGCAGCATTCAGGGAAATCATGTTTGTTTGATGCGGGCTTCTTTAAATTTTTTGCCCACTGCTGTGTCAGATAATCTTACAAAAGAACTTACACAAATGTTTAATCTCTCTGCTTGTGAATAATCAGTTTTGTCAATGGGAGCGGAGCTGAGATCAGGCTCCGGGCCTCACAAATTCATCAGTTTCCCTGGCACAGGAGATAGTGCGTGCAGCAAGGAATTGTTTCTCTGATATTCTCAAAATACTGTGCTGGATTTGCTTTGGTTTGGTTTTAAAGACTGTTTTCTGGCTCCCTTCTGTGTCACCCAAGATGATTCCCCCCCCCCAAGTTTTGGGCCTATTTGCTCAGTTGTGAATGTCCTTGCATTGATGGAGAAAGTAACATGAATGGTTGTACAGTACGTAACAAGCAGGAAAAAGCAGATGGCTGCTCTGTTAATGGGGCTTCTCCACTTGATCTCACAGGGAGAGAGACCTTTTCATTGTCAGAATTTCTCAAAGCTCATTGATTTTTCATTCTAGCAGGATTTATTTGCTTTTGAATCACTGCTGTGCTGTTATCATTAGATGCTGAACCTTTCACTGGGCTGCACATTTCACTAGTTTTTTTGATACGTGCTCTTTTAGGATTCCTACACAGAACTCCTTTCTTCCCCCTTTGCTTTGAGAACACTCATTAGATTCTAAATCAACCAGGTACAGTCATTCTTTTTTTGTTTGTTTGTTTAAAATAATCTAAATGCAGTATGGTATTTTTTACAGTTTTTGCTTAGCACTCCAAAATATTAAAATAAAAATTTACCAGAATAATTTTGCTTTCTAGTTCAGCAGCTATGTTTTCTTTTTATATATACCAGATTTTTTCCCAAATTCTTTTTAAAATACATTTCTTTAATTTAAACAAAACAAAAACCACAAAAGATATTCTGGATGAAAGGTTAGCTATGTTGTCCAGTGTTATTCAAGTTGTTCATCCTCTTCTGAAGGAAACCAGGATGGAATGCCTTGAGATCAAGGTTGCAAAACTGAACAAAGTTTTCTGAAGCTGTGTGCTTAAGCAGGAACAGCTGCAGTCTTGTATTGCTTCTTTTTTAATTAATCAAACCCACTTCCTCCACTCTATACTTCCTTATGGTCTGGATCTGGAAAATATGAAAATAGGGATTTAAGAGATTCATGTTTACTTACTTCTGCATTTGAATTTATAGTAGAAATTAATATAACTAGAGCGTGATTTTTCTCTTCTCCTCTATTTATCATCTTATTACTACTATTTTTATAATAAATTGAATCCTGATCCTTCAAAGCTTCATTTTCTGTAGTTCTACACATGCCAGGTATCTCTTGAGCAGCAGCGGAGCTGTTCTTTTGAACAGGAGTTGTAGAGCTATTCCTCTGCTTTATAGCATATATTTTACTATACTAACATAGTCCTGTTTCTATCATAGGAGGGCTCTCAACCAGTTGTTTGGTTTGATTAAAGATGATTGCTAGCCATTAAAGATGCTATTGATTTTCTTTTTGGCAAGAGCTAGGAATGTCAGCTTATATAGCTCGTTTGTCATCACCGAAATGGAGGTTGAATCTTCCTTCATTACTGTGTTTTTCAATAGCATGACTCTGAACTCCATTGGGTTTATATTGTCATAACTTAATCTACATTAGAATCCTGTAAAAGAGTTGTTTTGTGAAGGAGGGGGAAGCAGTGTTTCTAGCTGCTTCTGCAAAAGAACATGAGTATCAGTCACTTTGAAGCTTCATGGCATACTAAAGAAAAAAGTTGAAAGGTTAGCATTTAAAAGACACTTTTTTCCTCTTTGCATTCCATATTAAACAATAGCTGCCACACTAGACCACTGAAAATTTAACTTATAAAAAACATAGCTCAGGTCTACTTCTATTCTACGGTTTTTATATCTATTAATCATTTTTAAAAATTATTAAGTTTATGAATAGATGAAATGACATACATAGATAATACTAAAAACATAGATAATACTAAAAACTTTTTGTGGTTGAAGTGCTTAAGATTAGCTTAAATCAACCTTTGTCAACTGGTGTGCATTAGAGTTTGGACTCCTGATCTCCACTGCATAGTCCTGCTTGTGCCAATCAGTATGTTTTGGAGTAGATAGATTATAGACATGACAGTTTATTTGGGAGTGGGAAAAGTGCTGGAGAAAGAATTTTAATGTGGGTAAGGATGGGGGATGGCTGGAAAAACAGAAAATCGCTGTAAGAAAAAATGTTTAAAATAAATTGTATTTTGGATGGAGTGAAAATTTGTCTGAAAGACAAGCTTGAAATGTAGAAATACCACCACTGGTGATGATAGCAAAGGCTTAGGTGCAGGTAGTGCACAGTGTGCTTTTCAAAGAGATGCCTGTTTCCTTTTAAACATCCAGGGTACTGTTTTGCTTTCATTTCTATTGGTAAAGTTATGGAGACAAAGTGCACAGACATTCTGAAGTGTTCTTTCTGGAGATAAGTAAGGTGGGTGGGTCGTTCCCAATTTAATTCCTAGAAGTGTGTGAGCATGTATGAACATCAGCTTTCTTTGATTAAATTAAATTTCTAGTACTCAGGATTGTACAGTAAAGGTAAGAAGCAATACAAATATACTTAAACTGAAAAACAGAGATGGATAATTTATTCTTTTAGATTTTATACTATTTCTAGGTTTCAGAGACTGGAGTTGTGACTTCGGACCATGTCACTAATGCGATGATATATGCATAACTTAAGAATTTTGGCTATGAAATTTCTGTGTTACTCAATGCTTTACTGAATGTGAAGTCAGGCGTATCATATCAACTCTACACAATAAATCTTCAGAACCTGGGACAATGGGAGAAACTTCGATGATTCCCAATTTAAAATAGTAACTGAAGAAAAAGCTGTGAATGCACTGGACAAAACAGTTCTTGGAATTGGAACTCCCAGGAAGAAGTAGTAAATCCTTTGACTGATGTGAAGGATTGGGTTGTAGGCAATCGTGCTGTAGCCAGTGTTTCAAGAGCCAAGGCCCTGGAGCCAGATAGGAACCAAAATAGCAGCCAAGGGTCTGGAAGTCTAAGCCAGAAACTGATATATAAACCAAAGGTCAGGAGTGCTGCTTAGAGCCACAGATGCTGGCTTATATTGTTGACCGTAGGCTGCCTTAAATAGAATTACTACTCCTAATCCAGTCATGTAGGGTGACTGTACGTGTAGTTGCCATTACCCACCTAGAAGGGCTGGCTTGTCCAGCTACTGCTAATAGAGATTGCTGGAGAACTTACATTTGAACCTGTTAATTCTGGCAATGGGATAATATTCTGCTAATTGAAAAATTATTTTAGAAGGAGAGGTAGGAAAAGATTGAGAGAAACTTCATAATTCAGACAGTAAATACAAGCAGGATGTGAGGAGTCTTGGACAATTTTGAGAAATTTGATTGAAGCCTAGAAAATTCTCAAAAATTATGAGATGTTGATCAATGTTTATGGGGGGATTTTATTTTTTTAAATTCAAGTAAACCCCTTGGGTCCACTTTTTCTCTTATACATATGAAGAGACCACATACAGTCTCAAATTCTGCAGAACTGGGACTGTAAGGAAGGATGTACTTCCATCATCAGAAACTGTGAGGCTTGTCACTCGGACAGGGACAGTGGATTGTGAACTCCAATTTTAAAACCCTGTACTTAGGAAATACGCCAGAGAGTCACTACTGTGTTCTTCTCAGGTCAAAGGAAGCCTAATATTATACAGTTCTAATATGGAAGAAGCAGCCTATCCTGGAGGGGAGACTTTTAAGGAAAGCTTGACTTGCAGCAACACTGGGGATGTGTCCAACTCATGGTTATGGCTGGGGGTTTGCAGGACTTGGCCACAATATATTAAAACAAGCTTCATTTTGTTACATGGTTTGAAGTGGTATCTGAATGGAAGTTGAAGTATTTTAGCCAAAACTAATGTGTCTGCAGTTTTATTAAGGTGGAGCCAGGAAAGGCGTGTAGCACCGTGTCACTTACTACAATTAATTATAATTGAAATGCGCATCCAGTGGAGCATGCAGAATGCTAAGCATGATAGACCAAACTTAGCCATATGTTCAACATGATAACGTTTTAGACTTTAGTTTGCATCTGATTTTTGTGTCAAGTTGCTTTCTATTTATTTCTTTGCTTTCCTTGCTTTGAAAAACTGTGGAAGACAAAATAAAAGAAATTAAATAAGGTGAGAGTACATTCCCAGGTGGTCAGGCTATATAGTAAATAAGTGTGGTGATATAAAGTCTATACAAGAACATTCTGGCCTCCCATTATTTTTACTTTGAATGACAGTGAACCTATAGAGCTATGTAAATTTAAATTAAAGATGTTACTGAAATTTTATCATAGGGACAGTTATCATAAACACAGTACAATTTGTTGAAATGCTCTTTAAGAGCTGCTTCATAAAGTACTAGAGTGTGTGTGTGTGTGTGTATCAAGTAGAATCAGTATCACAGTGGAAAAATTGTGGGGATACCTATGTAGGTTTTGGGGCTTATAGTATAAAAATTCTCTAAATTGCAAAACATAACTGAGGTAGAAAAGGTTTTGAATATGAGTAATATGTTTGCAAAAAAACCTATAAATTGCTGCTTATCTTGTCCCAAGTTAGATTAAAAGCCCTATTCTAGAATCTGGTGATAAGAATTTATGGGAATCTCTGTTTCCATACTAATATTTTTTAGGTATAAGAGAGGAAATATGCCTGATGATATTAATTTGCTGTTAACTAATATAGTACAACATCAGTAACTGGCAGTTAATCTATCAAACTCATGCCATGACATCTTACTTGTTGTTTTAATATGTTATAAGCATGAAATGTGTTTTTCAGGTATGTTTTACATTTGCACCAGGTAATGGAAAGTACAATATATTACGTGCTTGTGCCCCAGAGGAAACTTTTAAACAAAAATAATTGAACGCAATAAATCTTCCCCTGCCTTCCTTCTGGTATGCCTTCTGCATTGTATCTTTGAGTTCATACTTATAGTAAGCCTTGTTGGTAGTGACAGGATAACAGTGCTGATGCAAGGGACCACTGCCCTGGCCTACCATGTGTTTGCTTTACGTTACAAGATTGGTTTAATTTTCTCTCTTTTTATTCTTCATTTCTTCAATAAGTGACTTCTTTTTTTTCTGAGATTTAGAGTCTTATTACAGATTGCTGTTACTATTGGTAGTAAGACTATAGTTTTTCAAATAATTAGGAACATCCACAAGCTAATAAATCTGTCCTGAAATTTTCATTTGGTTGTGTACATTGTATAAGTTTGTATTTAACTGTGTCTCTGCATGAATGATTTATCAGGTGTTTATTTTCAAAAGTTTTCATCGTACACAGTGGTGAGATGATTTGATGCACAGTAGGTTTAATAACTTAAATGCTTAGATTATTATTCCTGTTTGGTGTACGGTTTATTTACTCCCTTATCAGACACTAATCTTAAAGACTTCCTTGTCCTGTGAATATGCAACTTGTTTTAGTTGATGCCTAGCAAGTATAATAATCTCATAAGTCACCTTTCATAGCATCTGGTATACCACTTGGTTAGTTGCTTCAGAAGGTCTAGAGGTACATAATATACCATGTAGTGAATAGAAGCTTAAACATAATAAATATTGCCCTCTTTTAAAAAAAAAAAATTCAATATACCATTTGATCATTCAGTGACCACTGTTGTGTGGGTCTTTTTTTTTCTTAAAGCAGCTTAGCTGTGTTTAAAATTGGTGATACATTGTAGTAAAAGTTTCTAGGAATATATAAATGGAAGAGTTTTATGAAAGAAGCAATGGTATGGATTGTAAGTAATCCAGTAAAAATAAATGTAGCCCAGGCTTGCAGTCCTGGTTCATCCAGCTACTTTCCCCACCCAGGTGTTTGTTTAGCAGAAAGTCTTCTTGAGACATGATGAGAGAGGAATTTCACTCAAAGCTGGTTGGGCAAGTCCAGTGTCATGTAGTTTCAATGCCAGAAGCGGTCATGCTTTGTTATAAACTATTTCCTCTGAATGCTTTAAATCATAGCTCGAGACAATTATTGATCTCTCAACACAATGAATGCTGTACTGGGCTATAATATTAAAGACACTTATAGTTGTAGTTGGGTTTGTAGCTTCCTCTGTGCTTTTATCTTTTATAGAACTACAGATATTATACAAATGCAATTATTCTGATAATAGTATAGAAAGAAAAACCTTAAAATCATTTCTCAAAGTATCACTGCTGAATTAAACCTGTTTTGGAATCTTCTCCTTTGTAGAGGTCTATTTTAAAAAAAGTCTTAGCTTAAGACCTACTTAGCTTAGAATGCAAAATATTACCAGCAGACTAAAACATAGTAGCTGAAACCAATTGCAAACAGATGGGATTTTCTTATTCTGATTGACCATATGTTGCCATAGTAAAAAAATTGAAAAATCCAGTCAAAACATAACTCATCTAAAGGAAATGACCTTGATAGTTCTTGACTACTATATGGAATTTTTTAGAGCTAACACATAGAATATATCAAATATTCTGTAATAATGGCAGGTATTTGTAAAATAAGGGGTATAGTGTTTGTTTAGGTAGTTCAGAGGGAAAACACAGCTTTGGGAAAAAAACCCACAAAAACACCACCGAAACCTCTGCCATCTACACAGGTGTAAACAGAAAGTACAGAACTGGCGCAAGTTTAAGATGAATCATGCAAAGCCATTCTCCTGGGCATTGCTTCATGGAAATGAATAATAACTGTAAGTGTCTGAACAATGTAAATCACACTTGCACTTGGAAAACCTCTTAAAATACAAACGTGCTTTATTTCTAATAGGCTGGGAAGTTTATGGCTTTAAAATGTTCAGTTTTATGTGACTTACTTTAAGAATACCTCATATTCACTTACTTTTTAGACCTTAAATTCCCATATACGCATCCCTCCGATTATTTATAATAGTTAAAGAGCTAAAAAGTACTGTTGCTATATAGAAATATACATTAAACATTTGTAATGGTATGCAGACCTATGATGCTGCCCCATACCGTAAGTGCTTGTGGTGTTTGTTGTTGTTGTATCTTTTATCTATAGGATGTATAAATCCATTAATAGAGATGGGACTTGTCTGACTTGTCTATCTAGACAGCAAACCCTTGAAAGTTCGCTTTGTGTTGTCTAGACAACACCTAGCGTGATGGAGCTTCACCCTCAATTATTGCCTTTTGGGAATTTGCGCCTGCAAATAGAATGAAACAGTATTCATAGTAATGATTTATATAATTTCTATAATGCATGTATTTACAAATCTGTAATATACATACACATACAAACCATACAGATACACAATGTTCACATATTTAATAGCCTGCATTATCTCTCTGTCATCTTTAAAGCTGGTATCTAGTACTACAGATTCTTTTTAATTGTGTTACACATTTTAAACTTGTCATAGGACAAAATCCATACCTTGGCAAATCCATTTAGCCTAGATTTTAAACACTCTTCATAACATTTGAAAACTGATTTTACCTTGGGGACTACCTCAATGGACTTTGTATGGATTAATAACAGAACATGCAAAGTAAGTTGACAGTAAAACTTTCACTTGTGTTTGGCTGAGCTCATGTAAATATGATACTGATGAAGTGTGACTAAATCCCTAGTTAAAAACTTAAACTCCTTTTGTATATAAGTTTAAGATTATTACATAGTGTCATTATGCATGCAGAAAGTAATTGAGTATTTCTCCCAGAGGAGGTTTATATATAATATACAGGGGGTTGTGTTTAGTTGAAATTCTATTAAAAATATGTTAAAGTAACATTGAATGTATTGTTGAAAGTATCAACGAACTTCATAGTTCAGTTTATCATTTTGTTCTTAACTTGCCCTATTTTGCCTTCTTGCTATAACTGTTAGTTGTCTGAAAACACATGTAAATGTATTAATTTTGATTATGGCATTTTCAAGAAGGTTTCTTACTTTAGCAACTTGAAAATCCCAGTTTAAAGCTGGTTCTACAGGTTTAATTGAATGTAATATTTCCTTTTTCCATATCAAAGTCTTCTGTTTGACAGCAGACCTTGTAAATACTATACTTTCATTGCTCTCTCTCAAAAAAAAAGAAAAAACAAAGTGAGAAAAGTGACTGTCCCAAATTATCTAGTTTGAGTAAAACTTTTGATTTTCAAAATTTCAAAATCAAAATTTAGTTGTATTGGAATAGTTTATGCCAAGTTATAGGCCATAGTCATTTAAAACAAACTTCAGCTAGTAGAATAAGGGAGCCCAGTAAATTCCATTGTTTCTGTAACTAGATTTTAAAACCATGTCTTTTTAGTTTCCTAGACTGTATTGGTCTTTGCATGAGTGGTAAATCTCTGAGGAGCATAATTAGACACTTTTAAAAGGAGAGTAAGACTAAATTCTAGTGGTATACTTATCTTTAAAAAGAAAAAAGCCCTGTGATTTACTAGAATTGCATAAAACTTCTTTAGACATGTTTAGAATTTGCATGGCATGCACTGTCTCTTGCTTAGGTATTACCGTGTTTACAAACTTTATAGTCTGATGAATGAGTGAGTGATTGGAGTAGTTTGAAATAAAAGTATTATTTGCACAATGCACAGAAGCTAACATTTGAAAAAGAATCCATCAGTCATAGAACTCATTGAAGGATGTGACTAGACAGACATTCTAGTCTGGCCCCTTATACAGAGACAAGATCAAATATAATTAGACCATCTTTGTCAAATGTTTGTCATCTTAAAAATCTTCACTGAAAGAGATTCCGTAGGCTTCTTGGGTAGCCTGCTCAAGTGTTGCACTACCTTTAGAGCTAGAAAGGTTTCCTATATGCAACCTTAATCTTTGCTACAAATTAAGCTCGTTTCTTCTTGTGTATCCGGCAGCAGAGGAAAAGAACAGTTTTTCAATGAGAGGGATTCAAATGCATGTTGAAAGATTTGGGAGGAGTCAACTTTTGTAACAATGTGAAGTTAAATTTAGTACAAAAGTTCAGAAGAACAGTATCTAATAGCTGTTGAAAGACAAGCGAGGGCAGCCCTTTATTGTTATTAACTCTCTTCTCTGGAGCTGTCATAATGAGGAATAATATATTCAAAATAAGAAATTGCGTACAATACTAAATCCTAAACAACTGTGGCCTCCTGCATGAGCTTCTGTGCCCAGATCCTCCCCGTGTGTGTGGCTGACTGTAGCCCGGGTGAGTCAAAGAGCAATGGAATGCCTTAGTTGGCTGGAGGTGCGTTCTGGTTACAGCAAGTGTAAGACCTATATGTAGGCTTGTGAGAGGAAAAAAACCAAACCTGAAAAGGATGTTTTTGCCTGTAATTATTGTTCGGTAAAAAAATCTGATGCAGGGCCTGTTGCAATCCATTGAAAGACTGATGTAAAAGGGTTTTAGATGGGGCCCTTAAGCAAATCGAAAGGGAACTTGTCTCTCTATGAAGGAACATATTTGTTATGAATGCTCTTAATAATTTCTTAGGCCAATACTGCATTTTGCAATAGTGACTCAGTGTTATTTGTCTAGTTGTATCTAATCTTAGTATTTGAACTTCAAAGAGAACTGATAAAAATGATCGACACTATGGATCCAAAAGTGATTTTTATCACTGCTGCCTTTCTTCCAAAGTGATCATGGCAAACTTGATTACATTTTGATTACTTTGTTTGTAAATAATAAGCAAAAAAGGATTTCTCATGAGAAAAAAAGATGAGCTCAATGAATGAGAAGTGTTTGATGTATATGAAAGACTGTGATACTTTTCATGCATTGTTGAATTAAATGATGAGACTCCTTAAAACGGGTTATAACATGTGCCTTGTGCGTAAATGGATTCTAAAAGCAATTAGAAATACTCATGAAAGCAAGCTGTGCAACAAGAATTGATTGAATTATTTCAAGAATTGAAAACAAGATGTTAGTAAAGAAAAAACTCTACCAGCTCTGGAAATCCATAAACTGGAACCTGGGCTATGGGTCATTATCATTCTCCTGATTTTTTTTCTCTTCCTTGTCACTTCTGGCCACTCTCAGAAGAATGGTCTTGTGGATTCAGATGGATGTTTAGCCTGGCCCAGAACAGCTTTATTCAGGTTGGTAGAGACCTTGGGAGATCAGTAGTCCAGCCTCCTGCTCAAAGCAGGATTTAATTCAGACCGGGTTGCTTAGGAGTTTGTCCAATCTCAAAAACTTTCAAGGAAGGGTGGAGATTTCCCTACCTCTCTTGGCCCTGTTGCACTGCTCGATTATCCTCTCAGCGATTTTTTTTGTTTGTTTTGTTTCCTTATACCCAGTCAGAACTTCCCCTGTTTTAATTTATGACCACAGTCTCTTGTCCCACGCTACACATCAGTAAGGAGCTTGGTTCCATCTTCTTGGTAACCTTCTCGTAGGTACTGGCAAGCTGCTGTTTTGCTCCCCCTTTAAGCTTTCTCCTCTCCAGGCTAAACAAGTCAGTTCGTGTCTCCTCCTCTTAGACTGCCTACTCCAGCAGCCTGACCTTCTTGGTGGCCCTCTGCTGAACTTGCTCCAGTTTATCAGAGTCTGTCTTATACTGGGGATCCAGAACGGTACACCTTGATTTTGTGGTTGCCTGTTACCTCAATTCTGACAGAGTCTGAATCAAGTAGTATTGGACGCTGTCGGAGATGGGGCATGGGATTAAACTGCTGATTAGATTTACCCGTACGGGATTTTGTGTATACCTGAATCTTCATATTCTTTTCATCTTAAAGGACTTTACATAGGCTGACATGCATGTATATGCTCACAGAGATCTGCCCACACTTTCTAAAATGGATTCAGTTATAAGGGCTTTCAGAATTTGGCCACTTTCAATGAAAAATTTCCAGCCGGTTTCTAATCTCTCAAATCCAACTTAGATGTAAAGGTTCTATATAGAGGGAAGAAAATAAAACCATCAGAGTTGGGCAATAAAGAAATAAATATACTGTGGACTGTAAAATGTTGTTAGTATTGCAATGCAGTCTGTAAACTTTTTTTTTTTTTTTTTTTTACTTTACCAGATATTCCAATTAAATTAACTACCTTTTATGTGTGGTAGTCAGCATAGAGTAGATATTAATTTGTCTCTTGTGTTTGAGAAAAGAATGTAGTTAATATACTAACTTTATAGTAAGGTCTCTCTATAAAATATTAATCTCTGGAATGAATATTATTATTGTAGGGACACAGTGCTTAGACATTCATTGAAATGTAACAAATATATATTCAGTAATCCTGCAGTTGGTTGTTTAAATAAGTAAAACCAATAGAAGTTTAGTTGATAGCTTTAGTAATGTGTAAGATTTTCTATCCATAAAGTGACGCAAAACCAAAACTGGCTTTATTATGGAAGTTGTTTTTTTATACTTTTTTTTTTGCTGTATCTGGAATTCAATGTAATTTTTATTATTCTGATCTTTTTGAAATTTCAGTCAAACATTTAATACATCTGACCTTTAAAGAGAGGGGGTTTTCCCCAACTTTGATTTTCAATCATGTGTGCATTATAAAACATTTCTGTTATTGAACCTGTATTTTACAACTGGTTGAAGAAGTCCCAATAGTTTGGGATTGCTACTTTAGATTGATTCCTGTAAATTGTACTGCAAAATGCAGAGAATAAAATCGATAGTTATCAATAAAACGTATTTTTAATTGTATTTGTCAGATATATGCAGATCTTAATTTGTGCTTTATCATAAAATGGATGCAACAGGAACAATCAGGAAAATATTTGTCTCATTTTATAGTATTTTGCAAGGTTGGTGAGCTTTTTTTCTGCAGGCATACAGTATTTAATTATCTAGTGTCAGAGTTAATTCTCAGATATAGTTGTTCGCTTTTAAATACCTTCCTCTCAGATGCCACTCAGCTTTTGGGTGCAGCATATTGAAAAAATTTACTAGGAGGAGTTTAGTGAAACCACTTTTTAAAAAAAGGGCGTAATATGTTGCAGTAATAATTCAAGGGACTTGTCACCTGCTGATACTTGAGGAACAAGTATAGGGTCTGTTTGCCAGGTGAAATCACACAGAATATACCAAGAGAAGACTTACTGGGTTATCAAAATGATAAAGGAGAAAAGTGCCACAGGGTTACTTTAGTATTAATAAAGTTACTTTCCTCCTTATCCCTGCAGGTATAACCATGGTGGGAAGGGGCTTTTCTTTTCCTTTATAGTTGCCAGGTATTTGTCTAAGCAAGCAATGTTTGAAAATGTGGGGTTCTCTCATATAGCACATTTTAAACTCATAAATAATAGAAATAAAGCTGTTTTGGGCTGGTAGCAGGGGAATACTTTTTTTTAAAGTGGCCAAAATGCTTTAGAACCAGACCTTGCAGGGATGCAAGTACCTCAAATTTCTTAAGAGTCTTTCTGTTACGAAGAGTAGGCTTTTTGCTTTAATTAGTTCCATGAACTGTGAACATTCATGGTGTACCAACACAATAAAAATAATAATAGTGTGGTACAAGATTAAGGGGGAGGGGGGCAATCTAGCACTGCATTTCCAGCCTCCCGTGTGTCTTCTGCACACATATTTCAATACAATCGTTAGACATATTTCATCATCTATATTCCCTTATTGTACTTAACCTGGGGTCACTGTAATATTTCTTAGTTTTAATGCTTCCAGATTTATTAAAGGGTTGCTGATAAATTCTTTTAATCCAATGTGACTTATTGATTCATGTATTTGAAAGATCTTTAATATCCTCTTTGTATGTTTGATTCCTTAAGTGTTGTAAAAAGGTAGAAATTGGTAATTGTTGGTAACGATCTCTGGGCCTTAGAACTGTGTGCCATTCATTTAAAGAGGATTAGCAGACGCATGAGCTCACAGACTAGGAGATAGTACGGAACAAAACCACAAATATAATTATGGATAGTACACACAATAGGTGGTTTAAGCATGTCTGTTGTTACAACAGGAATTGGGTAATCACATATACCACGCTGGGAGAGGGCAGTTACCTTGTAAAAGAACCCCTGGGTTCAAATGCAGAGGAAATGCAGTGATCAAATGCCTCCTGAATTACAGATGTTTACTTTTATCAGTTTATTTGATTAGGGTCACAATGGAATAATGGTGTGCTAAAGTGAAAAGGTATTTTATGCAGGAAGGAAAAACTTGCTGCTACTGGATAGCCAGTTAATTCTTATCCAAACTAAAACTGTGCATGTCTTCTTCATAAACTGAGTCAACACTGAATTGTAATAAAGCCAGTAAAAGGATGAAGGAATTATATATATATACAAAGGCAAAACTTGTCTAGGCACATAGCATTTAGACTTAAAAATGATGAACCAATTATTTCATTAAGTGACCATCCAGGAAATGCAAGTAGCTGATACAAGCAAGACAACATGGGTTTGGCAGAGCAGAGAGAACTTGGGCTTTTTTGTAGTTCTTTTTTTTTCTTATTTATTTTATTTTTCCCCCAGTTCTAACTTTTTTTTCATGCTTTTCCATCAAAAAATGTTCAGATTGTTATTGTTCTGCTGGATAACTCATTTGTTCATATGTTTAGTTACGTCCCCAGAGAGACATGGGAAATCTGACAGCTATCCATCTTCTAATGAATGGTCCAGGTAGTGCTACATATAATGTGAGTGTACTTTGCACTTTTTGACTGCAATTGAATGTCACATACAGCTAATACTCAGCTTATCTGGAAAAACTGGCATTAGCAGCTGTAACAGGTCACTCATTAGAAGAGCTTTCATGTGAAGAAATAGGAAGAAATTACCAAAAAAATAGAAGGAGTTGTACGGTCATCCAGCAGCCTTGGTGCTTTTTTTTTTTTTTTTTTTTTATGTCAGAATATCCGTGCGAAAGAATGCTCGGATACGATCTGTCAGCGTGCGGGCAGGATTAAGAACATGAAACTCACTTATGGAGAGAAAAGCTTTATTGCTCTTGCAGTACACTTGGATGAATTTGTGGCTGCCTCAGTCATGAATAAGAAGGGTCAAGACACTTTTTATCACTCTTTGGGTGTGCAGAATTGCATTACAGGATGGTATTATGCCCAGCTATGATTACTACCAGACGTGCATTTTTTTGCTATCAAGAATTTGCAATAAAACCAGCATGAGTTCATGTGAGTTTTTGTGGCATTCATCCAGAATGGTTTCCCAGTGAGCACCATGCCAGATATTTAAAGCAATAAGGATATCTGCCTGATAAGTTATTTTTCTCTCTGGAATCTAACGTTCAGATCCTTCTGTCAGCCTGAGTGTTCTCCAATTGCATTCCAAATTTAGCTAATGATCTTGCAATACTTTAGACAGAAAGTGGAAGTGAACACATGAAGTGCCAAAAGAAACTATGAAAGAAGTCTAGATGTAGCTCAGTAATAATTCATGGTTGATGACATTACCAGAGGTGATGAGTTTCACACACATACACATTTAGAGGAGATGTATTATTTCATAAAATGGAAAGCTGCAAAATCAATAGGAACAGCTATGGGACAGAGTGCCGGCAGTAGACATGGCATCCTCATTGAATTTAATAAGCGAATGTTGCCTGATGGTTTTGTTGTTAGAGCATCGTGTTCTCAAACCCATCTCAGCATTAATGTGCATTAACTCAGCTACTGAGAACTCTGCGTGCATCTATTGTAGTTCATATGTTTGGGAATATAGAACATGGATCTCATTTCATTTCTGTCAAAGCTTTGCTAAGATACTGATATCAAATGACTTCTGATCATTGTAAACACATGCCATATTGGTTCTTATTGATTGACATGCGAATCTTTGACAGCAGAAATCCAGGCCATGTCAATCACTGGCTGTCAGCATGATAGTCACTCTTCTTTTTGGTATGATTAAATTATAAAGCCATCAGGGGTTCACTACGTCTTATAAGAGGGTAACATTGACAAGAGAGCTAAGAAGCTGCAGTGGAGCTCATAGCTCTGACACTGGAAGGAAAGGAGGCAGACAGCACTGGTGACTGGTAGAGTCACTATTCCAGCCTGCCAGACGGGATGCCCAGACTAGTAAATATTAAGCAGTCCCTACTCATTTTCTGGGGCCTCCACGGGATGCTTATCTTTCATGCGCTAATACCACCTGTCACATTATTTGATGTCTGGGCGCATTTTCTATGCTAATTTTCAGACACATGCTACTGTTACAAAATACTTTTTCAAAAGAGTATATGCTTTATTTCCAGTTTCTTACCGACTCCTCTGATTTAATATTGATATCTGTTTTTCTTCTTTGACTTTTATATCTTCTTGAAGCAATATGTGATAAGTCATGCAAGATATGACCTATTTAATTTTTTGGCTGTTCATACCTTAGATCTGCATTGTTTTAGGGCATATCTTTGTATCTTTTTTTTTTTAAATAGATGTATGTGTGTGTGTTCACAAACACATACATACATGCATACGGATAAGGGGGTGTGTGTGTGTGTATATATATATATATGACTTCCATTATATAAGAATTTAGGCCATTCAGAACTGACCATTCAAAGCTGTAGGTCTGTTACAGAAAGTTTCTAGTTTAATCTGCAGCTTTCAGAGCCTTTCTTGGCAATCACTTTGTTTATTTTAAAGATTACAGATAAATTAGGAACATTTTACACAATGCTGAAAGATGAGTGAGAGGTTGTTCATGTAATTTTGATGACTATGTGTCTTAAGTCTTATATGTCATTTCAGATATACGGCTGGGTTGGCTTCTGGATGTTAATAGATGCTTAGAAATAACACACCCAGAGAAAAGTATCAGGATGTGGTAGGAGGCTGTAATAGATCTTTACAAGGACTACTACTGCCTCATTCCAGGAAGAATGACCTGTAATCTCAATAAACTATTTATATAGCTTATGGTGACAAGTAAAGCATAACAAGTTGTGACAAGTATGTTTGTGATGGCTCTAGAAATACTTTGAGTGTTTTATTAATGAAAAGGTAGATTAAAAAGTTGTGCAAATGATAAGAATAACAAGTAGCTAAGAGATTTCTATTTGAACATTTACAGGTTTTAAACACAGTATGTTTAATTGGGTTTTATTTCTTTACCATTTTTTTGTTAATAGCTTGCTCTGAAGGAACAGAATTCTATTTTTGTGTTACCTTGTTTTTCATTGCACATACAGAACAGCAATAAATTCTTATATTTTCTTTTATTTACTCCTTGGTTTCTGTTTGGGAAGACCAAAAGGAGGCATAGAATATTACGGCATCCTCTATTAATGCCTCCCTTGTAAGCAGCTGTACAAATGAAGTGAGAGGTAGTGCTTAATGAGTTAACACAGCTGGTACAGCAGATTTATGCCTAGTGTTAGTGCATTTTAATAAAATGGATTTTAATATGCATTTAATATTCTGGTTTATGCTGATATGAATATTCATAATTTTTTTCAAAAATGGAAGGGTAGAGTGAGATTAGCTGTTATAGCAGCCAATATCCACTAGAGTCCTTCATGAAAACTTTCAATGGTTTTCAGCAGTAGTTTAGCTTCAGTACAGCAGGATGTGTATCAATAATACTTTTTGTCTTTGGGATCTTGGAACATTTAAGTTTTTCAGCCTCTCTGAGATTCCTAAGGCATTATTAACACCCTCTATACAGATAATAAATTGAGACTAATGATGGATGGATGTGATTCTTCTCCTGTTGGCACACAGCAGTCCAGCTGCAGAGACAAGTTTGTATCTCAGGTGCTTGGAGTCTGCTGTCTGTTCACCAGAACATGAATCAGTTTTGTTCAGCATAAAAGTGAAAGTTTATTCATACTGCACAGTTCCCTTAGCAAAGTAATAATAAAGCTTCTGAATGAGTCAAAGTGCTTGTAACGGTATGTACGGATAAGGACATTGGAAATTTTAAAATACCCACGGTTATTAATACTGCTTTTAAAATATTAAATAAAGACAGTTTGAAATATTCTTTCTGCAAGTATTGAATGTTGCATGCTTAATTGACTTGTATTTCATACTCTTCAAAGCTTTCAAACATTTATTCTCCTCCTAGTCTATTATGAATTGTTCAAGTAGGTGGATCAGCCTTTCGAATTTCTCACCAGTTTTCTCTTCAGTAATGCAAGACAATAAAACTCCTACGGATTTGTGGATTATAACCCGGGAGAGATCATTTTAACTGCTGAAAGTAGTATATAACTTCAGACATAAGCACTGGCCTTGGGTTATTACTGAAGAAACAAGCACTCTTCATTCAGCTGCAGGTGGCAGCAGAACACTAGTGTTATTTTTACCCATCCCTAATATCTGAATGGACTGCTATGAGGATATTAATACAAAAGTTGATAATGCTGTTGAAAGATTTATTTTTTTTGTATGCAGCTTGAATTATTTTTTGCAAGTAGGACTAATTTTTCTTTTCAGTATTACAGAGCATTCTGGTCTGACAAAGTTCTATGATTTTTATCCTGCTGCCTGCAGAATTTACTAGCTGAATTGTAAGTCAAACTGATATGCTGTGTATAAAGCCAGAACAGGGAATGTTAAGCATCAGCGAGATTAGCGCTGCAACTTTAAATATAAGCAGGTAATTTGCCAGATATATTTGTACAGAATCCTGTAAAACTTTGTAAAATGGACAATATATTTGTAAGTGGCACCAAAAGACAAAATACAACCTGGTTGTAAGTGAATATTTGAAGTTATCCATTAGGTTTTGTGTTATGAAAGTGAAATAGGGACAAACTGTAAAAAGATGTGGTTAGAAAGTATAGGGGGTGTATGTGAATTTTCCTTTGGGAAATACAAATAGAGGCTATTTGCAGAGCACAATGTCTAGTTAAATTGTTCACAAAATGACTTGTCCTAACAGAGAAGTGTTACTACTGGCTTATTTTCTAGCTGTGTGTGCCTGTTCCTCATAACAAGAATAAGGATCAGACATACTGGAATGCTTGAGCTGTTTAGTGCTTTTTACCTTATGTTCTTTGATGAGTAGATTTGCATGTCAGTGTCTTAAAATCAACATTGTGTGACCAGGGCACATGAATTATTGTAAAGAACGAAAAACCTCCCAGGCATGGAGAACAGGCCACTCTTGGGGGACAAGGAACCAGGAGGATCCCAAAATTAAATTTCAGAAGGATTGAAGGCTGTTTGATCTAGCAAGGTCCTGAGAAAGCTAAAGGCTGGGACTAACATCTGCAACTCCTGTATAGATGAGGAAGCTGCCATGCTGTTGGACTGCTATTAGGCAGACATCTCTCTGTACGCTTTCTGTGGTAAGAGTTCTTTCCCTTTTTCATGCAGCTTTTTAATTTATGAAAGCCGTGGAACTTCAGCTTTCACAAAGACAAGCTGTGGTTGGTGTGATGGGTACCTCTGGGGCATGGTGAAGAGCTGGCACCTGGAGAATGTCCTTTGGTAGCTCAGTATAATTCCACCAAACCTATCAAAATGGTAACGACTTCCTCCAGTCTAGTAAATATCTGTATCTATCTGGTTACTTGTTGACATGCATTGTGGATAGATTGACAATGTTGTGATATGAATGCGACCATGAATCAAACCTTTTCATGGCTATCTATAAAGGAACTTTTCCTTAATACTGTAGTTCTTCCTAATGCAAAGGTGGGGAAAAAAGTGCAGTTGAGGACAATGGAGCTGTAAGTCAGCAAATGGATTGTGTTTGCTCTCTCTCCACTTTTTCGTATTCTTCACAGTCATCATTCACAGCAAGGGAAAGTTCAAAGGAAACTTTGAATATATTCTTTAGAACAAGAAGCAATTCACAGCTTGCATGGACTGTTTCAGATGTTCATTTTCATCTGCCTTAGTCATACCTCATACTGTTCTGTTATTGTCAGCACTGCATTGAACAGAAATAATAACTTGGCTTTATAATACCTTGAGCATTGGAAGGGCTTTTTTGCCTATGATAAAGGTTTCATATAGAATTTAGTTATATCAATGTGCTGAAGTAGTGATACATAATATTGAAGAGCTTCCAATTTTAGGTTACACCCAGTGCTTCAAAAGTTACTGTGTTTTTGAAGATGCTTTCATTTGATCACTAGTTGTACTAAACTTTTCACAGGTTTTATGAATAGCAAGTTGCTAATAACAAAGACTTTGGGTAAGCACACCAGAACAACAGACAAAAGCACAGAGCAGATCAACAGTCAAATGCAGATCATTGAAAACGTACTACTGAAATAACCTTTTCAGATTACGTTTTCAATGGTGTCGTAGCAAGAAACTCCAAAACCCAAACTCTTATTCCCAAAGTAAACATTAACTGAAGAATAATGTTTCAGCAGGTGTGCTTATATTGCTATTCAAACTGAAAACCACTCAACACTGCACAATGCGTAGCCCTTTGAACAGGCCGTGAAAACAGTTTCTTTCCCAGATTTCTGTTGGAATATGTGCTTGGGAGGGAGGTAAAATGGGCATGTTAACCCATGGTGCTAAACTTGTATGCTTTAATCTTCTTTAATTTTCATGTAAGTATGATGAACTTGTGGCTATTCCAAATACTTTTACTGGTTTTACAAATAAACATATTGGATATGCATTCACCTCTATTCTAAAACCTTTTAAAGTTACCTTTCTGAGATTCTGCTTTTCTTTCTAGCCATTTCTTTTTTCTTTACTTTTTTTTTTTTTTTGTGGGACTGGGGAGCCAGGGGTTTAACTTTTGCACAGTGGTGTCAGCTGTAGCAGACTTGCTTATATACCTAGGTGATTATTGTCTGGCCATCAAACTAGTAATAAAATTCCTGTTTAATGTACAAAACTTTATTTTTAAGACAGAAGAATATTTTTGCAAGGAAATAGTTCTCTTTGACTCTAATTAGGAGTGGTTCTTAGGATCAAAACCAAATTTACTTTCAGAGATGTAGTTTGCATATTCCCTAGGCTGTTTTACTTAAAAGCTTATATCTAAAGCCAACTCTTCTGGCTTTAGAGTGCAAGGTTCCCACATGTCATTTAGCAGGACTTCTCTGGTTAAGTGAAAGATACTGCTGACAAGTACAGAGACACCTGTATCCCTGCCTTTCTGCAGACAGTGAGGATGCACTTTAATAGGGAATTAAAATCAACTGTGAGATCTTCTGACATGGAGGAAGCCCGAGACCTAAGAAAGAAAAGAAGAAAAAATGTTTTCTTGTTGTTTAGGAAGAACAGTGAATTCTTAAGGAATTAAGTAGGATAATAACAACTATCACAAATATGCAGGGCAGCACCAACAGTGAGGATATCTAGTGAGGTTATCTGTGTGCGGTTGCTTTCTCTCATTTTTTCTGGACCTCTGTATAGGAAACCATGTGTTTTGCTCCTGCTGTCATTGAATCAGCAGGAGGTTTTGCCACCAGCAAAACTGAATTTATCTACATGAGCCTGTTACTTTCTTATTCCACCAGAACATCGTGTAATAACAGGGCTTCTCTGTCGCTGGCTGTTTGTCCCAGCTTCCTCCCCCTCTCTTCTTCACAGTCCAGCTCCAGTGCTTACTTCAGCCTTACTCCCTCCATAGTCCGTGATGTGGATTTTTGGTTTAGGGGACTTGGAGGACACACGACAAACGTATGCTTGCAGAAGCGAGTATGTGCTGTAATTGCAGTGTTCCCAGAGGGTGAGACACAATCTGAAAACTACAGACGTTAGTGCTGCTTCTTGTGCCAGTGAAGACGCAGGAAGTGAATTGCGGCACAGACATTTGAAATCCATTTCTTTAAATACATATTTAGGTCAATATTGGCCTTGATGTCTCCCTCCTTTGTTTTCTTTTGGTTTTGGGCTGGGTTTTTTTCTTTTTCCCAGATAGTAACTTTCTGTTAAATTCAGCTTCTCGGTCCCAGCCATGACTTATCGTTTGACTTGGCTGCAGGTTCAGTTTTGTCTTTTGTACTGCACAGGGTTTAATTATGAAATGAAAATTTCAGTTCATTTCAACAAAACAGCTTCCACTGGTTTATTGGAGACTTGAGTTTTATTAATACCGAGCAGCTGTTGGTGTTTTAACTGGGTAGTGCTGGGTGCAGAGCTGTATTGCAAATTCCAACCTATTTGTGAGTGCTGAGTAGACACTCATACAAAGTAATAGGGGAATGGAGCTTGTACTAGGGTGTGATGGAGCAGGGGTCTCTGACAAGGCGAAAGGCAAGCATCAACCTTCAAAAGCTTGGTACAAATAAATTTATATTTTAATTGAATTACATAGGTTCCGTTCCCTTTCTCACCTCCAGATTTGCTTGCTCTGAAACTATTGTTAAATCTTTGCTTTAAGTTCTGAAGAAAATGTAGTCTTGTCTTTATAAATGTTTTATGGCTTCTGTAATGTCAGTACTATCCTCTTTTGTTCTCCAGACACTATGGAGATCAATTAATTCCAAAGGAATGGGTATTTAGCTTCATCCTAACAAGAAGAACCCCACTTTCTCTTTAATTTCTGTAAATATTTGTCTTAATGTATTGAGATGACTCTGTTTTTTCTCACAATAATGATTTTTATTTGATTTGATTTTATAACACTTTTGGAAGTGGGACAGAAAACCATTATTTTAGGTATCAAACACAGAAGCTGTAAACTTAACCTTTCAGATCAGTGTTTTCAGTGAAAAATCTAACAATTTTTCCTAATAGAAGCTCAGACAAGTCTATAAACCTTTTATAACTTAATGAATGTTTCACACCAGATGCTGATTCCCTAGGTAAGCAAATCTATAGTTAGTGAGACACAATCTTTTCTCATTATTTAAGTTTGCTGAAATCAGATTGAGACTTTCCAGACTTGAGAGTGGTCACATTTTTCATAGCTTAACTGTAAATCATCTTTCACTTAGAAGATTTAGAGACAGACTGGGGAGCTAAATCTTTTAGTTTGCCTTCGTAACTAGTAGAAGCCATTAGATGAGCCTCATTATGGTGTTTCCTAAAGGATTAGATAAAACAGTTTGGTAATGTTCAAAGTAGGACAAATACCATTACAAGTATAACAACTTTATCCTTCTAATGATTTAGATGTAGAATTAGGTGTGATCGATAATCAAAACCTTTCAGCTATGAAATTAATCGTAATAAATGATACTGCCAATAATCAGTTGTAAAATTTTGAAATTGTGAACTGAAGTACTTTTATTCTGATACCAGTCAACAACCAAAAAGTGCAGTTCTTAGTGTCAACGCCAGACCTTGCAAGACTGCACTCATGTGAGTAGTCCTGTAGATGTCAATAAGCCTACTCACATACTAAGGGTTTAGAGAAAATGGCCTTTACTTTAGAATTTGTTTTATGACAATTGGCTGCTTAAATATTTGCTGTATGTGATCTACAAGTGAGGACTAGGACCTTTCAATATGAAATAGGAATTCAATTGCTGTTAAATTGTGATGATAATGCGAATAACAAGTTATTGGCAATTCTGAATGCATTTCAGTTGAGATTTTGACTCCTTTCATTCTTTCTGAAATACTAGTATTAAAGCGATATTAATTAGGCATCTTTATTGCTTCTTCAGGTTTAGGTTTTTTGTTTCATTTGTCATTTAAATGGTGGTGTACTCCCCACTGCAAATGCTGTTTATTTGTAAGTATTTTGCTTATATCTGCTTTTGATACACCATTTGTATTTATAGTAGTATTAAACTGATTTAATGCAAGTTCTTGGTTAAAGAAATGCAAAGTAAATATCACAGATTTTTTACTAAATAGAAAGAAGTTTGTAATACAGCTGTAGATGTTATATTAACCCTAAAGCAGAACCAAGAGTAAACCTTCCTCTTTCTTCCCCTTTTTTCCCCTTCTCAGATTTTCCCTTTTGAAAGTAAAGAGAACTTCATGAAAATTAATTGTTCTTTTCTTTGTCATATAAAACAAAGCTCAAAGTACGGTGTAATGGGACACCGCTCACTGACCTTCTTTAAACATAATGCTTTGTAAGTTAAATCCATAAGTGAGAAATATACCACTCTGTCATATTACATTAGAATTTCTTTATGCTTTTTTTTTTTTGTACAGACACAAAGATAAAGCAATGAACACATACCGCTGGTGTTAGCTCAACACAGAAAAGGGGTATTAGTGAGATAGCCTTGTCAGTCTGATATCTTTCTTGAAAAAACGTTATATTTCTATTTCTTTTAAATAACAATTTAAACTAAAAGGGCAGATCTTCTTACCTAGTGACTTTCTACTTGGATATATTGTTTAAAACAAGAATGCTTCTTTATGTGTGCCGTATGGTGAGATCTGGCTGCAATAAACTCCAAACTCAACACTCTAAGGAAAAGACTCTGGGAATATGATTTAGTGTTCCAGTTATAAGTTCTTTTGCTGGAAAATAGCAACTAAAAGATAATTCTCCAATGCATGCTTATGGATCCCCCCTCTGTAAAATGGTAGTGTAATTTATTTGAAAGCTGCTTTTGTTTTATTTTTGATAGTATAGAGAAGCTCTTAGTATTATGAGCTTTGTCTGATTAAGTGCGCAAAATGACAAACAAGGTTGTCCTGTGCTCATCTTCTTCCTTCTTTAGGCAGATAATCACCTTTAGAAGCCTGGATCCTATTCAGCTACTCTGTCAGTCAGCAATACCAAGACCCCAGTAAGCCGCATTTATCAAACTAAACACTTGATCTGTATCGGCACATCAGCTGGTGGCAAGGCCTAAGACACAAGATGAAAGTTGCAATTAGGATTTAGGAGGACATTTTATTATCTGAGATTTGAAATAGGTTTTCTTAGTTAATCCAAACATCTTTCCACTCAGATATGTTGACAGAGCCCTTCTGTACATGTACTTACTTCAGCTTAAGTGGGAACTGCAATGGATGTTGCCAAGATTTAATACCTCTAAAAGGAGAATACTTGTCAAGGGCAGGACACCGAGGGTGGAGTTAGAACACTGCCTGCATTCTCTGTTTGTGCAGTCTTTCTTCAAATGGTATTCGAAAGCCAAATAGCAAGTTGCGGGGCAAAGTTTTACTGTCCAACTTTTCCTGAAAAATAAAAGCTGTTCCTTAATAAAGGACAATTAGTAGCTTAAACAAGATTAGAATACACCCCAGCAGCTTTTATAGGTATGTAGCACATGCAAGTCCGTAGATTGTGTCTGAACTCTGTATGAACAATGCTCAGATGTTGCAGAGAGGGTGGTTTTCCCAAAGCCTAAAGAGCAGAATAAAATGCTTACCTTTCTCATGCTCCCTGAAAGTGCCTCCTTATTTTAATAACAAGACATTCTTTTTCTTATTGGCATTTTTAGCCCTAACTTAGGTGTTTCTCCTTTGTACGTAAGAGGGACTGATGTTTGTAGCCAGTGACATTCAATCGGTAGTGGATCGATGTGGCTGGTTCGCAGGTGGCATTCTTGTGCCGTTCGAGTTGCCCTGTGGTTTTGGAGGTCAGCCTCTCTGGGCTGTTGCCATTGTCTCCAGCTTTTGGGTGTTACGTGTTTGGATTTGCCATTGTCCGAGAAGATGGGGACTATTCCTATACAGAGGGAACTCTGTGGAGATCTTATCTTTAGCTTGATTTATCAGTGTACAGCTCACCAGACTGTGTCTGCCATATCTTTGGTGCTTTGGTGTCTCCAATGTTATCTGCGAGTTCCCTTTTACTCCACTCTATTTGAAATTGTGAAAGGAAAATATACGCAAATCTCCCAGTTTTGTCACTATACAAGTTTAAGGAGGTGAATTGAAATACTGGCTATTTAAATTTTCATGGCAGTCTGTATAAATGATAGAGAGCAAAAGTACTGAGGTTGTTATACTAAATGAAATAAATTTTCAAATTTCAGTGTGACTATACAGCCAGAGTAATTTCTAAAGGTAAGGCAAAATTGTTCACCTTCGCTGTTGAGCAGAGATAACATTCCGAACATGCAGTTGTACAGTGCACCAGCTGAACAGCAGAGGTCCTCAAGACCTAGCTGTTCGTGCTCACGTGGAAATTTTGCAGCAATTACATTCTGTTAGTCATTTTATAAAACAATTTTGCTCAAGGATTTTGTCATGCAGTTAAACAAAATGGTAATCTTGTTTTCCTTAAGGTTTTTTTTTAATTATTGTGAAATATTATCTGTTATTATTTCTTTTACAGTATTGCAGTAATATTTTAGAAAAACACTTGGAGGGTTTAAGTACTCCTCCATCAAGTCTTTTGAAGAAACATACAGCAGTATTTTAACAAAGTAGTTCCTGTGCCTCATTTGTCATTAAATGACAGTGCTGCTGTCTAGAAGCAAAACTTTTTAATTATTATTAGGAAATACACAAGCATCTGAAATGTTATGGTTAAATGTAACTCCGCTATCCAGAAATTATCAGTTCATGTTCAGTTAAGACTGTAACTAATTTTTACGTCACTGTAGAGATACTAATTCAAATTATTTGAATGTGTACAGCAAGTGAAGAGTTGGCATGGACTATTGAATTTATGGGCTTGGACAAAACTTAAATATTTATGCACTTATACAGGTAACTTTATTACCAGCCTCTCATTCATAGATTTTTAGAAATATCTTACAAAAGGCAATGGCATGAACATAAAATGATAAATATTGAGAGTATTTTTTCTTCTACTGGTGCTCTGCTGGCTGAGCACCTTAACTAGCTCTGTCTGGCCTGAAAACCCTTCCAACTTTGTTGCTGGTAACTTCCCTGTAACCTGGACAACTAAGCTTTGAATAGAAAGCAAGAATATAAGTAAAAGTAGCTGCAGTTTATTTTAAAATATTTTCCATTATTAACACATTTTTAATGGCAGGAAACGCTCAGATTTTGGCTTCATCATTACATATGCTGGAGAATAGGTTTTGTGCTAGAGTAGCTGCTAGCTTTGTGTCTCCACTTACAGCTATTTCCAAATTGTCACACCGCTTACCAATGCTACTAGTATTAACTTGGTTGGTGATTCACAGGTTTTCAGAAGGCCAAAAAAAAAGCATTTTACTTCACGTTGGTTCACTACTGTCTTTAACCTGTCGTGTTTTCTGGACAATCTCATGATAGTGCCTTTTTGTAAAAGGTCTCTGAATGATGGATTAAGATCTGTCTTGGATTTTACATGGATTAAGTTTTAAATTAACATAAAAGAATAACAATGTGAATCAATTTGATCAAAGAAAAAGTGTCACTAATTATTTAAACAGGACACTTACTACAGAGGTTTAAAGGCAAAGAAGCGGATTTCCCTTGCATGTGGATCAAATCAGAAGTATCCCATAATTGACTCTTTACAAGACCTTGCTGCAGCGTAATGGACTAGATATTAAAGCCTTAAGTATTTAAAGCTAGTTTCCGTCTTTCTCTAAATGGAGGTCTACCACTAAGAGCTATTTTACAAGTCTGACACATTAGCTACATCACTGTGAAATACACTGGGCTCTGGCTTCTCTGGTCCGGAATTTCAAGAGCTTTCAATAGTTAAATGGTGTGAAATGGGTAGCATTGAATCTGTGAGAAGGAATGAGCATCCTAAAAATAAATTCCAGATGGGGTTGTCTGTTGGAAAGGAACAGAGATAGTGGATGTTCCTTTTTTATTAGCATTTGCTTCATTTTATCTTTGCCACCTATTTTTAATTTTGTTGGTGCCTCTTGGGAAAACTTATTCTCTGGTAACAATAGCTCTCAAGGCACGCAAGCCTTTTTTCTTTCTGGGTTCTGAAGATGGTGTCTTCTGCATTTATTTCTGTTTAAAAACTGGATCAGATGAATGCTATTACAAATTAAATACTGGTTTGTGCATGAAGGAATATCGTATTTTCTCATCTAAGGAGCACATACCAGTTTTCTTTTGGAGGTGATGCAGTAAAGTAATTCCAAAAAAAGAAACTGCTATCTTCCTGTCCAGTCCTCCTTGTTTGCACAAGGAGTATTGCATGACTTACACTGTCAAAATATTAGAGATGTTATTCCTAAGGCAACTGAAGGTAGTACAGTTTATCCAATCTTCTACAAGCAATCACAAATAAGACAGGAAAACATGAAAATGTTGTAGGTACTCCCATTAAAGAGTTTACAGGATTGAGCCAATCCTTTCTTCTTCTTTTTTTTTTTTATTATTATTACTACATATAAAATGGTATGTGTTATATTAGGTAAGATTTCTGTCAATATAAACTTTTATTTGTATTGATCTGTGTTTAAATTGTTGCTGTAATTTGTGCTAGAGTCAGTGAACATCCTCTATGCTCTTCATTTGCCGTTAATCTACTCTCCAAGTAGTCTCTCCCACCGTGTACACTAGTGTTTATCCCAGGCCTTTTCAGACAGCCCTGTATATGTGGAACAGTAGTGTTACACTGATATAAGAAAGTTATGTGCTGTATTTCTTAATCAGTTTCTTTTTGTATGGAAATAATTCATTTATAATTATTCCTTTACTGTAGTGGTTTATACTATATAGACTTATAGGATAATATTACTTGGCAAGAAAAATAATCCTTAATATGACCCAGAATTTACTTTTAGCCAATTTATGTCTTCTAATGTCAGGTAGAAATCAAATCATCCTGAAATCAACTGGAGATCAGTCAGTGAAGGAAGACGTTTTGTCCCATAGGCACAATTTAAAATTCCAAAAGATGTGAAAAATTTGAATATCTTAACTTCTATTTGTAACATCTGTGACTTCAAACCAGACATAAACAATACTGACTGAATTATATTTTGTGTGTTTCCTCAAAACAACATTGTAAATATTAAAGCCACAAATTATACTTTAAAACAGGACTGGACATGGACTATGATTACCCTGAAAGATGTAGTATTTCATACACAAAGATCAAAGTATGCTGCTTAACTGTTTCAAAGGAGAAATACTTTGTAAAAGTTAGTCAGAAACTTTGGCTTATGGATTTAACTGTTCCTTTTTGTGTAGGTGAAGAAAGAGAGCCAAGTTTTCAAGTATTTATTTTAACAATTATTCCTAGACTTGTCATCTTCTCTGAGGAAAGAACCTCCTGTATTTTGGTTAAGCCATGTGTTCGTCGTGGGAATGTTGGGGTTTCTTCATTCAGCTGCAGTCAAGGTTTGAGCAGCTAATAACAAGTAGCTTAACAAAACCTCATTTTTTATATTTGGCAGGTTGACATTGTCCGCCCAGCAAGGCTGCTGCTGTAGGGTTAGCGTAATATTTTCAGCGAACACTAGTTCTGCAAAGCGATTTCAGTTTTGTGTAGTCCAACCATATACACGATCAAATGTACCTAGCTGACCACATTGTCTCCAGCCCTGGCAGTGAGGGACAGAACCCATCTTTTCATAGGCTAGGCAGGGCCTAAGAAACAGATTTATCTTTGAGTGATTTTAGGATTTCTTCTCCATCCAGACTGACAATATCTGACACATTCGCAGACGCTGGATCAGTCCTCTGCCTCTGTGCAATGCCCAGGTAAATGGGGTTTGCACGGTGGTGTAGGGTGGCCATTTTGGGAGACGCCAACAAAGCGGATCTCCAAAATTCCCACTGCAGACCTGGAGCTGCAGCAGTTCCGTAACAGCTGCACTCCCCCTGCTTGGGGTTGCATTCATACTTATGGCTTGCATCCTTCAATTTTCCCCTGATGATTTCAAAATGGAACAAAACGGAGTTCCTATGGCACATATTTTTTCCAATGACCTTCCAACTTTCCACATCCTGCTCCCATGCCATAGCTGAAATATTCTAGCCCTTCTGCTGCTTGGACTGTAGGGGACTGAGTTGTTTTACATCTCAGTGGTGAAAGTTGTATATCTTTCTTTAAATCTAAGAGTCTAATAGTTAATACTATTTAAGAAAAATCTCTTGACTTAAATCATGTCAGAAGGAGATACTTAGACCCTCAAGGGTCCTGAGCATCATTGTACCAAAAAAGGGTTTGTTAGTTTCTATTGCTTCCAAGGAAAGTAAAATTAAGAAAACCCTTAACTCTTAACTTGGTTTTAAAATCTTACTAGTCTAATTCTTCAGTCATGAGATTTCTGCCTGAAGTACTTTTCTTGGGCTATCTTTGTTTTACACCAAAACAAATATTTTTAAAAATCCATTTTCCATTGATTTTCTTACCCAGAAAAGCAGCTAGGAGCTAATAAAAGGAGGAAGGCTGGTCCAAAGAAAGCACTGTGGCTGTTGTAGATTTGCAGAGCTGGTCTGGGGAGCAGCAAGAGCTGCTGTCAATCTCCTTCCTTTTCCTCATTTGCAAGGCACAGCTGGAGAAGACCTGGGCACGTACCCACGCTGGGGCTCCATTCCAATAGCATCCAAATAGAGAGATTAAACTAACATAGACATTAATTTATATTTAAAAATTAACCTAAGTAACCAACAAGAAACATATGAGTCTAATCATAAAGAAAAGCCTGATCTCCACAAAAAGAAAAATAAACTCTCTTGCCAAAGACTCTTTCCCCAGACACATTAATACTTTCCTTCAGCTCACCATGTTGCATCAGAACTGATTTTATATTTTTTAAATGAATGTTAATTTCTAACTATGTATGTGTATATGCCTAGAGCACCCAAAAGGCTGACTGAAGTAAATAGCGGAAAGTATAATAGGTACCACTTGTTCAGAAAAGATATGGAATGAAGGCAGAAGGCAGGATCCTGTATTTCTGTTGATGACAGAATTTTGCCTGAACATAACCTCCATTACTAGAATATTAAAAATACCCTCATCTATCTTTTATCTATATACAAACATGAAAAGAGCCACTAAAATGATTAACTTAAAGTTATGTAGACTAGATATGTAGATACACAGACTTTAAAGACATGTCAACTAAGTAGAGCAGTGACATGCTTTGTACCACGTTTTAAAACAGTATTGGCCGTAACTGATAAAAGGGTGTGTGTGTATTACCTTATAATAATCCAAGCTGAAGCCAGGACGTTTAAGTCTCACATACCAGTTGTATTTCCAAAGAAAAACGCTAGAGCACATAACCACCAAGGTGTTTCTTGTCTGTCAGGCAGACTGTAGACAGTTTAGCTAACTCTACTAATGTGTCCAGCATGGAAAGCACAAGCTTGTATAAGCATTGACTTTCTTCTGAATTCACAGTCCTTTGAAAACTTCTAATTACATAATTATTGATTTATCTAGATGTATCTTTGCTAGGATTCATTCATATGCTGTCTTTCCATCTGATTTTTGCCTTGTATTCAACTTTTTGTGTTGGTCAATAGTGTTTCAGTCCTGTCTTAAATCATTATGGCATTTTGTTTTTACAGACAGTCCTGTGGAGAATCAGAGGTTTTCAAATCTGAGACAAGCAGCCTGCTTGTGATTTGAAACAAAACAATGCCTTTTTTTAGCTTTGATTTAATTTCTAGGCATTCTATAAATGCTAATGTATATTTATGAATAATATTCTCAAGATGCACGTAAAATCTCCTTATGTCTTTAAGCTGTTAGACTTTCTTAAAGACCACAGCCAGTTAGTATGCCCCAGGCTCTGCTTCTCTTGATCCAGCATACCCTTTAGAACATTAATTTAATTGTATTAAATTTCCTAGCGGTGTTAATTGAAGATGTTGGAAGTAAAGGTATGAATCCTGGTTCATAGTCACAAATGTTTTATTTCATCTCTAGATAGATTATTTTTAAGTAACATGTAATTTGGTTTTCATTTCCTCTCCATTTTATTTAAAAGGAAAAGCTCTCTGCATTGTTATTTGCTGTTGCAGTTAATCTGTGCATTAAGAGTAGCAAAAGTTAATCTTATAGCATAGAAGGCTTGCATGCTACTTGGAAAGTTTAATCCATCATCCTGTGTTTATTGTGTTTAGATTTCATTCACTTTGAGTCACAATCTTTTTTTTCCAACTTGTGTGTGAAGTATGAAATAAGTTCAAGATGTGTACATAAGCGTGTGTATGCGTGTCTCAACTTCTATTCTGACAATCAAAGATTGACTCATTTCTTTTTTGGTTTTCCTGAAGAATATGACTGCAAATCAAGATGCTTGGGTTGGGAAAATTATCCGTAACCCCCCTAACTATATTTGAAAATCTCAAGTTTAATAGATGCTATACAGACAGATCAGATATAGAGCCAGTGCATACCATTGTTTTGAACATTGTCATCTTGCATATTTCTAATGAAAAATGGCTCTACCTTTTCACACTTCTCCTTCCTACTTTTCCTTGAGATAGATATATATATGTATATGTATGTTGCAAATGATATGTTGATGGGAGGCTACTAGTGTAGGTGACCAGTTAGAGCATTAATGTGCAGATAAAACTGTCCCTTGTCTTTTTTCAAATTAGAGTTGTAACGTATTGTGTTAGGTATAGTATTTATTTGTAAGACATTTCAACCTTATGAAATTCCTTTTAGTCCTTTATCTTTATTGCCAGTATTGTCGTCTTATTACCACGTTCATAGCATGTCAATATTCTTTATGTCTATGTAAACTGATGGAGTACCCTAAGTATCACTCAAGGTTGCTCCTTTCTCCAGTCATGCGTGGGCTGATCCATAGCTCTGGTATGAACAAGTTTCCAATGATAGTTTTTGATTGTGTTTCAAATTGAAAGCAAGGCCCATCTGCTCAGTCCCACAGTCCTTCCCAACCACAATACCTTGTCACCCTGCGGGAAGTGCCACTCAAAAGGAACAGTGTCAATGGAAAACCCTCATCTTTCGGATGATGAAAGCTGCGCTCTGCCTGGAGCCAAGTCAGTGCAATAAGCTTCAGAACACTGCAGGCTTCAGTACTCTGGGAATCCCAGTTGTTGCTTTTCCCTGTAATCAGCCAGAAAAAGGGTTCTGAAAGGCTGCAGAATGAATTGCAGAATATGCCTGGACCCATCTGCCCCAAAACCGTGTGGCTGAAACAGGATGAGATACAGGAGGAATCCTACCATCAAAATGGACTTGTTTAGGCAGTACAGCTGACAGGTGAGTACCACAGCTGTCAAATACTTACTTGCCACAACCAGTATATTTCTGCTCTTAATATTAAAAATGTGTCAGAATTTCCATTATAAACCACTGATTTTGTGGGTTTATAGCTTTGCCATAAAAATACACCTTGAGTTGAGTCTTGGCGTACAGCCATTTGGCTTCTTCTAACACAATATTAATTCAGAACATCCAGACAGTGTTTTTAAGCACCAGTATCTGAAAAGTTGTTGCTGCTTTTTTCTTTTTTTCTCAAGTACCTTGTTTTCTGCAGGACTTGCAGAAATCAAAGATGGCCAGATGTAATTTCAACTGGAATATGCAATGTCTGCAAGCCCTTTTCTGGAAGGACTGAGACCTGTGATAAGAAAGAAAGTTCTGGGGACATCTACAAAATTCTCAGGCCAAATGAGAAGGCTGGATAAAGACCTCCAAGACTGAACTGACAAGATCACTGTCTCATCCAGCAATAGAATCATAGAATGGTTTGGGTTGGAAGGGTCATAAAGATCATCTAGTCCAACCCTTCCCTGCCATGGGGAGGGACACCTTCCCCTAGACCAGGTTGCTCAAAGCCGCATCCAACCTGACCTTGAACACTTCCAGGAATGGGGCATCCACAACCTTTCTGGGCAACCTGTTCCAGTGCCTCACCATCCTCACATCAAAGAACTTCTTTCTTACATCTAATCTAAACCTGCCCTCTGTCAGTTTAAAGCCATTACCCCTTGTCCTATCGCTGCATGCCCCTGTAAAAAGTCCCTCTCCGGCTTTCTTGTAGGTCCCCTTTAGGTACTAGAAGGCTGCTATAAGGTCTCCCCAAAGCCTTTTCTTCTCCAGGCTGAACAACCCCAACTCTCTCAGCCTGTCTTCATAGGGCAGGTGCTCCAGCCCCCTGATCATCTCCATGGCCCTCGTCTGGACTCACTCCAGCAGGTCCATGCCCTTCTTATGTTAGGGGCTCCAGAGCTGAACGCAGTACTCCTGGTGGGGTCTCACGAGAGCAGAGTAGAGGGGACAATCACCTCCCTCAACCAGCTGGTCATGCTTCTTTTGATGCAGCCCAGGATACGGTTGGCTTTCTGGGCTGCAAATGCACATTGCCATGTCATGCTGAGCTTGTCAACCAACACGCCCAAGTCCTTCTCCGCAGGGCTGCTCTCAATCTGCTCATCGCCCAGCCTGTATTTGTGCTTGGAATTGCCCCGACCCAAGTGCGGGACCTCGCACTTGGCCTTGTTGAACTTCATGAGGTTTGCATAGGCCCACCTCTCAAGCCTGTCAAGGTCCCTCTGCATAGCATCCCTTCCCTCCAGCGTGTCGACCGCAACACACAGCTTGGTGTCATCGGCAAACTTGCTGAGGGTGCACTCAATCCCACTGTCCATGTTACCAACAAAGATGTTAAACAGCACCAGTCCCAGTACCAACCCCTGAGGAACACCAGTCGTCACTGGTCTCCACTTGGACACCAAGTCATTGACTGCAACTCTTTGAGTGTGACCATCCAGCTGATTCCTCATCCACCGAGTGGTCCATCTGTCAAATCCATGTCTCTCCAATTTAGAGACAAGGATGTCAAATGCCTTGCACAAGTCCAGGTAGATGATATCAGTTGTTCTTCCCTTATCCACCCATGCTGTAACCCCATCATAGAGGGCTACCAAATGTCAGGCACGATTTGCCCTTAGTGAAGCCATGTTGGCTGTCACCAATCACCTCATTTTCCACGTGCCCTAGCATAGTTTCCAGGAGGATCTGCTCCATGATCTTGCCAGGCACAGAGGTGAGACTGACTGGCCTGTAGTTCCCCGGGTCTTACTTTTTTCCCTTTTTAAAAATGATGGTTATGTTTCCCTTTTTCCAGTCAATGGGAGCTTCACCAGACTGCCAAGACTTCTCAAATATGATGGACAGTGGCTTAGCCACTTTATCCGCCAGTTCCCTCAGGACCCGCGGATGCATCTCATCGGGTTCCATGGACCTGTGTACCTTCAGGTTCCTTAGATGGTCTTGAATCTGACTGCCATCACCCGAAAAGCTTACCAGAAGATAGCAGAGAGCAGGAAAGTTTTGGCCAGCCTGGAACTTGCTAGCACAGGTGAAGATACAAACTAAAATATCAATTTTGGAATGAAATCAAAGAATCTTAGGTCACATTTGAAGTCTGTAGTGTAAAAAAACGATTGTCAGTCAGTGATGTCTTTGAGATGAGAAGTTAGGAGAAAAAACTACTTGTAATTTGAAATTTACAGATATTCAGATGGGGTATTTCAGATCAGCTCAAAAAATACCAAACCCTCTACTTCTGAGCTATGGGCTTTAGGAGGAGCACATACAGTCTGTTCAAATCACAGCCCCGATGAATGACTGGAAAGATAGGCAGAAACTGGAGGTCCTAGCAGCCAAATCCTGTAACTCAAGTACTGTTTATAAAATGAATGATGAAAAAGGGCGATCCTAATCTGATCCCTGGCCTTACTGTACAATTAGGAAAAGTGATAATCTTGGTTTGTAAAACAAGGAAAATTGGCAGCTGTGGAAAAATTAAAGGAAGTAATTCAGTTAAATATTAGACTTATGAAAAAATTGGCCATAAAATCTGTTCTGAGGCTGGCCAGGACAGAGCCTCAGAAATGTCTAGGGAAAGTTCTTCAATCAGTTCAGGAAATGTGAAGACATGAAGCTGAAAGTGCTGAGCTCCAAAGGAATGAGGATAAAGCTTATAGCTTTTCTCTAGATTTGGTCAGTTTACTTTTTGAATGTATATTAGGATCTGTGAAATGAATGGAATAAAGTACCCTTTCTCAAACTGAAATTATTGGACTAGGTGGACTGAAAAAGAATAAATTGATCTCAAGCAGGGAGAGTAACTGCTGGCGAACACGAAACATCCAAAAGGTGGGAAAACCGATTTTGAAAATTTGTCCTCTTCCGAGCAAGAAATGTAACTAAAATGAAGGATAAGCTATGGAAGGATTTGGATTTCATTTTAGCTAGTAATAGAGTAATACATGCTGGAAGTATTGTCTTACAAATTAAATCTCTGGAAATTTTCTTTAATTATGTGGCCCAGGTGAAGCATAGTATTTGTAGATAACTGATTTGCAGTGAGCAGATTTTCCTAGTACAGAAGTGAACTAGTACAGCAGCTACTTGTTGCAGTATCTTTTTACCCAAGTAAAGGTAGAGTGACGGAAGTCATATTTTAAGGGCCAAGCCCTTGCAGAAACCTTAGGTGCTAGATCTGAAGGAGAGGTTAATTTTCTTTTGCACTGAGAAACTTAAATTCTGAATTCATTTACATGCAGAGCTGCAGCATGTTCTCAAGTGATTTCCTCACAGCATATGATGCTGTAGGTAGGTATACCTGCTCTAGCTTTAACCCAGCTAGCACAGCTAACTGTAGCTTTGAAAATACAAGAGCTCAGAGATCAATACAAGTCCTAACAGTCCACTACACTGAACTTGCGAGCCTCTCCTGAAGTTAGAGGTGCCATTGCCGTTGGTACTTGTGTTAGCGGGGATAAAGACATCGCGGCTGTGCCACAATCACAATTTCTGTGTACTGTTTAGATTCCCTAAAAGTTTTTTCCAGTTAAAAATCAGTTCTCTGTATCCAATAAATGTACAGCCTGCACACAGTGGTCTACCACAGATTGATTCTGAGGGAAACCAACCCATTACACTGCACCTCGCTACTTAGCAAAAGCAAAGCGGTAAGAAGTGCTACTGGGCATCAAGGAAATGAACTGGGATGGGATAAGTGAGCTTTCAACAATTTTTGGACCTCACTCACAATTCTGATTAAAGTCAAATGGTGGCCTGAGCAGATTCTGCAGAGCCAAGTAACAGGAAAAGGGGGAGGGAACAGCTTTCAGAGCAGGACAAGACCTACTGCAATTTAAAAAGATGGCTTTTGGCTCCACACCTGCTGTGTTTTAGAGGATGGGGAGAAGGTATGGTACAGCATGCCTGTTTCAGATTATCTCTAGATGATATCTTGGTATGAAGTAAAACATTTGAACAGGAACTGACGTATTTACAAACGGTCTGTAATACGTTGAAAGTCATCCACCTGAAATCAAATCCAAAGACAAGTGAATCATTGCAAGCAAGTGTAATTAATTATGAGTACACAGCCAGCCAGGGAATGGTTTTCACAGACAAAAAGAAAATGGAGGCAGGACAATCCTGACCAGCTCTCCAGACAATGGCAGTCAGGTAAAGGTTTCTGGGTTTTTTTAAGGATTACTGCTACTAGTATTTCAGGCCATTTATTTGTGGCTTTGTTAATATTTTAAAACCACTGCATGAGTTTGGTGAGAAGGAAGCCATTTCAGTGGCTAGCATAGCATGATTTAATATTTTCGGTTTTTGAAAAAACCTCTTGTAACTGCTCCCATTTTAGCCTTCCCATGTTTCAAACACCTTTCAGGCTGGACACAGATGCTAGCGCTTATGGTCTGGGGGCAGTATTGACAGAGGAAATCAAAGGACTTGAGAGGATGGTGGCTTATTACAACAAAAAGTTTATGTTCTCGGGAGAGAAATTAATATTCTGCTCAAAGAACATCTGACAGTGGTTAAATCTATAGAACGTTTTCACTGCCGTTTCTTTGGAAAAGGATATATGGTTTGGACAAATCCTCGGCAGGCTGCAGGACTCTGAAGGGCGCGTTGCCTCCTGATCGCAGAAAGGAAGAATGTTGGGCTTCCGTGGTGTGAAACACACTTGAGCGCGGGTTCATCTAGAGAGCAACATTGGGGGTTCGTTACCAACACTGCCCTATCCCAGAACACGAGGATCGGGTCTCCTGGGGAAACCCTGATGGTAGCCCAATGCCCAGTTGTCGAAATGGCTCTCCTGGAAGTCTGTGTTCCTTCAGGACAGGGAGTTGGAGCAGTGGGCAAAGATACCATCTCCTGTTACGGGATTCCTGCTGTGTTATGGGCTTTTTTTTGTAAACAAGGATAATTGTATTGGAGAAACACATGGCTCTATCATCCGCTAGTTTCTCCCGACATAAGTATGCTGCAATAAATTGAATTAAAGCAGGTATGCTGCTATTAAATTTTCCGTCTCTACTGTTAGATGAAGCAAAGAAAATCTGTACCTCAGTGAAGGACTGACACAATACCATGTGGCTCAGACGTATGTGTTTTTATACCTATCTATCTATAAAATATCGTGATGATTTCTGGGGTCTGTGCATGTGAACTAAGTAATAGACAGATAATTTTCTTGCTACATTAAACCAAGTGCTATGAAATTTTGAGGGGTTTTTGCTATAGCAAACAGACATTCAGCTTTAAAGTTTTTGTATCTAAAGCCTTGCTTTCCTAAATGTCTTATTTTTCTATACCTGAACCATCATGGAGCCATCATGTTACATTTCTAGTGTCTCACTGACATGCAGCAACAGACCGTGATACCAGAGTTAGAGAAGCAAAGGGAAATAAGTGCATGATTTTAACCATGTTTATGTTAAACAACTTCTGGACATCATAGGCAGCTGAAAACTGAAAGGACAAAAGCTAGGGAAGTGGGTACTTATGAATAATCTGATTTTAACACATTTGTTTCATTTTAAAGCTATTTGAAGCTTTCTTCAAGCAGTAGGAGGGATCAAACACTGGAAAATCAGTTGTGTAAAGATTTTCATCGCTTTGTAAAACCTCTGTTGAATGAGCTCGCATGTAAATCAGTGGTACTGCTAGGTTACTATGGGTTATCCAGTAATACTGACCTACATCAGCAGGGGTACATTTCATGAAACATGAAGCAGGGATGTTTTTTTCATGTGTAAGCTGTTGATGTGTTTTTTATACAGCGTAAATGCCAGGTACATGTTAAAAACAGGAGTGGGAAGGAGAGCATCAGAAAACCGGTTCTGAATGTGGGAAGCCCTCCTGCAGACACAAGCATGTTTTACCATTAAATAGCAGACTCAGTTAGCTGTTATTTGTGCCTGATATTGGGGCCTCTGAATCAAGGACCCCCAATACCTATGTACTTGGGAGGTGCTTGGATTCTGGAGCAACGCGAGATCTGAGCACCTAGGCAGAATTCAAAGTAATCTGTGCTTTAAAATTCGACCTGTTGGGGGCTGTAAGGAAGAAGGTTTGAGGTTGCTTGATGGTTTTGATTTGTGTGACTTGGTCTCCATTCTCATTTCACTTTTATTGTGCCTGCTTAGCTACTCAGTGTAACAGCTACCCCTCAGAGTGCTCTGTCCTCCGCTGGGATCCTCGGGGTAGAATTGTTAGGACCCATGTAAGCACATGGAGCTCACTCATGTATGTACTCATGGGCTTGGTGCAGGACACTGTGATGTGTGCCATGCTGAATGTCAGATTTAGATGATTTCTTCTGGATCCCTTTAAAATCCATTAATCTTTACAGAGCTGGAACTTTAATGGTCCATTCCAGCAAAGTGCTGAGCTCCCTCAATTCAAAACATCTTGCAGAATGAGGCCAAAGACTATGAGTTAGGAAGAGGTGTGAGGAGAGCTTTATTAGTATGGCACATATTTAACCCATAGGAAAACCCACAAATTTTACTCATTTTAAGTGTATTTCACACTTTTTGACTATTTGAAATAACCACATTTGTAAAAACTTCTTTTAATGAATAGAGCTCTTTATGTACAAAGGCAAACCATTTTTCCCCTAAGTATGGTACTTCTAAAATACTATTTCTTTTGTAGGTCTGGCTGCTTCCATCATCCGTTCATTATTGCTTACTGCTACAGAGCCCTCAAGAACTGAAAACAGGCAATTTAGATTATACTTTATCTTAAAAGATTTTTGCTGATCCATACCACGTATTCATCAGGACTAATAAGACAGATAAGTAAATGACTTCTTTGTTATTTAATGCCAACTCCGATAAAGCTACTCTTCAGCACAAGTGGAGAGGCAGTACAATCCTTGTGTATGAGTGATGGGAAAGAGCTAGCTGGTTACAAATTCTGGCCCCATTGAAGTCAGTGGGGGTTCTGCCATTTGACTTCAACAAAGCAAGGGCTTCACCATATGTTTAATAGAAATATTTCACTGGGACTATTGTCAGAATGCTGTTGAATGTATGATATTTAAATCTACTGTCCTTTTCACATTTGGATGTTTGTTTACTGCACATGCACTTCAAAGTAATTTGATATAAAAACTTCTCATCAATTTCATTTTATTTCAAGTTGGTTTTGAATTGGTTCATTTTTTTATTTCTTGTGCATTTAGAGACCCCACATGGCAATGTCTGGACTCAAAACATGGTAGGGGAGTGTTTGCATATTTCGTATTGCTGGGATTTAAACTAAATTAAAGAAAAACAGAAATGAAAACATTTGCATTTGTTTATGTAATTAAAAAAAGTCATATAAAGTTGGACCCAAGCTAGCGAGCATATCCCTTTAATGAACACAAACCTTCACCTTTTTTGCAAGCAGACCATAAATGGAGAGGCATACATGTCATATCTACCATATCAATGTCATTTTAGAGTATGTAAAAAAACCACTCTATTTGTCTTAGGAAATATCGAAAACTTTTATAGGGAATTCGGAAAATATTTTTTGGCTAGCATGAAAGGTAAAATCCTGCAGCACAAAGTACAGACATGGGCACAGAGACTGAACAGACGGGCTGCTGTAAAACAACCATTTAATAAGGCATTAAAATGCCATCGACTTGGACACATAAAAAAAAAGCTATGAAAACAAATGCCTTTCAAATAATTAGGATCTTATGCTTGAGACCAGTGTTGATGTCTATGCAGAGATTTTCCTGCTGAAATCAGACCGGTCTAAGTCTGATCGTCTAAGGAAGGAATTAGCAGCGTATAAATCGGCTGCTGCTTGAGATTTTTTTGTTTCTGCCATACAAAACCATTCATATAAATGGTCGCTTCAGCCTTTCTATCTCCTCCTTTCTGTTTCCTAAAGTATTTTGGAATACATGTGCTTTGGGATGCCAGAATAATTTTTTAATCGAATCTCAGATTTTTATCATGAGCGTGTGAAATGGTTGAATTACTAGCTTTTACCCACACTGTGGGAGTGAATCTGAGCCAGGCTAACAGATGCAGCCAGAAATAGCAGCAGAACCCATTTCTAGTCTTGAAAATGTAGTGTGACTTTGCTTTCACTTGAAGTAATGTATTGATTTTAAGATTTAACAATAGTGTGTAGTGGTAGCTGGTGTGTAAAATGTATCAAACTGTTGTATAAATTTATCCTTTATTGTAATAAAAGATTCTTCAAGAAAAATTTTATCACCTATAACGTATACAAATGCAAAAAGAATTATTCTAGTTGACCATTCATGTCTGTGTATTTAAGCCTGGGTCACTGTTGTCATGATATTCTTCAGTAGCACAGCTCAAAAAACCTACAGTATTTAACGAGAATGTATTTGGAAGGATAGGCATCTGTGATAATGTAATTAACACAAGAAAACAAAATAATAGGGTTGTTGTCTAAGAGATGGGCATCAGATTCTCAACTTTAAGTTGGAATTTAATAGGTTTTATTACAAAGGTAGTGTCAAATGAATATTGTTTTTCTTACATAATGAAATTACTGGTTTGATCTCCATTTTACTGAATATTAACATCAATAATCTTGGAGAAAGTAATGTATGTCCCTTCTGTATTTCGTCTTGTTTCCTGTTTTGTCATTAGTCAACAGTTAGCCCCTAAAGCACATATTTTTAAACTTCTAATCCAGCACACGTCTTTCTTTCAGATCTGTGATTTCAGATACCCTTCGATTTTGTGTTTTTAACACAGAACTGGGTCCTATGATAAGAGCCCTGTGTGTAACTTTCATAACCATCAGAATAGGAGATCTTTCTCTTGATATTGTGATTTTGTCTATTAATCAGTTTTATATGACTTTCTGCTAGCCTGGTTTTTCAAGGTGTGAAAATTTGCACTGCAGAGGTATTTTATGGATTGCAACCGTAATTTCTGAATAAGATTCTAAATAACTGGTCTGGTTATAAAGCTTTGGGCAGAATTTTTAGGTTCCTCTGAATTGCTGTTAAACCTTTGTTGCCATTTGGCTAGAAGTACATCCCAATTAGTAACCCTTCTATCTAGCAGTAGCAGTATGTAAGTGATTTTATTTTTTTTTTTAAAAGTCAGTTGTAAATGATTAGTCCAAAAGAGTAGCATAAAACTTCGAACTAGTCCCCTGCAGGAGTCGGCTGGAGGAAATTAAAGGATCAACAACATAAGGGAAGCACTGAGGTAGGATTGTTCCAGGCTGCAGCCACAGGCTTTCACATGCACTCAGGAAATTGACTTCATCAAAAGCCGAGGATGCAGGCGTGAGGATGAGGAGGATAACGCAGGTGATGATTCTAAATCATGGCTCAATATCACATCATTTTCCAAGGGAGAGGTTTCCTCCCCACCTCGAAAAAAAGTGGGTTTTTCTATATAAAAATTGAATCTTCCCCTTATGAATTAATAAAAGTTCAGCACAAATCTGAGCTATAAATCTAATGTAACTTAATAAATAATGAAGACTCAGTTTCCCCAAAATAATATCAGTTGGATGGGGTTTTTGCACAAGTAAAAGAATGTCTCCCTATAAGCTCCGCTGCTCATTTCAGAGTTACTGCTCTGTGCCCTGTGTGTGGATCTGTGTGTTTGTGTGTGTGTGTGTGTGTGTGAACTGTAAAACCAATGACTCAGGAGGGCTTGGGACTTACAGGCAGGCAAGGCATTTTCTTTAATGACTTAAGTAAATTTATGCTGCAGAAATGTGGATCTTCTGGGCCTGAGATGAAGCTGAAACCTTTCTAGTGGAGCAGGAAAGAATCACAAGAGGGGAATGCGTAAATCTACATCTGGAGCCAAGTATACTGGGAAGGCATAAAGAGATGGGGGAGCAGGAGTGCCAGAGCAGGGCTGAGAGCGAGCGGAATTCCAAGGGGAAAAGTGGAAGAAAGAAAGAGGAATGTCCCAGGAATGAAGCTCTTGTAATGTTCAAAACTTTCATCGGAAGTAAAACACTGGAAGGCTATAATCCAAATAAGGAAATTAGAACAAAAATTAACAATATTCAGCTATTCAGATGTCAAAAGAAATACCAGAGTTATTGGTGTTAGAGGTTATTGCCAGGAGGGAAAAACTCAGCATGTCTTGGGTAATTAAGCTTCATTGGAGAGCATGGATCCCTTCTCCAGGTAAGAAATGCTTTTATAACATGGCATCTTTTGCTATTGTAATTAAACACCATGGGCTATTCTGCATATGAAGTCTTAAACACTTTAGTCCTTTATCATGGGATTTTACTGGCCAGGCATGTGTGTTCTTATGGCAAAAAGCATTGGCTGCTATAAAAAAAGAAACCCAAACATTTCTTTTTATTACTTGACTTGCTGTATTTTTATATATATTGAGCCAAATTCATCCCTTGTGTAGCTCAGTTGAAGCCAATAAGGATAGATTTGGCCCATGTCTATATGAGAAAGGTGGTGACAATTAAAATATATTGTTTAATAATGAGAGCTATGGTAGTGAAGTGTCTTTGTGTCTATGAAATTATATACCACGACACCACGTTGCCAGTATAGAGTGGGACTAGCAAAACATATAAGACCAGTTTCTGATGGAAAGGCAAAAGCACTCACCTTTTATTATTATGATTAAATATCACAAAGGCATTTCAACAAGACTAATTTAGGTAACATCTCCAGAAATCTCATTTATAGTGTAGTATTTTACCATAGAGCAAGCCATTTTAAAGTATTTCTTTAATGTTTTTATATATGGGTATCAAGGACAGTATGACTGGCTGTTATTAGCTGTAAGTAAAAGAACAGTTTTTATTTCATTTATATTTTAGTGGTTTTCAGTAATATTACAAAAAGGAAAGTAGCCTATTAAATGAAATGTGTGGACAGCCATTATTATCGCTTTATATTGGTAATTCCCAGTTGTTCCCCTGTGTAAGGCATTGTACCAACATGTGAAAGACATTGTTGATACCCTGAAGATCTGAAGATCTTGCCCGTTTAGGCAGTAAGGTATCCAAAGCTCATTGCACAGACGGCCAAGTCATCTGTGCAACACCAGAACAAATGAGTTTTGTTTGGCTTGCTGGCATGGTGGGCCATACACAGCAACTCTTCTTTGTGTCGCTGTTGATAAGTTATAGTGACTTTTATAAGCCAAAGCCTTACTGTACCGTCTACTGACTTTTATCCTTCTACTGCAGGTATTTGGGTAACAGCTATTCATAGCCCATAACCATATCCCTAATTCCAAGCTCTCCATGCGTGCTGCCAGGAAGCCTGGCTCAGCTTTGCTCTGCATCGTAATCGTCCCCAGTATTTGGTCAAACGCTTTACTGGGCGCCGGGTCGCCTTCTTGCCAAGAGGGGAGGTGGGAGGGTGAGAAGAATAACCGGAGCGATTTCCCTTGGGCCTGGAGGGCTCAGGAAAAGTCTTTTACCCCGTGGGCCCCCTGCTCCTTCCCCTCTGCTCTGACCCTTTGCAGCTGCCTCTGGGCTACCTGTCAGTATGCTTTAGGAACTGGGGGTGGGAAAGGTCAGAGTAGGAAGAGGACAGATATTTTGTTGAGCCAAGAACTGAACTAGCTCTTGATGGCCCTGCCCAGGAGCATGAGGAAGACAGCAATACCTAGCTTACTTAGCTAATGGGCTCCAGCAGAAAAGGTAGCTCTTAAATGTGGATAAAGGTAAAAAATATTACAGTGCAATGAGTTGCTCGGTTCCTCTAATGCTACTGGTCTTCTAACGAGGCTCTGACCCCTCAAAAATGAAGGGGGAAAAAACCCACAGAACAACAAAAAAATCATTTTTGCTGTACTTGTTGCTCATTCTGAATCTTTTTTATAGAAATCTGGCCTTCGGCATTGAACTCAGATATTTTATTAGAAGAAAGCCTAATTCATTGAAATAGCGCACTTTAGTATCTATGGAATGGAAAACTGGGAAGGACGCAAAAGAAGCTAAGCTGTGGAAAACCAATTCAAGAAACCATTGCCACACAAAGAATCTCAATCTGCAGTAAGAAACAACAGAAAGGAACAAAATACTTCCAAGAAAACACCTGAGCATAGTGTTGGAGCCAAGCAAGGAATTATTAGTATATTATCCTGTCAGGAAAAGGCCATACAGTATATGGCATAGGAGAATACCGTGTCATTTTGAAATTAATAGGAATTTTTTTTATTAGCATCAATGTGATGATCAGGACTGGCCCATATACCTGTAAAATTGAAACTTAACCAAAGAAGTAATAACTGGTCCCAGGAGGAAGGGGATGTTTAGTCTGTCTTAAATAGGATAAAAGTTACTTTTCTCCTTTTTCACACATTTTGAGAGACCTATTTTTCAAGCTAAGAAAAGCATGGCTGTGTTATCCATAGTTCTTTACATACTATGAGAAGAGAAGTAGTTAAAACAAGTGAACGTGGAGAACAACCTAAACCTCTCTCCATGACACTAAAGTTGTTGACTCCACACTAAGTGATATTGCAGTGTACACAATTCATAATCTCATCCAGTACTGCCAAACCTTGCAACATGTGACTGCGGTAAACTAGGGTCCCAGTCTCAATTATATGGAACTGTGAACTTCACCTTACGCCCTGCACGTAACGGCACTCGGGTGCGTTGCATTGCTCAGGGCATGTAAGCACAAGTGCCTGCATTTACCAGCAACAGTCAGATCCTCAGGCAACTCGTTAGCATGTTGCCAGTTGGTTTTGCTCTTTGGCAAGAAGAGGGATTTTTTTTTTTTTTTCTCTCCCTTTCTCTCCTCTTTAGTTTTCCAGTTCATGTTTTCCTTGTATTTAGTTCCTGGCTACTGATTTCCTACTTCCCCTTCTTTTGCTGTTAACAGGATGAAAACGGATTTTCAAACAATCGAATTAACTACTTCCCAGAGGTGAGTGCATATTATTTTCATGTTATGCATGAAAGAAGCCAGTAGTTCACTAATGGCTGTAGACTGAATCATTGCTGAAGGTATTAGCATTTGTAAATCCTGAATTTCACTGGAGTTCTTAGCCTGCAACTGAAGCTGTTTTCTCCTTTGAAACCACAGCTAAGAGCAATACAAGTAAGTACAGGTTTTTAGCTTCACATGGGCTAATTTTCATTAGTAGTTGGTCTAAACGAGGACTTAGTAGTGGCTTCTTTGCATCTTTAACTCAGCTTAGCCTTCATTAGGAGGAGAGTGAGCTACGTCTGCAGTAGACATTAAAACATGCAGTGAGCTAGCAGCAGCACATTCGGTCATACACTGAACATGCTATTATGCTTTAGTGGGACATGCCCTAGTGTGGGATGCGCAAGCTTGGTCCTCCTTTCCCCTGGGTTCTCAGAGCTTCAGGGTATTTCTGTTTCTAGGTTCTTGATTTAATGTCTCTGCTTCTCCCGAGTTTCTGTATCACTCCGGCGAGGACGGTCAGTGGATCCATCGAGACATCAGTATTCCAAACCTTGCTTGCCTCGCTCTAAATATCCTGCATGTGTTGAAGTATGAGATTTGCCCTCTTGCTTTTTCAAGCACACCCCTCCAGCCTACTTGCATTGACACCTTCCAGTCTTGAAGTGCTTGGGCAATGTTTATAGAAAGAGTTAAAAACCCCTTTCTCCTTATATGTGACTGATGAAGAAATGTAGAAAAACTGCAGGTCATCCAAACATTTATGTAACAGGCATGTGCTCAGTCCTAACACTGAGTGTAAATCTAGTCCTTCTCTGTGATACTGGACAGAAATCCCAGTGGAAGTTTTTCCTGCCTCTAACCTGTCTACTTGTCTTCATCATGATAAATGGTAGGAGGGAAAGGGGGGGGGGGAGGAACTATCTAAGCTTTGAACTGGTTGTGTCTTAAGAAGGATGGGAAGGAAGAATGCAGATTCATTTAAAACAGAATTTTTATATGGCTCAAATCCTTGGTATGTTTCTCCTCTTGGTCACCTTTAGTGTGCTCATAAGTAAGTCTTAGACCAAATCCTTACCCAAAGGTGTCTAATCAGGTGAGACATTGTGGCTACTTTTATTTTTTACCGTAAATTGAATTGATTACCTATTCCCACTTCCATTTTTGTCCTGCATGTAGCTCCTCAGTAGCCATCACCTTTGCTTTCAGTCTAGGTATCCATTGCATGCTGACTGTTTCATATTACTTCTGATGCACGAAGCGAGTTCATCACCTTTCCAGGATGTCTCGTGATTGTTTCCTCATGTCCAGGGCAATCTGCTCTAAAGTTTCAGGCTCAAATGAGTGCTTGGATTTAGTGGGGATAATCAGTGGTTTGAGTCTTCTTCTTAAGTTTTGAGCTATCCGTTTGTGTATTAGATTCACAACTGATATTAAATACAATGTATTAGATTCCAAATTTTAGTATTCTCTCAGTAGCTGCTCAGATGCACTGGGCATGAGTAAACTCTAATTTGCAGAGTGTGGCTGTGTCATCCATCAAACTCAAATATGTTCTGCCTCATACCTAAACCACACTGCACAGCCAAGGCTGTGAGCTGGGCTTGTTGAAAAGAAGATTAAATTGCTGGTCTTGCTATACTGAAGTCTATAAAAGTTTTCCTATTGACTTCAACAGAAATAGGACTGAGCCTGATGATTTTGGCATGAAAACATTAAAATATTCTTTTTCATCTCTGCTGAACGCTGAACTGCAGCACGCATTGTTGTCTGCATTACGTAAGATAGAGGCTGTTAAGGAGAAATAGCAGTTTTGCACATCTTGTTCTCTGCACATGTTGTTCTCTAGTAAATACTTGTCAAAGGATGCATCCATTCCTGCTGGCAGTGTCTAAGGCTTAGTACACAGATTTGGCCCCGTTTCCTGCTATCAGTGTAAACCTCCCAACTAGAAGCTACATTTGTCAAATTTTGTCTTTCAGAATTGTTAAAATCATTGGTGTCCAAGTAGACGGTGCCAACATTCCACGTAATTCTCTTTTTAAAAAAAAAACTTCCTCCAGTTTGTAAATACAACCCCACTGAAAATATTCATCAAAATTGTAACAATGTATGGCTGAAAGCCAAAAATTAGTATTTGCTGAAAACTAAGGGAAATGGCAACAAAAAAGCCAGATGAAAAATATTGGCGTTTGCAGAATACTCATTCAGACCTCTTACCCATCAGTATTTTTCGGTGGAACAAGAGCCTTTTGACCTGTCATAGCTATTCCTTCTGTTTTCATCCCAGTGGGGTTTGCTTCTCTTTTGTTAAACAAGTTTCTAATTAACAGAAATCAAAACTCTCCTGATTTTAATTGAACTAGCGTTATCAGCCCTTTGCACTGATTAATATACTTTTTTACTTCCTTCTCTCAGGACCCGGTTCCAAAGGTGGACTCAGGCTCAGGAGTACAACTTTCAGCCCGGAGGGTGTGCACACCCTGGGTAAATCCACCACAAGGTTTGAAGAGTCAGTCTCAAAAGTAGTCAGACAGGTACTTTTGGTGCTTGTGACCGGAATACTGGTCTCTCTGGCAGAAGGCGGGTACGCGGGCTTGCTTGGCGGCCGTAACCACCTAGCACCATGGCACAAAGCTCCAAGGGTATTAACTTCCCTTGCCGTTACCCAAGCAGTTTCTCAGCGGGGTTGAGCTGCCCATGCCTAGTTTAATTTTAAACTTCACTTTGGTTTAAATACAACACAGGTGGGTCTATACTGCAGAGCACTGTGAATCCTAGCATGAAGTTGCCATCTAAACGCCAATGCCTACAGCGGCTGTTTTATAGGCAGAGCCCAAGGGGCAGTTTCTCTCGTGACAGTGTTTTCACATTAAAATACAGTTCATGTTGGACAAGTCTTTTTGCTTTTGTTGTACCGTTCCCAATATTTTCTTCTCTTTCATTTTTAATATTAATCCTGTACTTTGTGGAAGGGAAATCAGTTCAAAACCTTATTCTCTCCACCAGCAAGTCACGGACTCGTGATTTCTCTTCCAGCCTACTATCACAGCAATAAACTCCCTCAAATCACATTGAATTTAGGCTGCCTGTTGTCACAGTCAGGTGCACGGCATCTTCTTGGAGGAGGTCCTTAAATTAAAATATTGTAAATTTTTTTGCCATTCAAACACTACTGCAGAAACATGAGTGGCCAAGGAGAGAGGAGGTTTTTTCCTCCTGCTGGAATTTTTCACTATAACCATCCTCAGGGGAGTTCTCATCTTCAAAAGAAACATTCTTTCTACACAAGCTGCAAAAAGAATTATTTAATGACATCATAAATTAATACAGAGAGGCACAAATTTTCCAAAATGTGGAGAGAGAGAGAAAAAAAATTAGTATTTGCCAAAAACACCCCAGCTCTTCCAGACTTAGGCCTCTCTTGAGCCTGTGAGCTGCCAATGATACCAAATTGAATGGTGGGGCTTTTGGCATGACTTAAGTTTAGCTTGTTTAAATTTTGGCAAATATGCGTATTACTCACATACTCAGCAAACTGATACAAATATTTGTTCTATTTAGAGCTAAGTCCAAACTCAGTGCTGGCATAAGTGCTGTTGGACTCGGTGGAACTATGCTTGCTTGCGCCAATATTAAATTTGGACATCTACCTTAAAGAAAAACAGAGTAAAAAAATCCCCTAACCTTTTAGGTACAGATTAGAATACATCAATGGAAAACAGACCTCGTATGTATCCAGGTTTTCCTTGCTTGCTAATTTTTGCCTTAATCTGATTTGAAATGGACCTAGTTTTTCTGCACTTGGATTGCCATTCCCTGCTACGCTGCAACAAGCCATCTAACCAGAGCTAGAGCTGAAAAAGCTTCCCCACACGTGAAGTTCTCCACATTCTTGAGAAGTCAAAGCTCTTTAAACTGTAATAAATCAAGCCTGGACACAGTAAGCATACTTGATCTATTTTAATGCTGTGCAGGTTGTTGGGATTTTTTTTTTTTAATGATGTCCACAGTTTAGTGTTTCTGATTTGAAAAACAAATAGACCAAATCCTCAAGGATACTTTGCTATTGCTGCGCTCTCTGTTGCTGAATGCCCACAGCTGGGCGGCACGCTGCCAGGCAGGCATCACCGGGAATGATGCTGCACAGCCGGGTGCTTGACAGGGAGTCGCACGCTCGGCGACTGCCAAACCTACCCAGATGTGAAATGCAGAAGAAATGAAATGGAACCTGGGTGCCTCATCTGGCCAGACCAGTGCCACCCGCCTTGCCCATGAGCTTGCTCTTGGAATTGGATACTGAAACAGGTTAGAAATTTTGTAATGCAAAAAAAAAACCCCAACAAACAAAACCAAAAAAGAACAGCACATTTCCATTTCATGAATTAATACAACCAGAATGTGCTTCAGGGATGTGCTAGCTATGGATCTGTGCTCAGGTCGAATGTGATTTGTAAGCTGACCGCTATTTAATGCTATCTAAAAGCTCTTAAAAATGTCATGTAGGAGTGGGATCCCACTAACTTAACATTAGCTATTTAGAAATGGGAAATCTAGTCTAAGTGGCTGAGCTAGATTCCTCTCTGAGTGGAAAAAGATCATCAGTACAGAATGATTCATTCCATTTTAATCTAAATGTCTGATCTCTCTGTATTGACTATAAAAGGAGGCCAGATGACCAGATTAGCATATACCCAAATTTTGCACATTTATGTGCTAACTCAGCCTTTCACAATCAGGTTTTGTACTTGCAAATATCCTGTCCTATTTTCATAACTAAAAGCTTGTTATTTGCCACAGGGTTTCACAAGGCACACACTCAGCTCCAGTGGCTGGCTTGGGACTGAGCCTCGGCTGTGCCCTTTATGAAGGCTGGCAGCACTGCCTGCTGTGTGCTCGCAAGTTAAAACTTGGATTAATTACATGTTCAAGTCTCCTCTACATCCTCTGCATTAACTGCAAGCTGGAACAATTCTTACAGGAGTTACTTTTTACACTGCCTTAAATCTATAAATATTGCATTGGTGAGCAGATGGTATATGAAAAATGGTTAAAAATAGAAGCAATGATTATTCATTAAACATGACATTGTTATCCTGCTAATCATATTTGTAAAACAGGCAAAAGATCCAGTCTAGCTTGTCATTTGGACTCTGGACTGCTGACTCCATTAATTTTTAGGTTATAGTGGCAGCATTTGTCTCGTTTAGTGTTGATTCAGTGTCACTATGAGAAATGAACTGAGCATTTCAAATTATGGGTAGTGACACCCTCAGACCTCTCCCCCCACCTCCAACCTTTAATTCTTCACTATTGTCACTGTAACTGATCTGCCTGTAAGTACTGGAACATCATTTTCATGCTCTTGTTATCGGGCCAGTGGCTGCTTTTAACTTAGCCTAGTAGTGCTCGGTGTATTCGGATCAATTCATGTGTCCATTAAAAAAAAAGAAACATGAGCTATCAATCACAAACAAACCAAAACCCCTTTAGTCTTGCAGTGGGCAGTTAAAGTTTGATAGTGTAGCTTTGAGATGGTAAAAAAAGGGTCAAATGTGCACCTTGGGAAAGTGTGAGATTGGTATACTCGGACAGTAGGAGACAGAAGAGAGACGAGGCATCCAGTAATTCACCATGGAACATTTTTATGCTAATTATTGAAATGCACCCAGAGACAGCTTATAGTAGTAAAATGACTTTATGTTCTGATATGTAAAATAAAATGTCCATGCTATGTAACAAACATTTAAAAATTCCATACCACCTGTATCTAATGTGGTTTCTAATAAAGATTTATCTGTAGTATATATGTTTTTTTATCTAACCAATTCTTAGTTTTTACATCAAAGGTGTGTAATAAAAAAATCTTAAATAGATGTCTTTCCAAAAAAACCTTGCAACATTCATTTTTATTAAGTATTTCGTTCGTAAAAAGCAAAGCTGAATTGGACACGTGGCCTGCATTTGTGATATATATATATTTTTATATATATATATATATAATATATATGTATATAAATAGCTATTCAGCATGCAAAAATTGTAGTGATTTCCAAAATCTGATTACAAAATCCACACCAGTCACACACATAGTCTGCTGAATGGGTGTATGAGATTGTCCTGGTTGAAACGTGACTTCCACTTTAGTGGCCTCAGGGTCCTCGCTGCAAGCAGCCGCCCTCATCCATCAGCCTCTCTTCATTGGAATGGATTCATCAAAATGCAGAAGTACGTCCCGACTTCCAAATTTGTATTTCAGCTTTTTTTGCCTTTGCCCATTTGGGAAGCGGGGGCCGGGGAAGGGGGGCGGGGGGAACCCCCGCTGCACATGACTAAATCTTAAATATTGCGCTCTTTAGTGGAACCAAACTGCCAGCATCACCTCTGTGTCGCCATCCCTTGGGACAGCGTCGCCTGGGAGCTCGGCGGGATGGACACGCTGCAGACCGGAGGAGGACGCATCCCAGCTCAGGAGTTTTTTGGGTGAAGGCAACGGGAGTTTCGTTCCAGAAAGAGCGCAGCTTGCTTTCCCACGCGAGGCTGTTTCGCGCCGTGGCTGTCGCCGAGTGATCCCTCCTTACCTCGCAGGGACGGTCCAGAAGGCAAAGCCAGCGCTGAAGGAGTCAGTTCAAGATACTTCCACAGTAAACAATAGTAGCAATGTATACACTGGTTACAGATTTTTACCTGTTCTACAAATATTTGTACACTGTAAAGCCTGACAGGTAATGGGAAGTCTTCCCACCCCACAATTAAGAAAATATTCCTCTATGCCTCCTTTATGCTGAAAACAATTCTTTCCGAGTTAGCTGCAAAAGAAAAAAACATAGCACAAAAGGCGCATTTCAGCTGAATACGAAAGAAATCAAGGACCAGCAAATACAGAAATCGTTTCTGGAAAGTATTAGCGACTTTTAAGCTTAAACTTCATAAATATATTGCAATAAGCAAGTGTGATTCAATCAACGGATGGGAGTCTGAAGACACTGGGTGTGTTCCTAACGCTGCAATTAATTTGCTGTTTGGCCTCGAGCATAACGCTTCACTTCCTCATTTCCCACAGCCACAAACGATGGCGTTGTGGGGAGAAGAAGAGACATTTGTGCATCGGTGCCTTCTCCTCTCCACGCCATGGCACGAACCCTGCGCTGCGCCGGGGAGGTACCGGAGCGGCACCGCAGCTCCCTGACCCCACCGCCGAGCCTCCCCGCAGGCCCCTGTGCTCCTACAGCTCCGTCACTTCCAGAGGAAGAAGTAATTTCTACAGATAAAAAGAGCTAAAGAGGTGCTGCTACAGCAGTCCTTGAACTACACAACCGAACAGATCGCTTTTTCCTTTGAGTTTTGGGATGCTGTGACTTCATGAATGAAGTACCATGAAAGTGAAGCTCGTATCTTTCCCAAATAGCCAAAATTTGCTCATGGATGTTTAATATTACAAGCAAAAGAAAATGACTAGCTACTTCACTTGTTAGCCATGAAGATGGTTTCTACTGGATCAGTAATGAAGACGCGAGAATTAATTTATTTGGGAGTCAGTAAGAGACTGATGAATCCAGCCCACCGAGACAGGAGATGGAATTCTCTGTGTGTCTGAAGACACGAGCTCTTCACCCACACAAATCCCTCTGGAAATGCACATTTGTCTCACCGAAGTGCAAGTTACCCACAGGTATCAACACTGATTGAACACTGTCCTGGAGCAGTAACGTTGGCTGTGGCATCGCTTGGCTGTCAGAGTCATCCGTCAGTCCAGTTCTCCACAGTCCCCATCCCTGAATGATACTGCAGCGACGACTCCCTCGACAAGGAAAAGCTTTGTGAGTACAGGAATTCGTTCGCCGCGTTTAGGTGCGGAGAGGGGGGTTTTCTCTCGCACACAGATGGGTGCACCCTTTCCCTCGGGAAAGATGAAGAAGGAACGCGCTCCCGAACCTGAGACTGGGACAGCTGGTTGTAGACACTGAAGTGGCTGTTACCTGGTGGCTGCGAGCCTTGACCCGTGATGGACGGGAGCCGCGGCATCATGGTGGTGGCAGTAAAATGAGCAGGGAAAGGCTGGTAAGGGACAGTTTCCATTGTCTGAACACTGTAGCTGGTGTAAGGTGCGACAGAAGTCCACATATTGCAGCTCAAGGGGGGAGGCGGAGGCGGCAAGTCGTCCACCGTTGAGACACCAGCAATTTCAGGCCCAGAACCAGAGTACATGCACGCTTCCCTCGGAGTCACCTCGCTGCAATAGGAAGGGCTTAGCATCTGCTGGTCGTACGGAGGTGGGGAACGGAAATAGTGATCGTCTCCTACGGAAGAGGAGGCTTCCAGGTAGGAGCGTTTGCAGGGCAGGTCCAGGTGCCGAGCACTTTCTGCGAACAAAATTAAAAAATGCATGTTGAGGAGCAGCTCCCAGAGCCACGGCCGGCGTTTAACAGCAATCTGCTAAGAGCCCCGCGTGGTTTTATGGAGTCCCCTTAGAAGCCGAGCATGCAATCTGTGATTATTTCCCTAGACAACTGGTGCTCTTTTTCAGATTAATCCAGTGAAACCATTTTAGTTCGGAAAGACAATGTACAACATCAAAAAGACATTGTGTTGCAAATGTCAGGCTAATCCCCTCGGCCTCAAAGCATTCTGGTGACATTTATCAGGCTAAGTGAGTGACTTGGGCTACTATTCTCACATCAGAGATTACTTCACGTTCATCCAGATAACAGAGGTCCCTGACGCTCTTGCAGTGTTACTCCTGACAAATTCAAGAAGTCTCTTAGAGGGTCTTATCGCAGCCTGCCTTCCTGTCATTGCAAAAATGACTATACATTTCCCAGATATTCACGTCAAAAGCTGCAGAAATATTTCCAGATAAAGGAGCCCTTTCCCAGTCATCAGTCCTTCCCCTCAGCTTTATGCTGAGAAGCTGTAGCCCCTCTCCTACAGATTACGGTGACCATGGCTGCGTTTACCAGCAGCTTTCTGTTAGTTGTTAGGAATATTCTCTGGATGAATTAGTGAATTCATCTGCAGATTAAACATCTGCTAAAATTACACATTTGCCTCGCAGTCCTCATTAGTGGTGCTGCTAGATTCTTCATTTGCCCATGATCAGAGGATTCTCACAGCTTAAATAAATTAGCGGCCAATGAGACATGCAAATAGAAGGATTTTCTTCTGTGCAAAATTTTTCCGTTTAACTTAAAACATGCCATGATCTCATCTGATGCTGGACTAAAAGGAAGAGAATGTAGTTACAGCTCACTTAAACTTGAGAACTAGTGGATAAGAAGAAAGGGATGCTTACACCCAGCTACCACAGTCTCACTAATCTGCAGACATCGAGAGAACTGCTAATGGCTTTGCCCAGGAAAAGTGCTGAATGTGTATAACTTCATTAAGGCTAACAACGGCAGTGTCAGAACATCTCGGGATAGATAAGGCCTCCTCCAAACAATTACTAATTCAGCTGATTCTAACAATGGATAATTTTCCAGCATAGCTTCGTGCCGTTTGAATTATGCATTCTGGTTCTTTTTTTTGGCTCTGACTCTGAGTCTGAATTTGCCTTCTATGGGACAAACCCACTCTCAGCTCTTGGGCCCCGACCCTCCAAAACACTTTGATCACATCAGTATCTTTAAGATCAAGGCCTAAGAGACCAATCCGAACTGGAATTAGTGATAAGAAGTCTTTCAGTACTCGTGCTCTTAGGTTTATTTGCTGTCATATTTTTCTAGCTGTAAACTCGAGTTACCTCTTCTTTTTAGGCAATGATAGAAGAGCCCTGAATCTCTCTGTGCTGTGAAGGTGTTGAGTGGCAGATCTTGAGTATCTGAAGCTGCAAACTGCATGTGAGCACCGTTCTCATACTGATAATGTTGAAGGGTCTGGTGATTCCCATGAAGTGGGTTAACATCTGGCTTTGTTGAAAGCTGGCCATGACTGGACACCAACCTCTGCCTCATGATGCTTTTGGAAATTACTGGATATTCTTTGCTAAAAGAGGTGAGAAAAATTATTACCAGTTAGACAGCAATCAGCATTAAGAGAAAGATGAAATATTAGTTTGGCTTCCCTAGAGCATCTCCATCCAATGACTTCAACGCCCTCTGCCAAATACGATGAACTCACACTCATCACGCTCTGCTGGGTGTGGGCAAGTATTACGACAACACACAGAGCATGTCACTGAATTACAGGAAGAGCTTTTCAGGGGTATAAATAGCGTTTAAAGCCCTAATGCCCTCAAGCACAAGAAAATGTGATGCCCCCCCCACGGCGTAGGCACCTTTTAACTTCTTCTTCTCCAAAGAGGTGCCGCACGTTAGTAGCAGGATGAGGATTAAAGCCCAGCTGTAAGGCTGTATTTCTGCACAGGGCACAGGCTCTGAAGGGTGAGCTGGCTGGCCGCGTGTCGGACACCACCTGCCCATAGACGCTGCCTGGGTCGAGCGTACCCATGCACACACACGTGCACACGCGTGCACGCTGCTGCAGCAGCTCCGCGACCCCGCTGAGCACCTCCTCACTGCCGTACCTTTGCAGTCGTGCCACGCGCAGGTCGCTGTCGTCGCTCCCCCTGAATCCCTTGGCAAAGGGGTTGTTTTCAATTTTCAGCTGGGTTATCTTTAAAAGAATGAAATCAAGCATAAAGCGTTTTGAAAATAGATCAGACCAAAAGGCGCAGCAGCAGGTCTGAGGCTGTAGGTCTCTAGGTGCCCTGTCCTCGGTGACACCCCGCGAAATGCAGAGGCCATGAGAGTTTCAGCCATCTAAAGACGTGGCGGCAGAGATGGCGTTTCGGCATTCGCCGCTGGGAGAAACAGCGCTGTGAAGTTTGGTGCTGGATCCTGCAGAAGCAGCTTTTAAAGCTGACAAAATTGCTGATTATGACTGAGGACAGGAATGCAAATTTCCTTAAGTCTAGGCTCTTGTTAGCAAGAATATATTTGTCTGATTTAAAAGATTTCCTATGTCTCCATGTTAGAGAGCCCTATTCTTTATGGCATGGCTCTCCCTCATTCCCATAACGATTTTATATATCTTTACATTCTTCATTCAGTCATTTTTCCTCTGTGAAAAGACTCATAGCTCAAATAAATAGTGAATTCTCTTTGGGCAAGGGAAAGTTGCTGCCTTTTGCAAGGACTGCCTTTCCCCCCAGGAGCTGCAGTGTATTAAAAGGGTCAAAATGCCTTAGAATTGACTTAGACTAGACTTAATTTTGATGGAGCTCAGCTTTTGTGAGGGAACTGTGAAAGCTCTGCCATTTCATGAAAATTCTGTTAAAAACAGTTATGTGTGAAATTTCCTTTAAAAATATTCACTAGTTCATCCGTCTTACAGCCCCAGTAAATATAGTTTTCCCTTACCAATCCTGCCACCCGATCCCTTCCCTTTGTAAGGAAGGCAAGTACAAACCAAAGCCATGCAATGGTCAGGAATGCCAGGAAGAGGTACTTGGTTGTCCAGTGAAAAAATGCAAATAAACCACCTCTTTAACAAAGGATTTTGTAAAGACAAACAAGTAGCGAACAAGATCATCTGAGCAGGTCTCAGGAGCTGCAAAATGCCAGAACAGCACCGAAACATTTGTAGGAACACAGGAGCTCCTAAAAATATCCCTTGTCCGCCTCCCAAAGAGATGTACGTGTGTCTGTGCACAACCGTATGCCTGAGGCTCTTTGACAGTAAGGTTACAGACAGGTCTAGCACATCATAGTGCAAAGAAAATGGGTCAAACCCAGGTCTTATTAATGTCCTTCCCTCCTAAGGGACACCAGTGGGTAGGATGATCTCCTGGGGCATCTGCTTGTCACCGAAAAGACCTTTTCCAGGAGGAGGAGAGGTGACAGCACGGCAGGACACTGGTGCGGAGGTGAGGACCCGTACCTCCCTGCAGACCCACTGCCCTCAGGTCCCCGCTCTGTCTGAGGCAGCGCAGCCCTGCTCCCCCCCTGCAAGCCGGCTGCAGGCTTGCACCAGCCTGCATCCCATTTTTAGGGGCGAGGATAACAAGCAAGTTCTGCATTTGGATCATTTTGCGAGAGTGTTGCTATAACTAACAACTATGCTTTTAGCAATGCTGAAAAATATCCCTTACCAAAAAAACTCCTGAGAAAACATCTGGCCGGTATCTGTCATGGAGAAGGAAGGTGGTGACATGTGAATTTAGCCATCCTTGAGGGCTCGAGCTTTTCCTCTCTGCTCCCACAGTGGCTCCAGGGTAGCTCCCAATCAGCTGATGAACCACAAGAAGCGTAGGGCCCTTCCTAACCCACAGCCTGACATCAGGTTTGTACAATTTAATTTACTTTTGTTATTTAGTGACTGTGGTTTTCCTCTGACATGAGCAGAATCAGGGCTTCAGTCCCTCCTTGCCACCTTCCCCTGGCTTCATCCAACCCAGGAGGGAGTTTGGGGTAAACACCTACACCTTCCTCACCGACCTGTACTTAGGGGTAACCTCTATCATCAGCTTTCCATCTCTGGGAGCCCACAGTCAGCTCTGTAACCACGACTCTCATTTTTTGTTTAGAAAGACGATTGTTCGCAAGGACACTTCTTGCTAGCAGGGTATTTCTGAGCTAAAAATAGTTCAGCGGTTTGTTTTTTCGAACAGATACCCAGACTAGGTTTTTAATTGTTAATGCCTAAGAGAATAAGGAAAACCATTCGGCTACTTCTCTGAGGTTGTGATTTTCTCGAGACCACAGTGAGGTCGTGGCAAGACCTTCTGCCTCCCACTTCTCGGCTGCAGACTGCCCTGCTCCCCCCCCCACCGGGCAGCATCCACCCCCCCCAGCCTGCAGACCGCAGAGCAAGAGCTGGGCAGCAGCGGGGCGGCTTCTCGCAGCATCTTTGCAAAAGAATTGGGACATTTTCCCTAAACTTGTCGGGTCCGCTCTGTGCTGCTGCTCAGCCAGCTACCACCTTCCCCCCCCCCCCCCTGCAGTGGTTGTATGGCAATGACAGTGGAAGTGTTAAGTTTATGAAGCACTTTGGGAACCTGAGGGATGAAAGGCACTATTGACACACGAGACATTTTAAGTAGGTATTAAATAAGCTCTTTCGAGCCTTTTTTGGTTAACCATGTTTGGGCAACTGGTCATTTTACACCAACTGCTACAACTTCTCAAACAGGATTCACTTCAGTGTCCAAATAGGGACTTCTCCCCCCCCCCCCCGTCTTACCATAACACACACATCCATGTTTCTGCTCTGAGCCTTTTAACTGGCTCACTAATTGCAAAATCTTGCAAGGGCTCTATGCTTCAAGCATCAAAGGGCATACAGGCATCCTGCTTGGGAGGAAAAGGTCTGGTCAGCTTATTGGGGAGGAAGAATTTCACATATGTTCCTGTTCCTGAAGTATTTTCCTATGAATGCGTAGAAAAGGAGCTGATACAGTAACACGTGGCAGATTTCACATTTGGGGTGACAGGAGGGCTCCGGTGGTGCTACTTCACTCTGCACCTTTATTTATGAACCCTGATGTACTTTAAAAACTCCCATTAATCTTCATACAACCCTGCAGTCGGACTTCACCATTAGGAAAACTGCAGGGGAGCAGGAACTTGTGCAAAGGCAGGCAAATCGGTAGCAGGATTGAAAACGGAGCCTTGCCATCCCCTGCCTGGCATCCTCTCCTCTCCCTGCCCCCGTGACGGTGCACGCTATGTCACAGAGAGGTGACAGTTAAATCCATTCTGCTGGTAACCTGGGTTGGCAAAATCCTCAGAGAGAACACTACCCACTGCTGCCACTACCAAAATGCTCAAAAAAGAAGAGGAAGCCAACCCCTACAATACACGGGTATCTGTGACACACACCCAAAGCGCAGAACCAAGCCCTTTGTATTTTATATTCGCCCAAAACAAACCGAAACCCCCTCCTGCCTTCATGTGCTAACCACAGAGCAGGCTCTTAGCTGTGTTTTTATGGTTACATTCCTCGTATGTCTCACTAAATACACATACTATAATTACTTTTCACTGTAGATTTATGAGCAAGCTTTACTGGTCATTATTAGATTTGCTTGCTGTTTTGAATGACATCTTAGCATTTCTGAGCACGCCAATTCATTAGTGTCTGGACTCGCAGGGTTTGCCAAGATATTGTTACCCAACGATGTTCATGCTGCTCCTTAGCTGCATCCTCTGGCTCGCCACTCTTGCTTAATGCTGGGATGGAAACTTGTCTTTTGAAGCTGGCATTTTCTGCTGCACAATAGCAGCATAATAGGCTTTCCCCCCTCCCTCCGAGCAAACAGATCCTGCTCATCAAAGCCCAGCACCGCAGCGACATCGCTGCGCTGCTGCCATTTGGAAGAACATTTCGCAGCTGCTGGTAGCAGAGGGCTGCGAGTCGCGAAAGCCCGCGAGCAGAAATTAAGCACCTTTAGCCAGGAAAGCACCCTACCTTGTGATTCTGGTAGGAAGTCACCGATATAAAGGACGTCTCCGGAAAAACGTGGGTGCAGAAGGCTGTGTTCTTTGACCCGAAAGCATTGTTCTCGTCCGCCTTCACAATATGCAGTCGTGGTTGGTATTTATGCATTGAATTAAGAATGATCTGAAAAACAATTGATGCTAAAGTGAGAAATCCAATTTAAAAAAAAAAAAAGACAAGACAGATTTTACTAGCAGGACACAAAAGCCCGCTAGTGCTCAGCTTTAGCTTTGCTTTCAAATTAGAGGGGAAAATTACATTATATAAATGCACATGAACCAAGACAGAAAGGGTATCTGCTGCTCTGGCAAGCAGAACTGAACTTAAAGCTTTCCTGGTAAACCCTCATTTTCTTATTGCTATTGGATAGAGTCAGTCTGGGTGGAAAAAAAGTCATAAATTTTTTTCCCAGCTCATGCTGAAGCTGTACAATATATATAATTCACCAGCAGACTGGTCCATAAAGATTCCTAATAAATACTTTACTGAGCTGAAAACTACACAGTTTAGCAGAGGCAAAAAAAAAAAAAATCACACAAACCACAGGAAAAAAAAAAAAAAGCAAGCTATTTTTGTTTTATCTGCTGGTAAAAGAAAACTACAAAAGAGGAGATTTTTTTTTTTTTTTTTCCTTTTCCTCCTATTTGTGGAGCGGCTCCACACGGGTGGCTGGGTCCGGGCACCCCGTGGCTCTTGCCCTCCTCTCGAGTCTCTGCAAGCGAGAGGCAAGAGCCAGCCGAGTGCTTTTTTTACGGCGGGGGCTAGGGAGGCGAGGAAGCGCTGAGATCCAGCGGGGATGGCACGGCCCGGGCTCAGGCCAGCGCAGGGCTGCTCTGATGGAGTGTTACGAGAGGGGCTGCCCGTCCCAGCCTGGCCCCGCAGCATTGCTCTTCCACAAAGAAGGGATGTGCTACAGAAGAAAATGGTTTTAAGAAATGGAATTTCTCTTAAGAACTGGGATGGTTTTAAGAAAAGCCTTTATTCCTTTTACTGGGCAAAGAAGAAATACTGCTTTCTTCTTGTTTTCTTGGCATAACGCTTTTCAATCTCTTCTTCCCTCTCCCAAAATGGGCTAATTGAGTCCGTCCTCCCCAAGCCTGCCTGGTCCTAGAGGCGAGGGCATCTCCAGCCCGGTCACCTCCATCCCCGAGGGAGACACGGGCAAAGGGCCAAGTGGGGAAGACTGCGGTGGGAGGTGTCTGCAGCCGGTGGTAGATAAATGGGCAGATAGATGATGGATGGGTGGACGGATGTACACGACACAGCAGAGCAGCATCAGTTTACGCTAATTGTGGGTTTAGCCAATATTTTAAATGAGGATTACTAAGAAACAGGAGGCATTTGCTCCGTGATCGGCTTTTGCGTTCCGGAAGCCTTTCTATTTCGTGCCCGTCCGTGCTGAGGAGAGCTCGCAGCAGCAGCGCTGCTCCACGCGCTCCAGCTGGGACGGAAGGTAGCGTAGGGAGCTTGTGCTCTTTAAACCCCTTCGTCTGGCTGCACGTAACTCTGCCCACAGTAGCTGGCTGCATTATATACCACTTAAATGCAATTTTTATTGTTGACGTTTTCCAGACAACCCTCCCTGCTCCCCAAGAGAGAGAATGAGGAATTTTTGGCATTTTATCAGCTTTGCATCAAGTCTCTTAACCACTTTGCGGCTGTTGATGTGCAGGGTGTAGATCTGAGAGGGCCGGCTCAGGTTTGGGTTTGGAGCCTTTTCTTTCCTTTCATGTATCAGCCACTCATAAAACAAAGCCAAGATGAATAATGCCAGAGGGCCGAGACTTTCATAAGAAGGGGCATTTTAATTTTCGGTAATTAAGAGTTGAGCCAAGCTGATAAATAATGCTTGTCTGGAGCAGAAGCTGGGGTGTGCTAAGCTCTCCTCACCGCTTGTCCCTGCCTGCCCAGGTCTAGCAAGGACAGGTCACTTTTTCTCCCCAGAGTCAGAGCAAGTCAACAGCAGGATGAAGAAAACAATCTTAAACTGAGATTTCCAAAGGGAAAATTAGGAGCCCACATTTCGGTACGCTCTGGATGCATAGTCTGTATTTCCCCTTCAAAGTAGTATCCACTGGGCTATAATGACCCCCTTAAAAATCTTTTTCTTTTTTTTTATACCCTCTTTAAACCGGAGGTGTCCAGACAATTTCTAAAATGAACAAGACATTACTTTTTGGAGCCTGATAGACACATGCAGGAAAGGATTTCTGACAGATGCTCAAAGTTACAGCTGTGGCTGCAAACCTGCCTGGAGATTCAACATGAACTGCTTGATATCTGTGGGATGTTTGGTGGGGGGAACCCTAAATGGTTTAATTTAGCCACTGGATTTACAAGGTTGGGCATTTCTGTCCCTTGCACCGAAATGAGTATTTGCCCACATGTCTCAGTGTAAGTACCCGTTGGAAAGTGCCGAATTTCTTTGAGTGCGCGACCGTGAAAGGAGACCCCCCCCCCCTTGAGATGTGCCAGATCAAAGCCGAACGGCCATCACTGAGCGCAAAATGTGATTAATAGATGTGAGGACCGCAGAGTGCTGCAGTTAGTTAACTTCATCAAGTCAGTGTCCACGGACACGGATGAGGAACAGCTTCCAGCCAAGCAAAGGCCTGTAAAAATACGCCATTCTCAGATGATGAAAAAAAAAAAATCCCTTCAGTGACTTGGCAGAGCGGTCAGCGTGCCAGGTTGGCGATGAAAATGGGAAGTCGTGGTGCTGTTTCGGATGGCCTCCCTGTGCCTGCTGCATGGGTGATTCCTCGCATCTTTTTCGGGGTGCAGCGACCACTCAAGACCAACATTTCACAGGCTTGAAGGCAAGAACTCGTGTACAGAGGCTGCGTCTGCACACGCATCCTCCTTACTTGTGCTTGGTGTAAGCCTCGCGCATTCAAAAACCCTACAAATCATTCAAAAAAGCCTCCCAACCCTTAGTGGCAAAACACTGTGCCTGTGCAAAGGGAAATGCCAACAATTCAGGCTAAATAGTTTTCAAGGCTGCTGTGGAAAACTGGTCACTGCCTAAAAATACACAAAATAAATGTAAATTCCACTCCGATGACGAACATCAGTGGAAAGAGTAACTTAAAGAATTGTGTCAAAAATGAGAAATATTTTAATTGACGGGACAGAGCATGGCTGCTGCTGGTCGGTGCTGGGCAGGCAGGGCTTCAGCAGCAGCACTGAGCAGGACAGAAGGTGATGTAGGAGCTCTCAGCCTCAAAGATGATGCTAAAACAATAACTTTCTATTTTCCTGTACTTATCTTTTTCATTGCGAGGGCACAGGGAGATTAAGTCAGTGTCAGACACTGTCACACGCATTTTTAAATTGTTTTTCAGTACAAAATGTAGATAGTTTGAAATAGGTTAGCTACTAAAAAAGAAACGGTGTTTGCCTTGTCTTGCCATGGAAAATAGTTACTGGCGTATGTGTTAGAGGAGAATTTTAATGTGACAAAGGACAAGGATACAAAGTTAGTAAGGGAAATGAGCATTTCTTGACCAGCACTGAGGCACAATGGCTTAGTAACTGAGAGCCTCTCTCTGCAACTTGGTGATTTTGCCTATTTGCCTATGAAAGAAACAGCTCCGCTTACATGAAATGGCGGCACATTTAGGAGTCTAATAAATACAATTTTTCTTCTGTATTAAAAAAAAAAACCACCACGGAAAAACTCCAGCAAAAGGTCAATTAAACAGATATCCCAACTAGCCTCCTCAGATTAGATGGACAACCCCAAATTTAGGAATTGGATCTTGGCTTGACATCCCAACACGGGCCCCCATGGGGATGCCATCTCCCACACCCACCACCACACAAGCACTATCTTTGCCTGGAAAATACACATTTTCCGGAAACAAAACAGCTGCTAAAAATTAAAATACCCATGTGGGTCACGGCAACGTTCATCTTTAAGAAGAGCATCAGCGTGGATGGCACCAAAAAGCTGTAATGAGCCACCTGCACCGCGGCGGGGACCCGACGGCGGGGACCCTCCTCGGGCTGCGCTGGGCGAGACCCAAACATCTCCTCTAGTCGTTGAGAAACATTTTACATCTCTCGCCTCCCAGGGCGGTCACCGTGATGCACAGCCCGAAGCAGGCAGGGATGCCTCCTCCTGCCCCTGCACACCCCCCCTCCCCGCGTAACTGCGTTATTGCTGGCCAGAAAGGAGCCAAAGCGGATCTCGAGGCTGATGTCACTTCTACCCCCTCAACCTCGCACGTGCAGACCAGATTGCAAGAGAGACGAACTCCAAAGTCAAATGTGAGCTTACACAAACATATCTTTTTTTTTTTTAAACCCCCCCCCCCGTCTCCCTCCTTTGTGCTGATCACACAGTTGGCAGCTGGAACCTAAGCTGTAATATAGCTCAACTTCTTTATTTTTTTGGCATTCCCCAGTCAGCAACAAATGTCAAAAAAAATGGTGTCATTTGCTCCTTCCATTTAATTTTACTTAGGAAAACATACTCCTTTAGCATCTAAGCTCACACACTGCTGAGTAATGTCGGCTTCAGGGCTTGAAGACATTTGCCAGTTTGCAGGATTGGGCCCAGAGGCCAGAAGCTTAGCGGGGTAATGGTACCGCGCTGCTTGTCACAATGCAAACTTGCCTTGAAATCACTAGTAAAATGTATTTACTTTCATATGAAATTTGGGGAGTTGATTTAAGAGCGCTCCCTGTTTCGCCAAGGTATCAAATGTCATATGATGCAGTGGTTGTTATGGCAACTACCCTTTTTATATTGAATAGTAAATGGCTACGAAAAAGCCATATAATTTTATGGTTGCTCCCGGAGGATCACATAACTAATATAAAATCTCTCCTTTTAATATATTTTCTGCTTCTTTCTTCCTTCCTTCTATTCTTTCAAAGTGAAAAAGCCTTTGAGCTGAGGCTGGCCCTTGTCCCACACCAGGACACTGAGCTGGGGCGCAAAGGACCAGAACAAAAACCTGACGATTCAGTCTCCCGCGTGGAAAAAAGAGCACATTAATCAACGAGGCTCTTCCAGAATCACAGCCACTGCTGCAGTTCATCTTGATTAATATTTAGAGTATTTGATGGTATAAGCCATCCCAAACCTAACTTTTCTTTGCGAGTCAACGGTTCAGAGATGCCAGGCGGCATCAGTACAGGATTTGCCCCAGCTGGGGCTGCCCAGGATGAACGGGATGTCTCCGGGGATGGGAGATGATGGGAGCGCAGTGCCACCGCCCCGGGAGAGCTGCCCTCGCTGCATCCACCTCGGGAGCTTGCAGAGATGCATCGCCCCAAAGCAAGCAGTTAAAAATCGTAGAATCATTTAGGTTGGAAAAGACCCTTAAGATCATCGAGGTCAACCAAATAAACCACTGTATTCAGACGATCTCTGCGGCAGCTAAAACGCTAGCTCTAAAATTACCTAAACCTCAACCTATTTATTTTCAATCGAAACGATTCACCTTGCTCTGCTCCAAGCCAGGCGGCCTCGATGGCGATGGTGGGAAGGGGCTCTTCCCAGCCGGCCCCGGCCCTGAATCCGGCCGGACTGCTCCCCGCCGGGCTGCTGGAGGAGGAGCCTCCCAAACCCACACGTTTGTCCTGGCAATCCGCACAATGAGGGAAAAAAGAAAGGCTGGAAAATCCTGGGAAAAGATTCAACATGAGCTCAGACAAATTGTTCCTTACGAGAGGGCCAAAGCTGGGATTTTTTTTTTTTTTTCTTTTTTTTTGGTCGGTCCTTTTTCGCCTAATGTCAGCTGAAATTCGTCGTAGTGTTTCCTGGCCTTGTGATACAGCCTTGGTGCGGAGGAGAAGTCCCCCTCCACACGAGCTGGTGAGCATTTGATTCTGAATGGCGAGGACAGGGCCGACCCCAGGTGCGTGATCCTGGGACGGCCACCCGTGCGTGAGCCAGAGCATCCCCTGCCCCAGCCCACGCTGCTGCCCGGCCTCCTCTCACCCATGGATGCAAAAGATCTTTGGCAAGCCGTGACTTCTTCACTTGCCCTTCTCCAGGCCAGCTCCCCACCCAAGACTGGAAGACGATTTCAGGATCTGATTCTAGTTAAACTTCACTAAAATCCATGGCATTTGACTCCTATAAACCAGTAATGTAACAACAAAAAGATGTAACACAAGAGATGTAAATCTTCTTTTCAACCGAGAACTCTACCGGTTGCTTCTTACCCAGCTATTTAAAGTGCACACTTGGATCTATTCATCCCTGCGAAACGCATGCCATCCCCAGCAGCACGCAGCTCTGCTCCTTTTTTTTTTTTTTGCAGGAACAAAGGAGGCAACGTAAAACTTCACGTTGGACTTCATAATTTATTTGGGCACCACTATTTCTCAGATCAGCTGTAAGACATATTTCCTAAAATGGAGGGGGAAAAAAAAAAGGAAAATGACCTTTTCATAGATATTCTTTCAGCAGAAGACTTAGTGATGCTCCAAAAAAAAATTGACCTCAAATCTAGGGCTGGGCAAAAGGTTTTTTTCAGGCTTTTAATGGGCTGAGAAAAAAGCTAGTTTAGTAATGGGACATATGTGTATATATATATGTGAAATTCTTATATATGTCTTTTTTATATATATATGTATATATAAGAAATTGTGTATATATTTATAAAGAAACCATATATATATAAAAGAAATCTTTTTTTAATATATATGAAATTTTTAGCTGAGAATAAGGATGTGAAACTGCTCTCTTGCTACAGAGGTACTATAGCACTGCTCTAAGTGAGGACAAGCGGGTGCGGCCAGCGAGGCCGCGTCTCTTCCCACCAGGCAGGACTTTGCCTGGGAGCTGCAGCGGCCCCATCCCTTCGGCCGCAGGCAATCCAGGGCCGCGGGGAGGCTGCTGCGGAAGCGGCACATAAACCTCATACCAGCGCAGGGCGAGGGAACTGCTTGGCTGCAAGTCATAAAGCAAACAAATAAAAAAAAAAAAATTCTAAAATCTAGGGTTTCACAAGATTACTAGGACGTTAACCTAATTAAAGTGCCTGAGTGCGCCTGACGAGCAAAGACAGAAAAATGCTAAAATTGAATTAATAGAAAAATGAGAGGGAAACCCCAAGACTAGGGGAAAAATTAAGTCTTTCACTGATAACCAAATAAAACCAAGTGTGCAAGTAATAAACCTGGGGAGAAACAACAAACTCATCAGCATTAAAGAGTGAAGCCATCAGCATTAAAGAGTAAAGCCAGTAAATAGCAGATTTGGGTCAAGAAAACCAAGAATATCACTTAAAATTCTATATCACGAGTGACAGACCATCTATAATATCCTGTAGCTTTAAACCTCAGTAGGGACCATCTCAGAAACTAAAATAACCTCACACTTTAAAAGCAGATAAAAAGTCCATTATGGCAATTAAAGGCACGGTCAGCAGCCAAGGAGCGAAGTAGGTACAGGGTACGTAACATAGCGAAGCTCAGCAATACTGTGTTGGCGGGGGGGGTGTTAAATTAAATCTCTACTTTTATTTGTCACAACCTCCACATCTCATCTTCATTTATTACTTGTCTTTTTTTTTTTTTTTTTTTTTTTTTCCCCTGCAGGAATATCTTTATATGTTCTGTAAAAAAAAAAGGAAAATCATTTCCAATTGATCTGGTCCCAGCTGAAGCCTGCCAGAAATACTGATGTGATGCTATCGCCCTTTCCAAGCTGGCCTGGCTGCAAAAGCCCATGAGAAAGGCTGAGTCCTCTGGCAGAGGTTTAATTTCAGTGGAGTCATTAACAACAACAGCAACAACAAAAGCAGAAACCTCTGAAGTAATGTGCTTGCTCCTCTGTCGTTTTCCAGCGTCACTCCATGCCTACGAGCGCTGGCCTTACGTGGCTCTGCGTGTTCACAGCCTGCCTAAAATCGGGGGGGGGAGAGGGGGCCTGAGAGTAAGACAGGATTTTCTTCCAGATACATTGCATCTGGTGAGACGGGCTTCCCCCGGAGCTGCCATCCAGCTCATCGTTAACTCCTCTGGATACTGAAAACCCCATTCAAAAGGTCCTCAGGAGAAAGATCCAAGCAAAGCTGGGCTCCTACGCTGCCAGCGCATCTCTGGAGACAGCTCGAGCCACCGACCCGCAGCCCTCCCCGACGCCGTACCTAAAGCTGGCACTCCTCACGGCCAGCCCTCTCGCCCCATGCCTGAAAGGCATCCTTGTGCCCTCCCTATCTACCCCATCCCGAGTGTAAAACCAAATTAAAGCCTGCCCTAATTAACAGCCTCCGCTTCTTTGCCGCAGCCCTCGTGTTTAAGGACACTGCGTAACCCTTGCTGGGCGGTTTCTAGCCCTTGCTGCTCATCCTCACCACCCCTCGAGGTGCATTAAGTACCTTTATGTACATTATTAGGTACATTATTATGTACCATTAGCAGGAGGGCTGGCTGGGCTGGGAGGCCGTTCGCTGCGGGCGCTGTGGGGCAGGCAGCCCCCCCGTGCCCCACGCGATCCCGTGGGAGCAGGGACCCTTCCCGGCGCCCTCGCCGGCTCTGCCCGCTGCTCAAGCCCAGGGCAGCACTTGCAGGGTCTCAGGGAGCCGGGGCTGAGGGCCTGAGTGTGCCGTGGGGTTAGTACGGCTATCTGTGCCAGTGCCGTGCCCCAGGCTTTCCTGCTGTACTGCTCAGCACTGCAAGTGGGAAAGAAAAGAGAGGATTTTGGCTTCAAAGACCTGCCAGCCCCAGCAGCTTAAATAATACCCTGTCTCAGGAGACGAAGAAAAGCCCAAACAGCGAACCAACACAAAAAAGCCTGATAGCCGAAACGAGTTGCACAGGAGAACCTCGCCGTGGGACCGAGCCGAAGCCCCCCAGCAAACCCCCCCGTGTCCCGTCGGTGGCTTCGCACCCACCCTGAGCATCCTTCACCTGCTGGGGCCAGGAGCAGGAGCTGCCCGCGCTGCCCCGCAGCTCGCTGGCCATAAGGAGCATCTCATGGGCGCCCTCCACCCCACTGTTTACATACTTTAAACCTCTGAAGAAAGTGGAATTCCATTCATGAGCATTAATCACTACGGAGATACTCATCAGGACTCGCTCAATATTTCCCCATATGCCCTGAACTAACCTTCTGAAAGAAATACAAATATTATGTTATCCTCTCCGACGGAGAGGTTATTTCTGCGCATCGTCTACGGCTGCTATGAGCCAACCAATCTGTTAGCACTTGCAATGATATAACCTGGTTCGTGATGAAGGCGTCATTCTCATTTTTCACCTGGAAAACACAGCTAGGTGCTTCCCAAGGAGAATACACTGGGAACGGGTAAGGGTCGTGCCACCCTCGCGCAGTTTGCTGGCACTTAAGAGAGTATCTTTGTCTCCGCAGACAGACTATACGCAACTGCCTATTATTCACGTGGCATTAGAGCGCGAAGTATGGGCTCTGCCAGAATCACTAACCCTGTCACTCACCAGCCCCGCATAAATCAGAGGCTCTATCAGGCTGATTATCTCTGCATGTAAAGATTTGAAAATACATAAATTAAGATTTTACTCTAAGCATAGGTGGCTTACAATGCTTTCTTTAGGATCAGATAGACCTCGCCGTAGCTAAACATTACAGCGGCTGCTGATTTCTTAATCCATTCTCAACATGAGCATTTCTCAGTTGTTAAGCCTGGTGTGAAAGAAGCCTTTCATGGTTGAAAAATCCCCCAAGAGGAAAATATACAGCCCACATTTTCAGGCCGTGGTGCATGAGCTGGGTACAGGCTTACCTGCCGCAAAACCTGCCCAGGGTTTGCAGGCAGATTACAGAGCTCTGCGCTTAATATCTTCTTATTTAAAATCTGCATGTTTTTATGGGTCTGCATTGAAAAATGCCTCCCGTGCCGCTGACTGTAACTAATAATTCACGGCAATAGATAACTGGCCAGTGGAAGAAGCAGGGGTGAGGGTTTTGAGACTGAAGAGGAACGGTTGGTGGCTGGGTTTTATGGGCTGGGTGTCAGAAAGCGAGGCTTTCCAGCGCCGCCTGTAAGGCATCCCCTCCCACCAGCACAGTAAATAATCTTCAATCTAATTCCATGGATTGCAGCGAGGGCTTCAGCTCCACGGCTTATTAATTAAGCTGTTTAACTTACTTATTTTAAGCCTCTAATGTACCTACACTTCTCTTCATGAACTCCGTGGGGCTGCTTCTCCCTGATGTTAAGTATTACAGCGCACAGAGTCAGGGCATGGATTCATTTATCAACGAATTCATTGAAATAATGCAAAATTTCTGCCCGTTTGTTTTTCAGGTGAGATCCCAGGCACCCAGGAGCCAGGCTCAGAGGAACGGTGCCCCACGCCGTGACAGGTTTGCCCTTCAAACCTGCGTCTCCCCCACACCGCGCACGGTGGCTGCGGACGGGGACGGAGCCCAGCAGCCTGTCGTGCTCCAGCTGCGGCTGCGAGCCCACAAAATCCACCATGTCCTTCTTGCGGGACCCCCCCAAACACCACGCACGCTCCAGCCTGACCCCCAGGATCAGCTCTCCGCACTCAGTGTTAACCGTTAGGTGAACAGGCAGGGGAGCTGGAAGAGCTCCTTTCTTTTTTTTCCCCAAATAAGCGTCTACCAAACAATTAATCCAGAAAAGGAATAATTCGTGCAAAGATATTTCGCCGAGTGCCTCTCTCCTGCCTCCTTGCCCCTCCTGCCCCCAAGCAGCAAGCGGTTTCCGTCCGAGCCCCGCGCATCCGAGCACGGCAGGGGCTTCAGGGAATTGCTTAGACGCAGCAAAGAGCTGCCGGCAGGGCTGGGCTCTGCGGGATTTTGGGATGCCGGCAGGAGCTGGAGCCCAGGACGGTGGGACCCAGGTAAGGAGCCCGGTGCCGCGACACCTGCGGGCACCCGCAGCGGCCGAGGGTGCCAGGGAGGGTGAGCCGGCACGACTCTGGCTGGACTGCTGCCCGCACACCAAAAAAAGCACCAGCGGCAGCCTGCAGAAATCATCGCTCCGCGTGGTTTTGAGGTTTGGAGAAAGTCAAAGACAAAAGGAAATGGCAGGCAGGCTTCGCTGGAGCACAAGAAGGCAAACAAATCCTGTGGGTTTTCTGACTTGTTTTTCTTAGGGAGCTTTAAGAGAGCGTTTGCAATCGCTGGGAACAAATTCCTAGAAATGAGAAGCTGTTATTATTCATAATGTAATGCCTTCGCAGGCAGGGCTGGGAGGACTGCGCTGTGCCGGGCAGACACCTCGCAGGCACTGCCTGGCCCAGGGACGTCGGCCACCCAGGCAACAGCAGGAGAACAGTTCTCAGCATGAACCGATGGGAAAATTCACGCTCGCCTGGTACAGCGTCCAGCTCTCCTCCATGTGCCCGGCAGAAAGCGGAGTACCACGTCGCTAAAGCAGATGACTCATTTAGAAGCCTACCGAGGAACTGTCTGAGAAGGGGCTAAATCCCATTCAGCCAGGCAGGTTGTCAGCGCACTGACACTTAAAACAGGTTATTATTTCAGGCATTTTCCCAGCAGCGTGAGACAGAGCGGGCTGGGCGGTGGTACAAGGCTTGCGTGGTACGAGGGGACTGAGCGGGGCTCTTTTGGAGCGTGGCCACCGCATCGTGCTGCAGGTATTGCCCCAAAACACAAAGCAGAGTCCCCTCTGTGTCACTAGGGAAGCTTTCTGGAAGGACAAACAGGCTGTTTATTAAAAGGCAGGGGGGGGGAGAAATCTTCCCTGTTAAAATGCAGTGTTAAAATCACAGTTAAAAAATGACAAAGTCAGGAAAAGCAAATGTTTAAAGTTGCAAAACCAACACTGCACATCCTGTTTGTTTTACGGCCACATCGAACATCCTGTATGTTTTATGGTTTACGTTTTACAACGTAAACACTCATATATTAGACTACACAGTTAACCAAGAGAAAAACACGGGAGTAAAAAAATGCCACGTGCAAAGCAAGCAGGTCGGTACTGCTGCTGACACCACAACATCGGCATTTGTGGGTTTCATGTAATTTTTACCGTGCAACCCTTAACGCGGTTGTTTTCATTTCATTTCCGTGGTGCTTTCCCCCTTAAAGAAGAGTGAAGGGGCAGGATCGCCTGTGATTAATAACGTCAGCATTAAACGGTCCTGATTAGCCTTTGAAGTTCACACATGTTTCATTGGGGTCAGTAGGTTGGGGAAGAGGGTCAGTTCCCGGCGCTGCTGACGGCTTTGCGCGGGGCTGGGTTATCACCGTGTCACGCTGCCAGAGCCCGGCTCTGCCGCGGCACCGCGCGGGATCGGCACGCTTGCTTTTTGAAGTTTGAAATTGGCAGAAAATTATGAACGCAGCAAAAATTCTCACTTTTTCGCGGCGTTTTAAGCTAGGAGGGTCGCCCTGCCTCTAGAGTGAAGCCCGTAAAGCTCCGTCTGGTTTAGCTGTGTCAGGATCGCGCTCTCTGTACGGCTTTTAGGTGGCATCAGGACAATTGGCTCCACGTGAAAACCTGCTCTTTGGAAGCTTGATGCAGGATCATTTTGAGCAAGACAGCTACACCCCTTCTCCCTCTGCACCCTTCTTCAGGACCTTTGCACAGCCGCCCCTCACTCCCCAAACTGCTGCTGCTTAAAAGACTGCCAGGTTAAAAACCACATTTGACGATACAAAGTAGATTCCCTTACCTGTGGTACTAGGAGGAGCTGATGGCACTAAACTTAAAAGGATTTTGCACTCTATCTTCCCTTCTTCCAACCAGCAAGATTTGTTTATTTTTACGTGACTTTCAGCTCGGACAATGCACACCAGACAGGTCTGTATTTTTATATGCATTATCTAAGCACTGGTTTGCCTGGCAGGCTGGAAGGGCCCTTGTTCTGAGTTATTAAATGCACTGTGGTAGATAACTGTGTACTTCCCACTTCTGCATTCGCAATACACATGAATTAAGATTTTCCAAATAAAATACTTCATCTTTTATACGGCTGCCAAAGCCAGCTTGGAAAATCATGAGTTTAGGCAACCTGTTTCTGCGAGCTGTATGTACTGCGCACAGCAACAGCCGGGCTGAAAATCCCACAGCGCTGCCTGGAAAGTTCCTGGGCAGAAAATAAAAGGTCGGTGGCATCCGGCAAGACACGACTAAGCAAGTCAGAGGCTGCATTTCCAAGAGCAGGGCAAGCACGCAGGCAGCAACGGCGGCCCCCCTCCCTCAGCATTAAACACTCCCCACCCATCTGCGCTGGCAGCGCAGAATAAATGTTGCTCCTCGTTATTAAATTAACTACGACATCCCAACCAGCATCCCGGTCCAGACACAAATTCGGCATCGCGGGCCCACCTCTGCCCAAAACCCCTCGCAGAACGTCTCTCTTACATGTCCAAAGGGATCCAGGTGGTTGTTGGTGAGTTTTAGCTTCTGGAAGGACACCAGCTGCCGCATCCAGTGTGCTCCCGTGGCGGGGGAGTCGGGGTGCACGTACAGCCGCCCCGGCATGGCTGGCTCTGCCTTCCCGGCCACCATCCTGCAAACACAGCGGTTACAGATTTGCATCACCTCGGCAGCAGTCCCCAGCCCGGGCGTAGGAGAGTGGGGTTTTTTTTCGTCCTTGAATTCGACCCGGCCACCCTCCCGCCAGCCCTGGGGGGATGCGCTGGGGCAGGGGGACTCAGAGAGGCTCCTGCTGCTCTGTGGGGTTTCAGGGCTCCTCGTTTCAGCGTCGCGGGCTGGCGGAGGAACCCTGTCTCTGCTGCCGCGTGGTGTTTCCTTGGGGCAGCGTCTCTCTCTCTACATGGCAGTTGTGTTGGCGTTGGTCAAGGAGGAAATCTCGCCTGGGTTCCTGAAGAGGATGAAGCCTTCAAAGGCCGTTCTGCACAGGGAGACGGTCTCACACACTCCCCCAGGAGAAGGTACCTGTGCGCGGGAGCGGGCAGCGGCGTGGGTGCAGCCTCCGGAGCCTTGGAGGGCTCCCGCAGCCCCCGGCCTGGCGGCAGCTCCGGTGGGAAGGGGCAGCTCCCCGCTCCGGAGCTGCGTGCTGGCACACGGTGCTGCCCCTCGTACCCTTCTGCCAGGTACCCTTGCCCCCACATCACCACCACCACCAACTCTCGCAGACACAAGACCCAGGCGTGAGACATCCCTTCATGGCAACTCCCCCATTACCGTGCATTGTTGTCCTCTTATAAAACACCAATAAAAAGCAATATTACCGAAACCAACAGAGACTTTCCAGCAGCAATAAAATGAAAAGGGGAAACAGCTCTAGGGCTGGCAAAAGCTAAATTAAAAAGAGTTATCAACTATCCATCGTCTAGGGCTTAATGGTTAAAACACAAAGTGGCCACCGCACCACAGAGGCCCTCAGTCCACTCCTCTTACCCAGCGGCACTCCAGGACAAAAGCGAGCGGAAAAGGGATTTTTTAAAACTAGAGCAGCCCTAATGTGCAAGTGAATTATTACAGTTTTATAGGATGTCACCAGGCTCGTTCCCATTAAGATGACTACAAAGTTTTCCATTGCTCGTCTTTTCACTAGGCAGCAGTCAGTAGAAGGGTTTGGGAAAAGCACGGCAAATAGTCGCATCGAGGGAGGCTGCTGGGTGTATTTGGGGTAAAAATCAAAAGAGAAAACAACATGCTTCCTTCATCAGAAAGCAAAAATCATAGCTGCCTCTCGGGTAAGTAACTTTACTATCAAAGGCACAGGGAAGGGAAGACTAACAGAAGAGAAAGAAACTCCAGAAGAAGAAAAAAAATCTAGACTGGATCTGGCATTGGACTGCGATAGGGGGAATCGCTGCTCCCTTCGTCTGCCGGATCAGCGTGGCTGAACCAGGGCTTTGAGTAAACCACCCCACCTCTCGCATTATAGCTGATTGCCTAAAAGCAAAATATTACTCTAGAAGAAAGGAATTTAAAACTTTTCTCGACTCATGTAGACACCTAAGTCTTAAGGCCAAAATGGACCATTAGATCATCTAGTCCAGCCTCTGGTATAATGCAGGCTGTGGCTTTACCCTCTTACACCTGCACATGGTCTGATAACCTATGCTTGGCCTAAAGCATCTCCTCTGAAAAGACATCCAATCTTGAGCGCTTTGGAAATGAACACCCCGCCACCTCTATTAGCAGCTTGTTCCAGCAGTTAATCACCTGACCTGTTAAGAATATTTTATATTATGTTTGTCTGGTTTTAACTTCCAGCCATTGGCTCCTGTATCTGTCGCTGCTCCACAAAAGAGCGCTCTGGGATGTTGGCATCCCTCCCGTGGGAAGGTATTTATGTTAGTTTCTGAGTTTGCACAGCAAATGGTCGATCCAATTGCAATTTTCTTAAGGAAAAGAAGGCAAAGAGAAATGTTCTCTTACCATTTATTGTCACAGAATTTATACCGGTGGTCGTCAGCCGGGACAATGTCGATCAACAGGATGTACTTGGTCTTGGGATTCATTCCGGTCACTTTAACCTTGTAACTAGGAAACATCCTCCTTAGGAAAAACAAAGGGTTAACATGTTAGTGAACAACCTGGAGCAGCACTGGAACCGATGGAAACTTGGAGTAGCGCCCCAAAAGGCAGATGCACCACGTGATGAATTCACATGAGGACAAATGAGCTACAAAACATTATTGCTGCTTATACATCACCTGAATTAAACTCACCCTTTCCAGAGCATGGGCTGCACAGGGCTAGTGCAAAAATGGGGCACAAATACAGGTGAGGGTATATAGAGGGGGGTTATGGGCCAGTGCCAGGAAAAGGCATGTGTAGAGAGAGATATGGGGGAGTCAACACGTCCCTCTTTACGGGAGGCTGGGACAGGGAGCCCTCACTACCCCAGGAGGCTCCACATGGCTTATGGCAGCCTCAAAAACGCAGATTTCTTGTTGCCGTGAAAGTGCGTGAAAAGTCATGAGATGTGACTACGCTTCAGAAGAAACTAAGCACACGCAGCTTTCTCATTCACACGTTCCCAATGCCCAGAACACCAAGTCCCACCACTACTCCCGCACAATAGCTGAACCTGTGTTCCCTTCAACAGACTGAAAACTGAGGATCACTAAAGCCTGGGGGGAGACTAAGGGTTAAACCCTGCGGTGGTGCGGACAGCCACTGCTCCTCTGGCCTTTCCGAATCTCCCAAATTCACAGCAAGCCCTTTAAACCTTGTTCGAGCCAGGAGCACCGCAGAGCTCCCTGCCGAAAATGCGCCCGTCCCACTGATTTGCCATTGACTTTAGCGGACATGTAGCAACCAACACCAAACGGGGAACGCCACATAAACCAGTGTATCACTAAAGAACATTTATATATATATACACATTACGTATCTAAAGAATCTTTGCAATATTAAAGAATATTTTTTTATAAAGCTATGGCCATGAAACCAGTATATACCATCACGATCTGGTCTTGCGATCCAAAGGAGATGGCCCTGATGGGTACGGGCACTGCCATGGGCTTCCCGAGCCCTCGAGGCTGCATCAGGAGCCAGGATTTGCAGAATCAGACACCTTACATCCTCAGAGTAACTATTTTCTTGGCTCCATCTTCCCAACCTCCTCCTCATCCAGTAAAAAAAACCAAGTCAATTGAACAAACTGGCTCACCACAGCCTTCAAGCAACTAGCCAGAACAGAAAATTCCCCTTTCCACCAGCGTAAGGGGACAGAAGATGAGAATTGCTACATCCTGGAGTCATCCTAATTACCCTCATTAACAAGGGCTCAAACCCTGATGTCGTTTCTCCATCGGACGTGGCGGCCACTTTGCCCCCCGGCCCTTTATCCCTCCTTCCCCTGCACGTTGCCCCCGCGCCCGGCCGAGCTGGCCCGGGTCTGCAGCACCATTTTGTCGCTGCTTGGGGAGAAGGCAACAAAATGGGCCCTGTTCGACATCAGTTCAATTGACTCTTTTAACCGCCCTGCATAAATTCCAGATGTTTACCATGTAATTAGCCGGGACTAAAAAGGGGTGGTTTACCAATGTCCGTATTTGATTTTCATTCATAAACTCTGCACTCCTCTTAACCTTGTCCTCCTACAGGTAAGCACCTGGATAAATACAGTAGGACATTTCAATTTGCGAATACACAGCCCAATTCACACATTGAAAAAAATTGCATTAGGAATCCAATCCGAATGCCAAGATTTTTTTTTTTTTTTTAAATCAGGCCTTAGAATGACATTTAAAAATGAAACAAAAAAAGAGGAGAAACTGATTAAAAACCAGAAATGAGATGGACACGATTTGACAGTTACTTGCTTTGTACCAGGCGAACGTCCCGCATCGGGGATTTTTATAACATCTAGCTTCTGAATTTCTTTTTTTCTCAATCATTTCATTTACTGTAGTACATCCAAGCTGCTAAAGTAGCCGGACTGATATACTGTAAATGTTAAGTGCTTTTTTAATGGCATTTAAAATTAAGCTTTAGCATATGGAGTTCATATAGCATGGACATGCCTGAGTTTATAATGTTCTTTAGTATAGCCCTCTAAAATAAATACAAAGAGCCAAAGTACTACTATAATATATACAGCTGAAATTCTTTAAGGATAACAAATGGGGACTCACATCTGATTGAAGGTGTTGCTTAACTTGCAAACCGCTCGCTATCTTGCAGTGGTAGCATTGTACTCGGCAGTCGACAGACCCAGCTACAACCAAGTTTGCCAACTCTCTGCATTCTTTTCCAGGAAAACACGGGGCAGATTTCTGTAATTTGGCTGTGCACGGACATTTCATCATTATTATTAGCTGCTGCATTTTGGCCTTAAAAAAAAAATATGCAACTAATGTGCTGTCCAGGGACTTGTCAGTTTAATTTTCTTAATGAAAACATATTTCTCAACCCCTTGGCAGAGACTCATTTAGTAAATATCTCTTTGCAATATGATACAAACATGGGTTGTGCATTTCTGGTAGGAAGGCATGACAAACCAAAGAGCTGGGTCCTAGAAAATGCAGTCACAGAGTTTCAACTAAAAAAAAGGGCAAGAGAGAGCACCTAATGTCATGTCCTGGCCCTTATTAAATGTCCCATTTGAAAGAGGGGAGCAGAAAACCACGGCGGAGGCACGGGGCTGCACCAGCCCTGCCCGGGAGCGAGGCCGTGCCTACAGTGGGTCTATACAGCTCCCCGTCAGCCCTGGGAAGGGGCCAAAAACCTGCCTGCTTCCCCAGATTTACTACAGGTCAATGGACCTACTCACAGCCATGGGCTCTACGCTCAGTAGTAGCTTTGCATAACCGGCCCCTCTGCCAAATCTCCGCAGGCAGAGGCTCTCGGGCGGATGGGCGTCTCCGCAGAGGATGCTTCGCTCCGGCCAGCTTTCCCTGACAATAGCTTGCTTCATCATCTATTGCTCAGGGACCAGCAGCGGCAGAAGAATAACCCAGTGCTGCAATAAAAACTTGCCAACGTCTTGCCAAGCTCTGGGAAAGCTCAGCCTGGCTTTGGTGGGAGGTCTGAAGCAAGATCCGGGCAGATCCATATTTCACCCACCCTCCTGCCCGCTGCCACGCACGACTCCAAACCGGGTGAGAGCTTCGCTGCGCAGAAACCGGGTACAAAAACTGGGAATCTGGGGCTTCCCGGGAAGCGTGTCCAAGCAGGCGGCATCTGATCCTCAGGCAACACCTCCTGCGCCAAGGGCGGCTGCAGCTCTGCCGCGGGCGTGCAAACGGGGAAGCTCAGCGAGGTTAAGCGCTGGGCACGTCTGCAGCACGGGATAAACCAACTATTAGGTGAAGTTTAAGCCATCAGTAATCAGGAGATTAAGAGCAGCAAGTCCTGGCCTCATCGTCTTTCGTTCAGACCCAAAGCCTGGGTCGGACACGGTGTCCAGGGGCTGCAGCAAACGCCCTGAACGTGCAAACGCTGCCGACATCTCTGGGGTGGGGGTGTCCAGGACCGGACCAATTTCTTGCCTTTTATGCTTGGATTTGGTTTTTGTTTTTTTTTGAAAACCACACAAGGTTCTTCTGCAAAACACCGAGTCAGTAAGACTCCAATTTTGGACACATTCAAAACCCGCTTCTCCCTTCCTCCAGCTCAAGCCAGCGAAGAAGGGACCGTCCAGGCTCCTCAGCACCATCCTGATGGTCTCCTGTGCCCCTCAAAGCTCTCTGCGGGGTTCAGCGGCTCTGGCAGGCACGTTTCTACCTCCCTCCCTGCACTGGCAGGGGCACGGTGCTGCTGTGCGATGGCAGCAGCTCTCACCGCCCTTCAGAGGGGAAAACTTAAATCCGTTTTTACGTTCACACGAGAAAACTTAAATCGGTTTTTACGCTCACACGAGAAAACCGCCCTCAAAGAAAGCGATGACGGGGGAAAGGCTACGGTGCCTCACTCCTGTGCGAGCAGGACATCTGATATGGCATTAAAATACCTCGGTCTGGCACCTGGTCACTGGGGGGCTGAAACGCAGGGTGATGCCCTGGGGAAGGCAGAGGGGCTGAGCCCGGCTCTGGGGACCATGGCCGGCGTCAGCGGGGCTTGGCACTGCACTGCCACAGCCCCGGCTAAACCCTTCCCCGCAGCTCTGTGCAGAGGAAATGTAGCAAAAACAGTAAAAGCCAGGAAAATAAACAAGCAGCACAATTCTGTAGCCCTCCCAAGCTTCAAAGATGATGTGCGAGTGAATTATTTGTTCTGATAATGAAGCAGTCATTGCTTAGCTAAGTTTATGCTAGGCACATTTTATCTCTACATGATATTCACAAATTGTTTTAAAATGAACTGTTAGAATAAGCATCTCTTGTTTATTTATTTATTCTATTACTATCCAATCCCCTTAACCACGGAGCAGTTACTGACATGGAGCCAAAGCTTCTATTATGTTCAAACAAAGTTTAATTAATGTGTAATTGGTTGGTTGGATTTGGAAGCGAGCGATAAGAGGAAAGCTTTGCTTTCGTTTGGAGCAGCAGTTCCCAGCCTTTTGGGCTCTCCAGGCTTGGCCACTTCATGGGCATCTTGTGTTTTAATCCCCATGTGAGCAGGCCTGGTTGGTCCTGGAGAGCTGGGCGACTGCAAGGTTCCCAGGTCCAATAAACTCATATTTTTTGGAGAGGGGACAGCAATCCAGTGCGGCCAGAAAAGCCGAGAGCATCAGAGCTGATCAAAGAGCTCAAAACACTCATCCGAGCACCGACAGCCCTGCGCCACGCTGCACGCCAGGACCTGTGTGTCCCAGGGACACCGGCTCATGCCTTGGTACTGCTGGGTGGCGAGGTGGCCTCTGCAAACCCCTCGGGCCTCACCACCCTCCTGCTCACAAGGATTTGATCTGACCTTCCTTGCTTAGATGCAAACATCATTTCTGGTGCATTAGCTGGGAAGGGGTTTCTCTGACCAGCACACGGTAAGCAGGGAAGCCATGGGGAACTTAAGTGGTATTTCCATAAAAAAAACCTGCATGGGAACAGGACACCTGAGTCCTGTTGGAGCAACCCAAGTCACGTCCTCACCAAAGGCCATCGGTGCTCTCTGAAGCCCATGGAAATGTGCGGACTGGTGCTCACTGCATGTCCCCGTGGTGCGGATGGTGCTTCAGATACTAGCGAGCACTTCCTTCTGTCCTTTCGGGGGTAAACCTGTCCCCCAGCCCCTCAGCAGCTGAAGTCCTGTTTTCAAAAGGAGTTTCGATAAGACAAAGCTTTCCACAGACAGACAGCAATTTTACAATCCTTGAGTTTGGGGTCATCAAGTAAAGCGAAAACGGGATTTTCAGAAGCTCCTGTACGGTGCTGTCTGGAAAGGTGATGCTTATGGCGTATCAGGTTGTGAAAGGATCAGGAAAACAAGAAATCACTCAACATCTTGGCTAACGAGCCATATCATGGCTGAAAGACCACCTCCTCAGAAGCTGCTGGACATGCGAAGATGCCTCCAGTGACGGTTTCAAAGCACCGAGGCAGATGACATGCCTACATCCCTGAAAATGACTAATGTGGCCCCAAATTCTTCTCGAGAATTGGCCATGGCTGCTTAAGGATGCTTCTCCACATCTTCATTGTTAGGAGGGAAAGGCATGGTGTGCAGAGGCTTCAAGAACCACGTTTCCATTCTGATGACCTTTCTGCTTTTTTTCTAATTTCCCTTCTTTTGACAAGCATTTCTTCCCCTGACTTAAAGCATCTTTAAAAATAATATTCTCCGGGGCAGATTAAAACAAATTTGGGGATGTCAGCTGTTTCTTTTAGCCTTTTAAATGGCATTTCCTTTTTGATAGATTCTTGCTTTCAGAAAATACTTTAAAGAGATCAAAGACTTTTTCAACAGGGTCCCATTTTCCCAGTGTATCCTAACCCTCAGTCCCTTATTTCTCTTATCACCCACGCCACTCCGCTATGACGCTCTGTATACAAAGTAAGAGCAGTTAACTTTGAAGTGCTGGATTAGCCCATGCCAGATCCTTGCCTCAGAATAACAAACAATACAGGTTCAACAGGAGTTCTCATCAGTAGTTCATTTTTCAGCCCCAAATTCACTGTCACTAACACAAGCAACATTGAACTCTCAGTCTATGGACAGATAGGAGAGATTTATCTGGTGGCAGGACCATGACCTAGTGATGAGAAGGTCAGACAGTTAAGGGATTTTTATATTTTGGAATGGCGAGGTTGTATTTTTTTCTTCTGGCTGGCGCATCTAATTTTTAAATAAAACACCGTTTCTCACATACTTGAGAACTTGGTTAGCTGGATGGCTGCTTTCATGGTCTAGAACATTTCCTCTCTATGCCCCACGGTAACTTGAAACACGGGCAGGCTTCTTGCCATGGGATGCTTCTCCGGTCCTTTCCTTTTGCCGCAACTGAAGGTGAGTAGAAAAGGTCCCAACGTGCCGGAGGACGGGAGAGGTGGATGCCGGCAGCCTCCGGCAGCACAGCACAAAGCTACCTCAGAGAGAAGCTCTACAAGAGCGTGGCCAACGACCCGGCGCTGCAACATTTGAGGGCAGGTTGGCTCCCTCGCCAGCCCACCTCCCTCGGCGGTGCAGCCCCTCCAGCCGCATGGGCTCCGCGGGGGCTTTCGGAGGAGCCGTGGCAGCCTTGGTGTCAGCGCCAGGCCGTGCGCCGGCTCATCGGTGCAGAGCAGGAGGTGATCCACAGTCCCTGTGCCGGGGAGCCTTTGGTGCAGGGCCAGAGCCCGAGCGACGGTGGGGATCTTCCCCGGCTGCTTTGGGCTTGACCAAACCCTCCCCTGCAACCCTGGCCAGCGCTGCTGCAGCTCCAGTCTAAGGACGAGCGGGAAAGCTTTGGGAACACCCTTAATCATGAGCATCCCATGTCTTTAACAAACTAAAAGCGAGGGTGGCTGTTTGAAGAGAGAAGCGTGTTAAAAACTAAAATCCCATCCCTGCCCTACTCAGCGTGCACGAGCTCCGTCTTCCTTGCCAACGCTGTCGACATCTTTAGCAGCCCGGCCAAGAGCCATTGGAGTTTGCTCCCGCTCCTTTCTCTAAAAGCAGGAGTTTGCCCGAACAGGGTAATTCCAGGACCCCGAATTTAGGACTAAGCAGATCAAACATTCCTTAAATATCTACTTTATTTCCAAGTTTTAAATTGACGGCTCGCATTCCATCGCTGATCTCAGATATTAAGGTTTGCTTTTGGATCAAAAACCTTTAGCAGAGATTCTTGTAACTGCCTCAAAAGATTCTGGACAAATATTTCCTTTTAATTGTAACGAGAACTGGGCATCCATATGCCCTACAGAGCCATGGAAAATTTAACTTTTAAAGGATTATTCACAGAAGAAAGCTGCACCAGCTTAGCCAAAGTATTTATACTTTTTCAGACCTTGATGTCCTAAAAACTAGTTTTATTTTGGTTTACTAAAGTTGATTAGGAACAGATTTTTTTAAACTGAAATAAGCCACTTTTAAAATGAAACTTGAACATCTAAAGGGGGTTTGCGTCTTTTCCACACATGCAAGCTGCTTTATTGATTTTTTTTTCCTGTGCAATATTTTCCTACATATGCTTCTTAAAACCTGCTACCATAAAGACTGAAGCTATCTTTGTACCTGTCCACATCCTGCGCTCCGGCCAAAACTCAATTTCAGTATCTTGAGCCTCCTGTTCACATCTCTGGGGTGGTTATGCTACCATAGAGGAATTACACATTATTTTCTCTTCAGCAACTGTTCACAAAAATGTGACCAGACATCCTGTGAACTGGCATTTTTTACTGATTAGCCATAAGCTTCATCAAATTGTTTGCCCCTGGCAATATCTGGATAGAAACTGCAATGCTGCAAAGCCTGGCACCTTGGAAAAAAACTAGGGAACAGCTAGAGCTAAATAAAAACTAACAGAAGGAAAGAAATCCTGAGCCAGGGGGACTGTGTAAGCAAAGATTAAGTACCTGCAAAAATAAGGTCTGGCAGATGAGATTTCACAAAGCATTAAGAGAGACAAAGCGGGGTTTGCCACATGGTTAAAAAAAAAAAAATCACAATAGCTCAGTTAAACGATAGCACGTAAGAGCGAGGAGATTACATCGGAAAGGAGGGTTCTCTCGTTTGCTTTCTGCTTTACCCACCCCTGGTAAAGCTTCCTCACTTCGGCGTGCCCGAACTCCAGCAGGAAAGGTGTGCGCCTTGCTGGGACAGGCTGCGGCTGGGCAGAGCCAGCGCCGTGCACAGCAGGGCTGTTACCAGGAGGGAATTCCCATGGCCATCTGCACCTCCATCCTCCAGTACACCCTGTCCCCTTTATTACCATCTACAGTGATTTTATTAATTTCATTTAATAGGACCCCGCCGCTTGGAAAACGCTTTTTTTTTTTTAAATAATAAATGGGAGGATTTGTGAATAATTACAGCCTTATTTATAAACACAGGCGTGCACGGCTCGATGTGGGCGTTGGGCTCATTCACCCATCCCGGGAAGGCGATCCGGCCGCCCTGGGACCGGGGACCAGGCACCGGGCACGGGGGACCGGGGACCGGCCGCAGCCGCCGCACCGGGGCTCGGCGGTGAGAGGCTGCTCGGAGAAGCGAACCCCGGGGTTTCATAGCCAACGCTGCCTTGCCGAAAGAGCTGCCCTGCAAAAACGCCACGGCCAGCGTTTGGAGAAATCACGCGTGGCCGGTTTTCTTCTCGTTCCCGCCCCCCCTCCCCGGTTTAGGCAGCCCTTGGGTACCTCCAGCCCCAGGCAACGGCAAAGCCGGGGAGATTTTTGCGCTACGTCTATGGCAGCCTTTAAAAACAAGCAACGGCAAAATCCTCCGGAGCAGAAATCCGTAATTAGAACAAACCTCAGAGAGGAGGAACAAGAAAAGGTTCTGATTTATGGAGCCCAGCGTCCCATCCTCCGGGCGCTGCGATGGGCAGGATTTTATGTCTGAAGGAGGCGAGCGGTTTTATGCAAAGTTCAGGGAACTTTGCTAACATAAACTTTTTATCTGTTGATGATCCTTTTAATATAAAATAATCTCTTTTTTTTTTCCCTCCCACAATGAAGCAGTCGAACATTAAAAAGATAGCGAGTGCATTTTAAAGATGTTTCCACTTTATAAATCAAGCTTCCTTGGCAACAACATGATTTCTATTTCAATGCTGAGCTTGCTGTGTTCTCCTAATATCTCCTACAGATCAGTCCTAAGAGGGAGTAATAATCCCCCAAAGTAATTCTCAGCCCTAAATTCTCGATAATTTATAGTTGGCTCGTTCTGTGGAGCTCTACAAAGAATGAAACAAATGACTCCCCCTCTCCCCCCCCACTAAGTTATCAATATTTGCCTTGTTTATACAAAAAGGCTATTTTACACCATTGCCATGGAATTAACGCTTCCGCTGAGCTTTACATTTCCTCTCCATTGAGTGAACTTGTCATTAAAGTCACTTTTTTTTTGTTGTTTGAAATTTAAAAATCAGGCTTCAGTTTCTTTTCGTTTGTGCCCCTTGAGGTCAGACAGACCGACATTGAAGTGATTTCAACTAACTGCATTCAGGGGCATCTCTGTGCCTGCTGGGAGGGGGATTAGAGTCCTAATTAGTGCCTGCAATTAGCCGTTTTCCCTCTTCTCCCCCCCCCCCCCCCAATGCTAAATGCAAGTGCATACAAATCTCCATTAAGCATCCTTTTTTTTTTTTTTAATTGGGTCAAGAGGAGGTTTATTATTGCTCGTCTTTATTTAAATAGCTTGGGTAAAATAAAATCTGCATGAAGTAATAATTTTCAGTTTGTCATTCGCATTACCATTAACGGCATATTCCTGCTTTTGGGCTGCCCTGCTCCCAGCCCCGCACTCAGTATGAGCGAAGAAACTTAAACGATCACAGGATTTAAGTTGCTCGGGTTTTCTGCCGTCCTCATACTAATTATTTTGTGCTTTTTTTTTTTTAATTTTTTTTTTTTTTCCCTTTCGGTGCTGCTCGAGAGCCCGACCTGGGACAGGGAGGGAGAGAGCCGGGTCCGGGCACCGGTGGGTCCCCGGCGGCGGCCCCCGCTCAACCCCAGCCCGGTGTCCAAAGAGGACACCGATAAAAAATGTTGCCCTTTATTTCGACTCCATTTGCAGCTGGATACAGGGAAAAGAAAGGAAGTGACTATTCTGTTTCGTGTTATTCATCAGCATTTTGGCAATTTCTCTTTCTTTAATCAAAAGCTATTTATTTAAAAAAAAAATTGAAATGCTGTTAGCTTGGTGGTGCCGCGCTGATTTTCACAAATGGAGAATTCGGCTTAGATAACGTAAAAAACAAAGTTTTGTACATCTTGGGGTCAATCCCCCCGTCTCCTCAGTCCCATCCACATGCTCTTGAAAGGTGACTACGTGTGCACTGCCTGCTCCACCGGACAAAGAATGTGGGACTGAGCCCTATACATATGGATTTGTTTAAACAATCCACGTTAAGACTTACAAAGAGATAACATGCACATTTGGGATGCTTAGGGTCTAGAATTTGGTAAAGATATTACACGTCCCGCACAGACGCACTCAGATACTATAAATTAAGGGTGAAATATTTGAGGTCTTGATCCCCTAGTCTTAGCTGACTTAGGCAGCAGACCTATCAAAATGAATCCGGCTCTTCACATCAGCAGACGCTACAGAACAAGCCCTAAGATTTTATACACCAAAATGTAGGGTGATAAGGACAGAATTACCTGCACAATCACTTCATAAATAGGCCAAATAGCAAACAAATTGAAGATCCCCGGGACATACACCCCCTCTCCGGGGGGACTAATGGGAATATCTCCGTTATTAGAGTAAAGCTTCCCTACACTGGCCAGCTGCTGCACAGAGCAGCACTGCCGGGGATGGGGGAAAGGAGAGGGAAACCGCCCATCACTTCCCAAATCCAAAGCCCTGGGTTGGGGTCTGGGTCCCGCAGTGTGGGCAGCAAACAAGGGAGAAAAGACACACACACGCCCCCGAGCCCCCCGCCTGCCCCGCACCAAGGCTCAGGGACCACAGGGAAAAAAGGCTGCATAGATATTGATTGTGGGAATTTTTTTTTTTTTTTCCTGCTTTCTCCCCATTATTTGTCCTCCTCCACAGCTCTCTAGCACAGGGTAAAATCAGCGATCGCAGGGCATGGCAGAACCACACAGCTGTGTTAGAATTAAACGGATTTCCACACCTAAGTCTGGCAATTCTTCTTTTCCAGCAGCAGCCATGCGAGCCTGCTGCCGCAGAAGCCAAGGACAGATATTTCGGTGCCCACAGTGGGAGCTGGCTAGTTTTGTTGGGAACCGTCTGACTCCCAGGCTTCTGATGGGCTGAGGTTTAATTCTGATGCTGAATCTTCTGACATTAATTCTGCCATCTCCCACCTGAGCAGCCCGGGTGGGAAGGGAGCCCTGAGCAGGCGCCGGGATGGGTTCCCCAGGGTAGCGAAGCCTCCGTGAGCCGCTGGGCTCCCTCTCGCCTGGGCCTGGGTGTGCACGCTGAAGGGGCTCTGATTTGGTCAAAATTATTGTTTGTTTCCAAGGGAAGGCAGATTTTTTTTTTTTCCACACTTAACAGGATAAAAATGGTACCCATCTCTCTTTCACTTTTGAGATTAGAAGCATAGCCTAAGCCTTCGTATTGCTAAAACTTTGGTGCAAAGTATGCCACCACAGGTCTTAGCGCACTGGGCAGAAAAGGGGAGTGGGGTTTGCTCTGGGAAGAAAAAAAAAAAAAAAAAAAGTAGAGCCACAATCATGCTAACATCTTAAAAAAAAAAAAAACCAAGTAATAAAATGAAGAATTACCAAAGAGAATTGGGACTAAATGTAGCAAATGACTCCACAACTCTTTCTTGCATCCACAGTCTCGTTGCCACACTCAAACGCATGCACAGTTTATACCGAAAAAAAATGATCTTACTGAAATCTGCAACCACAATAATAATTTTTTAAAATGACACTAATTGCAGTAGCTCTGCAAAACCCAGTCTCAGCAAACAGGGACATTTCGTACGGATCAGAAGCAACACATGTTCGCGGGGAATTTTCACTAACCTGCCTGCTTTGGTTATTATCATTTCGGTGCCAGCTTCATGAAATTTCTTCCATAGCTCCTTCTCATGGAGATAGACTTTGATATTTTCTATTGTCTGGAAAAAAATAAAGACAATGAGGATAGGAAGAAATGCCTGTGAAAACCTAGGAGAGGGGCTGGGGAGGGCCGCGGGAAGGGCAGTGGGACTCGGGGGCTGCGCACCCAGGACCAGTGCCGCAGCCGAGGCGCCGGGCGAAGCCACACCAGCCTCGGTCCTGCCTGTGCGGGAGGAGGATGGAGTCCCAAAAATTCCACTGCCCTTTGCCAAAAATAAGAGAAACAAACTGAGGCCGGTTTTAATTGCAGACTTTCACATCCAGGCGGGACACTGCGGCCAGAGGGATTTTTTTTCTTTTTCTTTTTCTTTTTTTTTTCCGTAGGGGTTTCCGTGCCCCGATGGGGCAGACGGGCCCCGCTGTCGCCCTGGGGCTCCCAAAAAACCGGGGCCAGGGGCATCCGCGGGGACACCCGCATCTGCTGAGCAACGTGCGCGTCCAGGGCCGCGGTTTCTGCGCGGAGATGTTCTTTACCGCGGGATGCCGGGGACACCGCGGAGGCGCCGGCCGGGCGCGGGGAGGAGGGGACAAAGGCAGAGAAGCCGCGATGTACCGAGAGGCCGCGGACGGACCCGGCGTTTTATTTAGCGGGGAAAAAAAAAAAAAAAACCCAACCAAAACAAAGCCCCAAGGAAACCCACGGGAGGAGCGGCCGCGGCTCTGCCACACGACGGGCCCCGATGGCCGCGGCTCTGCGGGGCTTGGGCTCGCCCTTACCGGCCAGCCGTACCCGACGGCGGGGACGCGGGCGGCCTGCTTTGCACCGGGAAAAAAAAAATTAAAAGAAAAAAAAGAAAAATGCAATTTCCTCGCAATTCCCCCACCACCACCCGGGTCGTGGCCGAGGGAGATGCGCGGTGGCGGGGAGGGCTGACTCCGGCCCCGCCACCCGCGCTGCGGCCGGGCTGGCGGGGAGAGCGAGAGGGGCGAAGCCGTCGGGCAGGACGCGGGGCCGGGCGGTGCGTACCTGCTCGGGGTCGGGGAGCTGCGGGCTGCTGAGCGGCGTGCTGCTCCCCCCGGCTACGCCGAGGACGGGGGAACCGGCGGAGGAGTCCGCATGGCCGGGCGCGGGGGCTGTTGGAAACCCTTCCTCGGTTTCAGACAGGCTTTTCTCCTGGAGCATTTCCTTGCGGGGAAGAGAGGCGCACCGTTAGCTGGCAGCACCGGGGGCCACGTCCAGTCCCTGTGTCGTCGTCCCCCCCACTCCCCGCCGCCCCCTCACCCCCAGCCTCGGGCACGGCCACCTGCGGGGGTCAGGCCCTGCCGGCCCGGCCCGAGGTCCTTCCTCAGGCGGCGGCACTCGGCGAGACTGGGACGTGACACCCCCGGCCCCGGGGGAAAGCCGCTGTGCCCAGGAGAGCCGGGCCGGGCCCGCCTGCCCCCGCGGGGGAGCCGCCCACGCGTGGCTGCGCTCCCGCCTGAGGCCCGAGCAGCTCATCTCAGCTGTGGCCGCAGTCCCCCCCTCCAGCCCCGACCTTTTCTCCTCTTCCCCCCCGCTTTTTTGCCACCGTGAGGGGCCGGTACCAGTCGGGGAGGGCAGCCCGGCCCGGCCGGTCGCTCTGTCCCGTCCCGTCGGGGCTCCGGGGGCTTCGCGACGGCGCTCGGGACCGCGGCGAAACGCTGCGGCGGAGCCGGGCGGCGTAAACAGGCGGAGTGCTGGGCTCCGAGATAAAAGGGCCCCTCTTAAACTTGGACGGAGACTGGGAAAAGCCAATAAAGATAAGGCCTGACAGCTCCGCCGGGGCTGCCGCGCATCAACCCCCGACTTTTACAGCGCGGAGGGACGCGGCTGCCCGCTCCGCTCGACGGACGGACAGACGGACGGGCAGCGCCGGCGCGGAGGGGGAGCGGCCCCGGGGAGCGATACCGGCCTTCCCCACGGGGAAACGCTGACGGCACCCGGCCCCTCGGCCCCCGACGGAGCGCTCCTCTCCCCCCGGTCCCGGTCCCCGGCCCGCGGCCCCCCCCCCCCCCCCCCCCCCCGGGCAGGGATTGCCCGGCAGCCCCCGGCCGCAGCGGCTCACCCGGTGCCCCGAGCGCACCGCCGGTCCCCCGGCACCGCTCCGGGAGGGAACGGGACGGCCCCAGCCCGGTCGAGGTGCGGATGTTCCCGGTGGCCAACCCGCCCCGCGGGGCCGGGTGACCCGGGGGAAGCACAGGTGGGAGGCGACGACCCCGACCCCCCGAGGGCCCGGCTCCTTCCCCCGGCCGGGGACCCCGGTGCTCCCGGGGACGCAGCAGGGTGACAAGCCGGGGGAGCAGCGGGACAGGCTGGCGGCTGCCACCCCGGCACAGGCCGGGGGTGGCGGGGGGGGAGCCTCGGCAGGCTGCAGGGAGCTCCGCACCCGCGGACTCCCCGCTCCCTCCCATCCTTCCTTCCTTCCTTCCTTCCTTCCTTCCCTCCGCACCCCGGGAACTCACACGGCCGGCCGGGGGGGCAGGAGGCGCAGCGGGGGGCTCCGGGCTTCGCCTGGGGGCGGCTGCGGCATGAAGGGCATCCGCGGGGCAGCGCGGTGGCTGCGCGGGGCGCTCAGGCCGGCCGCGGCTCCGCGGCCCCCGATGGCAGCGGCGTGCGGGGCATCCCCCGCTGCGCGGATTCACTTTCCCTTGATCTTGGCGGAAAATGTTCCATAAAGATCCAGTTTGGGGCCTTTCGACTCCCTCCCTCTTTGTCTCCCCCCCCCCCCCCCCTCCCTTTTCCCTTCCCCTCCTGTTGCTGACGTTGCCGCTGTCAATCACGTCCCCACAGACCGGCTCTGGCCCGCTCCGCCCGGCCCGGCCCGCTCGGCCCCCGGCCCCGTTCCCACCCGACGGTCCGTACCGGGGGGCACCGGCCGGGACCAGCCACCTCCCGCTCCCCGCGTACCGGACCCGGTCGCGGCCTTCCCCGCCCTGCCCGGCCTGCCTCGGCGCCGCGGCCGGGCCTGGCGGCGAACGGAGCCGCTCGCTGCTGGCAGCGGGGGAAGCCCGGGGGGGGACACGACACGACACCCCCAGCCCCGCCGCCCCTTCCCAGCCCCGATGGTCCCGGCGCTCCCCGCTGCCCGGCAGGGAGCCGGGCCGGACCGGGGGGCTGCAGCGGGAGTGCCGCGGTGGGCACAGGCCGCGCTGGAAGGGCTCTCGGCTCGGCGGACCGGGCCCTGGAGGGCGGTGGGACCCCGCGGCAGGAGCCGGGACCGCCCGGGAGAGACGACAGGGCTCCCCGTCCTCCCTCGGTCGCGACAGAGAGCCCCGAGCCTTGCCCCAAGGCGGGCAGGAGCCGCGCGGCCGCTGAAAAAAGCGGCGGCGAGGCCGGGCCGCCGGGGTCAGCCCTCGCCGGGGCCGCCCCGAGGGGAGTGCGGCGGGGCGGGGGCGGAGAGGAGCTCCCGGCCCCGCACACCTCCGGGCGAGAGCCCCCGCACCCTCCGGCCACGGGCATCGCCTGCTCGGGGCTCCCACCGGCAAGCCAAACCCCCCAAACCAGGGAGAGAACCTTCCTCGGGAGAGCGCTGTCGTGACTGAACGGGCCGCTTCAGCTCTGCTGTCGCGATTACCGACACACACCCGCCCCGTAGCGCGGCTGCCCGCCCGTCCTGTGCTGAGCAGCCCCTCGCCTCCACCCGCCACCGAAACGCGCCCAGGCTCCCGCGCTAGCCCCCCCCCCCCCATAGCTATACCTATCGCGACAGCCCCGCTGCTGCGCATCGCCCCATATCGCGACAGCCCCGCCTGGTTCTGCTCCGGCTCCGCGCCCGCGGGGAAGGACGGTGGATGGGAACCGCTTACCCGAGCCGGCCGGTCCCGGGCGGGCGCCGAGGTGCCGCTCGCCTCCCGCAGCCCCGGGTTCACAGGGACACCGCCATGAGCCGGCGGGGCTTCACGGGGCAGGATTTTTATCGGGGTTTTCTTGAAAGTGAATTTAAACCCAAACTCACTCCCACCGTCACGTGGTGCCGAAATTGGGAACAGGAGCAGAATAAAAAGTAAACTGGGGTCAACCTCTTAATGAACCTTTTCCCCACTCCTACAAAAAAAAAAAAAAAAAAAAAAGGAAAAAAAGGGGGGGAGAAAAAAAAAAAAAAAAAGGGGCCCGGGCGGGCCGGGGGATGCGAGCGAGGGAGCGGCGAGCAATTCCCGCAGGAGTCGGCGTGCCGGGACCGGGGCCGGCGGCAGGTGAGACCGGGCCGGCGGCCGGGCCCCGACGTGCGCCTGCGGGGCCGGGGCGATGGGGGGGACCCGCGCCCGTCCTGCCCCCCGCACAGACGGAGCAGGGGCCGAGGACGGCCTGGGGGTGAGGAGCCGTCCCGGCGGGACCGGGGTGGGAGCGGAGAGACCCGGTCCGGCTCGGCCGGGGGGTCCCGGAGCACCGGTCCCCGCCGCTGAGCTGGGCCCCGTACGCGACCGCGGTGGTTTCCACGGGTCGTAGCTGCTTCTGAGCTACGGGCCGGCCCCGTACCCCAACCCCACCGCCGCGGGAGGGGAGAGTCCGCGCAGAGCCGCGGAGGATGCGCGCAGCCGGGCACCGCAGCCGACCCCCGCTTGGACCGCTCCGTCCCGCCGCCGGTTCCCACCTGCGGGCTGGGCTCTCCCCGCAGGCTGCGGGGCCCGGGACGGCTGCCGAGGGCCGGGCTCCACGGCAAGGTGAATTTTGGGATTTACTCTGCGGCTGGTGCCGGTCGCTCGGCTTTGTTCGGGTGAGTCTCCCTCCACCCCTTCCTCCCGCAGCCGCGGACAGGGACAGCGGGAATCAGGGACGCTGCCTGCGCTTCCCTACGTTAAATGCTTTTTTTTTTTTTCCCCCTTGAACAAAAAAAAAAAGGGGGGGGGGGAGGGGGCCATCCCCAAGTGGGGAGGATTTAATTAAAGCAAAGCCAAAGCCTCCTCCTTCTCCTCCTGCCAGCCCCCGGCCCTCCCCGTCTGTGCGGACGGGGATGCTGGAGCGCGGTGTCGGGCCCTTCCCCGGCTGAAGTTATCCGCGCTCGGCTCCTCCGTGCCTTCAGACCGGGCAGCACCTGCCCGCAACGGGCTCCGGTCCACGGCACACACCACCACCACCCCCCCCACGGGGCTCCCCCAGCCGCCACCCGCACCGGTGGGGCTGGAGGAGGCCGCGGCCGGTTTCATCATCCCCCGGTCGGGGGGCCGGGGCCGGAGCCGAGGGGCGAAGCGTCCCCGTCGGACGGAGCCCCCCCCCTCCCCCGGCAGCGCCGTGCGCTTCCCGGAGGCTCCGGCAATTCACGGCGAGGCTCGAAACCAGCCTGACTGTCATCACCCGGCAGATAAACGGCCGGATCCCCGACGGCAGGGTGGCTCCTATTCACGGCTCATCATCGCCGAGTCCAAGGAGCAGGCAGGGGGAGGATAAGCCCCGCTTTCAGGGACCGGCTCTCCAAACCACTCATCACTGTCACCGAGCTCGCTCATGCCTTGGCCCTAAACACCGGCGATTAATAAAAGTTTACTGTCGCTTTTCTCCAATAATTACACTCAGGCTGCGAGCCGGGAAAAACCGAGCGGGCTCAGATCTACGCGTTACCTGCGGGGATGCTCCACCGCTTCTCCAGCCGCGGCGGCCAGCCCTGCTTCTCTTCCCCCCCAAGAAAACCTGCTTTCTCTTCCCCCCTCCTCAAGAAAACCTGCCAGCCACGACGGAGACGAGGGGAGAAGCGAGCCCCGAGCCCGCACCCGACGGTCCCGGGCGGCCCCGACGGCGGCCCCGGCTCGGAGCTCCGGTGCGAGGCGGAGGGCGGCGGGGGAAAACCCCGCGGGGTCCGGCCCCGGCCCCGGGAAGTCAGGACCGAGCCTCGGCCGCGTGGGTTGGCATAGATTGATTGGCTTGAGCGGAAACTCACCGGTTTACGCTGCCGAGGAGGGGTTGAATGGATGAGGACTGAGAAAAAGTTGCCGAATTTGGCCAGTAATAAGGCTGGAAGAACGGAGTGCTAATACCGAATTATGCATGTACTCGGGAGGAATTACACGACATCAGACTCGGGCTTCTAAACAGGGACAGTGCCAAACTTCTAATAACTGTGTAATATGCTTATTTATACCATACAAGGACTTACAAACCTCATTGTGCATAGCAGCTGGGTCGTATTTCTTTACCCCTCCATTCCTCAGGCTCTTTTGCCAAGAGACTGGTACCAAACACTTCTAGGCTGAAAGGAAAACACAAAATTAAATTGCAAAGAAACGATGACAGGAAGCATGGGTAAGATACGGGCTGACGTGCGGCCCTTTAATCTTAAGCATCTGCCTAAAATAGACGCAGTAAGGGGGCATTGAAAATATGCACGGTTTTAAACGCAAGTGATTCTCTGCTTCTAAATCGTTCAGTCGAATTATCCGCATGTATTTGCCTGACCTGGGCACGTTTGTAGGCTCTAAGGCTTTGTTTTAGACCATTAAGTAAATAATTTAACGAATGTTTTAAAATGTTGGAAAGTAACGTGTTACTCAGTCTTGCACCAAGCTCCGCTGAAGCTGGGTAAATCAAACGAACAGCCATATTCCGATTTGGTTTTAAATATTTGGGGGATATTTGATAATTTCGTCTCAGCGTACCAGGTGTACTTACCCCTCGTAATTTCCAGCAAAGCTATGTAGGATGCAAACAAGCAATGTTCACTGTGTAACCAGTAATAATTAAAACTATGAACGAATATTCATTTATCTAGACATTTTTTAAAAGCTTAAGTATTTTACAAATAAAAGCAAACAATTGTGGCATGGTTTTAATTTTTAAAACTAACGTTAATTTTGTCTAAATGCTCTGGATTTTTATTTTTTAATATGCTGTCTTATTATTTTTTAAAGTAGCATCTAGAAAAACATCATTGGAAGTCCATCGCACATTTTGTATGAACGAGACTTTACTGTGAGCTCGGCAACACTGTCTAAGAACGAATAGTCCAGAGATCACTGCCCTGGTGAACGTCAGACTGAGATAGTCCCCAACGGTCTTTCCCAGCCAAAGGTCTGATTTAACTTCAATATATTAAAAAAAAAAAGAAAAGAAAAAAAGAAAAAAGAAAAGAAGAGAATTGCTCCATCTGCTTTGCAATGACTTTTTTGTTTTTTAATTAAAAGAGCCCTAAAGCTACAGCGTGCTGGAGCATGGGAGCAGGCAAACGGGACCACGCCAAAATGGAAATAATGGTTTTAAAAAATAAAAGTAGAACAATGCCCAGTGCTCGGCACGTTGTGATTTTTACGCAGCCTGGCTACAAGCGCCACGGCAGCCACAGCTCCGCTCCGCTTCCTGCACCAAGCCAAAATGTTGCTGCGGGGATGGGGTCCGAGCAGGCCCTGCCATCGCCGCTCGGCCCGCGGTCGCCACCGTTTACGGCAGGTCAGCGGGTCAGCGCCTCCGGTCGCACGAGCCCCCGGTTAGATGTGCCGTGGTCACCGGCGCTGCCGGGTAACCTTGGCCGAGGCCCGGAGGACAGCCCCAGAGAGAAGGGACTCGGGCAGCGGCGTGGGATGGGGCGGCAGCCCGACATGTGCACGGAGAGGGGAGAGCAGCCCTGTGGCAGCCCGGCATCCTGCGGGGACCTCGGTGGAGCGGGAGGAGGACGCATGGAACCTCCTGGATAAGCTGCTCTGGAGCACATGGGCTACGAGCAAAACCGAGACGCACATAAATCCACCAAGTGACAACATTGCAAGTCATTTCTCACCAGGCAGGAAGAAAAGAGGAGAGGCTTGTCTCAGAAGCCTTGCATCAGAGCAAGAAACTGCCTTAAGGTATTGCAAAACTAGCCCAGCGCACCCTCAGAGCAACATGTTGTGGCTCGGCACGGCGTACTTGGCATCATCCACCCGTCACTCTGCAGGGGATGAGGGGCTTGGGGCAAGTCCTGCCCAAAGTGATTATTTAATTTGTGCTGGGGATGAGGAGGAGGTTATTGCTATGGGAAATCGCTGTCCTCCAGGGTGAACAGAGGAAAATGCTGGTCCAGGTGAGAAATTCCCAGCGGGAGGGATGAAGGCAGCCAGCTGCCGGCACCATCTCTGCCCTGGAGCTGGGTGCAGACCCTGTCCGAGCCCCTGATGTGGCACAGCTCGCTGTTCTGCCACAGCAACCGGGGCCGGTCGGGTCGAACAGCCACGTTTAAACGTTTCACCCTAACGTGGACCCTCGCCTCGGGGTCAGACCCCACTGACCGACAGCCCGAGCAAGGCAGCACAGCAACGCACGAGCGGGTGCCAGTAGTGCCTGGTGAGCACTGCCATGCTTTGGGACAGAGGCTGCAGCCCATGCTCCCACTGTTTCTCTTAGTGTCCCAGTCGCTATTTAGGCAAAAGCATCATCTCAGCCACCGGCAAAGCCACCACATCCCAGGCCAGTGCGTGCAAGCCCTCGCTCCCCGCCAGAGCCCACGGCTCTTCTTGGCCAGTCGATTTCCACCATGGTGTTGCCCAGAGGGAAACCTCCTCCTTCTCCCTGGGCTGGGGTCAGACCCCGCAGCACGGCCACGGGGTTCGGCACTGTAGCTGCAGGTGGGGGGACACCCACTCTTTTGGGCTCGCGGGAAACACTAAGCCAGGAGCAAACGGGGACCCTGGGGATTTAAACACTTGCCAGATGCCTATGATAGCCATGTATCATGCTCCTGGGGGTCAGTCCTGTCTCGGGTCCTTGCTAAATCACCCAGAGCAGATTTAAGGGGCGTGAGGTTTTCGGGGCGCGGGAAGGCAGCCGTGATTTAAAAGGGCGGAGGGGAGCGGCGAGCAGCGCGGGCGGCCAGCCTCCGAGCGTAGGGGCTCACGGGCCAGAGCAGAGCGGCACAAACACGCGTCTGGATGTGGAGCTGCCGGCGAGGAGGCGGCCAGACGGGATGGAGGAAGGCGAGGTGAGAGGCAGATGAGAGCGGGGAGGAAGAGAGCTGCTCGGGTCTGGGGAGCAGGAGGCTGCTGCGGAGGGAAGGGGCCACCTCGGGGAGGGGTTTTGCTTCGCAGGGCAGCGCGATGACCTCGGGTTTCTGCCCCGCAGATGAGGGGGGAGAAGCTGCGGGGCCAACCCCAGCCCTGGGAGGCTGCAGAGCTGCTGGGGAGCTGGCAGCGGGGAGGGAGGGAGAGAAGGGGGAATAAAAGGTCCTTCCTAGGAAGCAGGTCAGCAAAACCCCATCAAAATTCACCACCGCATCCCTCTGCCATCAGGACACACCGGGATGGGATTTCCCAAGAGGCAAATCCTCAGCTTGAGTTTGGTTCCCCGTCACCCTGCTCATCAGGAAGCCACCCCGCATCGCCAGCCGGCCTCCGGCATGTGGCGGCTCGCTCCCTGCTCAGTCGCATCCCTCCCACGCCTCCGTCCTGCTCCCGGGACGCTGCGATGAAACACATTCCTCAGGCTGCAGCGGGGCAGGGCCAGGCCTGGGACAAATGCTGTTCTCCATTTTGGGCATTTTCCTCCTCGCCCAGCGAGCGGGGTTGCTCTGAAAGCAGGGCACAGCCTTCGGGGTGGCTTTGCCCCCATAGTAAGGGGGGGGGGGGGGAAGAGCTGCAAAAAGGCATCACGCTCCTGTTCCTGGAGCGGGGGGGGAGGGTTCTCGATAGGAGCAAATGGGAAGGGAAACGATAGCCAACTGGGATGGGGCCCAGAAGGTGGGAATTTCCTCCTCGTGGGACATGACTTGCTGTGGAACCCCAAATGCTGTAGGTAGAAGGAAGGAAACTGGAGAGAGGGGAGACATGAAGCGCTGGAGCGGAGTGTGCTCCCTCTCCTCCATCTGCCCCTGGCTCCAGCGAGGAGAGAAAGGATGGCTGAGATTCATTAAATAAAGAGACAGGAAAACCTTGCTTAAGGAGCTGTCTGGGAAAGGGGCCATTTCAGGCCTGCTGTATGGAAGTGCCAGCGATTTGGGGCCAGAATAGACAATTGCTAAATATTCCTCCGGGCTCTGCTGTGCAGGGAGCTGCTCTCAAGCGTACCAGTTACAGAAAGTTGTGGGGAGCTTGATGGTGCTTTTCTGCCTGCGATAGGAGACCAAGCTGGCTCCGTCAGGAGAACGGAAGGAAAAAGATCCCCCAAATTAGCAGTTTTCCTTCTCACATAGGGGCTCAGGGCACTGACCTGGTGGTGCAGCGAGGCCAGGGCAGCTCCAGCTGGAGGGAGGGCATCGTGTGGCCGCAGCTGCGGTGAATGATGTGGGCACACGCGTGTCACCGTGCAGTGGGAACAGCGAGAGGGATGGAAAAGGGACTTCTTGGTCCATCTGCACCTGTCATAAATCAATAGGATGAAATCTGGGGAGAAGCAGGAGCAGTGGGGACAGCAGGAGATGCTGCTTTTGCCCCCCCGGAGCCCTGTTGCTCAGCACAAGCAGGATGGAAAAGGTTTGCAGCACCGAGCTTCAGCACAACCGCTGCCACAGAGGGAGATCAGGGGCTTCTGTCCCTGCCGTTCCCCGTGCTTAGCTGGGAGCCAGCTCCAGGAGGGGGCGAAGGGGGCTCTGCCCTGGGCCCCAACCATCACTCCACCACCACGAGCACGCGCCCAGGCTGGCAGCAGGGACACCTCTCCGATCCTGATGCAGAGAAACCAGGAGCTGGGGGTCCCATCCCTCCTCTCCCCTGTTTTGCTGTGTTCCTCACTGCTCTGGATTGAACCTTCAGCCCTAGAAAGTGTAAAAAACATGGATAAGAAATGTTGGTCAGTGCTCTATGTACAAGCATCCTTCTCTGCGCGCGAGACGTACTCAGCACTTCCAGCAAAGGAGGATGCTGCAGTTTTGCCTCTGTGCTGGTGCCACCGACACAGCGCAGAAAAGCCACAGAGCTCAAGATAAATGCCCTGCAACAGATGAACTCAGCCGGGAACACCTGATACTCATTCCCACAAGGTTATGGTAAAGGTTGGGAAACGAAGGAAGTGCCGCACTGGCATGCTGGCAGCAAATCAAAGCAAATGACATTAATTAAAGCATATGTTAGGAATAGGAAATTAAGCTAAAGCAACATTTCATCTGCGGCGTCTTCTCCGGGCACTTTAGAAAGGGTATAAGTTTACTGTAGAGAAAGAGAAATGAGGCGGCTGGTGCAGAGGATAGATGTGCGGGAAGTTAAAAGAATTAGAGGAGAGTTTTAAAAGCTTTAGACTATACACTCAAGGTCATGTTCACTCTCTGTATTTATTTTGAATTGTGAGTGAACGGGAGGACTGAGCGCGCTGGCTGGCACAGCGGGGAGCCTTGGGCTAATGAGGACCCTGGAGTTCTCAGCAAGGGGGCTCAGCCCCAAAATCCCAACCCTCCGCACTCCTCCCTGCACGGCTGCGCCAGGCACAGATGGACCTTGCCACCCGTTTGCCCAGTTTTGCAAAAATACTCGTTCTTCCCCAGTTTTGCTTTTCTCCAGCTCTCTCAGACCTAGCACTTACCAAAGCTCAGCGCACTGCTCTGGGCACCCAGGGACGGGGTCACCACTGTCCCCTGCGCAGAGGGGAAACTGAGGCACGGCGCGACAAACAGTCTGGGCGTGCAGCAGGCGTGGGGCTGGCTGCACCCCAACCCTGCGGGGAAGCACAAGGAGCCCCCCCAGGCCCTCCCGTGCTGGGTCTGTCTCAGCCATGGGCCATTCCTCCCGCTCCCGCCCTCGGGGCTGGCGGCGATGCTGCAGTCCCGACCCACTGGGTGCGTTTCTGGGGCCGTACTGACTCACCAGCCGCCTGTGTCATCCCAGGTCATCCAGCTTTTTTTAATCAGCTGTTTCAGGGCTCACTGCCTGCCTCACTGTGCTGGGGCTGCGGATGGGGCCAGCCCGTGGCCATTTTGCCGCTCCACGTGGCCTCTGAGCTGGCTCACCGCGAGCACCGGTGCACGCAGGTGCCTGATGTCAAAGGGCATCAGGGACCCAGATGTCCCTATTGAGGGGGGGTGACACCCCCACTGCCCAAGCTGTGCTGGAAGCTGTGATGTGCAGCAGGACTGGAGAATGGCAGGCTTTCGACCCGGTGCCCCGAGCCATGCCCCGCTGCATCCACCACGCAGCCGAGGTGGCTGTGGTGTGCGCAGGGGAGTGACGGGCAAAATCAACGCTTGAATAACGAGCTCCGAGTGAGAGAAACCGGGCAGCAGCCTGACCCCAGGCACGCTCCTCCCGCACGCCGCTCTGCTCCCAAACCGGCTGCTTTTTTTCCCCCGGCACCATAAATTGCACGCTGGGTCCAGTGGCCCTCGCGCGGTTGTCCACTGCCTCCCTGCCGCGGGTGTCCCTGGGATGAGTTACGAGGAGCGAGCGCTGCAGCCAGGGCTTTGCTCCAGAGCCCCAACACGAGCGAGGCGGCACAGCTCCCTCCGCATGCGTGCGCCAGAGCCCTTTTCCTCCCATTCCCACCCGGGACCACACGGCCACCCTGGGGGGGGTTCACCCCACGGGACCCCTCCGCTTCACGGCTTTCCACGGAGGGCTGGCCGCAGCACGGTGTTTACCTAGGGCGAGCGGGCAGATGGCTTGCTGACAGCTTCAGGAACACCTTGTAGCAGTTGCGGTGATTCCCGAGATCCGTTGCTTCCCATTTCAATTCACACATCATGATTTCTAAACCTCAGCTCGTACCTTCCCAGCAGAGCTCTCCACCTGCGCCCCGGCTGCATGCACTCACTGCCGGCTCGGGAGCGACGGAGAAGGGGGACCCGCAGCAGCAGCAGCAGCCATCCTATCTCTGACACTGCCTCCTTCGACGGCCCAGGGCAAGTCCCTTAACCTGCCAAAGAAAGGGGCACAAGCAGTACAGAAGCAGCATGGGGGCTGGAAAGCACTTCGAGGATGCAAGGGGCTGCCAAGTGTTTCTTAGGGATGAAAAATTCTTTTTCCATCACTGTCTCTGGCTGAATAATGTTGCAACTGTATGGACTGAAAACAGGGGGTAGTGGGATCTGAGGTCAGCACGTGTGGGTCTCTCCTGCTCTAGACGCAGAGCATCTCCACTTGGGACGAGCCCCTGCCATCAACTGCGGAGGACCAGCACCGAGCCATCCCTGCCAGGCTGCGGGAGCCTGGTCGGCCCCCGATGCCAACTGGCATGAGCTCACAGAGGCAAAAATGGAGCTGGGACCAAGCTTGGCCATGGCAGCTCCTAAAACCAGCGCAGGTTTGTTCAGCAGGAGGTTCGCACCCAGCCTCCCCACCTGGGGCCAGCGTCCCCCAGGGAATTGCTCTCAGGGCCTGGTGGGACCCCCAGAGCCAGATGCGGTTGTGGGGGCCTCTGTGCTCCCACCGAATCCCCTGAGCGTGAACCAGAGCATCTTGCGCTTGTATACATTCCCCTGCCCTCCCTGTGCTGCTCTGGTAGAGTCTTTGCCTCAGGGTGATAAAAGGAGTATGTTTTTCCAATTAAAAGAGCCAAATGCGTTTTCCTGCCAGTATTTAGTCCAGCCTAACATGCGATGTCTACATTTTAACCTTGAAGAAGCCTCTAGAGACACTGCAAAATAAATCAATACTAGTCCACGTGCTAGAAAACAGAACCAATAAATAACTTCAGAACAGGTTTTCTGTTTACCGTATGAAATTCCCATTCTTGGCCATGCTCTTCAAAACAGCATCTCAAAAGAAAATAGAAAAGAAAAACAACCCCCCAAACCCTTAATTAGCAGCGCAGCGTGAGGCTCGCCAGCCAGGCAGAGCTGGTTTCAGGTTGCAGGTGCAGGGCCAATTCTCTGCTGACCTCTGGGCTGGGATTTGGGATTGAGATTGCCTGTGCGATGGTTTAAAAATATTAAATAAAAACATAAAAAAACCCCAAACAACTCCAAACATCCTGCGTGACTTCTATGGCATGGAAGGTGCTGGAACAAAACCAGTGCCCGGGCGCTTAGACACACGTATCCCCAGCCTGGTGCCCGAGCCCTGACCCACAGCTCCATGTGCTGTACCCAGGGCCCCTCGAGCCCATCCCAGGCACAGGGGTCTGCCCCCCATGAGCATCTGGAGGTTTTCACCTGGTGTCCCTGATGTGTCCCCAAACATGCCAAATGGCAAGGGACAACAGTGGCCCTCGACCTGCTGCCTCTGCTCTGCCCGAGTCACCCAGTCCGCGGCCAGCCGGGCACTCACCAGTTCTTCCTCCTTTATGACAATAATGAACGTGGCTTTAGCTTTAGCATAAAATAAGATTTACAGGAGCTATTAAAAGGAAACTTAAGGGCATTTTTCTGCACCCTGTTGCAGAGAGGTCTCATGTGGGAGGCAGGTGGGGTCTGCAGGACCCTGGCAGGGAGGTGCTCCCCTGGACCAGGCACATGTGTGCAGGGGCAGGCAGTGATGCACAGGCAGCAGGGTCCCCCCTGTGCACGCAGAGGTTTGCAAACCCTTCCTCATACACACTCAGCGCGCAGCAGCGGGATAAACCACTGACAGCCAGCGTTGCCATTAACAGTCTGTGCCGGTGCCACCAGAGCTGAAGGGAACACACGGTGGGGTCGGGATGCACAGGGGCATCACCCACGGGGACGAGCCCACAGCATCCCCTGCACAGGGGCAGATCACAGCCCAGAGTGCCACAGTGCTGCATCGAATGGACTGGGCCGGACAGACGGACACACAGAGCCCCAGACTGCTTCAATGGGAAGGGCAGCAGAAGGCAGCTCTCTGGCTCTCCAGCCTCCCGCCCCAGCACAGCGGGGACATAACACCTACAGGGAAAACCCACGTACTGGCCGGGGGATAAATTTAAGCCATTTTCTTCATATCCCTCTATTTCTGTTCCCCTCCCCTGAGGCTCCTTGTTGTCAGCGTGCATTATGCAGCCAGGACAGCTCTATTAGTCATACACTTAATGACTGGAAAAACACATGCAGCCATTATTAGCAGGGCTGAGCTGCACACGCATGGTCCGCTCTGGGAGGACAAGCCCTGGCAGCACAGGGGAACCTGATGGAAAAGCATCCGGGGGAAGCAGTGCCCTGCAGGGACCCCTGGGAGCCAGCCCCAGAAGGAAGCACGAGGGTTTTTACATGGAGATTCAAGAGCAAAATCTCTGCTTGTCCCATCCCAGCTCGGAGCTGCTCCTCCCAGAGTGGGATGCTTGTTTCCTCGGGGGCAGAAGCAGCTGACATCTCTCTAGGCTGGGCTCTGCCTCTAAAGCACTGACCACGTCCTGGGAACATCAGATCTCCTTCCCTGAAAACTTCTAGCAGGGAGGAACAGGACCAGGAGTTAATCATAGCAGAAAAATCAGCATAACTGTTACAACCTCAGCGTTCAGACTGGTTTGGCACCCACCACCACGGCCAGTTTTTCAGAGCAGCTCAGTTTTCACTGAGGCACTGAAAGTCGCTGAGGTCTCAGAGAGCAGCAGCCTTGACGCCAAGCTCTTCCACAACCATCCCCCCAAAGCCGCAAAGGAGAAGGTGCCGAGCACCTGAAATCCCAGCCCTACACCCACCTGCACAGCTTTTATCCCCAAAGCCAAGGCCAGCAGGACACCAAACCCTTCCAGCCGCAGCCCCATGCCCAGAGGAGCACAGAGCAAGCCGGGACGTGCCCACGGCGGGTGCGAAGGTGGAGTGGCTTCAGGCACTCGCTGCAAGGAGGGTCCACGTCCCTGCAAGTGACCACGGCACGCAGAGGACGGGTGCATGTGGGTACGCGTGAGCCCTGAGCGCATCCGTGGGCTCTGCGGATGGAGGTCTCCAGCCAGTGGGAAACGGGATGGCGGCAATGTTGGCTTTTTAAAATCAGACACCAGAAGAGAAACACAGGGGGAAAGGGATGCACAAACTGGCAGCTCATACGTGATGCACCCCGAACGCATCCGGGGCTGCGTTACACGGCTCACGCATGCACATCCCTGTCCCGCTTCGGTGCCATTGCTGCAGCCCAAGGTCCCGGCGGCACCGCTGCCACCTCCCCGCTCCTGTCCCTGTCCCAGGCAGCGAGGGGAGAGGGGACAACCTCGCAGTGCCGCTAGTCCAGCCGCAGGCATGGTCTATGTCACGCTCTCATCACACGCCTGCGAAAACACACCATGGATATAAACTGGACAGATTTAGCGACTGTGGGGCCTTCTGTTCTTCCTTACATCTCTGGACCATTTCCCCACCCCTTAAATGCTTTACATTATTTATTACATTTCATTTAACCCCAGCCACGTCCTCCAAATAAAATTTATTTTGCAGCTGTCATTCAGGTTTATTCCAGCCTTAACCTCGTAATCCTATTGATTCCCTCATTATTCTCAGAGTGCGGGATTGATTTCATGCCTTCTGTGTTATGGAGAAGCCTTTGCTCATTAATCTCACACACATTTACAAACAGTCAATCCTGGTCATTCATTATTTTCTCATTCCCTACCCAGTCAGACTCACAGACCTCAGCTTGTCTGCTTTGCCTCCTTGTTTTGGGGTATGGATGGAGGCAGTACATGATCCCTCTACTAAAGGGCATCCACCCTGCACCCTCGCAACTTGGGTTTCGGCGCCCCGAGGCAGAGGGTGATGGGCTCCCACACAGAGGCAGGGTACCAGAAAAGCCCCCGGACTCATGCCCTGCATCACCTTCGGGAGACGCCCCGGGACTGCATCCCGCTCAGAAAGGTCACCGCAACCGACTGGGCTGGGAAAAAACAGAGAACCAGGACAAATCTAGGTCAGAAAGGACCTTGGGGGTCTCCAGACCAACGCTGTGCACACACCAAGGAGCACTTCAAAGTCAGACCACGATGCTCAGGACCCTGCAACTGCCTTGTGCATGGGGCAGCAGTACCTGTTGCTGGAGACAGCGCTCCGGCTGTGCGGTATAGAGGTACCGCTGACGTACACACGCGTGCACGCCTCCAAACACAACAGAAGTGTGTTATTTATACAGTGTGATTAATCATCCTGAGTATTTAATATAGCCCCATCGGAGTGCACAGCGCTGTACAGTATATGGAGGAAGACATGACCCCTGTCATAGAGGCTTAGAATAAAAAATAGGCAGACACTATAGTTCAGACACGTAATAAATCCCACTGAAGGGCCAATCTCAAATATTTCAGCTGTTTCCCCCCTCCCCCCGTAATATATAATTGTCTTTGTTGGATCAATACAGAGGGGCTTTGTGGAAGGAGCACGTTTTAAGGGAAGATTAATGTAGTGAATTATATATGCAGCTAGGAAGAATTCTAATATTTAACTTCCAGGAGGAGAAGGAAGGTTTGTGTGATCGAATCCTCCTTCCAGGATGGGAATACAGCGCCCGGTGGTGCGGGCAGGCAGGGGAGGTGTGAGCACCCTTCGCTCCTGGGAACCCGCTCCTGCGGGACGGTGGCAAGAGCCTTCCCGAAGGGATGGACGGATTCAATTAGCGGTGGAGCTGAAAGCAGCCCAGGCCATGTCGGGGCAGGGATGGCGTGGGGCAGGGACCTCTGCCGGGGCCGGCCGGCCACGCACTGGCACGGCAAGGGCGGCAGCGTGGGCTGCCGTTTCTATTGCCTGGATATTGGCACAGCATAAACCGGCGTGCCTGTGCCACATCCCTCAGCCCCGCTCCGGCCCCACCTGGGATTTTTGGCGGGTCTTGCCCCATCGCACCTACCTGCAAGGCCATGCCGGACGGTGCTGGCGTGTGCCAGGCGGCTGTGCGGCGCGAGGCCGGCACGCCGTACGGCAGCATCGATCGCGTCTCGCCCTCTAGACGCAGCCAGCAGCAAGCAAACAGGGCAGTGCAGCGGGAGCAGGAATTATATTGGTTACTGAACACGTATTATTTATCCACAGTAAAGCCCCTGTGATCGTTTCCCTGGGTACATATACACACGCCCCACCCGTTGCTCAGAGCATCATACACAAATTAATACCCCTAATCTTATTAATGTGTAATGACATGGGGGTTGAGCCCTCCCTCTGGTGAGCGGTGCAGAGCTCACCGAGCCACACCAGCAACCTCAGCTAGGTGTGCATCACGCGAAGCGCACGGCTATCATATGGAATAAATTTAACTGAATCAAGTTTTGATTAAATGCAATAAATATGATTGATTTGGTTACATACCCTCTGTATGACGGTCTGTTTAATTTATTTTTTCATTCTGAGAAGGGATGTTGCATTGATCCAAAACATTAGCTTTGACTACCACCGTAAATTCCCATTTTTAAGGCGACCCGCAGCAGCCTTATTAATATTTTTACACTTACCCAGCAGTTGCCAAGGTTAACCCTTCAACAACGTGCCCAAATCATGCTGTGTTGTGGGGGCACAAGGGCTGACCTGACCCAGCACCAGAGGCTGCAGCCAGCGGGGCCGAAAGTCACATATTTTAATGCCACCGCTGCAAAGCCACCAGCCCTCCAGCAGCTCCTAAACCTGCTCCCAGGACCCCTTAGGGCCTTGAGTCAGCGGCTGCTCCAGGCTGGGCTCCCTCCACGAGCCCTTCGGCAGATGGGAACGTGCCCCAGGCGCTGCCGTAGCGTGTCCGGAGCAGGCTGTTTGCTATCTAAAAGCCCACAAAACCCAGCACACTGCTTGCCCTCCGCGCTGTGCCGGAGTTTGGACCAACACTATTACAGATTTCCTTACAACAGCTTCTATATCTTTCTTTTTAACAAGGGGAAAAAAAATGCCCAAATATTTTTTATATTACTAATAAATTGAAAAAATGCTTTATGTTTTCAATATATTTTCAATTTACTGCCATGGTCAGTATCTTGATTGCTATGTATATTTTATAAGCAACGTCAATGATAACCAGATTTAGCTGTTGGTTTCTCCCTAAATACCGTGTTATCCACCAAAAGCGATCTCTGGTAACACAGCGTCATTAAAAATAATGCTGAAAAGCGTCAGGGAAACACCAAAAGCAAAAAAGAATAAATTGCTTCCAAGCACATCTTGGAGATACTGGAATTTCCAAGGGTTTATTTGGAAGATAAGCTGATTTCTAACACACATTTTAGACAGACTGTGCAATCCCAGTATCCACAAAGCCCTGAAGAAATGCTATGGGCTCATTGCAGGGTCTCCCAGCCCGCAGGAGAAAGGGTTTCTACGCACTTGCACTGAAGACAGTGACAAAAGCCACTTTGAGCCCATCCAAGTCCCGGCTTTGGCTGGGAGTTGCAGGGTCCCACCCCGTCCCCAGTGGATGGGAACTCACCCGGCTCACGAGTCCTGCAGCCGAGACCTCCTTTGTATAATTCCCATCTCCCGTGTCATTTTATATCGCTTCTCTCTCCTGCAGGCAGTTGTGCCTCGCCGTGCATTGCTTTGCCGCTGCCATTAATACTCTGAACAGCAGCACCCATCTCACTGAGCATTTCGGGTTATTTGTCGCCTGCCGGAGCAAACTATGGAAAACCATCTAAATAGCCCCCAAAAAAGCTTTTTTGGAAACTTTTACCGACAGGCAACAGAAAACGCCATGGAGCCATAGGCATCCCAGCTGGGGAGTGGCTGGCTTTTGGGTGCCAGGGGAGCAGAGGGGCTGGTTTTGGGGTGCGTGCTCCCCTGACGGCATCGGGTCTCCGCAGGAGCCGCTGCAGCAGCCAATTGATCTGCAAACAGCCCCACAGTGCAGCTTGCTGGATTAATACTCTCGCAACCCTAAAAGGACCAAATTTAGTCTATATATTACTGAATAATTTAATTCATGATGAAATCACTGGCTTAGCAGACTCCAGATATGGATCTGAACAGCCGAGCAGGACGTGTGCTGTGAGGGCGTCTCTAAATACTGAATTATTCAGCAGAAATTTTTCTGCTGTCCTCCCTCCAATCCAGTTAAGCTATATGCTTAATTGCAAAGCACGTTCCCCTTATTTTCACATCACAGCGGGATCTGGGGCTTGGTTCGGCGATGTCTTAGGGAGAACTCAGCTGCAGCAAGGTCTTTGCCTAAGATTTTTCCTACCAGTCCAAAAAGGAGTTAAGGTAATGGCAGCGATCTGCCCTCGAGGAGCAAAGCTGTAAGGGAGCCACTTTGTCCAGGCTGGGGCTTTCCGCAGGAATGGATCCAACCCACTCGCCCCTTCCTTCTTTCTGGAGTCAAACAGCACAAATTCACCCAAACTCACTCAAACCTACATGTCCCCTATCAGGCAAATTTTAGTCTCGTTGCAGGCAGAAGATTTCTCACTCACCACAGCTATCTTTTATGAGCCGGACAGTTTGTCCTCACTGAAGTCATGTCCATCTTTTCCAGTGGTTTTCTGCAATCAGGGTGATCAAGGGAAAGCATCCAAATCACTCAGCAAATGACCCAGCACAGCCCGAAACACCACAATGCTTCAAATCACAAACAGTTCTCAGCTCTCCCAAACCACCGCCTGAAGCGGGGCTGGGCTGCAGCCCTTTTAATTAATGAATTAATGAATGCTCTACCATTATTTCACAAATTAACGAGAGTCCCAAACTTCCCAAGGCCCTGCAAATGTGACACAGGAGGAGATAAGCCATCGCACTGCCAAACTCCAGCTACACAGGGGTGTGCATGGATGGGTGCCAGCACCCAGCACCGTGCACCCAGCGAGCCCCACCGAGCCTCATGCCGCCACAGCCCTGAAAGTAAAAAACCCCAACACAAAACCACAGCAACTTGAGGGGCTGCCTCCCTCCCTTCACCTTCAACAGGAGCCCAGAGAGCCCCAGCTCAAAAGCAGCAAAGTTTTTCCCATGGCATGCTGGCTTTCTTGCTAAAAAAAAAAAAAAAAAAAAAAATTAAAGCTTTCATAGCTCCTTTTCATCTAATATTTAATGTGCAAGAGTTTCTGCATGCCCAGGTTAGGTAAACATTAGAGAAGATTGTTTATAGAAATTATATACAGAGTGGTGCTGGTTTAATTTATCAAAAAAGGTTTTGTTGAAATGAATTCATTTTACAGTGAAACCCACTTAAACCTGTTAAAGGGGTGACCTTGTTTAAACGAACCTGTTTGTGTTTCACCTCAAAGGACAGCTCGAGCAGCACCATGATACCATCTTCCAGTATAAATATTCCCCTGCTCTCCCAGAGCGCGGAACCTCGCCGGCAGCAGCTCCGCCAAGGAGAGGGGTACCCGGGTCAGTGGTCCCCACAGGGGATGGGAAGGATGCGGCCGCAGGCCCTGCACAAGCTGGGAATTTTTGGCTGCCGGTGTAATGGTTTAATGCCACATCTGCCCCGCTCACCCACCTATAACCACTTATTATCAGCTTGACCAGATCACTCTTATTTTGGGTAATAATAACAATAATAATAATAATAATAAAAATAAGCCAGTAGCCATTTTTCCCCTCTCCTGAAATTTATTGCAAAGTGGGGAAATGCAGAATCTCTGCTCTCGCCTCCCCTCTGCTGGCTCCGGCCAGCTGCAGCACTTGACTCGCACCCGGTTTTGCTCCTGCTTTAAGAGTTAAGCACAGCGAGGCCAAACCAGGACTAGGCAGAATACAGGGGGAAAAAACCCCATCAGCATTTCTCCCTCATGACACAGGTCAGATTAACAGGGGGAAATTAATACTAGCACATTTAAGAGAGATGAAATGCTTTACGAATGAGCAGATGCATTAATTTGAAGCATGTGGCTGTAAGAGTTAATCTTAGTACGGAGCAATACCGGGAAGCGCATTCATTCATTCATCCATTCAGGAGGTATCAGCCAGGTACAGGGCTTTGCGCAGTTCCCAGAGCCTGGCCTAAAGGTATTTATAGCCTAGAGCTGGGGTGGGGGGGAATCAAACCAGAAAAAAGGGATGGGATAAGGAAAACTGTGCTTTGGAAGCGATCTACACAAAATCCACCAAGGCAGAATTAATATTGTCTCGTTAACAGAGGGAGCAATTTGAAATTATATGGGAAAGGTGGATAAAACCTGGAAAGCATAAGAGTCAGCTCTGATTTCAAAGTCCATGGGAACATTCCAAGGCAGAGCTTTAAAATTAGAAACAGGACGCAAAGTTACTTTTCCATTGAAATGTCATGTTTTTCTTGAAAAGAGCTTTTTCCATCTCAAGAACACGTTTTGTCACCAAGCAGTAAGTGCACTTCTCCCGACAGATTTGCTTAAGCAAGAGCTCTTGGAAAAACCAGAGAATCGCATCCGGGTGCTCAGCAAACAAATAAAGGCCAAGGAGTGAAGAGTCTGGGCAGTGCTCTTGTATCCAGGGAGGTTTGCTGCTCATCCTCTAAGCACTGGGGGAAGAAAAAAAAAAAAGTGCATCCATCCTTAGGCAGCCCAGGTTTCTGACTCAGCCCCTCCGCTCCCCTGCGCTGCCCATACGGCTCCTTTCAGGGCAGCGAAGACACCCCACGCTGCCCAGAAGTGTGTTTGGGAGCTTTTTCCCAGAGGGCAGACACCGCTTGTACCAGAGTGCGCTGCGTATCTGGTATTTCTCACTTGAGAAAGAGCCAAGAAGGAAGAGCAAATACAACTGCTGACTCCAAGAGTCTTTCCAGTAAATCCACAGAAATCGCCATCAGCTGCATCCAGGTCTTGCCTCCAGCCTAAAACATGAGGTTCAGATCCTCGAGCTCCTGCCCAAAGCAGCACTGTTGAGGTGAAATCACTTGTGCGTGAGCTGGGACGGAGCAGACCCCCTTCGCTTGGACTGCGGGAGAGCCCCAGCACTTCGGGCAACGGTCCCTCTGTAATAGCAGGGATCCACCAGCATCACCCGAGCTGTGATGGGCACAATAACAACCCTGATGGCCAACACCATCACAGCTCTGCCGAGCACTGCGTTACTCACTGTCCTCTTGTTTCCAGATGATCTAAATGCCTAACCCCACAAGCACACTCTGTGGGATCCCCAGTGTCCCCGCAGAATTGGGTACGTGACAGCAGGTGTCACCAACTGCTCCATGTGCTTGTCCTCAGCCACGCCGCAGAGCGCTACGGGGGAGAAGAAGAGATTTAGGTGAGTGGGAAGGTAAAAAGGGGATGCAAAACTCTGAGAGGTCACTGGCCCCTGCCTTAGAGGTGATCCCACTCCCCACCGCAAGGCTGAGCTTTGTGCTAGCGGGACAAAAAGGGTCTGGAGAAAGACCATCCCTGGCCTGTCCCCCCCAAGCAGCCCTGTACCACCACGCTTTCCTGGGAAGCCACAGACCCATTGCGGGGGCAGACTCCCAGCACACAGAGGGGTTGCTGGAGGCCAGACCCTCCCAGTGCCCAGGGAACCGGCTCCCACTGGGCTGGCAGGTGCTGCTGGGACACAGCCCTCCTTCTCCTGCCTGCGCCTCTCCCTCCGGGCCACCCCGAGACAGCCCCGCTTTGAAGCCATGCCGGAGCTGGCGGCAGTATCGGTGCCGGAATAAGATGGCTTTTAAACTCAAAGTGAGATGAAAAGCAGCCGGAAACGCATCTAACGGGTGACTGGAGGGCTAAGCCTGCTTTTCTCATGCTCGCTTATCCCGGGCTGCTCCGCCGGAGCCCAGGTCCCTGGGGAGCAGCTTTCTCAAGCTCTGCTGCCTGCCCCAGTCCTTTGCTGCTCACATCCCTCCTCTGCTGAGAGGTGAAGCAGCAAAGACTTTCAGCAGAGATGTAAAAAACATTTTTCGTCATTAAAGCTCCCGTGGCGTTTCCTGCCACGACTCCCAGGAGCCCAATCCAGGCCCTGAAGCACTTGCCGAGGTGCTTCGCCCCAGGAACAGCTGCGGTTCTGGAACAAGGGGGACTCCTGCATTGCTTCTCGGAGTGATTTGGGAGGAGAAAAGGGAGGCACGGAGGCCTGTCGCTGCCTGGAATCTAGCAGCGTTCAGCAGGCATGGACGGCACTAACAGGACAAAACCATTCCCTTCCCCAAAGAGCACCAGGCTAAACCCACAGTTCCCATGTTTTCTGGGCACGGACCACCTCTGCTGCTAAACTCTTAACTGAGCATCCTATAAAACCCTGCCAAGACACCCCGTTCCCTGCAGCGGCAGGCCACTGGCCAGCCGAGAGCAAGAGCTGACAGAGAGCAGAGCTGCCGGGGACGAGCACCGCAGCCCCACGGGGCTGGTGCCGAGCTGGAGCGGAGCACATCGCCACGCACCCGCCGCTTAACAACGGGAGACATGAGGAGCACCCCTGGGCAACATCAGCTGAATCACTGCGCTAACAGAGTGACCAAAGCTTTAAATCAGGTTTAAAATAGCCAAGGACCTTGGATGGCTTTTTACCTATTAGATTTCTGCTCTCCCACCCATTAACCTTAATGGATATGGTTCTGAGAAAAGCAAACCCAAAAAGCCACGGCTCTGCAGGGACGCAGCCGGGAGGGCTGAGCACCCACAGCAGCAGCTCGGATCTCATTGGAAAGAGTTTCTTTGCCCAGAGACTGCGCGGGACCCCTGCAAGGGGCTGCTCCTGGCATTAAGAACACAGCAGGCCAGGAGAAGCATGGTTCTAATGAGATTTGTACTAATTCACGTGATTGTTTATAAGAACAACGCCACACTAAGCCTGTTAAGCCATTCTGGCTGGCCAGGGCTATCAGCGCCAGGCTGGCCCAGCAAAGCCACCACTCAGCTGCGCACCCTCCAAAGCCTGAGTTTCACTCAAAGCAGCCCGGCACAGATTTTGCCTAGGAGAACACAGTGTGCAGAGAGAAATCTTTGTCATTTCTCCTAACCAGAGCCCTCAGAAAAAAAAAAAAATCTCACTGTGGTTTGATGAAGATGGCCTCCCTGCACAGTACCAGGCTCTGTAACCCAGCAAAAGCAAGTGTTGCACCCGTGCATGCTCTGCAGGGCACATGCAGCTGGAAGAGCAAAGCAGGAGCAGCCCCAGGGCTTTTCTGCATCCCGCAGCTGCAAATCCACCATCATCTCTGGGCTTCTCATTTGGTTCTCAACCAAGAATTTACAGCACCAAAGGGCAGCTGAAGAAGCCCATGGGGTCAAACCCACCCCAGTAACTCACTCCCTGCCCCATGGGTCACAGCTTGCACAAAACGGTGGCATCTCAGAGATGTGCCTGACTTTCCTCTCACCACCCTGATGGAGGAAACTGCTGTTGTTGTTGTTGTGTGTTCCCTTTTTTTTTTTTAACTCTTTTCTTAACTGAAAATCATCTGAGCCCTCCTCGCAATGGTCCCAGCAAAGTAAAAGGTTACCCCAGTAATCAGCCCAGTGGTGCCAAAGAGTCTGCACCAAATTCAGCTCTGGCCTCCCCGGCTCTGGGGGAAGCAGACATAAATACGGGTCTCTAATCTCAGACGCGCTCGCTGATAATCTGCTCTGCAATTTGCAGATAGGATAGTCTGAGCACTCGCAGGCTCCAGGGACGCGCGGGGAGGGAGGACCCAGGTCCTCTCCGAGGGCTTGGTCTGGTCGTGCATCTTTCTTGCAAACCACCCACAGCACACGCGGCCACCAAGGCGCCCGGGCCTGATCCTGCACCCCGAGAAGTGGGAGTTTTGGCCTTGGATTTATGGCAGTCAGTTGGGAAAACATAAACAGTGCTTTCCCATTCCGGAGGCATCAAAAGCATTGCTGGGATCTCAAAGCAGCTGGACCTCACAGAGGGGAACAGTGAGATGGGGGGTGGTGGGACCCCCCCCCAGTCCTGAAATGGGGTCCCAGCAAACCACGCCAGGTCACTGGGCAAGTGGGTGAGCTGCAAAAGCCACTTTTTTGCTACAAGTATCCCAGGGTCAGGGTCCCTCCAACCACCCCCATCCAAGGGACCTGGCCCAGCAATAAAGAACCCTCCAGCGCTCCCCATCGTTGCTGCCCACAGTGGGGGGCTTGCTCGGCCCCTCTCTCACGGCCAGGGCAGCCTCGTGCCCTGGCCCACTCCTGACCAACACCAGTCACAACACTCACCAGTCACCCCAGTAAGAGAGACTTCTTCCCCTCTTCGATGAATGGGCCAAAAGGAGGAAATCATCCTCCTGTTCCCACAGTGGGGCACAGGGACAGGACCCCACCACCCACGTGGGGAAAGAGCAGGATTTCCCCTTGTGCCACCAAAGCACAGCACGTGACAGTACGACAGCACGACAATTCTCTCAGGAAAACAGATTTCTGCCCACTTCTCCCCCCACCCCAGGAAAATGGGCATTTCATGCAGGCGAAAGGCACCGGCTGCCCGGTCTGTCAGCCTGAGGCTGGTCCTGACCCAGAGGGATGCATCTCTGCTTGAAAACAACAACTGGGAAAAAAAAAAACAGTCCAGCTGGGATAAAAATCCCTGCAAATGCTCCCTCTCGTGGAAGCTGACTCTCCTGCTGTCTGGGAGACCAGGAGAGGTCTTGCCCCCAAAACTGTCCCAAGGCCGAGGGGCTCTGCAAGAATGAGGGGTCTGTGGGAGCTGGTGACATGCTCCCTCGCAGCACTGGGCACCGGTGGGGACCTCCAGCGTGAGCAGGGGACAGCGGGTGTGCGATGGGGCGAGCTCAGGGCTAGCTGCACGGCCATACCCATTATTCAGCGATCCCAGACACTTCTGATACTTTAACATCCAAACCACCTTCCCTTCACGCTGACACGGGGAGAAAGCACAAATATTTTAGCACTTGAGGGAGTAGAGAGAAAGCTGGGGATACCTGTTGGTATTTACCTTGGCTGAACCTCGTTGCGTGCTATTTGTCTCTTTTAAAGCCACTTTGAGGGTGCCCCCAAGCCCTGACATAGCCTGGGCAGGGAGGACAGCTCTCGAGCTGGAGCAGAGCAGGGACAACAGCATCACAATGTCTCCACCAGCTCATTATTTCCCAGCCTGGGGAATTATTTCCCATAAGTCTTTAACCGATTCCCCCCAACTGCACAGGATTTTGCACTGACAACACCTTTCTGCTGGGAACCGAGCCAAGATCTCCACAAGGTCATTTTGCAAAGACAATTAGGTAGTCCCTCGACAGTGCTGTCTCATTTTAATTAGATCTTATTTCCAAAGAATTACCAAGCATGCCAGGCCCAAGGCTGAAGGCAAGGACCATTTACAGAAATCAATGGGAGGCAAAAGACAGATGTACCTGTGCTTATGTCACAGTTACAGCAACGCCAACTTGACGAGGGGAAGAAGCAGCCTTTCTCGCATGATTTCATCCCTTAATACTTCGGGCAATATAAAGCCCAGCATGCAGAAGACAGACCATCACTTCTGGCTGGTTTGTTGTGCTTAGGTGCCTCAGAGCAAGCGTCCCCTATTTTCTGAAGGAGTCTATAGGTGTAACATGTACATTTTTGGCAGAACCCACAAAGCTGGGGAACGGCACCACGCCCTTGTCAATCCACGGGACAGCCGCTCACACGCATACACGCACGCACACAGGACACGCGTATAGAAAAAGTGAACACGTACCCACACAACGGCCCTCAGCAAGGTGCACCGCGGCGGTGCAGGCGGCAGGGCCTGGGCTGCGACAGCAGGGAACAGATGGACCAGAGACCGTGCACAACGTGGGGGGGGGTGGTTACTGCCGCAGACCCCCCCCACACCTCTCCCATCTGTGGGAAGCCAAACCCCCACGATCATTGGCAGAGCCGCAAGTACGGGCTGTTGTCCAGCTGCCTGCCCCTGCCGGGAACCTCCCGAGGAGCCCCACCACCGGCTGGAACCCCCCGAGGAGCCCCAACAGCGGCCGCCCCCCCGGGGACCCCCCCGACCCCGCCGGCAGCCGCCCCCCCGGGCCGCTCCCGCGGCGCGGCACGACGGCGCCACCTGGCGGCCGAGCTTGGGGCAGCGCTGGGATGCGACGGGGCGGTCGCCCCGACCCGACGGGGCGTTGCGGAGCCGAAGCACATCCCGGGGAAGAAAAACCCCGTTTGGTTTTGGTTTGTGGTTTTTGGGTTTTTTTTGGTTTGGGTTTGTTTTTTTTTTTTTTTCCTCCTGCGACCCCAAAGCAAAAGCGGTGCTGCGCCGCCCATTCCCCTTCGGCGGGGGACTGGGCACGGTTTGGCCGCCCGAGGAGAGCAGCGGAGGGGACAGTTGGGTGCCCCCCCACCCCCGGGAGCCTCCGGCCCGGCCCGTCGGATGTCCCGAGCAGAGACCCGCCGGGGCGCGGCCGCGCCTCCTCCCTTCCCGGAGCGGCTCCGGGGAAGGCCTGGGAAAGGGCCCGGGCGGGCACCGCGGGGAGACGGGCTCGGCTCTCCCTCGCCGTCACCCGCCGCTGTAAACAACAGGAATAAACCGAGAGACTCCCCTTTCCCCTTTCCCACCCTGCCTTAGAGCAAAGGGGGAGCGAACGGTGCCTGCGGCTACGAACCAGCTTTGCATCAAAATAAACAGCTGCTTTTTCCTTGATCGTGTTTTTAACCACGGCCAGACACCCGCACGGATCAAAGCGGCTCTGGGAACCTTGGGGCAGGGAACAGCCTGGATGGCTGCTTCGTCCTTCCCGCACCCCCAGCCCATGCCCGACCCGGGGCGAGGACTGAGCCCCCGCGGGGTTAACGGGCCAGAACCGGCCGAGGGGGGCAAAGCAGATTTTGGGACGCCGGTACCCAGAAGAAGGACCCGGGCAGAGGCTCCGGGGCCTCCCCGGGGTGGGGGGGAAGCCCTGGAGCAGGCGAGGTGGGGGGGGGGCTCACCCGAGCAGGCTGCTGCCGAGACAAGCTGTACTCCACACCGGGGCTCCGAGGACGCTCCGTCGGGGCTCAGCCCCGCTAACGGGGCGGGAGGGAAGGCGGGGGGGGCCACAGCAACCCCACACAGACCCACCGCCCCCGCCCGGACTAGCAGCAGCCGCACAGAACGCGTCCGCGCCCCGCGCAGCCCCATAAATCACGTCCGACCGCAGGTGCGGAGCCGCCACCGCGGCTGCGCATCCCACTCCCAGCGCGCAGGTGCGGGGGGATGCGCAGGTGCGCGGCCGGGGCCGCAGGTGCGCAGCGTTAAGGGATGCCTGTTCGAAGGAGGGGGGGAAGCGGGGTCCGCGGAGGTCCCCGGCGCTGCCCCCTTGTCTATTGATCCGCGATTTGTCTATTGATCAGCGATCGGGGCCGGCAGACAGAGAGGCGGCCCCGAGGGTCATCGGGGCTCCGAGGCCGTGACCGTGCCGCGGGGGGGGGCCCTCGTGGGGAGCCGCAACCGGGGGCTCGGTCCCGCTCCACCTTGTCCCGGGTGCGGAGAGCTGCCCGCCCCGCCGGGGCTCCCCTTCCTCGACGGCCGCACGCCGTGTTCGCACAATCGGCGCTGGCGAAGGGGCCCAAATGCTCCTTGAAATGCTCAAATGGGGGATTTGAACGTGTGTGGGGCACCGACAGGCATTGGGGGGGGGGGCTGGGGGAGCTCCTGGTGCGGGGCAGGACCCTGGCACCACGGCGTGCCCACCTTCGCGGCATCATTGTCGGGGTGCCACCCCGCCTGCGTTTCCTCTGGGGCGTGCAGCAGTCAGCTCCTACAAACCCCACACAGCAGTGCCAAAAAACACTACGTCCCCACCCTCCCCAGCAGCCAGGCACTGAGCGCACCCAGCGAGGTTGCCACCACCTCCCTCGCCCCTTCTGCCACGCTCCGGTGACCCAACGTGCTCAGGGAGCGCGCGGTGGCACTGGGATAACACGCGGGCACAGGGCCAGCAGCATGGCTCTGCCGGCTGGCTTGTCCTGCGAAGCCACCGCTGGGCCCTGTGCAGGGACGGGAGTAGCAGCAGCATTCGCCTTCCACGGGGCTGCGAGATGCTCCTGCTCAGGCCAGTGTTCCTGTTTACAAACACTCACCCGTGGAACCGTTCCAGCAGCATTATTGTGCCGTACAGCGGCTCGGCGGCCAAGTTAGCCGGGGTTTGTCCACCAGGCCCACGAAACCCTCAGGGCAGAATGTTATTTTTAGCATCTAGCCAAGCACTTTGTGCATTTAGCTGAAGAAATTCAAAAGCAAACCACTAACACTAGTGAAATATTTGATTTCTGGGGATCTCACTGTGTCGGTGACACGGCACCAGCGTTACCTGCTGGTTAAACACCAGCGCCTTCCGCCAGGTGGAGGTCACCGGAGCACCCAGTGCTTTATTTTTGTGACCCGACAGTGACCACAGCACCCAGCATGGCCAAGCCAGGTTTTGTCGGGTGCATCGCAGGGTGCAGGGCAGCAAAGCCATGGAGGGGGGCTGTGCTGGGTGTGCCCCCGTGGGGCCTCCCAGTGCCTTTTTGTAGCTAAGGAAAATAATCCCAGCACACTGCGTGACTAATGGGTAGCTGCTCGCAGAGCTGTTTGAACAGGGTTTCTCAGAGCCTGGGTTTGGCCACGACAGGCCTGGAGCAGCTCAGCTCCTGCAGAAATGCCCTACTGCCTGTACCCCGTGGCTGCGGGGGGGGCCAGGCCCTGCTCCCTGCCTTTGGGCACCATCCCTCAAAGTCACCGGCACGAACCCATGCTCTGCAAGGAATATTTTTCCCTCCCCAGTGACGAGCGGCTTCATGCTCAGTGGGCAGGTTGGGATGCCCCGCCAGCACCAGGGCTCGTTTAAATCTTCACTGTCCCTCGGACCGGGCTGGATGGCGTCGCTGTCCCTGACCCCCACCAGGATGGAAGGAAGCTGGCACGAGGCTCCTCCGGCGCTGGCTGTGTTCAGCAGCTCCATCGCTATCTCCCTGCTCTGCCTGCCCCAGCATGGCTGGAAGGGTGGTGGAAAGGGCCAGGGGAGCCCCCCCACTGGCGCATGCCGTGCCCCCTCCCCCCCGCTAAAAATAGAATCCGTTAAATTGTTATTCATCCTGAGTGATGTTTATTTGGAAATAATCCTGCAAGCCTAATTTTAGTAACTACACTTCCCTCCTCCTGGTTAAGCCCTTCACACCCTGCCGGTCCCCCCCCCCCCCCGGCAGAAACGGCCCCGCTCCTCTCCGTAAGGCACAACGGCTCCTCTCCCGCCGTCGGGGAACGCAGCCCCAGCGTCTCCCCGCAAACTCTGCCGCCACGGGGGGGTGGGATGGAGGTGAGGGGGACCCGCAGCCCCTTCCCTACCTGCAGCCCCCCCCCCTCCCCCTTTCCTCCGGGGAGCGTTAGGGCTGGAGTTCGGGGGAACCCGACGAGGAACCGCGATCGCTCACGACCCGCCCCGTCGGGGCCGGGAGGCGGCGGCGGGTGCTCGGCGGCACCAGCAGAGGGCGCCCTTCGCCCGGCGCTGCGCCTCCGCGCCCGACGGGGCCGCCCCCCCCCCCCCTTCCCGCCCCCGCCCGCCATTGGGGTCATAAATCTTCCCCGGAGCGGGAGAAGGGTAATTGGTGAGGAAAAGGGCTGTTTGCGTCCTCCTCGGCCGCGGCCCGCAACCCCCCGAGCGGCTCCGGGTGCGGAGAGAGGCGGGGGGGGGGGGGGGGGGAAGATGTGGGGACCCACAGCCCCGGGGCAGCCCCATCCCCGACGGTACCGGTGTGCCCGGGTCAGCCCTTCCCTATCCTCGACGGTACCGGCGTGCCGGGGTCATCCCCTCCTCATCCCCGACGGTGCCGCCCTGCCCGGGTCACCCCTTCCCCATCCCGGGTCCTCCCTTTCCCCGCCGGTACCGGTGTACCTGAGCGTCTCCCGTCCCCGCCGGTACCGGTGCGCATCCCCGCAGCACGACCGGCCGGTACCTGCCCTCCCGGGAAGGCACCGGTGCGCATCCCCCGGGCTGTTTCAACCGCTCCCCGAGGACGCTGCGGACCGACCCGCACCCGCGGAGGCTCCCGGCGCCGCATCCTCCCCCGCCGCACCCGGGAGATCCCCGTCCGCCCCCGCTACCGCCCCCGCGGACGCCTGCGCACCTGCCGGGTCCCCCCCCGGGGCGGAGGAGGAGGAGGACGGGGAGGGGGAGAGCTTGTGGGCCGGGCAAAGGCCCTGAAGGCAGAAAAGCCCCGACGGACAGGCCCGGCGGCGGTTCCCCCTCCCCGGGAGCCCCGCCGCCGGGGCGGGTGGTGGTCCACGTCGGGGCGTTTTTCCTCTTTCCCGGTCGAAGCCGGGGCCCGGCAGCGGACGGAGCGAGCACCCCGGAGCGGGCGGCTCCGGAGCCGTCGGGGATCCGCGGCCCCTTGGGCCGGACCGTCCGCCCAGCGCTGAGCACCTGCGGAGGAGCGGCGGCCCCGACGGGGCGGTGCGGCCGCGGGAATGAAAGAGGCGGGAGCCGGCAGGACTTCTCCGAGTAGGTTTTTTTTTTTATTGAAAGATGTGAGAATTCATCAAAACTGAACAGACAGATACCCGAGTAACCAGCACGTTGCAAATCATGTATCTTTTTATTTTAAAACAAATATAGAGCACAGTCCTGTGATATTTAAATTTATTATACTTTTTTTTTGTTCTGGAGTGAAAAATAAAAACCTGAGGTTTATTCCTGCATTCTCTATACCCCGCACTGTAGCGATATTTTAGTTACGTTTTGGATTCGTTTTTTTTTTTTTTTCTTGCAAAAGTCCGTTAAAGAATTGAACTCTTAAGTTTCAATGACTCCAAGAATTGTTTTACCGGTGGCACATGATTGTCCTAGAGAACAGGCGGGATAAACAATATTTTAAAACACAGTTAAAGAAACCAATATCTCCTTCAATCACAAAGAGCTAAATAGTTTTCATTTACAATATATATGTTCATGTAAAATGAAAAAAAAAAAACAAAAAAACAAAAAAAACTTAAATGCGATGAGTTAAACTCTAGATATTATGTACACACCAATGTACAACTCTGAATAAATTAATACCAATTTGCATATTCTGGGATCCTTATAGCTTATTTACACAAATTACCATTTATTTCATAAATATCTGCCCGGGTACCCACGGGGCTCCCCCCCGCCGTACCAGCTCTGCGTGGCAGCGGCGGCTGCCAAGGCGGTTCGTTTCCCATGTTTCGTTTCTTTTTTTTTTTTTTTTTTCCCTTAATTATTTTTTCCTCCCCCCCTCCCCTTGCACAGATGAGGTTTTTGGCCCCGCTCACCTCCCCAGAGCTGGGGCTGGGGCCGGGGTGGGGGCCGCCCCGTCCATCGGGTGCCTCTGAGCCGGCTCGTTGTGCCCCCCCCCCAGAGCTGCCCAGTGCCCGGAGTGGGGGAGCGGAAGGGCCGGGGGGGCTCCGCGGCCTCACCGGAGCGGGGGGAGCCGCTCCCAGCCCCACAGCTCGGGGAAGGGGGGGACACGGGCGAGCCCTGCGCTCCCACCTCTTGCTCCTGACTCTGGGGCGATGGGTCCGCTTGGCTGGCGGGGCTCCATCCCTCTGCTCCAGCACCCCGCTCCCCGTCTGCCCCCACCCCTGGCTCCGCAATAAATATTTATACTGTGCTGTACAAAATACCAGTGCTTCTCCGCCCCGCCGGGAGGGCTCGCTGCCCGCCCCGTCGGTCACTTGGGGGACTCCCTGCCGGGTGACAACTCCCGCTGGCTCTCCAGCCCGCTCACCAGTCTCTGGATGTTTTGCAGTTCGTTGAGGGACTCCTTCAGGGAGCCCTTGGGGGAGGCGGCGGGGCGCTGGCTGCCCCCCTTGTGCAGGGGCACCTCGGGAAGGGGGCTGGATTCCCGGCTGCTGCCGGCCTTGGAGCCTTCGGAGCCGGGGTTCAGGCTGGCGGGCAGGCCGGTGGTCAGCAGGTTGGTGCTGGGTGGGATGGTGACCGGGAGCTGGTAGGGACTGAAGCGCAGGCGGGGACGGCTGCTGCCCAGGAAGGGATTGCGGGAAAGCGGCCCAGCAGCCGCCGCGCTGGTGGCCGGCATGGCCGAAGCGGCCGCCGCGGCCGCCGCCATGTAGGTGTAAGGGTAGGGGAAGAGTCCGCCGAAGGTGGGCATCGGGATTCCCTGCAGAGAGAGAGAGAGGGGTGAGAGCCTCGCCGATGCTCTGCTGCGTCCCCCCTCCTGCCTTGCCCCCCGGGTTGTGTCCCCCCCGAGAACGCCGAGGCAAAGCTGGGACACCCCGGTATTGTCCTAAAAATACAGCGTGGGGATATCCCTGTGGGATGGGCTGAGGGAGGGGGTACAGCTGGGGAGCCCCATCTGCCCCGCACCGACCCGGGCTGGTGCTGCTGGGCACAAACTCCAATCCGAGACCTGCCCGGGGGTACGGCACTGGGGGGCCGTGCCCCGTCTCTGCCCCCGTGCGTGCGCTGGGTGTCGCCGTCTGTGCAGCATCGCAGAACTTGAACCACGTCAAAACACATTGTTAAGGAGGATCGATAAATTAGGGGAGCTCGAAGACATCTTTATGCATTTCATGATAGGGGCTGGGAAAGGCAACACAAGCGCAAGCGTTGCGGGAGCCGTTTGGGGGCTGGCAGGGAGATGGGGGGGGCTCCTGGTTGGGGATGGCCAGGTCAGGCAGGACCATGGCTCCTCACTCTGCCCCTGCCTATGGGGGAGCCGTATCAGCTGCAAAAAAAAAAAAAAAAAATCAAGATTCCTCCTCAAACCAGCCCTGAGGCCAACCTTCAAAACGTCCCCCACGTCCTGCCTGTGCCTCACCAGGCGGCACGTCAAGGGCCAAGGGGAGCGTCACCCCCTCGTCCCCACGGGCTGCTGGGGCCACAGGGGAGGCTGAGGGCACCACCAGCTCCTGACCCCGCGAGAGCTGCACCGCGGCCACCCCGCGTGCCCCGACACTGGGGGGTGATGCCAGCCAGGACCTGCCCTGTGCCCCCAAAGCACTCTGTTCGTTCAGGGAGCTTTGGGGAAGGACACGGAGAGGAGGGCCCAGCGCCCGGCCGCACAGCAGGGATGGGGACGGGGTCACGGGGTGGGCACGGGGGCTTACCTGAGAGGCCAGCATGTGCTGGGAGAGGTGGAATGGGAAGGGGGTGGCCGTCCCCGCCGTGCCCGGGGCGGACGAGAGGGCTCCATTCTCCAGGCTGCCCCCACCGGTCACCGAGGCCAGCAAGTGTCCCATGCCCATGGCGGAGAAGGCACCGGGGGCCATGGCGAACTGTCCCGGGTGGATGAAGAGGGGCTGCCCGGCGCCCAGGGGGCTGAAGAACTGCTGCCCGTGGAGGCCGGAGAGTGCCAGGCTCTGCAGGTGCCCAGCGCTCAGGTGTGGGGGGCTGTCCGTATGCACCATCAGCGGGGCGAAGGCCTCCTTGCCCAGCCCGCCGCCCTCCGCGTCCTTCTTGCCCGGGTCCGGCTCTTTCCTCCGTCCTTCCACCTTGTCCTTCTCCAGGCCCCGTGTGCCGAACAGACCCTCGCCGGGACCCTCCCGGGGGGACGTGCCATCCTTGGCCTTCTCCGGGCTGCGCCTTTCCTTGCTCCGCTCCTCCGGGCACCGGGGGCTGCTGCGGGGCGTCGCATCCTCCCCGCCGGGGCTGGCCGCTGCCGCCGGCCGCTCCTCGGGTGCCTTCTCCACCTCCGCATCGCTGTCGGCCCCCGGCTTCTCCTCTGCAAGGGGATGGAGGGGCAGAGGGTCAGAGCAGAAGCCCCCAGGGGAGGCGAGGAGCGGGTCACTCGCGAGAGCCCTGGCGTCGGGGAGAGGTTGCGGTGGCAAAGTCCCGATCGTTATTAATGGGAGAAACTCATTTCGGGGGCAGAAATGGGCCCTCGTGCCGCGGTCGCTCTGGGGAAAGGGGATTAACAGCAGCAGCCCTGTCGCTCTGCCAAACAGGAAAAACATGTTTGATGGAGGACCCAAATCTATTACGGCATCGCTCTCGTTAGCTGCAAACTCAAAGCGGGCTGCGGAGTGGGGGATGAAGAGGGCGCGGGCGGGTGGACAGCGCTGGAGGAAATGGTCCTGTATATATTTAATTACATGGAGCTGATCAACAGCGCGCCGTGGATTTATTCCAAATGTGCAGGTTGAGGCAGGTTAAAGAGGCAGTTTTAAGGCAAGAAGTATGGTACTGTCTTTCCTAAAAGGGGCTTTAATTTAAAAAACCCATCGAGCTCTCAGAGGAGGAAGGGGGATGAGAGGCGAGGGGATGGCGAGGGCGAGGGGAGCAGAAGCCCTGCCCGCCCGGCTCCCGCTAAACGAAAAAAACATTTTGGTGCGGGTTAGGTGAAGCTCTGCAGGCTGGGGCAAATATTCGGGGAAGCCTTTGAAAGAGGAGAGGGGTGTAATAAACCCTCCCACCAGCTCGGGGCGGGGGGGTTGCAGTTTTGATGAAGGTTTGCAGGGAATCGGGCTGGTGGAAAGTTTAAAGAGCAGATTGATAGTGCGGCAAGACAAAACCCAGCATCTAAAAACTGCAACGTGGGAACTGCTAGTTTATTTTCATTTACTAGCTTGAAGCCCTGGAGTTACAACATCTTTTTCCCCTTTCCAGTGTATTAATTCTTTTTTTTTTTTTTTTCCCCAGGGGAGTGCGAGCCAGCCATGAAAGGCAGGGCACGCACCACCGAGGAGCCGGGCAAACGTGCCTAGCACACGGGCTGCCTTGCCATTTCTTCTTGTTCACGCTTAACGTATAAACGGGAAAACGTCGCAACCCATGAATGCCATTCGTGTTTGCTCTGTTCTTGCCCTTTCAACCCTCGGGCTCCTTTGTGCCCATCCCCAGGGAAAAAAAAAACCTGGTGGTTTGCCTCTCTGCCCCCCAAAGAAACCGGCACCCACCGGCCCCGAGGGAGCAGAAACCCGACGTGTGGAGAAATTTGGGAACCGGGCCTCTTCCTTTACCTCTGCCGCTGCCCTTGAGGCGCAGGGGGCTGGGGAGGGCACCCACGGGCGAGTGGAGGGCGTCGCGCACGGCCGAGGGCTCGCAGGACGAGGCATCCGACTCGCCGCCGTCGCGGTCGGGCTTGCAGGGCTCCTCGTACATCCGCAGGGACGGCAGCGAGAGCTGCTTCCTAACGGGGCGAGAGGTGACGTGGGGCAGCAGCCGGCCTTCCGTGGCTGCGGAGCGGTGGTTGCGCGGGGGCCCGACACGGAGAAGGGGGGGGGAACAGCCCTTACCTCTTCTCCCGCCGGCCATTGCCCGTGTCCCGAAAGCCCTTGGCGAAGGGGTTGTTATCGATTTTCAGCTGGGTGATCTGCGGGGAAAGAGGGAGGGGGACACAGGGAGAAAGGAGGAGGCGTGAAGCCCTGCCCGACCCCCCCCCCCCCCGGCCGCCGTCGGGGAGCCCGGGGTGCGCTGCGCAGGCTGCGAAACGCGCCGCGGCCCCGCTTTAACACACCGCATGCTTTATTAAAAATGATGCTGAGGTTTGGGCTTGAATTATTAATAGGGTCTTAATGATAGGAAGTTATTTTTCACGGCCCCCCGGAGGGAAGATGGCGACTGAGCCGTGCGGCGCTGGTTAAAAGCTATTCTTATCCCTCCCCGCCACCGGCTTCTGGGGCCGGCGACATTAGGGCGCTCAATAATGCATGGCTCTGCAATACGGCCCCAAGAGAGGGGGCTCGGGAAAAAGGCGCTGCTCCGACCCCCGCCCGGCCGCCCCGGGCCGTGGCATCCCCCTCCCGCTGCCGCCCGACGGGGCCCACCGGCCGGCGGCTGCCCCGCTCAGCTTGCGGCGGGTGAGCAGACAAAGTGCTCTTTAATCGATTGTGACTCTTCGCCATAAACTTTACGAGGGAAACAAGCCCACCAGGACCCTCAGACGGAGCTGTCAATTAGCATCAGCAGCCAGGGGTGGAGGTGGGGGTCAGCTTTTGGGTTAAAACACACACGCATCCACACATAACCTTTGGAGGGGGCCGGCAGAGGCTCTCCGCTCCCCACCGAGCTCCCCTGGCTCTGCTGCTCACAGGGCAACGCTTGCTAAATCACGAAAGCAACTAAAATTAGCTTCTCTGGGTCTATTTTTTTGGCTCTTCCCGAGCCCAGGGCACCTTCTGCTTGAGGCTGCCCCGGCCGCGGTGCTGCTCTCTGCAGCCTGGGCCCGCAGCAGAGACTCCCACGGCCCAGGAAAGGTGCAACGAAGTCCAAGAGGAAATTATTAATAGTAATAATAGAAATGCTAATAATAGCATTAGCGATAGCATTAGTATTAGCAATACCAACAGCAATACCAAGAGCAACAGCAATAATAGCAGTAGTACGAAGGGTGCCTCCTGCTCTGAGGGCTTGGGGCTTAACCTTCCTCCTGTTGCCGCCTTTTGGTCACTCTCCCCAAAAACGTCCTCAGGTGCGCACGCATACACAAATACACCCTGCTAAGGGGTAAGGGATGGGAGAGGGGTGAGAGCAGGGGTAGGTGCAGGGACAAGGGCTAGGGAATGGGCAGGGGCAGGGACGGGGCAGGAGGGGAGGGCAGGGAGAGGGCAGGGGCTGCCCGGCCGTACCTTGTCGTTCTGGTAGGCAGTGACGGCGATGAAGTCGGTCTCGGGGAACACGTAGGTGCGGAAGGTGCTGTAGGGCAGCTTGAGGATGTCGTTGGCCCGGACTATGTGGAACCTGGGCTGGTACTTGTGCATGGAGTTCAGGATGGTCTGGGTGGGCGAGAGAGCACAGCCCGCGGCTGCCGTCAGCCTCACGGTCCACGTTACACGCGCATCTAGCTATCTCCCTAAAAAAAAAAATCCCTTTTCTCCCGAAAACAACCAAAAAAAAAGATACATAAATTCACCGTGAGGAAGGAATGCCGGTGGATGCCGAAGAGGGAGATTTCTTTTTTTTGTTGTTTATGCCATTGCACGATCTGCCCCCGAATAAGGAGGTCAGGGGAAGGCAGGCACAGCAGCATCTTTGCGGGTGTTAAGCACGGCAATAAAGCAGCAAGAGGGATCTCCCCGTTTTATTACAACCCTGCAAACGCGAGGCGAGTTTTCGACACGTTTCTCACCGCTTTTCCTATTTCCGTCCTTTAAAAAAAAATCAAAAATACTCTACCTCACCACCACAAAAAAATAATGTTAAAAAGCCTCTCGATTTGTGTCGGTGGCGGCAGAAACCCGTGCCAGCCCCAGCCAGCGCCTGCGACGTGAAAGGAGCGTTTCACCATGAGCCATGTTAAATTTATGTCTCGGAGCAACGCTGCAGAAGGAACAGACATTTTTTTTTTTCCCAACCAGGTGTCTGAAAGCCTCGCCAACACTCAAAGCCATTCTCTACCTACCCTCTCGGGTTTTTTTTCGTGTGTTGGTTTTTTTTTTTTTTTCCCCAAGAAAAAAACCAAATTCACCGCGATTTGACCGAGGATTTTTGGAAGCGGCTGAACCCCCCGAGCCGCGCCCCGGGGGCCGCTCCGACCCCCTGCCCCCCTCTCTGCCCGCACCCGCAACGCTTTCCTGCCCGATAGCGATTAAATAATTCCCCAACCTGCTGTGGTCGGGCTGAAATGCAGTATTCACCGCCCGGAATTGGTAGGGGAACGGCGAAAGCTTGAGTAATTATAGTCAAATAACGTCGGCCAAATGGCTAAATAATTATCACTTCATTTCGTTTTAGAAGGCAATAAAAAAAAATCCCCCTTTTTTTAACCCCAGCAATAATCACCTGCTGATGAACTGTCGGGTCGCTATTATATTGATATCATCTAGACGGGATTTATTATGAAAATGGTGCAAAAAGTCTCATTCGGGCGTGCAAATCTGCATTCCTTTAAAAAAAAAAAAAAATCATCCCTCTCTGACCAGATGGGCACTGGCTAAACCCTCATCTCCCAGATTTAACACAGTCCGGATTCTGGACAACGACAGATACCAGAAATCTTTAATTGAAGGAGGCAAACCGTTAAAAACGCTGAATCAAACTAGTTTTTCCCCCAGTATCAAAAAAAAAAAAAAAAAAAGCTATTTTTTAGACTCCCTCTCTATCGATTTACCTTGCTGTCTATAAATAACCGTGCAATGTATTATTTAACAAAGACGCTGTTTCCTGCCTTAAGAGAGAAAAAAAAAAAAAGAAAAGAAAAAAAAGAAAAAGAAAGAGAAAAGTTACCCGGGGGAGCTGCTGAGCTGCTCGCCCCCACCTGAGCGCCGTTGTCCCGCAGCCCCGGGAGCGCGGCTGCCCCGCGGCTCTGCCGCCGCTCCCGCCCGCCTCGGCTCCCCGCTAATTACCGTATCACCAACGCTGGACGATGAACTTTCCCTTTATCGCCCTAAATGCTTGTCCAGAGGCTAGAGATAGCTGGCTTGGGCGCTGTGATTTTTTCTCTCTCTCTCCCCCCCCCCCCCGCCCCCCCTCCGTGCATCCACGCGGGATCACGCTCCCCTCGCGTTTGGACCGTGCTTTCTGCGGATCTCTGCAAATTGCCAACACGCTTGGGTTTCTTTCTTTCTTTCTTTCTTTCTTTTTCTTTCTTTCCTTCTCTCTCTCTCTTCCCCCCCTCCTTTGTTTGGGTTCTTAGGGTTTTTTGGCTTTATTTTTTTGTTTTGTTTTGTTTTACCTCCTTTAGCTGATGCAGATATGATCAATAGGGAAAGAAAGACGGCCTTTCAGAAGCAGCCGGTGCGGAGCCGTGCCTCCCAACAGCTCCGCTCCCTGCTCCCGGCCACGGAAACCCAGCGCAGGTGCCGATACCTCCAGCTCCGCTCCCCCCGGCCCGGCCCGGCCCGACAGCCCGGGCTGCCCCTGCCCGCCGCCCCGTCGGGGCTGCCCCTCGCTGCATCCCCCGGCCTCGGCCCCGCACATCCACTCCCCCCGCCAAATCCCACTCCCCGCAGAGCTCCGAGGGCCGGGGAAAGGCGACAGGACAGGCCGCGGAGGCCGGGGAGGGTCGGGGATGCGGGAGCCAAGGGGAGCCTGAGGCTGCCCGCAGCCCAAACCTCCCTTTTCCCCCCGGGAGAGCGGGGAGCTGCCCCTCGGTGCCGGGCAGGAGCGGGGCCCGGGGGGCTGCGGGATCAGCCAGGCCACCGCAGGGCCCGGCGAGGCCCTGCCGGCCAGCCCGGCCCCGGGGGGAAGAAGCCGGTAAAGCCCAGCCGCTCCCCCGGTCGCCCCCGGGTAGAGCAGAGCCGGGCAGCCCCGGCACCGGGCAAACCCCACGCCTGCCCCCGGGGTCCCTGCTCGGGGCGGTGGGGGTGGTGGACGTCCCTGCTCGGGGGGCTCCGCTCTGCCCCGCGGCCGCACTTACAAAGCCGTGCTTGTCCGAGATGTTGTTGGTGAGCTTGAGCTTGTGAAAGGCAACAGGTTTGGCCATCCACTGCTCCCCCGTGGCCGGGCTGTCGGGGTGGATGTACATGCGCTTGGGCATCTCCGGGTCGGCCTTGCCGGCGACCATCCAGCGGGAGTTGTGGAACTTGTACCGGCAATCGTCGGCCGCCACTATATCCATCAGCAAAATATATTTGGCCTTCTTGTCCAGGCCGCTCACCCGCACCTTGAACGGGGGGAACATCCTCCTGCGGAGAGACCCAGAGCGGTACAGGGCTGCGCCCGCCCGCCCCGCCGCCGACCCCCCGACGGCCGCGGCCCCGCCGACGCCCCGACGGCCGCGGCCCCACCGAGCCGCTCCGCACCGCCCGGTCCCGGGGCTGCCGCTCCGAAACCACCATCTTTTAGTTTAGCTTCACCGAGGATTTCCAGCCTTTCTCCCGTCCCGCTGCTTCTCACCCCGCTCTGCTGCACCCGCCGGGGGCAGAAAGCCGGGCGGGGGGGGGGTGTGGGGCAAGCTTCAAAATCCCATTCCGGGAAATAAATAAGGGGTGAAAAAGCATCCTGGCTTTCACCCCATTTCCCTGCCCTCCGACGAGCCGCTCCGCTCGCCCAGCACCCGGGCAGCCCCGCCGCTGCCCTCCCCCGGGACCGGGGGACACGGGGAGGACCGGGGACGACCCCCGGCCGCGGGGCAAGTTTGGCAGGAGGGAAGGGAAGCGGCGAGAAGCGGCGTAAACAGAATGCAGCGGGGGATTACGGGCGCTCAATTAGCGCGCCCAAATTTAATTTGGGAGCGCGCTCGGAAAAAGTAATAATTGGGGGGCAGCTCGGAGGGGCGGGGGGGGGGAATACCTCCGAAAAACTCCAGGGATCGAAAGTCCCCGCGTTAATTCCTCGGGGTGGATTTGGCGAGCACCGGGGGGGGGGGGAGCGGGATGAAACGGAGGGGCGAGGGCGCTGCGCGGCCGCGCAGGTGCGGGGCGGGCTCCGCGGGGCTGCGCGGAGCCGGGCTCTTACCTCCCGGATTTGGTGATCACCATCTCGGTGCCCAGCTTGTGAAACTGGTCCCAAAGCTCTTTGGCTTCCAGCGTTACTTTGGGGTCGTCTTCGACCTCCTCCTCGGGCTCCAGGCTCTTGAGCGAACGCAGATGGGCGGCTTGATGGTGATGTCCCAGGGCCGAGACGTGCAGCCCGGCCTCGGCCGCCCCGGCCAGCCCGGGGTCCGGCATGGGCTTTGCCAGCGCCGCCGGAGGCAGAGCCAGAGCGGGGAAAAAGGAAGGCTGGGCGGCTGCGAGGAAAGCGGACATGGGGAAGTCGGCCGGCCGGGGTGCGTGGAAGGGGTGGTAAGCCATGGCAGTCCCTGGGAAGGCTGGATCTCTCATCGGTGCATCCACAAATCCAGGAGAAAAAGAGGGATTCCCTTTACAAAAATGTGTGTGTGGGTTGGTTTTTTGTTGGTTTGGTTGGTTTGTTTTTTTTTTTCCTCTCCTGCCCAGCGAACTCGCTCGAGTCTCTGGAAGAGGAAGGAAAATCAACAACACACACACACAAAAAAAAAAGCACACACACAAAAAAAGCCGAAAAACAGCGGAACTAGATCTGGGAAAAAAAAAAAAAAAAAGAACAAGAAGAAAAAAAAAAAAAAAGGCAGTTCCCGGCTCCTGGGACTCCCGGTCTGCGGAGGGGAGACAAGTAGGTCCTTATTTTTTTGTTGTTGTTGTTGCAGCGAGGGAGAGCGAGCGAGGGAGAGAACCCTCCCGGTAAAGTCCTTCCCGACACTAAAATAGAAACAAAAGCCGGCGCGGGGCTGCGCGGAGCGGCCGCCCTGGCCCTCACTCACACCCCCGCGGGCCCTGGCTGCGCCCCGGCCCGGCTGCGCGCTCCGCGGACGGCGCTGGGGCGAGGGCTGCTCATGGCTAAAGGAGCCGGAGTGGAAACGGTTAGATCTTGTCCTGATCTCTGTAAAACTGTGACTATCTCACATGTCCTTCCTGCTCTGATCCGCCCGCTAATGAGCCAAGCCCCCTTGATTGCTGATTTTACGCGTTTCAGACCAATTGTGGATCTGCATAGGCGTGGTTTTGACAGCTCCGGCCAAGCTCCGGGGCGCGGGGAGGGGGGGGGGTAAGGGGGGGGGGAGGCGGCGGAGGGAGGGAGGAAAGGAAGAAGGGAAAAAAAAAAAAAAGGAAAAAAAAAATAAAGAAGAAGGTGTCGGAAGCATCGGCAGTAAGAAAACATGTCAACAGAATAAAATATTAACCAATGACAGAGAAAAGTGCTCGAAATCCCACCCCCGGCTCCTTTCCGCATACCGGGTCAGCCCTGCCTGCGCCGCGGCCGGGGAGCGGCCGCCGCCGGTGCGGGGAGAGCGCGGAGCCACCTCGGCGGAGCGGGGAGCGGTGCCCGGCTCCGCCCGGCCCGGAGCCCCGGGGGGACGGGGGGGGGCAAAGGGTCCCCCGCCGGTTTGTGCGGGGGCGGCGGGCCGGGGAGGAGGGGGGGAGAAGCCGGAGAAGGGGGGGGGGGAGGTCGGCGGCTGCCGTCTTACGACAGATCCTGGCGAGCGGATCGAGGTGGGGCGCGCCCCGCCCGCCGTTCCGCGTCCCGCCGCGCAATGCCGCGTAGCCCCGACGGGGCGGTCGCCGGGAGCGCGGCCCGGTGGAGAGTTTGCGGGTTGCGGCCGGCGGCGAGGCCCCGAGTGGCGATTTCCAGCGCGGGTGAGTCGCTCCCTGCCGTCGCCCTCTCCCCCCTCCCCCCCCCAACCCCTCCTCCGCCCTGCCGGCAGCTGCCCCGACCGGGGGTGGGTGGGGGGGGGGGGTAGTGGTGGTGGGGGAGACGGTGGGGGTCCCGCCCGTAGCGCCGCGCCCACGGCGGAGGCGCAGACCCCGCCGTCGGGTGAACGGCCGGGGGCCGTCGCGGCTGTGGCCGGCCGGAGGGACTGTTTACCCGGGGGGGGGAGGCAGATAAGGAGGAGTGGGGGGGGGGGGGGGGACGGGGACACGCCGGGGCTGTTTGCAGAGGGATTAGGGCCGGTCCCGCCGCGCCGGGGCCTGGGGGGGGGGGGAGTGGGGAGGAGGCGGGCGGGGGGCGCGGTGGGTGTCCCCGCGGAGAGGTCGGTTTGGAGATCTGCGCTGATTAAGTGAGGGCCGCGGTGGCTGAAGAGGGCCCTGGCGCCAGGCGGCTGAGCCCTCACAATAAAGACCCGTCTCTTGTCACTTCATATTTACCCCCAAATCTTCAAAAAGCGCCCTGCCATCCTTCCAAGGCTCCTGCCCGCGCCGCCTGCGCTGCGGCCAGGCGGGGGGGGGGAAGACAACGGCCCCCTCTTCTGCCCCCCCCCCCCCCCCCGGCCTGCCTCCCTCCGCCTGGCCGCGTTTCGCGGTTGCCCCGCGCAGGGTGGGACGTAGGGACCCCCGGGTCCCCCCCTCTCCACCCCGACCTCTCCTCTTTATACCCCCCCCGATCCGCTTTCTCCCGGTTCATCCTGCCGATGGAGAGCCCTGCCCGCTGCCCCCCCCCCCCCCCGGGCTCTTCCCGGAGGAGTCCACAACCTGCCCGTGTCCCGCGGCAGGTTCACCTCTGCCTGCGCTGCCCGGCCCGACGGGGCGGACGCAGTGCGTGTGTGTGTGTGTCCCCCACCCCCGGGACTGTCCCGGGCGGCGGGGCCGGGAGGGAGGGGGGGGGGGGGGGGGTTGTCCCGCTGACCATTGAACGGGGAGAGGGGACTGAAATTTAGACCCGATTTGGACTTTGCTTCCTCGCCACCGTGGAAAACTGCTGACGGCAGCTTTGGCAAAAATGGGGCTTGCTTTTTTTTTTTTTTTTTTTAAATAAAATTCCCCCTCACAAAGCAAAACCGGAGCCTTTCATTGCCCCGGGGCGGCATCGCCCCACGCCGGGGGCGGCTCTCCCGCAGCCACCTCGCCCGCCGCTCCGCGGGGAGACGCGGGGCCCGGCCCGTCGGGGCCCGGAGGCAGCCGGGTCCCCGGCGAGGAAATCTCGTTTCTCCTCCGGTCCAGGGCCCGGGACCCCCGGCCGTGCCCCCTCCCGCCCCCCCCTCCCCCCGCTGTAACGTCGCAAACGCCCTCGCCTGCAGAATAAAACCGATCCAGAGCAGCCTCGTGTCCCCGACCCTCTGTAGCAGCGCTCGCCGATGGGGCTAACGGGGGGTGGGGGGCTAACGGGGAGCCGGGCACCCACTGCCCGGGGCAGGTCCGGCCGCGACCCCCGGTCCGACGGGCGCGGAGCCGACCCAGGAGCCTGTGCCTATGGACGGGGCGGGCAGCTCCGTGCCCGCGGCCGGGCGAAACCCGGCGTCTCCCCGTCTGTGACCGGGCACTGGGCACGGAGAGATGAGACAGCGGACCCGGAGAGGGTTTTTTTTTTCCTCCCGCCCCGAGGCCAGCCCTGCCCGGGGAATCGGGGACGAGAGGTGTCCCCTCACCATGATTTTCCCAGGGAGGGTTTCCCCGCCTGCCCCAGGACGCTGCAAGCACTCGGGGCCACCGTGCCCGGGTCCCGGGAGCCGTCCTGGCCAGCGGTCCCCGGCCTGGGACGGCGACGGCCGGGCCGTCCCAGGGATCCGTCCCGGGGATCTGTCCCGTCCCGTCCCGTCCCGGTCGCCCCCCGCGCCCCACCCGCTCCGCGGCGCGGCCCCGCTCTCTCTTCCCCTTTCATCTCTGCCCATCTCCACTCATCATCCCTTTTCTATTTTAGCCGGTAGACTTAGGCCTTGGCGCAGGCCGTTTAAGACCTGTCAAAGTCCTTCATATTTCCCTCATGTCACATGGACCTTTCGCTCCCTTCCCCGCGCCATGCGAGGGCCGTAATTTGGATCTGTGAGCTGGTGAGCAAATGCAATTTGCTCTTCTCCATCGCTGTGTTGTCTCCGTGACCCCAGCCAGCAGGACGGCTGGTGTCCTGTCCGGGGCACTTACACAAATTGCGGGTGATTGATGAAAAATAACAATTCTCACAAGCAGCCGGGCCTCCGCCTTCCCCTCCTCCCGGCTCCACCGGCCTGCGGCGGCCCCGCACCCCGGGGAGCGCTCCCCCCCCCCCGACGGGGCTGCGCGGGGAGCACCGGCCGCGGGCGCTCCGGATCCGGGAGAAAGGGATTTTCCTTGTGCCGAGGGCGAGCCGTCGGGCCCCCCCCCTTCCCGGCCCTGATGCCACGGCGAGGGGACTCCTCCGGGCGCTCGGGGAGGGCGGCTCGGCGGGGAGCTCCCTCCGCCCCGGCAGGAGCCCTTCGGCCCGATGGGTGCCGGGCTCCCGAGGGACTCGGCGGCCCCCTCCGGTCCCGGGGGTCGTCCGTTCCCCCCCCTCCCCCCGCCCTGGCCCGGCCTGGCCACCCCACCGCAGCTGGGCCGTGGGGCAGGCGGGGAGGGGGCGAGGGGCGGCCCCGCAGCCGCGACGGCTTCCTCGGCCCCGCTTCTCCCGCTCCACCTGGAGAGGAAAATAAACCCACGTGTAACGAAACCGCCCTCGTTTGCTCTCACCCACCCGGGGTGCCGCATCTCCCCTCACACCGCTCGGCAGGGTGGGAATCCCCTTACCCCCGGGAGATCCCGGGAAAACGCCTCTTCCCCCCTTTACCCCCCCCTCGGGGCTCCGGTGCCCGTCGGGGGGGGGGCGGGAGGGGCCGCGCTGCGCGGCAGCAGCTGCCCGGGATATGTCGTGCGGCGGGGCCCGCCTGATGCACTTTAATCGACAGCGACCGAGAGAGATGCTCGACCCGACGCCAGCCCCGGTGCCGCCGTCCTCCCTCCTCCCTCCTCCCGCTGCGCGGCCGCGGGACCTGCGCGCCCCGTCGAGGGGAAACCCGAGGAGCCCGGCCAGCGCGGCAGCCCCAGGGCTGCCCCCCCCCCCGCCTCCCCGAGCTCCCCCTGCCCTCCGACTGTTTAGATTTCTCTCCAGTTTTAAAGAAAATATTTCCAGTAATCCAGATTTCTGGAAAATAACAACAGGCGGGGAGACGCAGACACAAACGCCGCTGAAGTTTATGCAGAGTTTGAACAATTTATAAACACATTTTCCAGCCTGTTTGTCAGGGCGGGAGGCGAGTGACCCCGGCCCGGCCGGGCGGCCCCTGCGCACCCCGCGCTGGAGATGTATATATATAAAAAAAAAAAAAAAATTTTTTTTTTTTTTTTAATTGCGGAGCGTCCTCCCTGCGCGGGGGCGGAATGACACCCACCCCCCTCCGGTCCCGTCCGGCTCCCCCCCCCCCCCCTCCCGGGGCTGCCCGGCTCCCCACGTCGGGGCCCGGCTCCTCGCAGGCACCGAGCCCGCTGCCTTAAAAGGAGACGGGAGCCCCGACCGGGACCGAGCCGAGCGGGGGGGACCGCGGTCTGAAACCCGAGCTGGCACCGCGGGGGGCGGGCGGGGACGGGGATGGAGCAGGAGGGCGGTGGAGAAGCGTGTGGGGGGGGGGATCATGCAAATCCCTCTGTTTAAAAAACTTCCATTTGAGAAAGTGTGTCACATCCCGGCGCGGGCGTGTAATCCCCGGGTTAATGGCATTACCGCCGCCTCATCGCCGTCATGGGTTGGGGCCGGGGGCGAGCAGCCCCCCACCCCCCCCCCCCGCCGCCACGCGTGACCGCGGCTCGGCTTCCACGGGGAAACGGAGCCGCTGAGCGTCCCCCCCCCCAGCCCGCTCCGTCGGGGCACCCCACGCCGGAACCCCGGTGGTCGGTGTGGGCTCTTCCCCGGGCCCCTCGATCCCCTCCCCAACCTGGGCAGAGCAGCCCCCAGCCCCATGGGGGGTCACCCAGCCCACCCAGCCCCTCAGCAAGGGGGGGGGGGGGGCTGCACCTCCCCAAACCCCTTTCTCTCTGTTTGGGGCCAGGAGTTTGGCAGAAGTTACGGCATCAAAGGTAGGGGGGAGTGAAACACCCCGGGGGGAGTGAAACAGCTGCTGGGGGCTCACATCTCGGCCTGGGTGCTTCAGGCAGGATCTGGGAACACGTTTGAAATCGCATCTAAAGCAGGATCTGACGCCGCTGTTCCCCGCGTCACGTGAGTTGTGGTTTTGGTCTAGGTTTGACTTTTAGGATTGCAGAAAATCACCGTCTCGCGTTTATAGGAGAGTGCATTTCACTGCTGAGAAAATAAAAAGAGCCAGAATAAATCATGAGCTGGTCATGGGCAGGAATAACGCTTTCTTACTGCACCTGTCCGGTTCGTGGGTGTTTCATCATGTACGAATTTGACGTACACCCAGCACTGCACAGAAGGGCCAACTCTCATCGTTTTTATTCACGTTTCCTCAAAAACCCAGCGCTCCTCTGAGCCGCTCTCTGCCAGAGGCACCGAAAGGTGGACCAGGGCTCTGCAGACAGGACAGACCCTTCCCATCTTTTAACTTTTAAAATAAGTCTGCAAACTCAAAACTGCCGTGGGACGATGCCCCATCACGGCCCTAGCTCCAGCACCACGCCTGGTGAGGTGCCTGGGCACCTCTGCGCTGCGTTTCATTTTCTCACTGCCCAGCTTTTTCCTCGCTTCTCTGTAGGTGCTGGGCTCTTGCACCGACCACCCCGAGGGATTTGGGGGGGTCTCGGTACGGGCATGCGGTGAGCACGGCAAAACCTCCCGCCCTGAAGTGCCTCCTCTCCCATCTCCTCGCCCGTGTGCTCTCTGCGGTGCCGGCAGATTGCTCTCCAGGCGTGTTTTCCATGGATACCTCAACGGAGGCAGCACCAAATAACAAGTAAATAACAGCCCTGACGCCGGGCTGCCGGCACAAAGCAAGCAATTGCCCTTCGTGCAGGTCACTAATCTCTTGACACACGGTCTTTGAGACCTGGGCCACGGGAAGGGAGGCTGAAAGGGAAGAAAAGATAGTGGGGACAATGGCAGGGCCGCCGGCCGGCTAATAACCCCTCTCCCGGCTTTGTCTGGGTACACTCAGCGCTATGCTGGGATCAATTCATGTCAGCAGAAAAAACCACACTCCCGCACCGCAAAGGGGCCGGTGTCTGCCCCTGCCATGGGTGCCCCGCGAGGATCCCGGCTCGCTGGGCTAAGCGCAGAGCTCGAGACGCCGCAGGTATTAATAGCCCCCATTTTGTAGCCAGCACTAATTCCCTCCCGTGTTTGCCCCTCCACGCTGAAACAAACCCTTCACTTGATCCGTTTGTCCTCTCCGTTTGCCATCTGTCTTTCCATCCTTCAAATCTCACCTTAAAAAACAGTGCCTCTTGAGCAAATCCTCCCCGCCGTCCCCGCGCGCCGTCTCGCCTGGCGCAGGCCCGACACTACAAGCGCTCATTGAAGTGAAGGGATTTGAGAGCGCGCAGGACACGGCGGGATTAAGGCCACAGATTGCGCTCCCCGGGCCGCACCGTGCCTTGCAGAGCAAAGCCCCAGCCCCGCGGCTCTGCCTGCCTGGTGCCGCCAGCCCCGAGCCCAGGGCTCTTCTGCTCCCTCCGCTCGGCGGCTTTTCCTTCGCACCGGCGACGCGGGGCTCTGCCGTGCCGGCCGGCGCGTGGCCGCCACCGTCCCTCTGCCCTTCGCGTGCCGGCGGGATGGAGGGAAGGAAGCACCTGAGCCGACCTCTCCGGATGCCTCCGGGTACCTTCCTCTGCAGACGGCAGCAGGAGAGGTCACCTCCCGAGCCCTGGCGAGGAGGGACGGGGTGTTTCATGCGGGGGCTGCCGGGGGCTGCTGTTTGCACAGATGCGGCGGGTGCCGTCCCGCACCACCCAGAGGCAGCATCTGCGGGGCGGCCCCGGCCAAGCCCGTGAATCAAGCGCACATCAAAGCACCGGCAGCGCGAGCACTAACAACCCTGGCAGCCGGCTCGGAGCGGACAGTGCCTGCGCAGATGTTCGGCAGCAGCTTTCTCAATTACGAAGAGCAGCAGAATTTACCAGAAAAGCCAGGGAAGGGAAGGAGTCTTGGCCGGTGGAGGGGCCGCAGCAAAAAGCCCACGCATCCCTTGCAGCTTCACGGGCCGGGTCAGACCAGCACCTCACTGCCTGCCTCCGTTTTAGCACCGGTATTACATTATCCCACGTTCCCCTGCAACCCTTGCTGTGGGGGTCACCTGCTCCCATCAAAATCTTGGTCGTCTTTAGAGAGACCCCACCTTGCAGGGCTCCATGGGCGTAGAGGAGAGCTCAGACATAACTGCATCTCATCCAAACCTTTGGAGCCGGTGAGATTCCTCCTGGAAAAGAAACCCACGTGATTTCAAAGCCAATCGCGTGACCTACGGCCGGGTGACGCCTGGTGTTTTTTGGTTGAGCCTGGCAAGGGCAGCCCTGATCCTGCCCAGCTCCCACCGTCACTGTGAACTACCAGGAGCAGGAATCCCATGGTCCGGCCAGCCGCCCGGCTGGGACAACGGCATCACTCCCACATGACGGCTGGACTTTCCCCTTTTGACAGCAAAAGGCGCAAAATTCAATGTACCTCCAGAGGTGGCTGCAACGCAGACACCCTTCGTGTGGGAGGAGAGGCAGTGGGACGTGCCTGGTCCCCCTTGCCCGTCCCTCCCATGGAGGGATTCGGGGGAGAGGGTGCGAGGTGGGGTGGGGAGGGAGGGAACGGGGCCGGCTCTTCGCCCGGGGCTGCAGGTGCCCGCTTCTGGTTTTCTGCTTGAACGAAGCCGCTGGTCTAAACGTGGCTTGTAACCTTCAGCCCCCAGCAAAGCCTTGCCAAAGTCCTTTCCCCAGGTTGTTCAAAAACGAACGCGCTCGCCCATCGTTTCCACCAGGGACTGTCAGGAACGGCACATCGCAGGGGCCGGTGAAACGCCGCGGTGCCGGGCCGGCGAGCCTTCCTCGCTGGGGGACACAGAGACACTTGTGTTCCCTCCAAAACACGTCAGTGGGTCCCCGTCCCCCCGACCCCGAGGTGTATTTAAGTGAAAACACGATGGGTTCTTCCCCCATCCTGCTTCCCACGGTGCGGAGCGGGAGCAGAGCCCCAGGAGCCGGCACTTCTTACCTTCCCAGAGAAGGGGCCGGAGGGAGAGGGGCTGGGGCGGGAGCAGGATTAGTGCCCAGCTGGCACTGGGCCGCTGCGCGGGCACGGCCGGCACCGGCCTTTTATTGCCGTCCTATAATAATATTGTAAATACTCACTGGGAAGTAATTACATCCTATAAAAGAAGCAGCAGTCTGTGGCTTGAGCCAGGACTGGTTCATGACACTCGTTTTGAAGAGACGTTTCATGTCTTGTTTATAGATTAGATTTTAACCTGACAACCTTTTAACATTGTATTAAATTAGAAATTAACTTCGTATGACTGCTCACCGTATAATTGACCTACTGATAGGCTGAGTGCTAGAGAATATTTAAGATACCTTTCAGACAGCAAAGTTCCCAAGAAAATTCAGAGCCTCCTCCTTGATCTAGACCAGGGCTTTGCTATTAATTAGTATTTATGGTCAGGTGGCAGGAGTGCTTCCCGCGGAGGGAGGGCTGCCAGGGAGCAGCATCCCTGCTGTGCCGTGCTCATCCCTGGGAACACGGTGAAACCCAATGGGACGGAGGGAAGGAGGCAGAGGGGACAGGGAAGGCTGCAAGCCCCCGACCCTGCCCGCTGTGGTGACCATCCAGCGAGGCCGGTGGTCACCCTCCTGTGGTCGCCTCAGAGCTGCTGGGAGATGAACCTGTCAGGGATGGAGCTGCCACTTTCGAGAGCGCCGGATCCTGCAAGGCGCTGAGTGCACGCTGGGAATTGCTGAGCATCAGTAGTTCCCAGCAATAGCCGGGAGCCCTGCAGGACTCGGTTCACGGGACCTTTGCCACCGGTGCAGGCGCAGGACACTGGCTGGTGTGGGGCAGGAACAGGGAGGAAAGGCTCCGGGGCCAGAGGAACGGTCCTGGTCCACGGCACACGCAGGCAGCTTACCTTGGCCCGCTCGGATGGCGCCCATGCCCGTGACCTGCCTGCAACCTGCACGGGGCCGTCAGTGTTTTAGTGTAATTTCCTGCAGTAGAAATTCCCAAGAAAGGCAAAAAATTCAGCCTGGGAACTCACCGACGGATGCACAGCTTCAAATTACATCTGAGCCCAGTGAGGGACAGGGTGGCAACTGATGGGACAGTATCAATGCCCAGACGCAGCCAGGAATGGCCGTGTGTCCCGAAGGCTGGGGCAACGTGTGGGACATCCCCCAGGCCATGTCCTGCACCGGGAAACACCGGCTCCAGCCCCAACCCTGGCACCGCGTGGGACAGGGGAGGCAGCGACCCTGCCACGTCCGTGCTCCAGCTCCGGAGCTGGTGGCTTGTATCCCCGCTACGACCTGCCCTTTGCTTTCACCAGGGTAAAGGCATTTTCTGGTATAATTGAAACCTGCTCCCAACACGTGCGGGAGGCGGGAGCACTGAGCAGGAACAAGCCCAGTAACATCGGCCAAAGGAGGTTTTACCCTGTCGGGTCGGGAGGACTCTTCAATACAACCCTTGTATTCAATTAACGTTAAGGAACAGCATGAGATTAAATGGCCCCAGCGCTGTCTTATGAAAGGCTTAGAACATGCTTACAAACAGCTTTGCATAACATGGGGCCACCGGCAGAGACCCCCCCGCACGTGCACTCGCTGCTTTGCCCCTTGTTTTGGCTGCGAAGCCGCTTGGGGACGCGGCCGGTACCTCTGCCGGCGCGGCAGGGCCCTGCCTGCACCCTGCGCGGCTCAGGCAGCCCGATGCAGGGAGCGAGGCAGCCCCCCTCTCTGGGGGGTGTCAGCCCAACCTTCATCCTCAGCCTCTTCATTTGCCCCCCCCCCCGCAGCCAGCCTCGCCAGCCGTGTCCCATTTTGCCCAGTTCATGGCTTTTTCTGGCCGAGCAGCACAGACATCTCCCCCTCCCAGCACTGGCAGGGCTGCAGGAATGCAGCACCTTCATCTCCTAGTCCCTTCTGCCTGCGGCTGAAGGTGCCGAAGGAGACGAAAACCAAGGGCGAAGACCCAGCCGACACTGGGGCAGCCAAATGGTTTTATACCAGAGCGAGAGCGGGGTGACGGCGGGACGAGAAGCGCTGCCTGGCTGTGCCGCAGCTCCCGGGCAGGGACAGGTGAGGGACACAGCCGAAGACTCTCGGCTCCAGCTAATTCTGTTCTCACCAGCTCTGCTCCTACAAACGGAGAGCAGGGCGCTCCGAGAGGGGGTTCGTGCAGTTCCTAGGACAGAGACGCTGCCGCCGCAGACACATGCTTGTCCCGGTGCCTTTTCCATCTGTGAAACAGGCCAAGCAGTGGATTCAATTATTTTTTTCCTAGCACATAAGCCACTAATCATTTATTGCATTAAAACCCCCCTCATCTCTACAACTTTTGTTCCTGTTTTATCCAATTAAAACTTGGGGGGGGGGGGGGAAGTTTCATTTTCTCTTTTTGCAATCACAAAGAGCCGATCTCAGCTCCATTGACTCGCTAATTGTAAGCACTCAAATGGTTGGGTTTAAAGTTACACTTAGCAGCTGTGAAACATTAGGGTGAAGTGATTACAACCTACTGGAGGATACCGAACATTTTTACAATATCTCAGGAGCATAAGGGAAAGACAACAGGAAATGGCGCAAACTTTCCTACCCTGCACAGCAACAAGCCGGAGCAAAGAAGTGAGAAAATAAATGTAGAGACGCGGCGCAGACGCTGTTTGGATCCTCAAAAAGTGACTTAGGAAGCCCCGGTGAAAGCACCGTGGGTTTACCCCCATGCTCGGGGGGGGCAGAGAGGAGGGGGAGCAACGTTCAGGGATTTCACAGCTCCACTTTGCAGCAAAACCCTGCTCCGGGCTCTCTCTTGAGGAAGGAGGACAGAGATCTTGGCGGTATTTTGCCCTCGGTCGGTTCCCCTCGCTGGCTTGCCTTCTCCCAGCCTCGTCGCCAGCAAACTTCGTTCTCAGGCTGGCTAACGCCGCTCGGGGCAGGACAACCAGAAGCCGTCCCCTCGCAGGGATGGGTGCCAGGATGGCGTTTACTGGCTTTGCTCGGGCAGAGCACCGTGCTCCGTTGGGGCTCGTCAGCGCCGAGCTTCGCCGGCAAAGCAAACGAAGCCCGAGCCCCGCATGCTCTGCGAAGCGCCGGGAAACACCAGCCTCGCTGGTTATGCCCAGGCCCTGGCCTGGCTCTGAGATTTGATTTCATTTGAACTCCAAGCTGTCGCATTTGGAGAACCTTTGACTTTCCACTTCTTTTCAAACAGCAAAACATTCCCTTCCCATGATTTAAGCACGCTACACGCGTGTGTTTATTACAGAGACCAGGGTAGGATAAGAAAGCAGTATTTCATGTTAATTCATGAAATCTGAACTCAACTTTTAATAGAAGAGCTCCACTTTATGCACAGAGTGATATACAGTCCGCCCTGCTTTAAATGAGACGTTTTGCCTTTTGAACTCAGCAGGAGGCCGCTGCTTACTACTACTGGAAACAGTTTAAAAACCTGCAAGTCCGGCATGTCTTTTGGGCTCTTTTCAAGCCAGTGGTTTATATCATGGCACAACATTCTTGCTGGGCTGCCTGCGACCGCCTGCTAGCCTCTGCGTTTCAAAATCCATCGTTTCAGAAACTCACCTGGATTATTTCCACAACAATGCGAGACACTCGTCCGAAATCCTGCGAAGACCACGAGCCTCTGGCTATTTTTGCTTTAAGTGGCGTTCGGATCAGGTCCCTAGATTGAAAACCTCGTTGCATTAAAGTCAAGGGCTAACCTCCCTTCGGAGCAGCTCCTAGACACCACCAAGGAGCAGGAATATTCTCACCTGGTGCCCGAAAAGACTATCGCTGCTGAGATTAAGGTGGAGGGAAGGTGGTGTTCCAGCAAAGCCCGTGGCACCCAGTTGAAATGGGGGGCTTTTACATGTACGCTAAAGGCAGGGGGCCATCGGTGGGAGGCATGCACCGCAGGGATGTGTCGAATCAGACCCTATAGAGTTATTGTTGAATCAGACCCTATAGAGTTATTGTTGCAACACACTTGGTTTTCACCGGCTCACTGAAGAGCTGGAACTTGCTGGTCATCTGTGAAAGTATCAAATTAAAGTTAAATTAGCCACCTCATAGCAGTGCTTTTTTTTTTTTTTTTTTAAGCTCTAGGCTTTCTTAACAGTTTGGCTATGGGGCTATCAACAGCGGGGAATTTAGGACATTCTTTTCAATGAACCAGACTGAAAATATTTTGGTACAGCCCCAGTTTGTAGTCCCCCGTCCCCCCCCCCCCCCCCCCTTTAAACAAAACATCCTGATTCAAAGGAGCTTCTTGCAGACTGGGAATTTCCACATGGCCGTATTGCAGCACTTATAAAAAGTGATTTAATGCCTGCCAACAACAAATACATTTCCAATGACACCATTCTGCGTTATGCGCTATCCTACTTTGCGTGTTCAGTAAGAACCAGCAACCAAGCTGTCCGAGGCAGGAGGGAGAAGAGCGGTTGCCTTCCTTTGCAAGAACTTTGTCCCTTACGGCCGCTCCTTGGAAAGCCTGAAAGGAAACAAGCATCACGGTGACAACACAATCCCTTCTGTATGTGTTAATCTGGATTTTGTTTGAACTTTTGGAGCTGACCTTGGCTTGAACTGTGTTAAAAATCCTGACTGGTGTGGACTGACTTGACCCTGCGGTCCCATTTGTCCGCAGCGCCAGCCCTACCCTCAGCCCCTTACTTCAAGCCATTATTTTACAGACATAAAAGAAACATAGCATTACGGCAGATATAGCCAGCGGGCCGGAGCTGTGAGTACTTACTTACAGGCAAACTCTCCTCTGATTTCATCCCAAGGAAATTTTTTTTTTGCTTGAGAAAGGACTGACTGAAAACCAAGCAAGAAACTGAAATTATTGCTGCAGACTCTCAGTTTTTATTAGTGGTTTCCAAGCCTGAAGAGAGAGAGAGAAAAAAAAACCCAATAGCTTCTGAGATCTGAGTCGTGGCGTTACAGCTAAAAACAAAAAAAATCAAATCCAAGACTGAATTTGGTATTTGGTGTTTGGGGATAGAGTAGGAAGAGGGTGGTCAGTTCTGCATCGCTCAGTGTGGCTGGTTTAAGCTGTAAGAGTGCGAAAAGATTTGTGGGTTTAGATAGTTTCCTCTCATTGCCATGACTCAAACGGCTTCTATTAAAAACAAGTAGTGGGAAGGAAATTTCGTAAGCTGACAGCCCCATCTCACTCTCTGCTTCTTGACACAAGTTGGCCGAGATATAGGAATTCATGTGGTTACTATGTGTGAGCCCATGACTATTTTATCAGCAGAGTTATGCGGTGCTAGTTTTGACTGCGCACGTTCAGTAGGGTATATAGGCTCAGGCTGCTATACGGGTTCTGCAAAATCCTACAACACAAAAGATGTAGGTGGGCGTCTCTGCTGCCTGGTCCTCGTCCCACCGAAATCACTGGGATGAACATGTGGGGCCCCAACCAATGCAAGGAGCTGGAGCTGGGGTCAGACACCCGAACAGAGACGGGTGTTGATTTTCAGAGGCACTAAGCGGGTGCAAGGCACACTGCCTAAGTCTCCCATTTTTAAAAATCCTGCCCTTGCACACAGGGATGAGAAAGCAGGGAGGCAAAAACAAGCTAGACTGGCTGCAAAACATCCACTGATGGCTTTAATTTAAGCCCTCAAGTTCATAAATATGCACATAGTCTGGTCCGGGAAGATACACGAAGCCCATAGCCAGCCCAGTAACACTCCATGAACATTGCCATTTAAGCAGTTTCTTGTTTAACTTAGATTTATTCAATGACACATGCATTTCTGGACAGATATCTGAGTTCCAACGAACAACTTTTATAACCAAATATGAGAAATTTGTGACTGCAGTTAGTCGATTAAGTACGTTTCTAAAATACATGACTAGAAGAAAACCGGAGCGATAGAGAGAATTCTTCCAAAGAACAAAAAGAAACATTTCCATTTGTAATACTCCTGGCATTGATGAGTATCAGTGGGGAAGGAGGGTAGCAAGGAGACGCAACGAGGAAGGAATAATGTTATCAACCCTGTCCACAGAAAGTCTTCCAGTTCCCACTCTCTCCAGTTCATTCGTTAATGCTCGGCACTTTGCGAATGGCAAGAGCTCCTCTGAGTTACGGAGATTCCCTTCATCTCTCAACATGAAAAAGCAGAGAACGGTTGTGAAACCATGTACTTGACCAAAAATGGCTTAGAAATATTTCTCCTCAACCAACCTCTTCCTGAACACAGCGAAAAAAGAAGCCGCAGAGCTATCAGGATTGAAGACGGAGTCTCTTCATATTGCACAGGAACACGAAGTCAAGATTTTGTGAGCATACTTCAGGAAGGTTTACGAGTCATCAATATTTATCAGGGTAATGAGAACCATCCAGCGCAGTGGCGAACTGGCAGGTGACAGACACATCGGGATTGTTTAGGCAGAGAGGCGGCTCGTTACCCTGTCTGGATCTCTCCTTGGATGTTCGGCTAATTTAAGGGAATCCCGTTGGGAAAAGGCTGAGGGGCTGGTTTTCGTTAGTCGGGAGAGGCGATCTGTAGCCATCAAAGTTGCGTGGGATACTGCCACTGGTGGAACCAGAGCTGTTACTGAGCGTCTCTATGCTTCCCTCTCGCTGAAGCTCTGCAATGGGAAGAGAGAGCAGGTCCTGGTTAGCGTTTCAGATAAACCCGGAGTGCCATCAGACGGCCGCTTTATTGACAAATCTGTTTATTGTATCATTGCTCTAACATTTGCTCGTCATCCATCTTTTCTGGGGTGATTTGAGGAATCACTCCAGAGGCATCCCAGCTCCTGGTTCTACTTCTCTGCGGGCTCACAGCTCAGCTGAGCCGAAGCGGAGCTGGACGGAGACGTTACACGCTGCCCAGCAGAGCAGCCCCTTCCCTGGGGACGAGGCCACTGACTCGTGACATGTCAGGACTCGCTAGTAGGGATGCTCACAGCTGAACTGAGCAGGGTGCGAAGGGTACGGTGGCAGATGATGAAACATCTTTCCTCTGCAGCAATGCTGCCGAGATTGTGGGCAACAGGGAGCGGCAGCAACACTGGTTACCAGTGGTGTGTACCAGCGGTGCATAACCGCTGTGATTCTCCACCTTGGGAACACCAGGGACTTTCCACAACCCTTTATCCTGCACAAACGGACATAAATAACTCTGCTTTTTCAAGCCAAAGAGAAAATATCCCCTTTCCTATGTGCCTGAGCTGCGCCTCAAAGCAAAAGAGAAAGCAGGCCCGACTGTGGCTCTCCCTCTCCCGGTCACACACATCCAGACATCTCCCCTCGCTGACCTCCCAAAGCCTTTATGGCTCCCTAATCTCGAAACACGAGGATTTTTGTGTGTGCAGAGCATCGTTTCTAACCGTGGCCTCTCTGTGAGCCACTTGAACCCAACAGTTGACTCAGTGGCAGCGTGCAGGAGTGCCGCTGGGCAGCATCACCCCGGCCAGCACTCAGCGGCGGCATGCAGCGGTGAGATTAGGCAGAGCTCCGTGTACATGACAGGAATCCTCTCCCAGACACGCGGTGACAGGCTACAAGAAATATTCTGACAAGTTGCAACGCACGGCCCCGAGCGCGACTCGGCTGCTTCTGCACAGCCTGCGCTGGAGGGGACGGGATGGGGATGGGAGCTTCGGGCAAATTCCTCTGCTGCCGGAGGGGAAAGAGTAAAAATCCTCTCGTTTGCGGCATGCTGCGGTGTCGTGCACGTAAGGCACAGGGGGCAAACCCCCGGAGGAGACAGGCAGCTTTCCTTGTCCCTGTAGCGGGAGTTTTTGCTTGGATGGGGGTGGGAAGAAGCCGCAGGTGCAGGAGCTGGAGGAGTGGTGCCTGCTTTGCTTTCTGCTAAATATTACCGCACCTCCGCTGTTTGCACACCTCTGCCTCACGCTGGGGTATTTAACCTTTTGTAAAAACCACGACAATCCTTTTGCTGCAACAGGACTCCGTAATAAGGACATATCTATACACAAAGTGCACGGCAAAAGCAGAAAGTCAGTGCTTTGCTAAAACAAAAAGCATCCCGCCCCAGCATCCTCGGACACTGCACAGCTCCCGTTTGCTACCTGGGCACTGCAGAGGTAACAGCCAGGCGAGTGCATGCCTAGCAAAGGAGGGCTCGGGGATTTAATCCTTGGTCGTGGAGGTGACTTGCGACAGAGATAATCTGCCCAGGATGCATGAAAAACAAATCACCAGGAAACCGGTCACCCTATAAGCAGTGATGATAATGACCTCAGCTGTATTAATCATGATTTCTTGCCAGTATTTAGTGAAGGAATGTCCATGTCTAAACCTCTTCATTTTCCTCACATCCTTACTCTCCCATGAGTTCAGGAAGTAAAAACAGTAATTTAAATCAGAAATGAGTGGCGTATCCCACACTAATACTGCGCTTATCCTGTCTGATTTGGGGCTTTTATCTCCCTCTGCACACAGCTGGCTTCGGTTAAACGTCCCACGTCAGAGCTCTCGGGCGCTGGGCAGCCATCGCCCGCGCTGGGCAGGCTGGGGCTCCCCCAAACAGCGTTCGGGCTGCTGAACTCCTCGCGGGGCTACTTCGCTCGCTCGCTCTTTTTAAGCTAGAATTGATTTTCAGGCAAATGTTGTGTTTTCAATAACCGTAGCAAAAGAAGGGAGAGAGGGAAAGAGCGAGGGAGCATTTGCTTCCCTGCGGGCTGTGGCTCCCGCGCGGCCGTTTCTGCCCCTTGGGGCCGAGCGCTGGCCTGCCAGCTCCTGCCTGTCCTTGGCCACGCCGCGTCCCGCCTGTCCTTCGGTGACTTGTACGGGACTGCACGCCCTCCTGGGATGGGATTTGGGGGAATTTGGGCTCGCAGGGTGGCTTTCTGGGGGCTGCGGGATTTCTGCAGCCGGCAGCGCTTGTCACCTCTGCAGGGGACTGCCAGGGGGTGGCACTGCAGAGACTGATGCCAGCCAGGAAAAAGCATGGACAAAAATTCGGGGAGGCAGAGCAGTGGGCACAGGGCCTGGCTGGGGAGGCTGGGGTCCCATCCTGGCACTGCCGCTGCTCCCTGCCTGCTGCTCCCTGGCACGTCAACCCCATCGGCTAGCAAAGGGAAGGGACAAAAAACAGGGTAAGGAGATGCAGAGGCTCAAGAGGAACCGGAGGGGATGTTTTCCAGCCCTCCAGCCTGCGCAGAGCCCGCCTGGGGTTCGAAGGGGGTCAGGCTAAAAACCGGCAGAGCTCCCGCATCCGAGCTGCCGTCCCAAGTGCCGCAGATGGCAAACACGCACATTCCCCTGGGCAAAGGAGTCCGGGCGCTCCCAAACAGCCCCGCGTTGCGAACCCGCTCGCTCTGGAACTAATTACACGGCGAGGCAGACGAGCAATGTATTTTGATACCTAAGAAAGCGTCGTAAAACTCCTGACCGCTGCAGCAGAAAGCACCGCTGTGCTCAGGAAATTGGGCTCTTGCCCTCGCCCGGGCCCGGCTCTCGTGCACGGCTGGGTCACGTGAGATGTGCAATTAGCCATTACACGGTCACCAGGGACTACCTGCGCTGCACATATGACCCCTAGGACCACAGTCAGCACATTTTCCTACGTTTCCCCAAATCGGTCCATTTTTTTCCCAGCTGTTTCATTAATAAAAAGTACAATTAAAAAAAAAAAAGTCCAGCGCAAACTATTATCTTTCCTCCCAGACCTTCCAGCACACCAGGACGTGGCAGAGGCACATGCACAATAACATCGATGCCGTTCCCATGGGAAGCTCAGACAAGACTGGGAACGGCTCCACGGCATTGGGACACCCGTCCTGTTACGGGGTGAAAAACTGGGGGACTATTTCTGATAGACCCGATACCTGAATAGACCCCACAAGTGCAGAAGGAGCCACCGCGGTGTGGTGAGGCTGTTGGGTATCAGGAGAGGCAGGTCCCTACAGAGAGGCAGTGCAGGCAGTGCTGCCCTCCCACTGCCCCAGGACCGAGCAGCTGAGCCCCTCGGCACAGCTGAAAGGAGGAGAAATACTTCCCAGACTTAATTAAGACATGTCACGTAACCGGTCAGACCACCGATGTCCTCTGTGCTGGGAAGACACTTGCTGAAAAACACAAAATAGAAGCAAAAACCAGGATCCCCCCATGGAAAGACAAGGGTGAGCGGCAGGAGAGTCTGGAGCAGCGGCAGCCACCGAGGATGAAGGCTCAGCACCGCGCCGGCAGAGCAGGACACGGCTGCCCGGCAAGTGATTTCGTTTACTTCGGTGGAGTTACGCCAGGAATGGACTTGGCCCCAGCATGTCTGAGGGTTATTGTATCTGCATTCCCCCATGCATATACTGTCGAGATGTATTAACTTCCTTAAATGTACCAGTAAAACAACCTCTTATGATACACTTTAATGAACTTGTACAGTAGCCAACAAATTGTGCATCATATAAAACCCATTCGGCCTTATAGACTCTCTGGCTATTTTGTAATAACTGCAATTTGCTTCTGCTGAAGCAAGATAACCAGGGTTGAGAAGTCAGGCTTTGCAGAAACCTAAATATTTGATTTGGGGGGGAGTGGGTGGGAGAAGGAAGGAAGGGGCCTCTGGGAGCTATTTATGGGGTCAAAATAACATGAGACCTGCTCTTCTCGTAGCATTTCCACAATCAAGGAAATGAAATACTGTGAGAAGACCAGCACTTGCATTATTTTGGCCCCATAAATGGCTCCCTGAGGCTTTCAAAAGCCCGTGAAAAACAAACACAAATACAAATAAATGCTAATACTGGAAACGTAAATACTAAAACCTGCCCACGTCCCCGGAGAAAACGACTCGCAAAGTCCTGACTGCCCTAAAAACCAAAAAAAAAAAAAAAAAAAGACGGGGGAAAAAAACGAAGGAGCAGGAACATCTGCTGAAGCCATGAGGAGAAAGTCACTTCAGGGGAGCTGGGAACAGCCTTGCCTGCGCTTTTGATGGTAACAGCAATGGGCACCGCTGGCATCACCCAGGGTCCCTGAATAACAGGGATTTTTCAGGGCACACGTGCTTTCCGCCACAGTGAAGGCAGCAGCAGTAAAAATCCTTGCGGCTGCTGGTGTGGGGAGGAAGGTGAAGGTGGCATGGCGAGTGGCCGGCCGGGGTCCCCAGCCCGCCCGGGGGGCAGCCACCCCCCTCCCGTGGCCCTGCAGCGTCCGGCACTCTCGGGGGCTGCGGAAACACCGACACTGCTTGGAGAACAACGGGGTGTTAAAGGTGTTGCAAAGCGAATGCCGGCTGCTGTCTGCTTTGGCATTACTTCCAGCGGGGCTGCCCGCAGACTGGCACCAGCGCAGCCTTCCCGCGGTGCGTATGCTGTTGCCTGAGAAATTGAAAACGAAACCTCCCACAAAACATTTCTTTCTGCTGGTATTCCCAACTGCCACGCTGCAGCCTGACGGTCCTGTCCCTTGTTCTGCCGCCCAAGCCACTTCGCTCTCCCTGAGCTGGCTGCCGAGGTGGAGAGGAGGAGGAGGAGGAGGAAGGGGAAGAGGAGGAAGAGCTGCTCTGGGGACAGGCCGTGGTCCTCGGGTCTGGGGAGCGGTGCCAGCCCCCAGCCAGCAAGGTGGCTGCACCCTCAATTCCAGAAAGCTCCAGGAACTGTCGAAGGACCCCATCAAATCTAGAAAGGTACAAAGCCCTGCCAAGCTTAAATGTGAAACCATTTTATAGGGCACATTAATCCAATGCCTGAAGAAAATCTATATAGCCCTCTTGCCCGGAACACTCATAAATTATGCTGCCTTTCTTATTTGTGCTCTCTCTCTGTAGTGGTCCACTTGAGGCCGTGGTATCTCCTTTATGTCTACTCAAAAAACTCATCTCCAGTGCATTATTTCTTCTAATGGTTTTTCCTTTCTCTCTGTTTGCTTTCCCCTGTTAAGCACAGTTTCAAAATATCCTCCAAAATCATTTGCTGGAAGAGCTGACCCTTTCCTCTTACCTACCGAGGGCTGCCCAGGCTCCTGCACAGCCCGGCGGAGCCGCAGCCGGGATAAATGATACAATGACAGCAGCCTGATGTGTCAGGGCAGCGGGGAAGCGGCAGCAACTCTGAATACAAGAATTATTCTTCATCATCTCAAACTGTCACAACACATTACCCTCAAAGCCGCAGCTCGCTGAAGGAGTGACCCTGGACTGAATGGGAGAGTGCTCGGGGAAAGAACTAATTGTAGCCTCTTTTCACACGTCAGTCACTTTTCACAGCACCAAGCCTTTCAAGCTCAACTAATGTCAAGTTCCCTTTTCCTTTTGCTGGGCTGAGTATTTCTGATTTTTAAGGATGGCATTTTTAAAGGAACAAGGTCTCTGCTGAGGGATGAGGCCGGGGAGGGGAGGCAAGGACGCGTCGGAGTGAGCACGCATCAGAAAGTCCATCAGACGCCTGAAGACTCGTTAGGAATTAGACAATTAACAAGTAGGAATGCAGGAAGCGGGGTAATGGCCAGCAGGGCTCGAATCTCCTCGATTTCATTTCTGTCATTCACGGCAATTGTTTCGGGGAATTTTTTGGGCTCTGCCGTGTGCCAAGGGGGCTGCGAGCGCAGGAACGTACTCGGCCCCCTCCCCGAAATTAGGATGGAAGACGGGCATCTTCCAGCGGTGGGGAAGAGAAACAAGGTGCTGCTTACCAAAACCACCTCTCCCCGGCCACGAGCGGTTTTTGAATGAACAGCTAAAAGGCCCAAATTAGAGCTTCATTTTAAAATCAAAGATAATTTCCTTTGTTCGGAGGAGAAGTGAGAAGACTCCCTGCAGACAGGGCTCTCAAAATGACAGCCCGGTCCGTGCCCCTGGGCAGGCAAATGTAAGTGCCCTTCGTGCCTTCTTGTCTTTAACCGAAATCCTAAAATATTCTGCAGCAAGGACTATTTTTTTTGGCCCTTACATTTGCACAATGCCTATCACGGGGGACTTGTGGAGCTGACTGGGGCTTCTGAGTGTTACTTATTAACTGTAATGAATAATAATTATGTAGCTTCTGCCATCTGGATTCTCATTCAAAAGGATCCTATATAAAGCGAACACTAAAAGGCAATTTGTATTAACACAATGGAAGTCTTGAGGATCTCTTAAACTGTTTGTAATTTACACAACGCTCCCCAGTGAATGGATTAGTTAAACATTTTTATTTTACCGATTGCTGCCAAAGGGAGCGGGACGTGCTCCCTCGGAGGAGCTCACACCGGCCCCTGACGCGCCGTTTCTGCTCCCCTGTACGCCGACACGCACTTTTACACATAAGCTCTCCATCTTTCGGTATTTAGTCAACATCCCAGACTCAGCTGGATGCTTTTGGCTCTATTTCTGCAGGAACATTTACTACAAATATCATAACTGGTCCCCACGGGAGCCGGTGCCGATGCCTGGGACGCGGACGGCGCAGCCCAAGGCAGAAAAGGGCTCGACAGCTGATGCGAAGTCCTAAACTGAACCGGGATGCAGAAATACCGCCCCTAACACAAAGGTTTAGAAATTGCATTACCGCTACTGCAGTTGTAGGTTTTTCTTGGGTATTCCCTTTTTTTTTTCTTTTTTTTTTTTGACAAAATACAATTATGCTAACGAGGAAGCTCTAATTATAAACCATCTCCACCACCCTCGGCGGCCGCTCCGAGGCGAGGACCCACGGAGCTGGCTCCAGCCCCGCTGGCTGCCACGGCCCCGCGCAGGGACCCGCCGGCGGCCAGGGCAGAGGGGGGCACCGCACCCCCGGGGGAAACCTGCGCTTTTGGGTATTCGGAGAAGGAAAAGTCCTTAATGTTGAATTGTAGTGAAACAAAAGCACCAAGTACTTATTAAAGGTCTTAATTTTCCAAGCTCCTTTTAATTTAAGATAGCTGAAAAGAAATTTCTGGGCAAACGTGTTTGTCCATTGCTCCTTTCCAAAGGGAGCGCAGACAGAAAGTCAGCTTTATATATCACTATAATGCTAAATTGCCAGCTTTATATATCACTATAATGTTTACAAGTTCATACGATTATGATAAAGTTTAAAAGTCAATTAAACCTGCTCTCTGCCCCATGCCCTGCTCCTGCAGAAGCCATTAACCCGTGCCAGTTCCCCAGTTCCCCCTGCACTCCGGCAACCAGCGCAGGCAGCTGCGGGGACTGGTTTCCTGCGATGCCTTGGGTGGCTGTGATGGACCTGCTCCTAAGGAATGTTTCTTTTCCCTTTTTTTAAACCAGCAGTTTGAGAAAAGAGATTTTAAACTCCATTCAGAAGAAGAAATGTAACACTACGGCACTGGAACATTGAAAATCAATTCCCGCATTAAAACCATTTCATCCTGCTGCAACCTGAAAGACACTGAGACACCACGAAAGCATCTACGTTGAATTTGCAAAGCAAATGCTGCCCGAACAACTTCTCTGAAATCAGAATTCAGTGGCCTATGTAAAATATTAGTTACTGTCAAACTACCTTACAATAACTCTAATGCTGAATCCACACAGAGTTTGTTAATGCCATGCACTTGGAGATGAAACCTGGCATGTTGGAAAAAAGGTGGCCGGATCTAGCAAGGAGATGAGGAGGTACAGGAGGCAGGAGATAACCAGGGGAATAAAGACTGAGCCTTCTGAACATCAGAGCCCCTCCGAGACCGCAAATTTCATTTCTAGTGTCTGATTTAAATGCGAAGATGCCAAACGACTAACACTTATGAAACGGGGAGGACATCTGAACTTACATAAATGCCTGGGTTTACTTCAGGCACGAAGAGATCGCTGAGATACGGACAAAACATTTTCATGCATGAACTTCTAAAGAATTTTGTCTACCAAAAAAAAAAAAAAAGCAAGCAGCTTGTTTTTTCCTTTAAAAAGAGAACCCCAAAAAGCTCCATATGACTCGAGTCCATGGAGTAGGAGACCCAAGACTTTGGCACCTTGCCAGACTTGACTCCGAGCATTTTATGGAAGGTTAAAAGTGCACTAGATAAAGGACTAGCATTTAGAGGGAGAATATTCTTCACGATAGGCACTTTCACAATGACTCCAGTGCTTTTAAAAAATAATCTCAAGTTTCCTAGAGCTGTATATTTTTGTAAAGAGGCTTAGGATGTTTTCCTACATAAATGGCACTTCAGAAGGATGAGTTGCCGATTTTAGTCAGTATGTGAAATTTCAAAAGCTACGACAGTCAAATGCTTATAGAAAACAATTTCTGTAGTCCATCCGCATCATGGAAGCCAATGACTCCTTGTGCAAGATTTCCAGAAGAGTTTCTAAAATGAATATGCAGACACGGTTGTCTGGGTTTAAAGGAATTCTCTCCTACCCCATCTTATAAGTTTCAGCATGTTGCTACTATAAATTCCTATAATGTACCTTATATATAATATGAGCTTTCCTGTGCAAGCCAGTGTGTATACAAGTTTTGTAACGTATTTAGGCAGAGTTATCTTGTATCTTCAGTTACGCAAGCAGCACATCTGTGTATATCACACCAAAAGCATTTGCAGAGAAAACACTGTATTAAAATTCCTGGGTTTGGTGTCTCATTCCCAGGGTGATGGGAGTGCCTCTGATTGCTCAACAGTGACCCCTCTGTCAGCCTCCGACTCCACAAAGGAAAATACAAATTCAGCATAATCTGCACGTTCATGACACCTACCAGCTCTGTGTCCTACTACACCCTCCGGACTCTTTGGATCTCGCTCAGAAGTTTCGGACGTAGATGCTCCTATTCCTGAAACCACCACAATTCTACCCAGAGAGGATCTGGACCCACCGCATGGATCTAAGCATCCCCCTTCCCACCAGAGCCACTCGAGATCTCGGGGCAGGGGGGTCCTGTCTCAAAGGCGGCTGTAGCAAAGCCACCGCACGGCAGCGTGACAACTGGGAGCACTTGGGGAGCGCTGGGGGTCCCTTCTCCTCTCCCGGGCTCGGCCAAACAGTCCCAGCGAAAAAGCTGGGTAAGGCAAAGCTGCCTGAAGGTCAAACCCACAAACCCGGTGATTAACCCGGGGTCCGGGCAGCCCCTCGCCGATAGGCTGAACGGGGGATTTCAGACGCGCCTGACCCTCCAAACTTCAGCAGTTTCTTTCATGTCTAAGACCTATTTTTCTTCCCTCTTGTGATGGTACCTCGGTTATTGGGCCTCCTTAATAACCCTCAGTTAGGAAGACAAGGCAACCCTGGAGGAGGACAACTTCTGTGCTCAGAGTGTGCCTCTGTGTGCATCTCGCATATGTGCATTATGTGCTTCTGACACAAATGTATTGCCGAGTTCATTTTAGACGTATAATATTACAAAGCGAAGTAATTCTGGCACAACTTCTAGCACTTCTGACACAAAGTGGCCTTTCGGGCCAGTGAGGAAAGCTACTGAGAGGCTCTGGGCTGTCTCCCCGGTGCAGATTGATGCTGAGGAGGAAGCTAGACCGGACTGGAATTTGGGTTTGATTCAAAAGAGAAGTTAAAAGTTTGGGGGGAGCAGATGCTCAGCTGGTCCAAATCAGAAGAGTTTCGTTGAAGCTCACGAAATGATGTCACCACGGACTCAGCTTTGTCTGCTCATCTAAACGGTTCAAGGCTCTCAAGTCAGAAAAACTCAGGTGGAGATCTAAGGAGCAGAGGTCTCCTCCTTTCATTTCCCTGGTGCTAGTTTTAGCGTCACTGAGAAACTCCAAACCCATCCAAATAATCCTATTTCCAAACGCAACTTATTTGGTCTATTTAGTCAATTATTTTAAAGATTATGTTGACATCGCTGCTTCAAGCAGACTAATTTTCTAAGCACAGACCTAATTTTACGAAGCACTCAAAGCTTGCAGCAGTACTCTTAAAATCACGTCTCTACCTAGAATTGAGTATTAAGCGAGCCTGGAAAAACAACAGGCCAACCTCGTGGGCTCACTCTCTTGCAGGATTGCTTGAGGCTCTTAATACACTCTGTCTTATTTATATAGCTCCAAATTCTGATGTTAGACATAAATATGAAAGAGCCTTGATAAAAATGACATCCAAAGCTTAATTTGGCCCTTTGTTAATGGAGTTGTTCAACACAGCAGTTTGCATTCGTTCTTGTGAAACCAGAAGGCAGCTGAAAAAAGCCAACGGGATGTTTTCACTTTTTAAAAGTCCTATTTTAAAAATTCTCCCAAGTATTGATTCTAATATACTTTGCCTTTTTAGTTACACTCTTAGAAGCACTGTCAAACGTGTGAATGAGCTGCAGCCTGTGGACGAGTGCGTGGTGGAGGATAACTCTTGTGTGAAATATAAAAGACCTAATGGCAAACCAAGGCATTCCCCTGGCCACATCCCACATAAAAGGCAATTTAAATCATCTCAAGCTGTGCAGATTCTGCCTTGTACTTGGGCATCTGGCAGTGAAGTTAATACAGCTACCTGCTCTTCACGTCGTGCTCTTTTGCAGACTTTTCACTCACATTTTGATGGGTGACCAGCTGCGTTTCCAAAAGAGAAACCAAAGAGACAACACAATCCTGGCACGATATAATCTAAAGATTTTTTTTTTAAAGGGTGCGGATAAAAGCAGCCCTGAGTGAAGGCAAAAAAGCATGCCCAGATTTCACGTTAGGGATCTGTCCCTGTACAGTTCATCTACCCACTGCTGCCTCTGTGGCTGCAGATGAGGAAGGCTGCTAGGTTAATTTGTCTTTTGATTAACACCTCCAAACGTCATTTCCACCCGACAACCTGGCCTCAGCCAGTGCCCCGTGGGAACAGCTGCTCAGCGGAGCATGTAGGAATAGATGGGAGATGCCGTCCGTGGGAATGCTGTGCTCTGCCTTAGGAGAAAACCAGCACAGCGACACGTCCGAGCATCCCTCCGCAGCACACTCCGTGGCACTGCCTCTGGGTCCTCCGGCACGGTGCCACCTGTATGTGGTTAGGGAACAGCCACCATTTCCATCCCGTTCACCTTGACCAGGGTTCTGCGTGTGCTCGCCATACCCAGCTGCCCGTGGCTCCTTGCTCCCATGCCGTGCCACCGAGCCGGAGCGGAGGGAACGGGGCAGGTCCTGGCTGCTGACCCTGCTGGCACCTTCCCAGAAAAACATCTTTGGAAACAGCCGGAGAAGCGATACTAACCCTTTGTCTTTCACAACACCATCAGCTTTTGATGTAAACACAGAGTTCGTGTGTTGGGCAGATACTGAGAAAGTCACTAACCAAGGAAATAACAAACAAATACCAAAAATAAATAAATAAAAAAAAGATGGTATTTTAGCTGTGGGGGTCTTCTTGGAAAATGGGATAAAATGCCTCGCCTAGAAAAAGGCAGTAAACAGTTTATGTCCTGGAACAGCCATTTTACAGGGTGGGTGGCTTCCTGGCGTGTCAGGAGGTGACACGCCACCAGCCAGCATCAGGCCTTCCCAAATTCAGTATCTCTTCACGACAGTGAATGCTTGCTTAAAAAATTCATCCCATTACTGCTTATTTCTGTCTGCATGGAAAACTAATTCCTTCCTCCCCGGGACACGGGACAGACTGCGCAGAAGCTGCCTGGAGAAATCTCAGAGGCTCTTGCTAATGTCTGAGGGACACAGAGCAAAGACTAAAAGCCAGCTAGCAACAAAAGCACTGCCGCCTTGTCTGAAGCGACAGGAATGAAACGCAGAATATAAACAACAGAAGTGGGGAAAAAGCTATTCACGTTTTTTAGAAGTTTTACCCTTTGTCTAAATTAGCTCGTGCATTACCAAGCATGTAATTACCGGTGATGTAATTTAAGAGGGCACCAGTAGAAACATGGAAAAAAGCAGCCGGTCCATTATCTTTTTGTCTTTACGTTTTGCCTCAACGTCTTTTTCATTCTCTGTGAACACACAACTTTCACAACAGCACCATTTTCACAGAAAGAATACGCCTTTGGACGTTTCAACCACTTGCATGAACCTCTGCAGGGGTCCTGAACACCTTCCACTTCTGCTGGGGCAGCAGCATCGATGGTTTCTCTGTTTGCAAAATGCTTCCAATCGATTCATCATTTTTCTTACTCTTAGCTTTTTTGTCAGCTGACTGTGCACACAATATTGAGCAATAATAAACAGAGGAGGATGAAAACTGCTGCAGCTTGAGAAGTGAGCTCAGGATATGATTCCTCCTCACCGGATGCCTGGAAGATGTCACTGAAATTCTCCCTCCCTTAGTGCAACCCGTGTGGAGCCAATATGAACTCCCAGCAAAGTGCTTAAAAACCCATTATTTATAATAACTGTTAAATGATGAGACATTGTTTACCCAGATCGCAAGATAAATTCTCACTTACAGAATGCTTGCCTGACTGTCCTGAACGTCATCTGGTTTTTATTTAAATGCAAAATGTAATTAGGCTCCCAATAACACAGCAGAAGAATTCAATAAGATAGGGCTTTTCACTTACAGTTTAATATTAACATTTTCCCATAAATGTTAATGAATAAAAGTCTACTGTTTTATGTATTATCCATGGTGGGGAGACAGCAGGCTAGGAATGGAAGGAAAGCTAATCTTTTCATACCACAAATTACGATATATACCTCAAGGAGAACTAACCGTTCCCAGCATTGCTGGGGACCTGCCCACAACACTGCTTCCTCCTGGGACAGCCACCAGACCCGGTCCCATGGGATGCGCTCCAGGGAGTCTCCCCCCACATCGATCCTCCCCAGCCAAAATCCCCTTTGGGTTTTTTCCTCCTTCTCCCCTTGCCCTCTCTCCCGCTTTCTGCCTAACCATCTCCGCTAGACACACTACGAGCATCAGATAGTGAACAACATCACTGTTAAGCAAGGATACGGCCCCACGCCCTGATACTCTTAGACTCCACCATGGATAGCAAGGCTAGATTATCGGAAAAATCAGGTTACTATTTGTCTGATATTCTGTTAGAGAAATGTGCAGGGGTGATGAGAGGTGATGGCGGGGCTGCAGACTACAGTACGACGATAGGAAATGATAGGCATCCGAAGGGGTGGGAGAAAGCCCTCGGAGTTGGCAGAGGTGGCACTTTGGGAGTCCATCGAAGGACTCGTGCCTCCTGATACCGAAGCACGAGGAGCAGATCCTGCGGTGGAAGAGAGGCCTCTGCGGCTGAAAGGAGGGAAAGCTGCAGGGCCAGAGGGTTGGCTCACAGTCTAACGTTTTAATTGTTCTAGCTTTTGACCTTCCATTTATTGCTGGGGGTTTTGCTGTGTTAATGTGTATTTTGCTGTTCGGCGACTCATACTTCGTTGTACCTCTCTAATAAGAAGTGTTCATTTAATAGTTCAACTGCTTAACAATTTATTGCAAAAATGGGTTTCCATTCTACAGCCTCCTCCCTGGTGAGGGCAATGCATAGTCTATGAGAGCTCTGCAATGACTTGGGCCATCGGCCTTTCACAATCCAGGGAACGGGAGATGCTCTCAGCATCAGCTTGATGTTAATGCTCTGCACGGGCGGGAAGGGGAGCCAGCAAATCGGCCGCACGTCATTTTAAGACAACAAAAGGCTCAAACTTTCAAAGAGTTAACGCGAGAGGTGCAGGAGATCTGCAGCCAGCAGAAATGGGAGCAGTGTCAGCCTAGCAATCCCCGACAGCGGGACCCCAGGGCGGGAGCGGGGTGGTGGCACGCCGTCCGGCTGGCCGCACACCCTCCGCCACTGAGCACACGGCATGCCCTGCGCCACGACCCGAGCTGCGGCTCATCCTTAACGGGAGGGTCACAGGAGTCCCCTAAGGCTGTATGGGGATTTCAGGGCACGCTGGCCTCCCCGGGGCTCAGATGGCAAAGCTGCAGCAGAGAGGGGCGCAAAGGCAGCAGCAGAGAGACTCGTGCCTTTCCCCACCCAAGCCAGGCTTTAGGAGCAAGCGCCGGGCAATGCTGCGCGCACCTAAAATCACTCCTGTAAAAAATCAGCAAAATACTGAAAGGCTCTCTGGGGCTGCTGGGCTTGGGAGGAGGGAGAGGAACTGTCTTGTCTGTATTCTGCCACCACCTCAGCAGCTGCAACAAGTTTTGGCTCACAAAACAGCTGTAAAAATACCAGTCCTGGTTCAAATGCTGGGAGACGACGGTTCTTAAACCTAGTAAGAGAGATACGCTTGCCGTAAGTCCTATCCTACATAAAAATACCATGCAAAGACTCCTAAAAGGAATAACAGGGTAATTACAGAAACTAGAGATGGAAAAATCCTGTTCCTAGTCTCCTGCACCCTGCTCAGTGTGGACCACTCAGTGTGGGGCAGGCTTCAGAACTTGGACTTTTAAAGGGAAGATTTAATAAACACTGAGAAATGTTTCTAAATATTTAGAAAACCCAAAATAACCGATTTCCAAGCCAAGCTGTACAAACAGAAAATGAATTCAGAAAACTGCTAAAAATCAGCAGCTTTTGTAAGCACTAAAATATATTTCTTTGAATAGCAAGCATCACCTCATGGGCATGATGCTGCAAAGAGAGCTGTAAGGATGCTCAGCCCTTTGCAGAATCAGACTTAAATGAATACCTACCGTGGCTTTCCTCTTGTTCCCCTTGAAATCAATAGCAGAAGCCTCAGTGATGCAAAAAGCTTAATGCTTTAGGAGGTACTCAGAGAAACAGTCAAATGTGAGCAAAGCCAAGCTAGACAGAACGGAGCTTTACATTTTCCTGTGAAATACTGGAGTATTGCAGTAGGAAAATTAATTTGCTTAATCATTAGGAGGAAAAACCACAAACCAAAGCAAACCAAAACAAAACCCAATGCAATAACAAATCTCTAAGGAGAAAGGGAATTGTTTCTCTGTTAACTAATTTGAGACAAAGCACTGGAAGAAAAATGTCCAGTTCCAATAATGGCGTAACCCGATTACAGTCTGCACAGAAGAGCTAAAACACTTGCAGAACAATGAGTAAGAAATTAAGTTTTAAATTGAGTGCTGGCCCTATCTCGTGTCACTTCTTTATATTCTAGTAGAAAGGACACCGCTGAGCTCATTTCATATACACCAGCGTGAGATGCCTGGATGCAGACATCATTTAGTCATCTATGTTTCTGCCCATTTCTTTCTCCAGGAGGAATGACAAATCTAGAAATGTGACTGCACTTTGTTTTATTATGATATTGATTTTTCTGCAAAGGAAGAGTGCATTTATCCCCCAGGTCTGTGTGCTGGCAAGAAAGGGTTAACAAAATGTTTATCACAAAGCTGGCTTCAGAGTTGAAAGTAATGTGATCAGTAATGAATTTTGTGTTACATTAGGTTGTATAAATGGACAGACAAGCGCAGACAACAAGTGGCCAGGAGTCGGGGCTAATCTAATGATGTAAAAATAGAGACAGCACCAATTATACTTGGGGCCAGCTCAGAGCTCCTGCAGGGACTGCAAATGAATAGGTACAAATCAAATTACTGACTAATAGACGCACTACAAGAGAGGGCAGTCAATGCTAAATACATTAGGGCCTTGTGACCTCTCTGCTCTGAACAGCAGAATCCTAAATTTGACTTAAAAAAAAAGAATCAAAGAAACTCTTGTTCGTTTAAGGAGAGAAATAGAACAATGTTATTTGTGAAATGATTTGAGACACTTAGATATTTTTTGTTTTGTTCCCCTATGACCACGTTATGTACGTAGCCCTTTGAAAGCTGACAGAGGGTTTGCTTTTAGAACAGGGAGAAATATTCTTTGTGCAAAAGTTAAGACCTGATAACAACACAGTTATGTTACATACCAAAACATTTCAAAGCCATGTGCCTCTTTGTGGTGATGTTTTTTACTGCTACTTCACCGGCTGTGTCTGTATCAAAAATAAAATATTTCTTAAAAAATGCCTTGATTTAGGAAAAAGAAGAAAGAAAAGGAATCTCCCCACACCACAATTGATAATAAGTAAATGCAGTTGATCAACTTGTTATCAAATGGCAGAAAGTCAGAGTTGTCTCGTGGTATCAGCGCTCCCTTTAGAAACATCAGCAGACTTTTTCTACAAACAGCAATGAACTTAAATTCACACCAGAAACATTTGTGGTATCAGCATTCATTCCCCCCGCCCCCTTAAATAATGTATGACCTAGAAGAAATTCCACTAAAAACTCCCGCGGCTGGTGGTAAGGCAGATTTGGAAACCTGGGAAACGGTCGTGAAGTTAAAAATGCCCTTGTTGGCCCTGGCAGGGCTGTGGGACCAGGCTGCTCCGGGGACCGTGGCTTGGGCAGGAGAGAGCGAGAAGCCCACGCTGAAGCGCTTGATGTCCTGCACAGGGCAGCTGCCCTGTTGTTGCATGTTGCACGTGAGAAATAACTAATAAAACCATGTCAAAATGTGTGCAATGCAAATGCTGCTCCTAGCCAGCACTTCAAATATGGTGGCTCCTAAAGAGCCCCGAGTTTTCCCTTCTTTTAAACGAGACTCATCCAAATAAACCTTTTGTAGGAAGAACTGCATTGAGCTCTTAGACTTATTTGAGAGGGTAACTTTATCTCTGACCCTGGGATGAATATTCTGAAAGTTCAAAGGCTGCTTTTAGCATCAATGTTATTTGATATGCCAGTGCGTTCGCTGCCCGAGCTGATTTTGCATTGAACCTATGCAGAAATCTCTTTGCAGAAATGCTCTTCGGAGGGAAAATCAATTGTCCTGTGTTCCTGTGTTCCCATATCCCGTGTCCAAGTTAGGATTAAGACCAACTGAGAAGAGGGAAGGGAAAAATTGTCTTGGAAAAATTAAAAGGAAGAGGAAGGAAGGAAGGAAAGAAAGAAGGGAGGGAGGAAGAGATGGAAAGGTACTGATCGAAGCTCTGACTCTATACAGGGCTAATCCTATTCCTGAAACTAAATGTACACGTACATCTATGCCCAGGTGGCTGCTCGTCTCTGAACACAGCTTGTGACCACAGACATTTTATCTTTTGGAAAAAACCCAGGAAGGATGCTCCTTGCACGGGATCAGAGGGCAGCGGCTCACTCTTCTCCCTCCGGCAGAGGAGCACGCTTCCCACCTCAGCCAGGCACGCCAGAAAGCGTGTGATTTCACTTCTCCAAACCACAAATTTTACATATAGATTTCAAAAACATCCCCCTGCAAAGCTCAAAGGTGTCAAGACCCGAGTTAGGCTCAGGCTGGTATAACCGCACAGCTTCAGCTGGGCATCAGGATCCCAGTTTCCCTGAGCACCTATCCTGGGTTTCGTACGGGCTATTCTCTAATAGCACGTCTAATTAGCTCCACTTACTTACATCCCATTAATCAGGTTAAAGAGTTTGCTTCAACATATGAGCTTCCTTCATCGCATTATGAGTTTGTTCATGAAATTTGGAAGGAATCCAGATGGTTTCTTCCGAGGGCCAGGCGCAGGGCGCTCTGCGGTGTTTGTACCTCACCGCTGTGCCACTGGCTTTCCACAGGTGGTAGCTGACAGACTTAAGAGTTTTGGAAGAAAATGAGCCATACCTCTTTTGTTTTTTTTTAACTGAAACTTTATAATGGGCTTTAAACACCTCGCTTTAAGTTCTTCAAACCTTGCAGGCTGTATTGACCATGATGGTCCCATACTCGCATCCTTCCCTGTTCAGACCTATAGCTCTGGTTCTGAGAAGCAAAATTTGGGGAGTGCTCTACAGTTTTTAATATAGGCTCTTACTGCAAGTTCATATGTATTTCTGAAATAGGATTGATAAAGAAAAAAGTTATTTTGCTCCATAAATGGCAGCGTAAACTGAGCCATCGTAGGGTACTGGATTTCATGATGAATTTAAAAAAACAGGATACATGCCCACAAAAAGCAATTCTACTCTTGTATGTCCACAGACCAGTTCCACCACTTGTACAACGCTGCAGCAACGTGGATTTGGGTATGCTTTGTCAAAATAAATTAGATATGAATATAAGTGCAACATTCAGGCAGCCAAACAAATCGTAACAGAGAAGATGCAGCAGACGGGCACAGACTGGAATCGCACACTGCAAACACAGTAAGTTCCATCCCGTATCTCCACAGCTGCCCAGACTCCAGTGGCTCTTTCTGGCAGAAAAACCAGGGGTCTGACAGTGGCAGCAGCACAGTTATCACGAAAGGAAGTTTGCAGTATTGCCTATCCTGACAAAATAACCTGAGCAGTGATGTATACTTATTTATTTTATATATTGACAATTCTCCCTTGGAAACCTGTCTGTTGTGTTAAGTCTCCTACAGAATAAATCTACCCTTCTGTCACTGTGCTATGTGCTTTATAGTAATAAACCCAAGAAAATGTAGAAAACGGGTTTTGATTTGGTAAATCACGTGAAAGTCGAGCCTGAAGCTGTGCCCAGATTTAACATCAAGCTAAACTTTTCACCCAGGTGAAAGGAGGGAGGAGAAGCTGGGACGAACGCCCCAGGGTTGAGAATACCTTTCCTCCTGGCGCTGCAGATGCAGAGCCGCACTGTTCCATGCTCACTGCTGCTGTCCTGGAGTTAGAAACTCCTTTCTGGGACTGACTGACAGATCCACTGGTTTTCCTTCAGGCCAGCCTGCGTCTTATGTGGATGTTGATGAATTTGGGTTCCTGGGATGTACGCAGACCATGCTGTACCTCTGTAGGAAGAACCCACATCAGCATCACGGCTGCGGATGCTGTCCTCAGCCCAGAGGGAACGGGCAGAGAGCGCAAGGGGAATCTGTCTCCTGGGCTTCAGCACACTTAACTCCCACGGCACAGAAACAGGGCAGCCACAGAAATCATCCTCCACAGATGAAATTCAGAAAATATCCTGTCACTCAGGCTGGTCCCCTCTTATAGCCTAATTTTCAATATTATGCCTAGAAATGACCAAAATGCATTTGAAAGCTTAAGAAATGTACTTGTTGAAGGAATACGTAAATCAAGAGGATTTACTGGTTACAGTATTTTTGGAGGGAAAGATTTCTTGCCCGAGTTGGCAATTTCTGCATGTCCAGTTTGAGTGGAATATTGTCAGAGACATTTGTCTCCTGGAAGCACAGTTTCATAAATCACAATACTAGCTTTTCTTTTTTTTTTTTTTGAGAATGCAATGTGAAGCTCCAGCACATACTCAGAAACTATATTGCAAATGTAAATATTGTAGCTGCTTGAAAACAAAGCTTTGCAAGCAAAGGAGGTCACTGACCACTAACATTTTGTGAGTAGACCTTCTTTTTTTTTTTTTTCAGTGAGAGTTTGACAGAAACTGAAACAGCAAAACCATCTTTTTGCATCTTTGCCAATTTACGCCTTCTTTGGAATTAAATGTGTATCTAGGCTGACAGCTTATGTACAGCAGACTCCACTTAAGATAGACATGGGTCGTCTGGATAATTGGATAACAAGGAGAAAAGCTGGTTTCCCAATCAAGTCAACTAGCTGGATGACTGGAGTTATCATTTAGGTCACAAGGAAAGTAGATTTTTGGGGGGTCATTTTCCAGACCTGCTTCTTCTCCCATCCACTGTCTGACAGCCCTTGGCAACTAGTCGGAGTCAGAGGTGGAAAAGACCCATCAGGCCATCTAACTCCCCTTCCTTGCAAATGCTGGATTATTCTTCGTGTTTTTGTGTCCTCCAATTTGACGTTTCCTGTATAACCAACGTTTGGGTCATTTCTGCCTCTGCCAGTAGCCAGGACCACCGAACCAGTGAGGCGTTGCCAACCCTGCTTTGCAATCCAGCGGAGTAGGTAAGAAACAAAGACGCTGCGAATATCTACTCCCCAAAGTGCTCTGTGTACCACGAGCACGCATTTCCTCTGCGCTACTGCAGCATATCAGCCCTGATTACTATATAAATCTACATGTCAGCTATGTCCTAACAGTTAAGGCATTAAAAGAATCTATTTATCTCTTGCCATTAAGTGCATGTCAGGACCAGCTGAGCACTTGATAAAGGCTCACTGTCCACCCTATTGCCCATTTTGTCTTTGTCCACACAGTGGACCTGAGCACTGCACATGCACATATCTTCACATTCAGAGTTAGACATTTTCATTAATTCATGTTTCAGTTCGAATAAGACTTTGCAAGTTTCGTTGAATCTCTGCAAAATGTATTTAAGGACTGAAGAGAATCCAAGGAGCACAAACAGGGGTTAAAGGCATGCATAACATAAAGGCATGCATAAGTTACAGTAAGTCATTTTAGGATTATTAGAGGGAGGTTTATAACTTCCATAATTTTGAGTCCAACGCAGAAATATAAACACTGCCTTTGGAACCAGTACCAATATATAAATCAACCACCAACAAGCAAATTTACGGTGTCCTTCTCTGCTGAACTCTCTGCTATCATTTCACTGAGGTGAGTGGGCAGCAGAGAACCCAAGGAAGAAAACTGCATGTTTTTCAAAGATAATTCAGTTCAGCCTAGGTTTGTTAAGACATAAGTGGTTTTGGGGGAAGTGAAAACTATCCTACTTGTTACGAGCCAACAAAGACACCTCTTCTTTGAAGCACGGCTAATGTACCTCCAAACTTATCTTTCCCCATTTATTAACCAGCAGACAGATGCTAGCACTTTACCGTGCTCCACAGCTTGACAAATGGCTGGCTGGCAGCCTGCCGCGAGTGCAGCCACGCATGTTGTAGCGAGCGCTAGCCGGCTCCCTAGGCAAGTGCAGTTTTCCAGGTATCATCTAAGCAGGAGAGAACTTTTTATGGCCATCTGGTAAGAAGAGCTCAAGAGCCGTTAGGGGATGGAAGTGGAAAGGGCACGGGAGTTCGCTGCCTTATCACTAGGTTTTCTCTGCTGCACTGAGTCACCACATGCCCAAAACCTGAGAATAAAGTGTGTTAGTGGTGGAGAGAATCCCACAACAGGCAGGAAAACATAGAGCGTAATGACAGCGAGAGGAGGGCAGTGGGATGGGGTGAGTTGGGTCAATGCTCATGTTACTCACTACTGCCGCTTACATTTGCTGCTTTGAGATGGCATCTATCTTACCCTCGTTATGAAGATTTATGTGTCTGGAGTAAAAGCGGGGAGAAATCTCTTTGGATGAATTTTAGCTCAGTGATGGCATCTCTATAACCAGTTGCTTTCTGTCTTTACGCCTGCAGTACTGTGAGCCTAATCTTATACCAAAGAAGTTGGCACTCGCTGCTATCAGCTGGGTTTGGCGAAAATAGAAGGAGAATACAGACCTCTGTTCTCTGACACAGTTCTCGGTTTACAATATAATATAAAGTCAAGTGTCTGGGGCAGTCAGTCACCTTAATTTGGCATGTCTAGATGGCTTCAGCTTTCAGAGCAGGTATTCCCCTCACTTCTCCCCTAATGTACACAGCCTGAGGGGAGCTGACCTGTTATTGGAAGCGGATACCATCCCAAAGTTCACTCACATCACAGTATGGGTCAATAAGTGATGAAATATGTACCTTTGTCTATTTTCACAGCCTGTTTTTTCACCTTCACAGCCCTTTACAGACATGACCTGATTAAACTCCACACTGGCAACGCGAGGCATCTCTATCCTCGTTGCAGTGATGGAGCACTGGAGTCACGGGCACGTTAAGTGCCTCATCTGAGGCAACAAGCTGGTGAGAATTTGCACCAGATCTGTAACTGAGACCCGTACTTAAGTGTTCAACCAACTTTCTGTTAATACCAAATCTTAAACCATCCCTTGACTCCATCTTTTTCAAGACGGAAGCCAGAGGAAAGACAGTTTGAAAGGTGACAAGTTGGGCTATGAAGGGTGCTTCTGCACCATTCAGCGGCTTAGTTACTGTGATCTGTACCTACATGCAAGGGCTTAAATTCTGCTTCTTTGCAGCCTCCTCCTCCAGACTGCGGGAGGGAGCAGCGGTTTGGTGACCTGCCATGGGCTACGTGCTCAATAGCAACCCAACCAGCAAAGCAGGGGGACGAGCCCTGGTGGGAGAGTCCCTGAGCCTTCTCCAGGAGCAGGGAGAGCTCAGAGCAGCACGAGACCCTCAGCAATATAGGAGGGCAACAGCAAAAGGAAGAGACGGCCTCTGGTTTGCACGGCATTCCTGTGATGTCCGTAGGTTGGTGTTTCTATACGTTTCTGCTAGAGCTTGCCCTCTTTTTCCTTCCCAGGCAAGTTGCCAGGAAAGTGACAAGCGAGCTGGCAGCTGATGTCAGAAGCCACCGTTCCTATTAGCTGCTGGTCACAACAGAAATGGTGCGTGGATCAAAGATGGGCCTAGTCCTTTTACTAGAGGGCATTTTTTTAAAACAAGTCAAAATTAATGGGGACAATAAAACCGCAATAACTGTGCTTTAACGTTTCTGAGCATCTCCTACCACCGGGCCCCTTCTGAGCAGCATAATCTCTGACGTGCCATTCCATTTACTTAAACAGATGATATAATTTATCAATATAATGGACACTGATGAAGATGGATTAATTTGGATTACAGAACCAGCGCTTTGCAGTGGCTCTATTCAGGACACAAAATGAGGATGTGTGTGATTATGACATTGTTTGGAGCAGGGTGGGCAAGGGCAGCAATCTGCACAGAGACTCGGATGCTCCTGAGCTGGCAGGGGAGGAAGGAGAGCCCTTGTCGCAGCTGTACGGTAAGGAAGCTTCAAGTGCCGGTATTTTTCTTCAAGTTACTTTAGGCTTCTCGGACTATGTTTATGTGATCTACCGCTATTTTCTTTCTATAAATGACTTCTCTCACACGAAATGAGATCCCCGTAAAAGTTAATTAATCAGAGAGGCAGTGTACAGAGAAAAGGAAAAGGAAAACTTAAAAAAAAAAAATAAAAATCACCATTGGGTGAGATGTACGTGATCTCTGATCACACCTCTTCTTTGTACCTGTTCCTGATCCCACTATGTCCCTGCTGGGAGATTCGCACATCGCATCGGCCAGGCGCTCCCGAAGGCCCTCTTCAGTGTGCTCCATGGAAGACATGTGACGGAGACCGAAGTTCTCGGGCCAGCTCCCACACACCTCCAGCAAGGTCACGCTCCGGTCAAAGGCACCTTCAACAAACAAATGGGAGATGTTTGGGAGACCCTGGGACCAAACTACTTCCATACATATTATTTATTGCATTGGAAAGAAAGAAGCCCTTGCATTTTGAGTTCCTGAAAAGCCGATTTCAGCACATTAGTTAAACTGTTGGTGTTAACAGCACAGCAGGAGCAAGCAGAGCCCTAAGTACTGAACAGCTTTGACCAAGCAGCTGTAAGCAAAAAGGTTAAATTAAAAATACAGACCCAATTCTGGTCTCACACTAGTGAGAGTCAGGAAATCAGCATAATGACGCTGATGTAAACGACACGTAATGTTAAAAAACTGTATATACGTTATTAAGTAGACGTTAGACAACGAGAAATTTTTTTTAAAGTTGATTTGTCTTTCACTGGGCTGCTGTTGAACACCCTTCTCATCTCGGACAACGGAAACAGATAAGTCATTTTGTCTTTGCCAACAGGCACAAATTTTAGCTAAAATCCCTTTCTTGCTCTTGAGCAGAAAAGTGCAACAGTGTGGTAGGCTGATGAGAAAAGGACGGCTTGCTTTCTGCCTTGCGTTTGAAGTACGTCTACCGAAGGAAAAAAGCGAGCCCTTCTTTCAGTCTGGGGTATCTGTGGATTTTCTCTGTTCCCGCACTTTGAAATTTTAGGTCAAACGTGAGCTAACAGAGACTCTTTCATCACCACTGCTTTACTGAAGATGCTGGCTATTGTGACAAAGCGCACGTACCTACAAGAGATACTTAAAATAATTCCTTAACTTGCAGTTATTACCTCATTCACTACAGGGTGTGATGTTCTGCTGAACGCAAAGATTAGATTCTGAATTCGAGATCACTTCAAAGTACAAATTAAAATTATTCTACTTTATTATACAGCAAGTCTTCTGCGAAGGCTTACTTAAATCATTCCCACTTGGAACAAGATTACAGTTATGCTTTGTTGCTTCAAGCACATACCATTTACTCAACTATTAGGTAACTGAATATGCAGCATTTATTGTGCCTGGTTTCTGCCAGCCTACCGAGGGGAAAAAATGCAAATGCCAATGTTTCTCAAAGTTAAAAGTACATGAAACACGTCCTTGTTATCAGGCCTTTGGTTTTCCCCTTTGATCAGCCGTCAGAAACTATCTACACTTGTAGTCTGTGACTGTACAGCTTCACAGCACACTCCCTGCCACTGACAGGTGGTAATAGAAAGGGTGAGAGACCAAGCCCCGCGGCAGGCGTCCCTTCCTCTGATAACGTCCAAAGTACCGGGTGATAACCGTTAGTAAACACTCGGGCAGCCGGTTAATCCATACATCAGCAAAGAGGGGCAGATAATTTTGAACTCTAATGGCATGGACAAAAGCACCGGGGCTGGCATTCAGGGATTTATATGGGCTGCAATGGTGACTTCTGGCTCCTGAATTTCATCGGCGCGCACAACTTTGATTTATCTCTTTGCCTGGCTGCAGAGTAGATTCCTGGCACTAGAAAACCATCAACACTAAAATGGACCTCTACAAAATGGGACCGTGGCTCTTATGTGATACATGCACTTGAACTCTGGATGAATCCCAGTTTAAACCGAGGGAAGGAATGACCAAATATTTCAACTTTTAATGGGTCTTTGGATTTATAAGGTTACTCCGGTCCACTAATTTGTTTTAAAGCAAGGGTTCTTGAAGCTTGTTTGAGAAAATGCAGTGAGGAGGCGAGGTAATTTCGATGACGTTTAAGGCTCTGCAACGTTTCCATATTGTCAGCTATCTTAACTGCAGGAGGAAAAGCAAAATTTGGTCTTTTTTTGAAGCTTCTTTTTTCAAGTCATCCTTCTGCGGTTTCATGCGACCCTGAGACCCCCCACTCCGCATACCCTCCAAGACCCCACCAATTTCAGTTGTTTCTGACAGGGCTGTTCATGTACCTGGAGAGCTCTTGGGGGGGGGCTTTTAAACCTGCATCCCCAAACCCCAGGGTGGCAGCGGGGAGACGATGAGCTCCCCCAGGTTTGCAGGGTTGTGCCAGAGATGAGAAATCTCTTCTTTACTAGTGTCTGCCCTTATTCTGAAAGTGAGAAATGGGAGCATTTCTGCTCCTATAAGCAGACACATGAATAATAAGGCAAATGGCTTTTGAAGCTCTGCCAAGATGCCTGCATATGTGTACAGGGAGAAACTTCATAGAGCACCGGTCTCCAACTCCTGAGATACTTGAGTGAGAGCAAAGGAGACAAGTGCAGTGTTACCTCTGCGATCAGGGCCAAGAGCTGCCAAAACTTCTTAGCAGCAACGTGTGAGGTTGCAAGTGTTAATGCAAATGCAGGTTAGAGGGATTAACTGCACAGAAAGTTTTCTTGTAAAAAAACTGTAAGGCTGGTGAAGCTCTAGTTTTATCTTTCCTCCCTTTTCACTCCTCCTCCATGTTAGGAGTACACATCTGGCAATACGATTCACGTCCAGGCATCCAGCTATGATTCACCAGCCACCACCGTACCCCGCGGGTGATCACCCTGCCTGCCAGTAACGGGCGGCGGGGGCAGAGGAGGTCTGTGCACCGTCAGCTGCTCTGCGCTGCAGTGCAATCCACAAATTCATCCTTATTTCAATATACGCATTGATAAAATGGGTTCCACGGAAAGCTGAGCACGCAGATGTGTGACCGACGTTACTCGGGGCGTGGGGGTAGAAAATGGGACCTTGCTTGGACAGGTAGGTCCTTTCCTACCATAAACCCCTGGCTCTATCCCTCTTTGATGTAAAACAAAACTGTTTTGGGAAAAACAAGACTGACTGTCACAGACCTTCCTGCTCTTCTTGCCACTGCACCGGCAGACAGTAGACGTATCAAAGTAAAATAATGTTTTCAAGGCAGAATTAAATCCTGGGTATTTTTACACCTTGGAAAATTCTTCTGTGAAGTGCATGAAATGGCAGATGGGCTGGTTACTCCCCAGGAGCCTCTGGGTGCTTTGCCCTACATACATCTTTACCAACGGCACACAAGCTAATAGCATTAAACTTACACTGATAGGAGCTCACCATATCTCTGCTATTTATTAAATTGTAATCTCTTTCTGGCTGACTCGCTCTCCCCTTTTCAATCCTAGTATCTTGGTTGATAATGTATCAAATTCCCCATCGTCAGCCAGAGAGAAGTTTACAAATAAACCTCAGCAGAGCGTCCTGCTCTCAAAATCCCCCCAAACCCGCAGCCAGAATGCAACTGCGGGACCAACGCAACCAAGAAAGCTCCTGCTGATTCAAGGGATTACGAAGGGTTGAGAGAAGGCAGGCTTCGCCCTGTGCCTTTACTGACAAACTGCTGAAATCCTACTGACAGCCACCAATATCAGACCTTGATGTGTGAAGCCTAGCCTTTCTTCTGTCCCCCAGACCTGATACAGCTTTGATGGCGGAACAGGTTGCACCTAAACGGAGCAATTCATTTAGAAACAACTCGAGAAAGAAGCAAATTAGGTATTATTTTAGTCAAGCAATTACTAGTGAAATCCTGGTGAAACCTCGTTAAATCACTGAAAAAAATCCCACTGACTTAAAATTGTGTCAATATTTCATCCTATCGCGTGGTGCTTTCGATCTAGCAGAACATTTACTTCTCCCCTCATTTTCTGAAGATGAAATTCTTCAGTAAATACTGGGTGGAAATTAAGACCATCAGCCTCCTTTGTGTGATGCCCAAGCACCGTCCCAGACCCACGGCACTACAAATAAAAAACAACCCCAAATCAAACCAAATGGAACAAGCAGAAACCTTGGCTTGAACATCTAGGTCGAAAGTGCTTTGTTTTGCAATTCCAGCGTGTTTAGTTTTACACTGCTGCAAACACTCCAAGCTAATTCTGCTCCACACGCAGGATTTTCCTATTAAAACTTTAATTTTCTCCTGATACCAATCTCCCACTTCTGTCCTTCCACTGACATTTGCCTCCCCACGAGCACTGCCCTTTACTCACGCCACCACCGGATGGAGCAGAATCAGGCCACCCGTCTTTCTGCTTAAGGTTTCTCGCATTGTATTAATAGCAAAGGCTTCTGTTATTACTCACCAAATTACCCTGCTTGGAATCACTGGATTTGTCTTTCGCATTGCAATTGTTTCAAGGCTTTTAATATAAAAGGAAAATAAATTCTACAGAAAGAAAGAAAAAAGTCCCAAACCTTGGAAATGTCCTTTCATTTCACAGTTAGCCCTACCAACCAAGACTGAGAAAACCAGAGCAGCTTATTTTCTTCTCTGAAAAATCTAGTAGTAAAAAGTATTTTTACAAAATATTTTAATGCTTCTAGTGTGTTATTTTTCTAAGTCAAAATAGCTAAGCTAAATCTTTCACCATGGCCCTTTAATTTGAAAGCCAGGGGAAATTTTTTTCATTAAACCTCTGGACGGCTTTGTTTAAAATATGAAATCAAGTAGCTCCATTTCCTGTCTTCTAAGGAACAGTAAATCAAAAAGAGTACGTTCTCCAAAAATACAGTAATGGTTCTATTAAAGAGCTTGACAGTTTTGAGCCTCACCTTGCATATTGCAACATACGTGTGAGCAAAAATAACAGAGTAAATAGGAGAGGAAATGACCTGCCAATTTTAACCGATAAAAGATGCATCCTTCTCATGAAAGGGATGGGGGCTCAGCCCCTGGTGATGGCAGACCCTGGGGCACGACCAAGATGGTCTCGGAGGGAGAGGAGGGGCTGCCCATCACCAAGCCCCTGCCTTTTCTGGCCCCTTCAGGAGCAGGAGCGGACTTTGAAGGGAGTCCCAATCTGCTCGGCACAGGACGTACCGGTAACCGCAGCCTGAGTATGACAGAGCTGCCCAGAAAAGCCTCGGCCGGGAGCGAGAACCCCATGGGCGTGTGAGGAACCAGCGCATGGAAATTCCTTGCCCAAAGTACTGAGTCAAATTGTAACATACCCCGTTTAAATATTAATGGCTGAACTTTCCTACAGGGTTTGCCAATTCGCTTCCACGCCATAACTTTGTTACTCCAGGGGGAATGCCACAAAGCAGCAGCTCTCCGTACTTGAACAGGGACCTGTGCAAACGCCTTATTTAAGTGTGGAGGAAGCGGCATCTCCCCAACCTGCCCCGTATCTGACTTTTGAACGCGTGCCCGTGCTTGGCAGCACGCGTTGCTGATCCTCTCCAATGCACAGCTCACACACTGCCTTCCCGCTCTCCCACGGCACGTGCACGCCAATTTAACGTGTGACGGACTTTGCAACAACTCACCTCCGTGTATGGCTGTTAAATCGAGGTGTGACTGTTAATTATTGCCTTTGGAAACGATGGCAGGAGCTACAGCCTTTGCGAGTAACTCTATTTCCCTGTCATCTTCCCTCCCACGGAGTTTCTTTTTTTCCAGAATCGCTCACAGTTCTGCTATAAACAGGACATTACTCACCAGCTCTGTATCCTGCGAGTGCATTTAATTAATGGAGACTTCAGTCGGGGTACCCAGTCCCACAGGCAACGAACACTTTCAAATCCCTTTGAACTTTTGGCTAAGGGAGACCGAGAGGTTCCTGCATCCCTCCTCAGTGCACTACAGACTTGTAAACAAAAATACTGTTTATTCCTCTGTCATTATTTCTAAATGAGTTTTAAGCAAACATGCAGCTGCTGGGAGGAGCAAGCCTGGCGGCGGGGTGGCCCTGGGAGCCCCTGTGCCCAGCGGCTCTGCGGGCACGAAGGCCGACGGTCGGGCGGGAGGTTGCCCCGCCATTGCCCACGTCCGACGTGGCAGCGGCCACGCGCTCCTGCCGCCCAGCTCAGGACAGTGGCCAAGGCAACGGATGGCAATGTTCAGGATCAGAGCGGTGCTGGACCATCTCACCCTCCTCCTCCTCACCGCCCCAGCGAACGCTGTCTCCTCCGGTCCTGTGCAAGGGGTTAACCACGGGCTCAGGAGAAGCATTTCAGATGATTAGGAACATAGCCAGCGATCACAGCCATCGTGAAGGCTTTCAAATGTGAGCGAGGCTGCAATTTTCAGAGCTGGAGCAGTGAGATATTTTTATAAATACATAAATCTTTTCAAGGAAAAACAAATATAGAGGAAAGAATGTAAACATTATTGTAAAATGCATAATAAAATGTCTGTTGTTTGTTAATTTTGCTCCTTATTATCCAGTCTATCTGTACCACCGATGTTGAAACATTTGTCTTTTTTTTTTTTCTTTTTAAACTCCCTTATTCATTTAAAAATAGTTTCCTGCATGTTATATGAATAAGCAAAACCTAAGGTCCTAAATCCAGGAGAACTTTGAAGTATGAAACCCATGGTCTATGGGAACTATGTTTTCATTAATCAAAGTAGATGTTTCTAAAGCCATCAGATTTATCATGACTGGATTTCATATGTGAAACCCAATATACACACAGACATACACTGCTTGTCCTTTTGGATTAGTTCTGACCTTTTACTCTCCTTTCTGAAGGATCTGCCTTTCCTCAGAGCAAGGCTGCCCTGTTTTACCACTGCATCAGCCAAAAGAGCCTTGACAAAGTACGTTTTCAACTCTCCGCTTTCTGTGTCTGAGTACGAGTCTGGGTTAAGGTCAAAAAATAAATGATTAAATATATTTATTAAACTCTGCCTTTGCCTTGAATGCTCCCTGCGACTCCGGTATATGCCATCCAAACTGCAGTTTCACACCAGCCTGCTGGTAATACACCTGGCCACCAAATGAGGGACCCGAGTGTCACCGCAGCACCGACGCTGAGCCCCGCGCTGGCAAAAGCTGGACCAAGCCCCCCAGAGCCCTCCGAGCATTGCCGAGGGCTCCTGCAGCCCTGGCCAGGCTCCTGGCTTCCCCAGAGGCGCGGAGGTTAGCAAAAGGACACGCGAGAGAGACGGGATGGTTTAAAAACTGGAGGGAGGATATGACATCCATCCAAAGCAGGACTTAAAAAGACAAAATGCAAAAAATCCGCATTTGGTGTCATTGGGGGAATTTATGCCGCGGTTTTGCAGTACCAGAAGCACAGGACTTTGTTATCTTGCTTAAAAGAACAAGGTGCTGGGGGTGAGCGCGGGCTCTGCTGTGGGCACAGGCGGCTGCCACCGTGCGCTGCAGGCATCGATGGGGAAGGCGCAGCTCAGCTACAACCTAAGGAACAGAGTGCACTGAAAAATATAATATGAGCGTATTCGTGCTCTCTTTGCAATACTGAATGCAATTTATTTAGCGGTCTAAAAGCAAAGAGAGATGGAAACTACAGTATAACTGGATGCTATTATGATTTTACAAACAAAATACCCCCTCATAATAAAACCAATTTCCAAGAAAAAATGTTTTTTTCCCTTGAATAGCAAGATTCTTGCACATTTTAACTCTTTACAGCTTTGCAGAATCAGAACGCCTGGAAAAAATCAGGAATGCTACGATCAGCCCCAAGCCCCCTTAGAGATTAACGTTTCTTTACATTTAATCCTGACATAAAGTAGAATATCCTGAAGAACAGAGAGTTCTGCACAACGCGGGGCAGTTGGGGTGGGTGCGTGTTACCAGGTACGATTCTGCACAGCAGAAACTTCACCTGATGTTCTTTCAACCCCTAGGTCTGGAAATTTCATTAAAAAAGGATTCGCAAAAGATCTTCAGCACTTTTTAGTTTTTGCAAGGTTGGAAATGTTTTCTTGTGGTATTCACATACTTATAATTCTCAGTCCTGGTTAAAATTAGAAAATCCAGTAACTTTTTTTTCCTCCTAGTATAGTTTCCCACTCTCTGAAGATCTACGACTTACTTAAGCTTACAGTAAGATGATTGAGATTTTCAAGAATGCCTAGGAAATTTAAACACACAATGAATTCCATTAAATCTCAGTGGAGGCTTTTTTAGATGAGTCTTTATTTTGTTCTACTTCTCATCTGAATAAAAGCTATGACTTTATGAGGCTGAAGTCTTTGTATTGGCTTCACTGGGAAAAGCTGTGTAAGATGCAGGAAGGATACATCTGGTATTTCTATGACACTACAGAACGATCCTTATTTGCTTATTTGTTTATATGCCAAATCACTTCTGAACTCTTTGGATGAGGTTTGCAGGCATACCCTGTCGTAGCGAGCTCACTTTGTGAGGTAGAAATATGCCAATTCCACTGGAGGGACTTAAGTAATATATTACTTCCCCTAAGAAAATGGCAAGATTTATCTTGCTTATTATCAATCTCGTGGCATGTGCAAATGCACACATATATACGTACAAAGGACACATAATGGATTACAAAAGGCTCATATTTACCCACAAGTAAGGAAAGATCTGACAACTCATCGGAGTTTTCTGGATAACTAAGATCTTATGTTACACTTTGAGACACAAGTGTGGATTTGTCATATTGCTTGAGAATTAGTGGTAACTGTCTGAGCCAAGGAATTTAATTCTGATTGTTTCATTTGAATTAAAAAAATCTTAGTGTTGAAAAAACATTGGAACTGTGCTATATACTAATATATCACTCAAACTGTAATAGGAGACCCTTTCTTGTGTAATAGAAACAGAGAGTGTAATGCTTGGAAAGGCCAAGTTCATCGTGGGTACGGCTCCACCGCAGCTGAACGGTAAGGGATACCGTATCTTCAACCCGCTGCAAAGGAGGGGCGACGGCTTCCCCATCACAGACCCGCCTGGATGGAGCTGCACAGCAGGGAGGGATGTGACCCGGCACACCGCCCTAAACCCTGCCCGAGCATCCCGAACGTCCTCCCACTCAGCAGAGCGAGCCTACCAGAGACAGAGACTTCTGCTGGGCTTTGGGTAATTTCTTCTCTGTAAGTCTTATGCACGCAGAGAAATGTTCACAAACAAGGGGAGACAAAGGGGCAGTTTCTTATCAGCTAGGAGAAAACTTGCAGAAGAGAATCTGCAGGAAAGCGGCCGAGCAGCCAGTGAAGGTCCGGAAATGTGAAATTTGGTTTATATCGCTGGCAACCAGTTTAAGAATGAAACTGAAATATTTTTTGCATTATAAGAGCAAATGTTTCTCTGGTCTCATATCACCTTTTCCAGATGAAACATTTCACAACCCAGCTGACATATAAACAGAAACCAAAATATTTTCCTAAGGTGCATCACTAATCCCACTCGGGGCCTCTAACTTGTAATTTATTTGTCTTACTTCACTCTGAGATAATGTACGCATTGGTTCCAAGCTACTGTCTAATAACTACTTGTACACAGGATAAATAAATCTCACTTGCAAATACTAGGCACTCGCTGGGTGTTTGGGAAGAGCTCGCAGGGTGACTTCTATTTTCCTGCTGGTCGCTGCCCGGCACGTGCATGGCAGTGTGCTGGCTCCTGCTCTCGCCTGCCCACCTCATGCCCTGCCCGCTGCTGCCAGCCCAAAGCTCCAAAGCCACCTGCGGCGTTCGTAAGCACGAGGCGTCTGCGGTTTGCAACCGCTTCATAGAAATTAGCATATTTGAGACATTTATAGCAGGGGTTTCCATGTCAGTAATGTAACTCTTTCCCATACACCTATGCTGTAACTGGCTTTTCCTTAGGGAATAACAGAGGAGCGATGACCTTCTGACACTTTCTGCAGCAAATCTCGCTGCATTAACGTTCAATTTATTAGGGTTATATCTAATACTATGTGCACAGCCTGCTGTAATCACAACTTCCCTACAAGTATTTTAATGTATTTCACAAACAGCACGAGATGGATTCAGGTATTAAACCAGAGCGATGGAAATGTTTGTGTTCGGGCCAGCTGAGCGGCTGCTCATCAGGAACTGGTTTGGGAACTTACTCTTGCTACTTATTAATTGAGCGACCAAGATCAGGGAATGGAGAAGAGATTGCAAAACACACCTAGAGAGCCAGAATCTTAGCCGAGGCAAAATAAGTTGTCAGTGCTGATATAAAGAGTTTCATTGCTTACACCAGGGAAGAGCTGGAACATCAAGGTTTAAGTAGCTCACCCAAGGTCACTGGGCAAGTCTGTGCCAGGGCTGTCCAGAAAGAAGTCCTGTGTCTGAGGACGACCCAGTGCAACGCCACATCTTCCCAGAAGGTACAAAAACATGGACGGGACCTCCAGAGCCACTGAGTCCTGCCCTGGCCAAGCAGCATGTCCCACATACCTTTACATCAGCTCTGGGCGTTTTGGAAATTGCTGACTCCAAGTCTGTAGATCCCTCCAAGAACACTAGGAAAATGTGTTTCTTTAAGGACTACAGAGAAATGTGAAATTTTATGTTTAGAAAATAATAAAAATTCAAAAAACTTTAAACTTGTTTCCTTATAAGCCTTCCAAGTCTAAGAAGATAAATTCTTTTGGCCCGATTCTGAATTCATTAAAAGCATGTGCCAAGTTGCACAAGCTAGTTATCTAAGCCCCAGCAAGGACTGGACCTACAAAGCACTGAAATCTCTGGTTCCAAGCCAGCTTAAGCATATACTTAATTTTAAGCATACAAACAGCCACAGTAACTTCAATGGTAGTGTATATATGCTGAAAGTTAAGTGTGTGTGCTTAAGTGTGCTGCTGGAGTGGGGCCAGAGCACTTGGTGACTCGCAGTACCAAGGTCTGATCTCCTACCAAATCCTGTCCAAGGATTTCATTCCAGCCAGGCAGGCTTTGGAAGGGACAGGCAGGACCCAGCTGGTCAGGAGCCAGCACACCCGTCCTCGCTGTCTGAAGTTCTCCTCTGCATACATTGAGGAGGTTTTGCCCTTGTCACTTACATTATCCGTCAGACATCTGGTGGCTGGATAAGGCAGAGCGACATTGCAAGGTGAGATGATGGAGTGAAAAAATTATTGCAACTGGCATGTCCTAGCCTAAGGCTTTCGGTCATTTAACTCATCTCACTCTCATCCTCAGCAAAGACTGTACTCAAAGGGCAGGAGATTTACCCTTCTGCAGGCCTCATGTTTGCACTTGGCAATTTGCAGTAACAACTCCAAATGCGAACAGGAGTTAGGCAAAGATGGCTCACCATTTACGGCTAAAAGCAAAGCTTTCAGGAATAAGCAAGAACTACTTAAAAAAAAAGACATACAAGGACTTTGCCTGCCTTGAATATCACCACCACTTTTTTACTTGACAACAGCACTCTGACCTCCTGTTACAGAAATCACAAAAGGTGACTAGAAGGGTGTGCCTATAGGGCATTATTCTTATGGGCACAAATTAAAATTAACATTTTTCTTACTAATGTCCTTATCTTGGAATTTCTCCATCTTCTCTCATCAGATCACCGCTTATGAGAAAGCTCAGGTTTTTCAATAAATGGTAGATGACCATTTGGGTTAAAGTCTGCTGCCAGATGCTTGGCAAAACTCCTTGACTTCAGATGACCAAGGCTGATGTACACCAGTGGAGATGCTGTCCGAAGGGACCGCGCCAGATCCCTCATCCCCTGCAGGCTTCTGTCCTGCCGGCTACTGCCTGCTGGTGAACTGCCTCACTGCTTCAGCTGTACGCTTTCATCTGTATCACTCACATAAATGGATCTCCCACAAAAGCAGAAAAGGACAGAAGTGGGTCCATCAACCCAAACAAACGCAAAAAAAGATCAAGGGTAAGAGGAAAGTCTGATAATTCATGCTGTGCTGTTCATTTATGAAATGCAGGGTGCTCTAACTCGGAAGCACGAGAACCAGATTTTTGTAGTCAATTTTCTCTTTTCTTCCTTCAGTAAAACCCATTTTGGAGCACTGATGGCAAGGACATGCTTTGCTGTGATTTATGAAGCAATGCAACCTATAACATCATTTGGGATTAACTATTCAACCAGAAGCCACCCAAAGCCCAAAGGGATCAGGTACAGACAAAGGGATGAAGGAGAAACTGCAGTGTCTGGAAGTCCAAATCGTGATGCCCCAAATCCTTGCCTGACCCCACAGGCCCCGTCTCTGTCTGGCAGATTACCCTGGATCCAGGAAGAACCGCCCCAGTTATCCCAGCACCTTGGCCCCTTCCCAGCACATCTGGGATGATCGAAGTGGGTGTTTCTCCCTGCCTGCTTCCCCAGGAGGGCCTGATTCAGCCAGTCAGCTCTGCACGCACTTTATAGCACCCTCTAAATAAACTTTATAGCACCAACTGGCTTAAGCACCCCGGCAAACGCAAGACCATTCACACCCAGAGATGGAGTTGCCCCGTTACGCACAGCCCCGGCAGCCGGGGGAGGAAAGCCCGTCTCTCCCCAGGGACCCCAGCATCTAAACCCAGGTACTGCGACCTTCTGGGTTGCAATACCTAAATCCTTCTGTGAAACTAGCTTTCCTCCATGTGAACAGTTTGACAATTATAACCATGCTGCTTGCCGAGGCAAGATGGATTCTGAGAGCTGCAGACTACCATTCTTGTGGACAATAAATATACTACTTAAATTACAGCCTGTACGTATTCGAAAGGATAAACCTGCTACTAATAACTATGAATCAAAAGGGAAGATTCCAATTTTTATGGCAAAAAGCTAACTATAATCTTCAGTGTGTTATAAACAAGTATCTATCGTTATAAACTAAGTTCAGCATGTAAAAATCCAAAGATGGAGTTTATCGTCTTTAATGGCAGAGAAATGACAAGTGTGTTTGGTTGAAAAGGAATTTAGAAAGAAGTAGTTCTGTACAAGAACCAAAATCCGTCTTAAAAAAAGAAAATCACTGCTGACAGTTTTACAGTAGAATTAAGCCGCTGTGAACTCTCAGAAGTGGGGCTAATCACAAGTTTCTGGGGAATTTAATATGGAAAAGAAATCTGATTACTAGGGAGAATCCTATAACTCAGGTAGAAGCTGATCCTACACCCTTTCCAGTCTAAAATTATGAGTGCAACTACAGACGTTTTGCCAAGGGGATTGCTTTCTGCCAGCCTGCTGAGCCGCCTCCCTTTTGTCAGCAGAGCGATGATCTGCGAGCCCATCGGAGCAACCACTGTCCCAGCCTTGTGTCCTAACAATCTTCCCATCAGCACAAAGCCATCTACAAGTAGGCTTGGCACAAAGCATCAGGAGGGAAAACTTGCTTTCAAACCACAGAGAAGCAAATCCAAGGAGGTGAGGAAGTGGGTGCCAGGTAGCGGCTAATGAAGATACGAGAGGGATGCATCAGGTCTGATGATGTGGCTCTGTAAATACAAGCAGAAGTATTTCCTACAGTGGGCAAGCTCAAAGGTGGAAGCTGTCCAAGGGGAATCTCTCAAAAACCCTGGACAGCAGCAAAAAATGTGACAAAAAACTTGCCAAATGTTTTAGTGCTCTGCTGAAAGATCAAGGTGAAAGGAACCTCTGCGCTGGAAGCCTTGGAACAAAGACAGAATTTCCTGGAACAGAGCGCGTAACTGTTCAAACATCAACCCATCATCTCAGTTGTGAACTGAAGAAATAACAATAATAATTTTACGGAGACAGAAGAAAAAGGAAAGGGGGAGAAATGAAGTAAAATCTTTTGCCAGTTCCAGGTACAATGATCTCCCTATCTGCAGATTAATTTAAATCAAGGAAAGAGAAAAAAAGTGGGACATGAGATGAAGAAAATATTTCTAAGTACAGAAAGTGACCAGACTGGAAATGTATCCCGGAGAAGTAACTTTTCCTAAGCACGCAAGTATTACCTCTGATACATTAAGCGGTCAACAGAGGCACGAGTAGTTTCATATATGGAGAATAGATTCAAAAGGTATGTTAGGGCACATTCAAAGCACCGAGGGAAACGGTGGTGCAGCTCTGGTGTCTATCAAGCCATGTTTATTGATGTTCTTGCTAGCTGAGGCAAGGTTTGGGAACATGGATCATAACACCATTTTTATACCCTATAAAAGTACACTGCAAAGTGATGAGAAATGGGGATTGTTGAGTTGTGCCAGGCAAGTCCATTATAAAGAAGGAGCGCACTTTTTCGTGAGGCTTTTTACAACGCAGAGAGTAATTCTTTTCTTGCTGTGAAAAAAATTGGGAACCCTCCAAAGCATATGTTTCACAAATCTCCGAAAAGTGGAAAACAAGATTCCAAGAGGAGAAGTGTAGGAGGTGCGGTGTGAGAACAGAAGTTCAGGACGAGCTTCCTGCATGTCCCGTGTTGGGGACAGACGGGGCAGGGACCAGCCCAGGACCTCTGCTAGCACCCTTGCAGCCTGCGCAGGGGCTCCCTCCCCAAGCCGTTTGCCTCACAACTGATCTTAGGACAGGATTTGGGACTGCACTGGAAGCTGGTTATCCTCCCTGCAATCGCAGCAGATTTTGTTTAATAGCATTCAAAACAGGAGGCAAAAATAGAGATGTTTAAGACCACCTGCATTTTCTGCTTAATCGAGCAGAGAACTGCCTTCTCATTCCAAAGGAGAGAATTAGCATCTTAGCACCTTGTTTCTCCAAGACATTTGACCTTTGTAGCTCTACAAACTAAGACACTGGCTAATTTTCATCTAGTTGGATACCGTTCGGAAACTACTGAGGAAGTGGGATACACTGGAGGTGTTTTGGTGAAATATTTAAACTGGAGAGTTGCCACTGAGCTGAAGGCACCTTTTCCCCAGAGCCCCTGAAGCCCTGCCAGGGCGCAGTGGAAAGCAAGCCCGGGGATGATGAAGACCTTCAAGTAGATAATTCAATCTTCTTCATGTCAACTTTGAAAGTCAATCCCAAATCCACACCCATATCTAAGCATGTTAGATCGTCAGGAGGGACAAGGGAAAGCATTGCCTAAGGAGGTTACATCAGTACGATCTTCTTCGGGGAGATGCAAATAAGGCTGCAAGGATTTCCTTACTGAAATAGTTTCCAAACCACTCTGAATATGGTGGAAACCAGAGCAGACATAGTAAAATAATTCTCCAGCTTTATGTCTGAATCTTGTTGATACCACTCTGACCAGCCCAGTAAAGTCATTTGTCCATCTTACACCTTAGTTTCTCCACCTGTATAATAGGCATGAGACAATACAGCTACTTGACTTCAGTTTTCCAAAAATAAATACCTGGGAATGCTCTGAGGTCTCAGTAGCAAGTTGCCGCATATCGCTGCTCACAAAAGACCCCCCTTGTAGCTAACAATATGACTTTGGAACACCTCGAAAATCCAAACCAGATGAGTGCTGTGCCCATCTACATCAAAAAGCTGCCGGTTTTCAAACCATCCTGTTGTTAGGTCAGAAAGCCTGCAAGGTCTTAGCTTCTGCAAGCTGTAGCATCAAAAGTTATAGGCACGTTTAGAGAACCCATCCTAATACTCACAGCAGTGAAGATAAACAGCCAAAGCTGAACTGGAAATCTTGCTCTTCATAAAGAACGCAATTCACCTCCATGCTGAGAGCAGGCACAAGGCCAATATACCATTTAAGAGCCATTTTCAGGGCTTAGTAAGACTTAAGTGGTGCACAGACCTTGGGCTAGCCTTCAGCACGGGAGGGGATTTTACCCATAATAAACTAGCAAGAGCCCACAGTGCAAATTTCTGCAGGACCTTTGACAGGATTGACAGTTACAGAAACATAATAATCCAACAGACTTGTAACCACTGAGTCCACCTACCCTTCTCATATAAATAACAGGTCCAAGACAAAGGAAGTGGAAATTAGATGCTTGTGGTGAATTGCAGAGAGCCAAAGACCTTATAAGATACCCGGTACTTACATCTACACTTAATTAGGAGTGAAACTGCAGACATGAGACCTCAACATGTGGTATTCACATGTGGGCTCAAAAATACTGTCAAAGCCAGTTTTCTTACGGTTAAAATGTTGAGGATATGATGCAGAGGGAAAGTCTGGAGATGCCTGATCGACAATCCCAGCTGTTTGCGTAATGACACACTGTGCTCTATCAACTCAAACGCAGGGGCTGCTCCAGCGCTGTTCGCGCAGATGCCAAGTCTTGCCCTTGCACCCTGCGCAAGCCAGACAACTACAGAGAGGTCCCGAGATGTCTGTTGTATGTACTGATTGAGCAGTTAAACCTAAACAAGAAGAAATCTGAAATTCAGATGTTAGTGTCAAAACTAATAGGAAACAGGATGCAGCTATAATGCAAATACAGTGGTCCAAATTCTGGTCTCAGTTACGACCCAGCAAGTCCAATATGAGTGCAGGGAAAATGCATTCTGTTGTACATTAATGAAGAATTTTGTCTCGTAGACTTAAAAATAAACTTGTGACTTTTTCTGACCCTATGTAAAATCCCAGCAAGATTTTCTCCAGGAATAGGCAAAGGACAAAATTGCTATCCTGATATTACTTGACTTCAGAGACGCCTACAACAGTCGGGGTCTACTGGTGAAATCCCAGTTCCACCAAAGCCAACAGGAGTTTTGCCAATGCATTCGGTGAAGGCAGGGTTTCACCCCAAATCTTTAAAGGAATAGAATTTTCTGAAGAGAAAAATACATTAAAACACAAACAAATGCTTTTCTACAGATACTTTAAACACATTTTATAGAAGGTATCTAACTTAATTAAGAGTGCAAATACACGGATGTCATCTTCACATTGTGTATAAACAGCTCATCACGACTCACATTTCTACAACACTGTAGTGAGTTGGATTAGCTCTCTGCGAACAAAACCAGAGACATCTGCAAATCGGATTTAAATTTTTTTTTTTTTTAAAACAAAATGATTAAAAGTTGAAGAAACACTTCCATATGGAAGAATCTTACCCCAACAGGTCACCACAAAGACACTTCAAACACAATAAAACAGGAAGTGCTAAAAAAAGCATAGCAGCTCACAAAAACCCCCACAACCTTTTCCACAGAAAAAATATATGTCACCCTGGGTAGAAAAACCATTTGGCAGCATAATGTGTCTTTAATCTGCTCAATTTGCTTATTATAGTAAAGGGTTAGAGGAATTTTCAAGCAGTGGCCAAAAACACTACAATGATATCCTCCCTTCGAAAAGTAAACTTACTTAAAGTGAATTAACTTCTCCAACTTAAGTATTTCAAAGCTGAAAGTACCCCCTACAGAAAAAAAAAAAAAAAGCTCTTGTCCACGAAGGACGGTTTAACTGCTCGAACCCAGGACCAGCAATTGTTTGTCCACGTCGGACTGTGCCAGGCAGCCGTTCTGCTCCCCGAGGCAGCTCTGCAGCGCTTGCAGGAGGTGAGCAGCAAACACCCAGCTGAGCTTTTGATGTGCCTCTTATTGGACTTCAGAAGGGCAAATGTACTTTGAGGCACCACAGAAATAAAATATCCCAGTATTCCTCGACCCGAACCCTAATGGCAGCATGCACGGGGCTGGGAGCAGAGCACTCAGGAGCAGAGCACAGAGGCACTGCTGGCACCAGAGCCAAACTCAGGATTACCTGATGTCAGAAACAAATTGATTTTGAGCCTATCGATTTGCTAAATTCCTTATCAGGTTTGAGAGCCTTTAAAAACCAAGATAATAGTTAGAGGAGATGGATATAACCCAGAAAAACCACCTCTGAAGATGCATGTTCCTTTTGTGCCTACCATAATACAAATGGGACACGGCGATTTTAGTTAACATTACTCCCGATGTTCTCAACTCTCCCGACTCAAGTATTTGGTTGTGTTAAACCTAATATTTTATAAAAATGCTATGTCGATTTTCCAGGTTATCTACGATTAGAAAACCGTGCACGCGACCAACTTGCAACTGCCTGTGGCACGGACGGGCACAGCACCGAACTGGGGGGAAAGCCAGCAGCATCTCTCCTCCTGGCTGCCGGCACTACAGACATGCCTGGAGGAGGCCAACAAAGACAATCAGAGGAAAATTCACGGAAATCAAGGCTGCCTGCTCTTGATATTTAATATCCACGAGTTAAAGACAGAAAGGTGCAAAAAGCTTAATAGTATTTGTGGCTGAAATTAAAACTTTAAAAGAAACTTATAGTGAACAGTAATGTATGCAATGACATCTGGGACTGTAATCAGCAAACTGCTTTCAAGAGCTGCCAAAGCAAACAGCCAAATAACAAATCCACTTTACAGATCATCAATCTGGTCGGGCACTTGCCAAGGTAAATAGTACAAGGCTGAAGTTTGCTTTGCAAACCAGTGAGCTGGGAGTTTAGCAAGGCCTGCTTCCAGGACAGCAATGCTGGGGCAGGGTCCTCGTAGGGTTGGTGTAGAGAAAAGTTCAACAATCCGATATTCAGCCAGTGATTCAGGGTGCGTAGAAAGATGAAATATAACCAACATTAGGGATTAAAAAAAAAAATAAAAAAGATTCAGGTTATGTTGCTAACTCATTTCACGATGATGATGATTAACACTGGTACAACTCAAACACAAACCCTCAGATAAAGCAGAGTTTATTGTAACGCTGCTTTGCAGATTGGGCAACATTTCATGGGAACTCCAAACCTAAGACTGAAAAAAATTAGTAGGAAATGAACCTTCTTTTATTTTCAAATGAGATAAAATCTGGCTCCAACTACCATATTTTACATTTTAGGGAAGAGGATATAAAACATCAAACAGTGATTTTTTTTTCATTATGAATGCAAGAAAGATAATTTATGGCGGCTGCAAAACATTTATTTAAGAAGTAAAGCCTTTATGTTCTGTATACAATTTATAGGGTTGTAAAAGAAAGAAGTGAAACAACTGCAGCCATAACATGTGCATTTATGAATAATAATTGTAAGTCCGTTTTGTTAAATACAACTTCTGCTTCAGAGTTCATTCTTCAGTTGATTGGGAAGTCCTCGAGTGCAATCTTAGATTTGTTTCATGTTACACTCTTGGCTAAAAAGAAAAAGGGAGTTCAAGACAAAATTGCTCAGCAGCGTATGTCAAGAACTGAACAGAATAATGCACGACGCACGTATAATATTTTTCAATTGGTGAGAGACGGCATAATCCTGGTGGAAATTGCCTCAGCTCTGTCTTCAAGTACAAATATTTGATTTTTGCTGCAGTCAGGCGGGTGTGTTGCAACACGGAGAGACGAGAGCCTCCAGCCGGGCCATGCCACATGTGGCTTCTCATTCCCTCACCTCGGGGCTAGACAGAAATGGACTCTTTCCCTTATTGCAACCAAAACCCCATTGCTTAAGTGCCGTGTTGATAAACATAAACCAAATGTGATGAAATTGGCCCAATATTTACTGCAAGAAAGGTGACTATTAGCACAGCTGTAACATGACATGGATGCACAGGCTGGGGCTACGCATGCATGTGCGCAGGCAATTAATTAAATGCAGTTACCCCTTTTTTTTGTTGCATTAATTTGTCATTTATCCTGGGGAACAATATGCAGCAGTCCTCAGCACTTTAAAAGCGTGCAGGTGATACGTCTTTACAGTGCTCAGGAACCTGTAACGGGGTTGCCTCCAACCACATTCAGGCTCCATACCCTCCGTACCCTACGGTTTGATCATTGTCACCTGTTTTTTAGTTATGGTAAGTGCCTCAAACAGTTACTCGAAGATTTTAGCTAATCAAACCATGATGAAGCATGGGAACAATTTAGAGCTGTAGTTGGAAATAAGTAAGTAGATCCCCCACAGGCACAAAAAAATTCTGATGACGAATCTTTCATGCTAATCAAGAGGTCCTGTATTTGTAACGAGTCGAGTCTCACGAACGTCCGTGCAGTGGGGCCAAGTTCCCAGTGGGTATTATGGCACAGCCTGCTCTGAAGGGCTCAGTCCTTCACTCCAGATAGAGCATTTTTCTCTTTTTATCCCGCAGACTCTTCTGCTGCAGACTCCGAAGAGCACGCTGCCTTCTGCACAAGCAAACGCTGCTTTTCCATGCTGGCCACTGCAATGCCGACCCCTGCCCGGTTTGCACAGGTCTGTCTGATGACCATCAACCAGCCGTCCACCTCTATCCCTTCCTCACGCTCCAACTCTAACTAGCTAATGCTGACCCTCATCTTCCCTTGGTGAGACGCTGGATTTTACTTATGTGGATATTTTCTATTCTGGGGAAGTTCTCCCTTCTTATTCTGTTACACTGAAAAAAACCAGCATCTGGTATCACAATACAAACAGATATGGCTACCCTAAACACTGAGCTTTCAGAGGCTTGGCAGGATCCCTGATCTGCACTGCGAGGAGCTGCCGGTGGCCAAATACACTGATAAAAAGGATGTGTAACTCCTCAACACTATCCATGATGGAAACAACTGCAGCTCTCACTGGAGGTCAGGACGCACACGAAAACAAGCCTACATGTGTAGCAGATTACAACAAACACATGGCCAAGATGGACTCGACAGATCAAATGTTGGAATCGTATGATGACACATGGAAAAGTGGAGTTTAGCAGGGGAAAAAAGCAACTGAGAGCCCATATGTTCAATTAGCAAGATACAAAGCTTTTGTTGTATACCAAAAATAGCAAATAAAAGTCTGTTGTCATTTTTGGATATCCAGATGTGTTTCATTTCCAGCTTCACATCTGAACGTGTGGACCTGCCTGAAGATGAAAGAGAAGAAAGTGTGGCAATGGCTGAAGGGTATAATTACATCAAAACTCTTCCTTCCAAACAATGGGCTATTACACTCCCCCGCACCTTACGCAGCCCAGCCTGTGCACGAGCCCAAGACCGGCTGCTCAGCCTTCAGCGGGCTTTTACCTACTTTCCAGAGCGGGGATGGCACCTTAGCAGAGACGTTCTCTCGTGAACATGATTCTTCCTCACGCTGACAGTCGCACGGGCTGCCTCTCCCATGTGCCATCGGCTCAATCGCCTTTGCTCCCGCAGTGATGAAATGATATCCCCATGGCAGCCACAGGCTACGAGCCGAAAATCTCGGTGACCAATTAAGAAAAGTCTCTGTCTTGACGGTTACTTTGAAATATCCCATCTTTTCAAAGAATCACAAGAGGATCAGGATCCATGCCTCCTGAGCAGACTCACAAAGGGCAGAAGTGAATGCCAAGTCACAAGCATAACAACAGCTACCTGGCCAGAGACCGTATAAAGAAAACACCAGTCTATAACCAATAAACACAAGTTACTTAGGTAGCACTCAAACAAAACCAGATGGTCTCATCTACTGCAGGTTTCCCTTTTCTCATTTTTTCCTCTCATTGTTTTTGAATTTAAATTATGTTCAAACAAGGAACATTTGCCAATGATGTGACTCCCCAGACAAGGCTTCAGGTGTGCTACCCTAGTCTGACACACTGTCTAATTAAGGCAGGAGTTTATTCAACCAGCCTTCAGAGGAGAGGCCAAACTGCAAATACCACTGGCAGCGGTGTAGCACATACCCTCAGCAGAGCACTTGGCTAAGACTTATCCTGGTGGTCACCAGCACCATCTCCAAGCCCACACCTCCCAAGCAGCAATGCGTTTATCCTCCAGGCATGGCTGTGGGGCAGTATTATTATCGTCTCCCATTCACAAATGGAAAAACTGCAACACGCAGAGATTAAGTTACATGCCCAGGATCACCCAAGAAGCCTGTGGCTGAGCTGGGATTAGACCTTCGAGCTCCCCAGTCCTTGCCCAGCTCTTAACCACAACACCATCCTTCCTGAATGCTTTTATGTAGTTATATTTATCTTTATGTAGGGTCATCTTGGCTCCCATTATGAAAAGCACATATGGTTTCCAGTCCTCAAATTGCCTGGGTAAGGGTTAAATATTCAAATATAATGTTATTCCTGGCATTTATGGAAAAGTTTCTCAGCGCCGATTCCAAAATCCCATGGCTTTTTTGGAGCTGCTGCTCTGTATCACTGATAGTTATAAACGGGCTTGTCACTTCCATGCCTGTGAATTGATAAAAATTAAGTACTTTATCCAAAGGATTAAAATTAGGCTAAATGATGAGAATGTGGCTATACATTTGCACTTGCTAATGTTCTAATATGAATTTTCTGATCCTGTAACTGGTATCAACAGAATTACAGGAAGAAGGAAAACCAGCGGATGCTGCTGCAATAACCTATGCACACCCAGCTTAATCCCACGAGCTCAAATTCCTTGTGTTAGAGTGCCTTTATCATAAATTCTCCAGTCATAAAACCCCTCCGGACTGCAGTGGACAGCTGTAGTACACAAAAGGTTAATCAAAAAAGAAATGACACTAATAACCACCAAATGTAAACAAGCACCTCTCACCACCATAATCTCATCAGCACCACTGCAAAAATTATTACTAAAAGAAATCCACATGGCAAAGCCACTCGTACCAATCTGTACTTAGGGGTCTATTCTGGGCATTGCCTCCACCTGGCTGTGTGGTTAAGCACTTTATCCTGATTCAGCTAAACCAGAACTGCTACACTTTGTCTCACGCTCCCTTTGGTCGCATCCAGACCATTTGAGTAACCACCCTGTGATCCCAAGAGAGGGGCAGTCAGCTCTCACCCGCGTGCAGGGTGTGCAGCAGACAGGTACGCTGGCCGAGGCACGGTGACTGTATAGACAGTTGTTTTTACGCTCTGGCGTGCATCTGAGCAACTTAATTCTTCTTGTGTTACTACGGTGTGTTGTACTGCTGTGTGTAAAGACCAGAAAGAAGAAGAAGGAAAAGGAAGATTTACTATCATGGTCTATCTCCTAGTTTAGTAATGATTGATGGACTCTGTGTTTCTATCTGATTTTTGTTTCCACTCTGTGTAATGTATAAAGGAATAAGAGGAGTGAGTAATACATCTTGCTCCCAGAAAGCAGCAGACAAGCAAACCGACGCTGGGGCATTACTGCCAGCACTGTGCACTGCAGACGTGGGACTCACTCGGCAATTGCCAAGGGATAGGAGCTCCCCGTAGCACCCGAGCAGCCACAGCAAACCTCCGAGTCCCTGCTGCTTCCCCACCGAATACCAAACTGCAGCCCCGGGGAGGTTTCGTTACATGTCATCATGTTTTTCAGCTCCTTTAGAAAGGACGTGTAATGATATCTGCATACACTGTTTGGAGGGTACTGATAACCACACCACATACGAAGGAAAGCTCGGTGTTTCCACCTAATCTGTACCGTGTGCAGGTCTAAGATACCGTGTTGTTTCTGCAACTGTTCACTTAATTATTTTTAAATAGATCAGCCACAAGATCCATCCAGCCAAAACAAGGAGAAAACACATTCCACAGACTGAAGGCAGTTGGATAAAAAACCTTCCTGTGCTCATTAAATATTGTGTCAGACATTCACCAGGCACCACGCTTTTTAAAGATCTGTCTGTTTACTCCATCATTACTAATATTCAAGATACATTTAAAGTAAATAGGTTAGGAAAGCATTTGATCTCATTGCTATGTAGCGCAGAATCCCGGTAGACTGAATTTCCTGGTAGAGCGAACTATTCTGAGATTCCTTGAAATCTCGGCTCACTCTTCCCTATTCCAGTGCTAACATCAGTGCTACTCTGGTGAAATGGTGCTGCTGTTGGGAATGAAGTATCAGTGTGATTTACTTAATAACCTAATAGCTACGGCCCCAATTCAGCAGAGATCCAGGAATTGATTGCAACCGTGCTACGTGCCTTGCTGACTCCAGGAGCCAAAGTCTCAGCCAACATCCCAGGTTGCCCAGAGAGGTGGTAGATGCCCCATCCCTGGAAACATTCCAGGTCAGGCTGGATGAGGCTCCGAGCAACCGGATCTAGTTGAAGATGTCCCTGCTCATTGCAGGGGGGGTGGACTAGACGACCTTTAAAGGTCTCTTCCAACCCACACTATTCTATGATTCTAAGATTCTGTGATCACTCGTGGGGGTGTGAGCTCCTACCCACCACCCCAGGCAGTGCCATCAGCTGTTTGTCTGCCTGCCTCTTCAAATAAAACCTCTGCAAAGCCACTTTGGTTTAGCGGTAGCTGCAGGAACATCCACTCTAGCACCAAAGTCCGTTTGAAAGATTGCCGCTGCCGCGTACTTCCCAGCCCTTCCCCTTGTCCCTCATCGCCGCCCCTCTGCTACAGCACACCGTGCGCTCCATTCTGCTCATACATGTGTTAAGGAAACATGCTCTGCTTGATCACTGAAACAATGCAAGAAAGGGGGGATAAAAAACCCCAAACCCACAAACACCAAAAACTTGGAGCAGCAGAGCTGAGGGGAAATGAACCGTAGGGTTGGAAGGAGAAGGCAGGGTCAGGAAAGGGCTGGGAGCCTCTTAAACTGGCTTTGCTGCAGGATAAGATGCTCATGTAACTACACCCTTATTAGTGTTATTTTTTTAAAGCTGGATCATTTCACAGATCTGCTTTAAAAACATGTCATAAATGAGATCTGCTGCAATGGAACAGTAATATAGGCCCACAGATGGAGCCTGAACAGAGCTGTGCTAATTTAGGCCAGCTGAAGACCTGAGCCTGTATTACCCCAAACTTTGCTTCACCAGTCTGAAGGGGGCAAAAAGTCCTAATTGCCCATGCGCTATTCTTGCCTCAAATGTAAGCCCTGTCTAGAAGATTAATGTTCTCGGTACTAAAGATTAAAAAAAAAAAAATTAAACAACCTCCCCAAAAGCTATCCTTTTAATTTAAGGTTTCGTTTTGAAACAGTTGGAAAATTTCCAGATCTTCAAAGTTTTGCCCAAAAATAGAAAGTATGTTCTGCAACTGATTTTAAAGATCTGTTCTGTTTATTTACTAATTCTAGTACTACCACAACCACTCTTTTAAAAAACAAACCCCGAGGTATTTTTTGCTTCAGTCCCTAACAGGGAGGCACCTGTATTTCTCAGTCGTCCTCCGTGCAGGTTGTGATGCTCTGGCAGTGAAATGCCAGTAACTACATAAAGGGATTACCCGGCACTCTTCAACAGGGTGGCAGGAGAGCCCTTTGGCTTTTTAAAAACCTAAACTCTTGGGACGCACCAGCAGTACCAAGGAGAGGAGCAGGCCTGGCATCCCTGCAACCCCGGCTTCCCACTAAAAACCAGGCAGAGAGGCAGTGGTAACGGGAGCTGGAGCGGCGGGGCCGGTGTCGGCTGTGCCGCACAAACACGGCTCGGCATGAACACGCAGCTGGCGGCATTGCTGCCCTGGGACGAGACAGGTCCCCTTCTTACATATGGACTCCCGTAGAGGAGGAAGAGAAGAAAAATAATACACACGCACCGACTATCTTGTCAAAGCCTCTGTGTTTTCTCTCTGGAAGAGGCACAACCGCAGCTCTGTGCCTCTGCTACGGCATCCGACGTGCAGCCTCAGGCAGGTCACTTCATCTCAGAAGCTGTTTTACAGCTGTCTCAGCTGTACAGACAGTTAATACCTCCTTGCACTGAAAAGCATAATTCACTAATGCCTATAAAACAGTTGGTGCTTTCCACATGCAAGTGTTAGGAGGAGGCGGGGTGTTGCTGCTCTTTCAAGGAAATGTTCTGCGGCAATTACATTGTGAGAGACACCCCGGCTTTGCCAAATGACAATATTAGGAAAGTATGTAGACAAAAGCCAAAAGAGAAAACCTTTTTAATTATAATTCTGGCACTTAAGCAACAATTCATATTTACAAGTCTCTATGCAAGCTACTCATGTTCCTGCTGATGGATGCACGCAGCGTGGGATGCCGGCTCGGAGGTGCTCAGGCTGGGGTTCGCACGGGGCTGGCACCCTCATCGGTTATCCTACTGGGTACGTGAGATGTACCTGCCGTTTCACAGAAGTAGAAAAATGAGATGGATGTAAAGGGCAGAAGAAGTCCCGTCACTCCCACAGGATAGCGGAGTAAGCGGGTGATGGAGTCAGGGGTCGGACTGGGCTCCCTGCACCGGGCTCCGGGGCTGCCCGGCAGGACTCTCCCTCCCTGCCTGCTCACGTGCCGTTCCCCATCAAGGTAAAAACTGGCCCTTGAATATTTATTAGCCTCATTTTTTTCCGACCTTCTTGTTCATACCCTAGTAAGCTGTTGGTCTAATGCTTAATGCGTTTTTAAACACATTCTAGTATTTGTAGGTATCATGGCATTTCTAAGGGATTGAGTGGGCTTCCACTGGAAGACTCCCATCAGCTGTGATGGGAAGCAGCATGGTTCCCATAGGAAAAGCAGGAATGTGACAAGAGAGGAGAGCCTGAATCGCAGCTGATGTCTCTGCTACCTGCCCAGGATGCTGGCGGGCAGCGGCACGACCTCCCCTGCCTTCACCCACCACGGTGGCAAGTTTTACTGCTTTGCAACATATGCCTTTTTGACACATTCTGCATAAATAATTTATTATGGAGACAGATTAAAGTTACAAGGCATTAAATCTTGCACTTTCAGCTTCACAGAAGTTTTCAGTACTGCTGGGCCTAGGGCTTGTTTTGAGTAGCCCGGAGGGGGAAAAATCCACAGTGCTCCCATGATATACGTTAAAGTAAGCTGTTTTTTATTTCAATTTGGAAAAAGTTAAGTAAAGCAAACCCTCAGATCTAAGCTACAGGATTGAAGGAACAGGTCGCAAGGAGAAGAGGAAATTCAACCATATCCACATGAATGACTTAAGTTTTGGTTTCTAAACCCATATCTGATTAACCAAAGACATCCATTTTCATCTAGTGACTACATTAAATATAAACAGACATCAATCACAGAGAAAAAAACAATAATTACTGTTTCTATCAGTTGAAGCCATCGCTTCCATGCCATTTGGCAGAGACCTTTTCGTGACATCCACATAATTTGGCATTTTGGGGCAGCAAGAGAGGTGGCTGCAGAGCCGAGAAGCCTCCCTTGGATGTGCTGCTCGACACCGTGCTGCTGCAGCAGCCCTGTGGATCGCTCCACTTGTGTGAAGAGCCAAAGGCTCATATGTCTTTAAATCACCAAGCACCAATATATTATCGTATTAGCATAAAACTCTGGCCAGATCCTTCCAAAGCCACCAAGCCACTTCTTTTCCTTTTCCCTAGGCTTTCTCTGGTGCAGCTTGCTGCACCTGGCGAGCTCTCTGCACTCTGAGTCAGGCAGAAATTTTCGGTCCAAGTTCAGACTCACAACACAATGGTCTGACTGATGCAAAATGGAAGCACTTGTCACCAAAGCCATCCTTTGGGAAGCTGTGTCAACACTTTGCTTTTGTGCTTAGTAAGATCCTTCTCAGAACTACTGTTATCTGTGAAAAATCAGAATATAGAGCAATGTTTCTCAGAGACATTTAAAAAACCAAAACCCAAGTGAGGAATTTGTAATAGATCAAAATGTCACGAATATGAACGCACGCACTAATATAAATGCATTCTAAGAAACAATTACACTGGGAGGACACACTGAATATTTTGTAAATTACTTTGATGAACTTCAAAACAAGACACTTGGGAGCTGGATTTCTCATGGGGACCGTTTTGCTGAGCTGCACCACACGACCAGAGCAGCAGAGAAGCGACACCAGAAAACCATCATCTTCTGGTGGCCCTTCCACAATTTATGAAAAATTAGTTAGAGTCTCAATCCACTTAACAAAAGCATCCAAAATACCAACCAACACAAAACCAACCAAACCACATAATATTCTTCAATTTTGCATTCCAACAGGCTTTTTACAGTTGTCATTAGATGGCACTTTTGTTTGCGATCTCAGAAGAGACACCAAAACCAGAGCAACTATGTGGAAATAGGATTTCAGGCTATTTCTCCCTTCTAAAAACAGTCCCTACAAACTCAGGTGAGACGTGGACTGGACCCCCCTACCTGCTCCCCGCACAAAGCAAGCCATCCTGTGCACAACGCTATCAATGCAACGCTCTTTCATGAACTCCAAATTCACTTATTTTAATAAAACATGCTACTCGAGCCATCTGACATTTATTATGCTCAAGCAACATAAAATGGAAAAGAAACATCTATGACCAGAAACAACCCTTCAACTCACTTTTATTGCCAAGGTTCTGAAATTCTTTTTTTTTTTTTTCCTTTCTTTTTGCTAATAACAGTGCCTCCTCGCTTCACCTTGCCTGCTGCAATATTGCAGGAAATTCCCCGAAAGAAACTCTAATGTGGATCGCAGCTGTGCAGTTTAAAGCTGAACAAGCCTTTAATTTCAGGGGTTCAGGCTGGACTAACGTTAACGTTCCCCTGTCCTGCTGCAAAGTTGCAAACGCTTTCCTGCTCCTTCGGAGCGCATTTTGCTAGCAGAACGAACGCGCAGAGAGAAACGTGCCTGCTCTGGAAAACCCTGTAGCACCAAGGTGATGCCACGGGATGTTAAACCTCGCTCGTCGGGGCAGTCCTGCTTCAAATTTGGGAGCCTGGCGGGCGCGGGCAGGCGAGCGGAGGAGCTGTGTCTTTAAGATTGCAACCCTTTGCCTGTGCCCATATATCACTGCTCCATGCTGCGGTGGCTTTTCTGCCTGCTGCTCAAATTTGTCCAATTAGACACGGCCCCACAGGGTGGAATTCAGTGTGAAATGTGTCTACTGATGTCTGCAAATTAACCAACACAGACATGCTGCTTTAAGGCCTGTAAGTGACAGGCAGAGAAATGCCTGCCCAGGACAAAAGCAGGAGGACTGGCTGTGTAAAAGCCCGGATCAGCCTGTTAAGGGATTCCCAGACTCAGCTAGGTAAAGTGTGTGAGCCGCCGTGGCACTTCGCACCTCAAGCTGTGCTGTCTCACACCACTGACCCCTCCATGGCGACATAAGTCTCAAGAAGAAGCCAGGATTATCTGTCTAAGAGTCTTACATGTGTCATGTAAGGTCAGGTGCCAACTGCAACGTAAATTAGTAGTTAAGAGTATTGGTAGCTAGACAGATGCTGGGAGCCTCAATTAGAAAGAAAAGTCAGATTATAAGTAATTAAGAGATACAAAAAATGCTTCAGGGGCTAAATACCTAAACTGCCTCCAGTGTGTTTGTTTTGTTTTTTTTTTTAATAAAGCACGCATTCCTGAGCTCTCTGAGATTTTGCTTGAAACATCTCTGCAGACTCCAAAGCTGGTCTCCATGCACACAAAAATCCCTGGCCTGCTGGTGTCAAAAGTACCAGAAGGGCAATCACGGATGCAGGATGCATTTATTGGGCAGAGTGCGACTCAAGTCATAATTTTTGCTTCACAGCTGCTAGAAAAGCTTGAGCTTTTTCATCTTCTGCCATAAACAGGTCTAATGGCTTTTCAAATACGTGTATAATTTAATAATTTCTGTTAAAGAGTGACAGCTACATCTCCTTTGAGAAGTGCTCCTACTGCTGCTGTATCTGCAAGGTACAATAACATACACAGCTAACCGTAAGCATATGCCCTTACAAGTTGCTGATGCCCTGGTGACCTGAATCCATTTTATAAATATGAAGACCTATAATATCTGCAGCACAGGAAAAAAATAAAACCACGAGTTTTATATGTGGGGGGGCCCAGGTGAATTTGCAGATGAGCTAGGCAGGGTCCTGCAGAATCCCACCTCCCTACCAGCTCGCAGGTCTGCGTGCACGAGTGCCTAGTTTAGGTAAGCAATATTTTATTTATATTCAGTTCTTAGCACCATTTCCTTGAAAGATTTGCCACTGGACATTCGGTCAGTTGAGAAGAGCACTTAAAAGATATGCTTGATTTAGAGCCACCGAGATTTAAGAACCGTGCTTAAATGCTTTCCTTCGCGTGGAAGAAGTTAAGCATACGCTTAAGTATATTGCTGAAGCGAGGCCAGAGAGATTACCCTGGTGAGATGGCGACTGCAGGGACCGTTGGCCCCACAGTGTTTGTGGGGCTGGGCTCTTACATTTCAGAAAGCGTTAAAACACATGGAAAACCATATGCTTAGGTTACTTATCAGGGCGCTCCAGCTTTGAAGAAGCCACTCGCTATTTTTAAGTGTTTTTCTTTTTTTGAGGCCGAAAGACTGTAATGGGTGCCTGAGAGCTCCATGAGACTACAGTAGCACCTGCAAAGGACTAAGGAACACTTATGTCAACAGGGAGCTCAATGCTAAGGCAAGCACTTCAAAATCCTGAGAAAATTCTTCCAAAATAGTTTTGTGTTTCAGTTTGCTGTGTTTTCAAAATACCCTGTTCAGGGGGGGATACTTCTTGTTATTTTACAAATCATTCTGTATTTTTACAACCATAAATCATGGAAAGAATTGACAATCTCCTGACGTTGATTAAATGGCAGCTGATCCCCGAAATTATATTACCATTATTTGTACAACACCTAAGGCTCCCAAATGCTGTTAGGCGCTAGACAGCCACATAAAAATCCTCTGGCCACAGACCTCACTTACAATTTATTGCACAGCAAACGATTGTGAGCAAATAAGCTCTAGCAGAAGAGGGTGGAACTGGAAATGCCATTGCTGCCATGCAGATATGACACTTGAATGGGGTGGAAAGGAATCAGGTAAAAATATATGGTTGATGTCAAAAGATAACAGGATTTTTTTTTTCTTCCAAAAAAAAAAAGCATCTTTATGGTTAAAGTATTGCAACACTACTGTATGACCTTCCCACCAGAAGCAAAGGCCCTGAACTGTCCTGTTATATCGAAGAATGCCTAAGACAGAAGCATCAATCACTCAGATAAATGCAACTGTCTCTGGATTTTTACCTTTTTTTTGTTATTTACTAGGTGGAAAGGAAATGTCTCTCCCTGAATTAAAGCTCTGGAAAGTTTCGCCATCGGCATAGTCCCTCCGTCCAGACCTTAGCAGCCTTACCAAGGGTGCGGCAAAGAGGAGACTCGTAGGAAAAGCTGTTTGGGAGCAGGCAGGGAGGAGGAGCTGCTGGCATGGCCAAGCACCCTTACTGCAGAAACAAGAAGCTCTTGGTTATCGGCGGTAATAGGGCTAATTGAAGACCTTGTCTTCTGCTCACAAGTTTTGCCATAGGACACGGAGCACAACACGCTTCTTTGTAATTTAGATCACAAGTTACAGAGATGTTATCCTATGACGATAAAACTTGTCTTGTGCAACAAGTAAGAGCTGAATATGGGTGAGGGAAAGACTGGAAAGTATTGTTAACATGAACCTTTGGAGGGGTTTCTGCATATTTTTGTCACCCTTTTGTCCTTTCAGAAGCTGTGTGGATAGTTATGGCAGGGCTGACTATGTTATCTTATGTACTAAATCCGCCTAGATCTGTAGATGATGTCTTAGGGGGTGAAAAAGATTAATAAGGAATCACTCCAATGGCTTTAGGACAGCTAAGAATCTTAACCCATTTAACCTCCCCTAAAACACACAATCAGATCAGAGGAAGTTGTAGGAAACTCATTTCAAAGACTCCAGGCGACACTTTTTAGGTCAGATTTACAAAGCTCATTAGAATGAAGGTCTGTTACTTTAGATTTTAATACTAAGACATACTAAGAAACCCTCTTGCCCCATTTAGGAAACATACAAAGCAAAGAATGCAAATTTTAAAAAGAAACTTAATCTTAATGCATGTGTTCTGCCACCAAATCTGAGTAAAACCTTCCTAGCTTATGTTCTTACAGAAAATGGAGAAAACACATCAAAAAGGGACAACAAATGCCTATTTATTTACATCTTTTTATCCTTTGAAGTAGCATGTGGGCTATACAGAGAATGTGATTCTTTGCAAATTATATTTGCTCTGGAAGAAACAGTACCATTTAGACATATAAGTTACTGACATTTCTTGTCCCTGTCACCTCCCTAAAAATCTATTTTCCCAAAGATATGAATGTGTTGAGGAGCTGGAGCTGCGACAGACGTTCATGTATTCATGGCCACTAACACCAACCGGCAACCACTCGCATATCTGGGTCGGGTCCACAGGCAGCTACCAAGAGAGGGGAAGGAATGACGGTGGTCAAGGCTCCTGCTCTCTGTTTTGTGCGGGAAGAACACAAAAATGGAAGGCCATCTCTAGCTGATCTTCTTTGCGATAAGACAGTGCCTCTTAAGTAGAGGAATTAGGACAGAAAAATGGACCCCCCCCCCCCCCCACAGAAGTATGTAATGACATACAGAGCCTAATATGATTGTACATATCTAGCCAGATTTTGGTTGAAGGGAAATGGTATACTGAACTTGAAATAAAAAGGAAGAGATTACTTTATGTAATATCGGAATGACAAGCCATCAAAATTTTGTGGTTAATTAGGAGGAAAAAGTCCTATGTAGAATGAGGTAGATGGCTTGGCAAACTTTAGTTTTAATCTTGTGATACCTCCTAATAACAAAAAGCCTCTATGATATATCAAACAGATTTATAAATGTATGATCAATACATTTGACATGTTATTTAATTACGATTCTTCATGACAGAGACAATATGAAAAACTAGTGTCAACATTCTGACAGTGGAATAAATAAATAGATGTAATTATTTCTTATACTGATCCCAGATGAATTGTAATGTATCAGGCCAGACTGCAGACCAGAGTTCTAAGGTTTCCTTAATATGATAGAGTTTGATGTAAGGGGTGTCATGTATCCAATATTTTGCTGTTTTATTAGAATAAAAAGCTCTCTGGGGATTTCAAGTTCAAATGGTCACAAGTCTCCCCCTCCATTGCTATTGTGCTTGATGCAAGGATAAGCACTGAAATATGTTTAGAAAAATGCTAGTACAGCTGGAAAAAGCAAAACATTAGCCTGCATGAATCTGAAAAATACCCCTGAACTCTGGGGTTGTTCAAAATTTACCCCTAGATGTGATTTTTTTGGTAATTTTTCTCTACCTGAAGCACATGCCGGTCTTGGAAGAGAGGTTTGGACACACCAGATACCCGATGCGTAGAGACAGTCCTCAGGGCTAGGCTCAGCCCAGAGGTTTCTGCAGGATAAACCCACTCCCTGCGGCAGAGCTGAGTGTCGACATTCCTTCTTGAGGAGAGAAACGAGTTGCAGTGGTGGGTCGGGCCGAAGGCAGCCAGCACACTTGTGGCCATTATCACACAGACAGGAAAGAATGTACTATCTGTTTCTTTGGCCAAGAGAAATTATAGTTAACATTTAACATGAGGGAACTAACTTCAAAGGAAAGCCAGCTGGATTTGAATAAGGGGAAGATGAAAATGCTAACACCAGCACAAACTTGCAGGTGGTCATATTTGGCTGAAAATAATACATCCGCAGTAGAGGAGCCTGCTGCAAAGCAATGCCTGAGACAACACTGCTGTTTGCCGGGGAGCGGAGAACAGCTTCGGCGAGCTGCTCTGTTTGCTGAACATAGGTGGGAGCCCAGAGATGGCCAAGCATCCCTGCACGCCCCGACGGCGCTCGTTTTGCAGCTGCGATGGTCAGGGCGTATTACACGGTCGGAGAAGCTCAACCTGCCAGAACACAGTGCTCTAACAAACAGGTTGGGAACCGATGGCAGTATAAGAAAGAATAATAGAAAGAATAATAAGAAATAGGAAAACAGCTGCGTGCTCCACTAATATTGCACTTCGAGGGTTTTCATGCATTGTCCTTTACAGTGAGCAGACCAGCAAATGAAATAAGAAAAAGTCACCAGACCTACAGGTAATCGATACTCAGTGTTTCCATGAGATTTGCCACTAAAAGCTGCAGTACCACGTCTTTCTGATGGACTAAATCTCAAATAAAACCTTGCGCCTTGTGTGGCTTCATCGCAAGATTTGAAAGGAAAGCCCGTGCCTTTCTCACTCGGTAGGAAACCACTCGAGCAGGCAGGGTATGATTCAGCTGGGTTTATTTCAGAAACTACCCAGGAGATCCTTTCAAGCCTGTTGATACAAAAACGCTGACTTAACGTCTCCTTCCCCTGTCAGCTGGCTGCTTCTTACACAGGAGATCAACTGCATTTTAGTCAAATACTCACGTTCCCGTAAATTACATCAACTAAATCTCCTCAGTTTAACACAGGTATAATAATTATACTGATTATTACTAGGAAAAGGCGCTAGAAGCAATGAGAGCGTGCAGAAATCCTTCACCCAAGTGATTTTTGCTAGATTTTTCATTATTTTTAAAGGCAGCTGAATACTCTCTGACATCTCTGTCGACATTGACCTTACTGGAGAATTTATAAACAAATAGCACCTATAAAGCTAGGACAAAAGTAACTATTCACTGCCTGTATATAGTATAAAAGCTGATCAGCAAATTTTAGCAAATTTGTTTCTTCTCTCTGACTTCAGCCTCAATACCAGGGACAAATGGCAAATAAAGGGTGGCAACAGTCCCTAAGGGAATAGACTCCAGCTCTATTAAACCCAAATGGAAGTGATTTCTAAGGGCACTGCACCAGGAATGCCTTTTCTCTGGTGGCCATTGATTTAAGGGTTGTTTGCAAGAGGACAGAGCTGTTCAAAGGTCTAGGACCTTGCAGTAATTATTTTCATGATGTGATACGCTGATTATTTCAGTACAAAATGCCAGAAATAAAATAAGCCATAGTTCTGTCCCTCCTCGGGCTCTGAAATAACTGCCTCCAGCAGGAGTTACTGTTCCATGGGGTTTCTACAAGAAATAACTATCCAATTTATTATTGCATTTCTGAACATTTTTGTAATTATGTGGCCATTGCCTATTTTGCTTTTTTAAAATACCTTGCTAAGGCAGCAATTCTCGGCCATTACCAGAAGCCAAATAGACCTGAAAAACTGGCTTACAGAAGCCTCCGATACTAGTAAGAATCTGCACATTCAGTACTTGAATTTACCTGCAGATTAAAAGCAAAGGAGCGAGCTAGCCTCCTGCCCTTGCCCTCAGCTCCCTGTAAAGCAGACTGGATGCAGATAAATCCTGTGACCTGCCCAGCTTTCTGTACGGACCCAGCAGGGCCAGAAATATCTGCAACGTAAGGAAACGAAAACCGTGTACCCTGCGTAGTAGGAATTTAAAAAGGAGTATGGATAAGGACTAACATATAATATTAATATTGCTGTAAAATTATTTTTAGAACAATCTTGCATAAAGCATCAGGGTAAGATTTGCAAGATTTGTTGTGGTGCCTGTTTTTTAAGTATAAAAAAGTGTACCCTTAGTCATTAAGCAGATGATGCTAGTTTTAACAAATGAAGCTGGATTAATTTAAAGTATTTAAAGTGATCAGCAGTCCTTAGGTTAAAGAACATATGTCATTTTCTTCTGAGTTTCTGGTTCGATGAAAATATACTGCCAATCTGGGCTCTTCTACAGCTCGGCATGCAAGGAGGCTACCTGAACCCTTGGCTACCTTCCCCGGTACCTAGAAGCGGTTGCACCAGCAGCTGCCGCGGGATTAATGCACAGCAACCTTCAGAGAGATGGATTGAGGAGGTCAGGGAGATACAAGCGGCCGCGACACGTGTCATGTATCACTGTCCGCTCTGCCCGCCCCGCTGCTGGGAAAATGGCAGAGCTCGTCCACGCCAGCCCACTTAAAGGACTAATGGGTAAATGCATAAAACTATTAAATGCATAAGAATCCGCTTCACCGAATGGCAAAATATAATGAAAGTTTAAACTGTTAATTGAATAAACCTCTTAAGGACAGAGTGCATCAACGCAGGATGTTTAACAGTTTGCCAGCTAGGTGCTACGTTACTTCCAAGCCAGCGTGTGCAACACGGACCTTTGCGGGAAGCGTGCCCGGGACTGCTCACGTTTCGCAAAACTCGGACTCAGTGCCACGATCATCGCTGCGAGCTGCTTTCCTCCGGTTGCTTTTAAATGCAGAAAGGCCTAAAAACGTTTTTAATGTCTAGCTAAAGGCAATAAGCTCCCAAGGTGCTGCCGCTCCAGGTACAGCGCTGTGTCAGCCTGGAGCACAGCTGGAAAATCCTCCTCCTGCAGCCTGAGTTAAAGATAGAACGAAGGAGCTAAGAGCGAACCAGAAATTCTCTGAGTGGTTTTATGAGAATGACTTGTTCTTGTTGGCGTAAGCACGACCCTTCTCGAAGCCTGCAGTTGCTCTGTGAGCAGAGCCGACTGCAGGCTGCAGTACCGGACCCACGCCGGTCCTGTGCATGTGAGGATTTTGGCCTTGGGTTTCCAAGCAAACGTACTTCAGAAGACTTGTCAACTAATTGCAAAAGAATCCCACAAATCCCGCATTGTGGTTTCACGGGCCCCATTGTATGGACTATTTTTGACACAAAATCTTGTCTTTGATATTTCAAAGGGGTAAAAGCTGTGCTACGGTAGTGATAATTGATGTTTTGTAGTGATTCCCTCAGCAATAACTGGCTTCTCCAGAGATAAGCGCTGCCTTTGGCCTCACGGTTTATCCTCATAGGAACAAGATTACTGCCTTATAAAACAATTGCAAAGCTACAGTACTATTATCCTTTAAACAGTAAAAGAAGAAAAAAAATGATTTATGAAAAATACCATGATCCTTCATAAACACAGCCTGACTGACAGCAATTTCAGAGACAGTAACTAATCTAATGTTGCATTATAACAGCACAAAGAAGTAGATTTGGCCACTGAACCAAAGTCATTAAAGATTAGACCAGCTGGTTTAACAGTTAGGAAATGTTTTTGCCTATCTGAGCACAGGATACAATGAAAGTTGTTTTATGATTTAATGTCTCTTGCAAACAATACGACTTTTTGGATAAATCAATGGCTGACATTGACAGGAAAGAAAACTTACGGAGCTGAGGGTAGCTTTTAAACCCAGCTTTCCAAAGCTAAGCTAACAAAAACAGTCAGACTCCATCTCAAAATAAATCTGCATTAACATATACTAAAATAAATGTTATGCAATGATAGTCCATAACATTACATATTTTTTTAATCGGTACAAAGGCTGTATTTATTTATACCAAAGAAGAATGTACCTAATGGTCCTTTACACTAAAAAAGAAAAATAAAAAAAGGAAAAGAAGGGGGGAAAAAAAAAGGAAAAGAAGACAAACAAGCTAAGAGAGAGAAACTGGGAAACGTTAACCAATAAAGGTTTTAGTTGCAGGTCTCTCAGCATTAGGTGCTAAAATACAGCTACAAATTCTTAGGCAGAGAGCCTTAAAGTCAGGCCGGAGAGGTTAACTGCTGGCTTTATTGGCGTCTGATCTTTGCATGGCTCCTTCCCATTGCCTTTATTGTGGGGTCACCACCAGGTTGCATTCAAGTGAAAACATTTTGACCGTGTCATCAAATCTTTTGCAGAGCATCCAAGCTCTTCTGCTGCTGACAAAGAGGTGAAACGAAGGGGCGTGTTTCGCGGTGTCGGAATGAATCGAAACCAGCCAGCTAGCAGACATCTTGCTGGTTTTCCACGGACTGCAGACATCTAAATCTCTGTGTCCACAAAAACAAAGAGTAACCACAAGGAATCTGACGCCCGCCGGCGAGAAGGCTTAGCTTTCCATTCAGGGCTTCGGCTGCCAAATGTCAATGGAGTCTGAATGTATACGGCGGGGCAAGAGATTTCTTTACACCACTCTTTTTAAGTATTAGCTGTGGGTTATCCAGTGATCTAAAATATCAAAATATATTAAAAAGAAAGCAGGTAATTCTAATTGGCGGTGCCTAACTGTTAGACTTTATGCTCGGGTGCATCTTTTTAATTTAACGATTCTATCGAGTGCCATTTTCCCTCCTGTTTTGCTGTCTTCCAAAACCTCTTCAGTCAAATCACTGGTTTGTTTTTGCAGGGATTACACCGGGCCAAATATAGCTGCTATCTGAGGGGCAGGCTGTGGCAGTCCTGCGAGCACTGTGCTCACGGGGGAGAGGGCAGTGCTACGGCTTCGCCTTCTCTCACCTTTAAGCCTGTCTGTGGGATGAACAGTCACTATTCTGTTATTCTTCCACATTGTTACTTACAGAAATCACTCAACTAATCAGTCAGTGGCATTTAACCTAATACACACACACTCACGCTATATATACCAAATCTATACCAAACCCAAATATATTTGTTTCTGTATCTGCGTCTATATATTGCAACAAAGGAGAGCAGCCTCGAAGGAAAGGCACCAGTGGCAGGGTCCTTTTCCCTACAGAAAGCTTTTGCCCTTTGAGAGCTATATGCCGTTTCCAGTATATTCAAAGAGCGTACTCTACATATAATAATTCTTTGCACGGCGGCCAGTAGCATCACCAAAATGACACCTCCTGTACGTGTAGAAGAGTCATAGGACAGTAGATAAAATCCTTGAGTGTAATGAAGTTTCAGACGTGGCTAGCTCTGTTACTACTCCTGATAAATATTCTTAGTTCAGATTCACAGTAAGAGGTGCTTTCTACTTAGCAAAAATTGCAAAAAGGGACAGGAAACTATTTCAGTGCCCAAAAAATAGAGCCTCTGGGATGGAAGGTCACTAAATAAGACCAACTGCTTTGTGGCACTTAAGTCTCCAAAAGGGAATCCAGGAAAACAGTGCTGGATCTGGATCAAGATGCTATACTGTCATGAGTACACTGGGATATTGTTAATGGGACATAGGGAACTCAAACATAAATAGTGAGTGGGATTTTCCTTGCATTGGCTACAATACATATGTTTGTTCAAGAAAAAAATAGTTGGAGCAAGAAGACATGCACGTCTGGTGTTGAAGAAAAGCCTGTTTGTGTCAGATACAGTGGAGAAATTGTTCAAGAATAGTTCATCTTTAAATGAAGATCACCCTAATAATGCTGCCAAGGTCCGTGTCAGCTTGGATTTCTGGCTGTGTAAGTGCCAGCAGCACAAGTAAAATCCGCCTTGGTACGGGCTTTAAACATGGGTATCTGACATTTTGCTGTGTTTTCAAGAATTGGTTCAACTTCTTTCTTTGTCACCAATGGTGCCATTGATCCTCATACTTCCTCAGGTCCCTTGGGACTGGCTGTCTACCACGTACACAAGAAACGTGACCGCAGTATAGGCAAATGTCAGGTAAGAAAACAGGAGTTCAATTCCAGTTAAATAAAGAGTTCAGAAAGAGCAGCATTTGTCACAGTTAGGGGCAAACGTTCAGACCAATTTGATTCTGGGTCATAATCAATGAATACAGTTAGGAATAAGAGAGGTAAAATGTTTCCCATCTTCACCTTATGTTGAATATGCATCTACATATACATACACACGTCTCTCCTACCATTTTCAGGCAAATAATGTCTCCTTACGGCAGCGTTGCCCCCTAAAGCAGCATCGTGCTCAGCTTCCTCGCCACGCTCACGTTTCCCCCACGTCTTTTGCAATAAAAAAAGGTAAAGACTCCCTTCAAAAGACTAAGTTTAGGTACGGATCTTACGAACCTGGAGACGCTTGTAATTCATTACCAACATTTTTCACTCATGACCTCTTTATTTGGAGTTCCCGATTTTCTTAACTATGTGTTTCTAATTTATCATAATCTGAAGTGCTTCAAAAGCATTGCACATTCTGACACAACTACGGGCAATGTATTCCAATGAAATATCTGAGCTGATTCATATTCTTTCCCCTCTGACACCAGAGGTTTATGTAATTTAGGAATAACAGAGCTGCTAAAATTAATGGCTGAAGGGCAAGCCATTTTCTTTGTCACATTATATATAATGCTTTGGTTCAACAAAAGAGTAGCTGGATTATTTTGATTCTTTACTCATAGTTAATTACAATTAAAAGTAAGACTGTAATTACCTTTCTTGTAAACTTTGGCCTTAACTGCTGAGCACAGCAAAACAGAAGGAGGCTTGGTTAACCTCAGTGGAAAAAAAAATAAAGGTTTCCTTCTGAAATAGCTAAAGCATGGGCATTCAGGAGGAACATTTCTGGGAGGGTGAGACAAAAGCAAACCGAGCGTCCGCTCCTGGACTGATCATTTATAAACCAGCAAAGCTTCAGGTTTGGGGCAGGGGGGGAGAAGCCTCGCCTGCCCCAGCTGACGCCCCGAGCAGCCCGCTCTGCGGGAAGCACGGATAATCGGATGTTTCCAATAGCTGCAATTTTCAATCAAGAGAATTCAATACAAAACTTCCCCTGTTTCTAAGTCTCACTTTTTATTTATTTTAACAGTTTACTGCTATTGTTTGCACGGGGAAACCAGCAGCTCCCTGTGCCTGCTGCAGGAATCTCCAAGGGTTTAACTGTTTCCCTTTCGCCAGGGGTGCTGCCGGCCGAACAAAGCACCCACCTTCTGTCCTTGCTTTGCTCACGGGAACTCCGAGTCCTGTGCTGCCCTAAGACCTCCATTTCAAACATGATCCTTTCTTTCTCTCTCTGAATACAAAAAAGGCATCTCAAGGCATTTCTAACTTCAGCAAAAGGACTGTCTTGTGCGCACACAGGAGCATCAAAGAAAGCAGCAGCCTTCCAGAAAAAAAAGAAGTTTTAATGCCAGGTTGTTATGTCCCTGAGCAGGCCCATTGAGAGAGGTTGCCCCGGCCACTTTTGAAGCTACGGATCTGGCTTGCCAGGAAAGAACAATCTATAGGAAAGGGAGACTATATTTTAGTTTCGTGGCTCTATCTGTGCCAGGCCCAACCCTGACTCAATGCACAAGCCAAGAGCTGGCACTCGGAGCCGAGCGGGAGAAAGCTCAATGGCTCCCATTAACTCTCCATCTCACGACGACAAACGCGCCATTGTAGCACAGTCGCCTTCAGACAGACAGAAGGAAGGAGGAAAGGAAGGAAGGAAGGAGCTCTTGAAGACAAAGTTGTTCTTTGGATAGTAATTATAGATATTTAGAGATTTGAATTGATAGTCATAGGAGGAACTTTTGATTTCGCAGTGTGTAAACACTTCCTGATCTATGATTCAACATTGAAGATTCTGGAGAACACAGTAAGCCTTGGAATAGGTTCTGTCGTAAGCACCATTATTTTTGATTATTATTGAGAGAATATTTAAAATGTAAGTACGTTAAAAATTCCATTTCTCCAGAATGAATTAATTTTTTAAACATGCCATTTCTCCAGAATTGTTTCTTTTTTTTGGTCTTTTAAAAATCTTTTCAAGCATTTGTCTATAGATTTAGTAATAATAAGTGTAGGAGGAAAGAAACATAAAATAACCCAAATCCCTGCCCAACAAATGCTGCTAGTACATAAACTTTATAAATACAATGTTGGCAGATTCCGATATATAAAAAGGTAGCTAAAAAAAAGTAAGAGCCATAAATAATGCCAAGTAATAAAGGAGGTGAATGTTTTTGTTATTAGATTCTTTCATTGTATAAATCTGTTTAATAAGCTGGCTAGGAATCATTGATAGAAAACAGACTGCTTGTGGTGTTACAGATCAACCTGTTCTAAATGTTCTTTCCTAAACTCTATGCCAAGCAATACTTTTTACAAATACAATTTAAAAATTGAATGTTCTTTCATCATCCAAAGGGAGCAAATAGCACTAAAAGTCAGAAAGCACCTTTTGAAGAATGCATGACACGTGTCTGTATCAGCAAAGCAGAAAATCTTTGTTTTCTAAATGTTTAAGACGGTTTGCTGTGTGTTCAGGGTAATTAATACCATACATCTGATTCGTCAAATGTGATCAGTGTATGTGTAAAACTCTTGATTTAAAAGTCTTATTTCCCAACATATGTGTATTTTTGGAAAGCCCTATCGTATATTTTTCTTCAGAAGTTCATGTAAAAAGTATGCAGTAACATTTCACTGTAATGAAAACTAAATGTTGTGAAATGTTATTGAGGTCAGTGATGGGTTTGTGACGTTAATCTTTGTACACTATTGTTTCTCATTACTGTGTGGTATTTTTGGTTTTCATTATTCCTAGAGGAAAGGACAGAAAAAATGAGATGCTATAACCCAAATAAGGAAAAAGGAATAAACACTAAAATGCAAAAATGAACATCATAATAATAATAATAATAATAATAATAATAATAATAATACCACCATTAGGACATTATCGGTTAATAAATTGCTGAACTTAAAAAAACCAACCGCCATCAAAATGTTAAAAAGCAGACAGGCTTTTTTGTATTATTATCAAATAGATATCCTCATTTCTGCTTTACATTTTTTTATTGCTGCATTAACTTCTAGAACAGGTGGTTTAAGTGTGCAGCGCTCAATATCCTCAAAATCATTTTAGGTTCCGTCCCCATTTTTGATCTTACGAACTACAACTCAAACAGCTCCAGTTTCAGTGTATTAAGGGCTGCTCAACTTTGGGAACTTCACTCGGTGCTTCACCAAGTCATGCTCAGGAAGACGCTTGGGTCTCCAGGAAAGAGTCCCCCCTCAGAGTACATCAGAAATAGAAATTATATCATCAGAAATAGCAGTTCAGACAGGACGTGATCATTATTTTAATTTACAGTGAGTATCTTTGCATCCAGTGGTAAAACTCAGTTGAACTGAGAGCAAGAGAGCCTCTGCCTATGCAGCCTACTCGCTGAGATTACTGACAAATGCCCGGGCCGTGATGCCCTGTGCATCACACCCACCCGGCCAGAAAAGCTCCCAGCACCTCCCCATCTGGTTCCTTACACAGTCCCAACGCTGGAGCAGCCGGAGCCGCCCGGACAGGCAGCAAAGCACATCCGCAGGCAGGAGCCCTCACCTGGAGTCCAGATTAGATCTTTAACTAGTTTCAACACCGTCCAGGGGCCGAGCGCGAAGCAGACTTTAAAAATTGAAATGACCCCTTTTTCAATTAACAGCCTAATCTCAAATTAGATGGAGATTTATCAGACGGAGTCCTTGGAGAAAGCGAAGCAGACAAAAAGGGCAGACATTCGGCAAACACTGAGAATCAAAACTCTCTCTCGCCCATCAAACTAATGAGGTGTGTCCCGAGTACTTGAGGGCTCATGGGAATAGGATACAGAGACTTTAAGCTCTAAATCACTAGTTTAAATCCAGCCCAGTTCATCATGATTGAAAGTAGTTACCATCTGTGACTACCGTGGCCTACAAGGAATTTGTTGGTGGTCTCACTCTCCCTCCTATGGGGCAATACAGACAACGTGGTCCTCCCGCCCAGGCTCCGGGCATCCTCACCACTGCGCCTTGCGGGAAACCCTGGGGTTGAACTGACGTGGAACGGAGTGGTGGATGAGGTGCTGATCCCGCACCTCCAGGAAGGGAGAACAGCTCGTTTTACCCTGCTGCAGTCCCCGATAAAGATAAAGGGGCTTCAGGGCGCTTTGGCTGCCACTTGCACGGCTCCCATTTAACTATTTTTCCCATGCAGATGAGCACGGTTTATAATACTTGCAGGAATGCAAAGATTTCCTAAAGTGTTGTGCACAAACATCATAATATAATCCTCAGAGCTTCAAAGCCAATCCCAACAACTAATCCCATAGATAAACAAAGCTAAATCTCTATTTGCCTGCAAAAATAATGAGCAAACATTAGGGATATCAGTGTATTGAAGGTCTCCAATCTTCTGAGGGAAGATCTTGACTTTCACCCAATTTGTTCTATGAAGCCCTAATCTACCGTAAATTATAAAATCTAATTAAAATGAGGGAAACTGAGGTAGGTAAACCCATCAGAGCAACTCTGCTAAGATTCATAGCTGTGTCTCCATTTCAAAGCACTGTTTGCAAACCTTGTACTTCCTAGCATGGCACTTAAGCCATCTGCCTGGTCTAAGTGCTTCTTCATGTTGTATAGAATAGATTTATAGCTCAAATCCCTACTTAGGGTATGATATTATTTGTCAAGTTGTCTACGACATGCTCAAGCTCTCTCTAAAATAACAGCATTGAACATCGTTCAGTCCCAAGAGATACTGAGATGGGTTTAAACTCTGTTGCAGAGAACCCCTCTGCACAGCCACCAACCTATATATTTACTACAATGTTGAAGGCGTTAACAGGAAAGAGGAACCATACTCGAGTGACACTACACGGCCATATAGAACGGACATCCTTGTGGGAAAAGAAATTAATCTGCATAGGTGTCATTTCAACACTGACGATCACGTTTCAAATCAAATGCTACAGCAGCAAGACAAAGAGAAGATAAATCAGGTAGTTGCCAGAGGTCTACTGAATAATTAAAGTAAGTAACACGCTGCAAAATAAACAAAGTTTTCATTTCTTTCTAGATACTTGCAGTGCAAGTGTGTTTAAATCCAGGCCCAAAGCATTCGAGCAACTTCGTGCATCCCCTTAGGACTTCTTGTGTGGATAATGTTGCTCAGTGGAGACACCACAACTGAACCTGCTGTATTCATTTCAAGATTTTCCAGCTCATGAGACTAAGAGCCTATCTGAAATATAACCAGGACACAGCACTAACCAAAAAGCATTACTGCATGACTCCCTCACTATGAGGTTAATTCTTCGCCTGCATTACTCCCTGCTCTTATCAGTATCATTTTATCCTCAGACTTTTTTTTTAAATTAACTTCTAATTCCAATGCCAACAATAAATACCAATCCAGCTGTGGTATCAAGGCCAAAAAACCATGAGCCATAGCATCTATAAAGCAATGTTTCTGTATTTCATCCACCATGATAGCAAAGTTCATACAACACTTCAGTAAAAAAAAGAAGTGCTCTTTCACTCCCACCATCAACTGAGTGCAATTTTGGTGGGTTTCTGAGAGTGTCGCTTGAAGTCACCCATCTTTTGAGGAAGATTCCTTGAAAACAGCAGTCTCCACTGTACTTCACTTGGTGGTTTGTAACCAAAGCTCTGAGTAAAAGCAGCTCTCGGAGGGACCGTGGAAACCCAGCTCCGGTAGCAGTAAGTTTCTTGTAGCGACAAGCACTTGGGGCGTAAGCAAACACTGGGAGCTGATGACGTGTCAGATATACGAGTGTTTTCTTTATCAGTAAATGTTTGCTGACTGGGACTCCCCTGAGTTGAGGTTTCCTCTTTTTCCTCCTTCAGATTTATTGATCTGAGCTGATAATGGAAAATCAACTTTTTTTCATCACCAACTAGCAGAATCAAAGAGGAAAATTCAGTGAACAAGTAAGAAAATTGGTGTTGGTGGAACAACATTTGCCTTAAGAATATGAGGGTGGGAAGTGTCACAGCGTGTTCAGGAAATTACATGTCAAAACTAGTAAAAACATGTTGAAATGGACATTAACGGATGCTTAAATCACCCTGAAATTCTTAAGAAATAAAATCTGTGTTACTATGAAAAAGTAAACACAGTTGGAGAATAAAGAGGTAAGGAAACTACCCTTGCCTTCTTATTGAACAAAGCCTAAACATTCAGTAAAATTAGATTCTGAATTATTCTAAGCCCAAGGAAATAATGGAATAAAGACCCTCTATTTTTACTTGAAATGGCACTAAATGGAAATCTAGGATTTTCTGCATAGTCTAATTCTCCCCCCGCCACCCCACCCCGCCCAAAAACCCCCACCAAACCAAACATACTTTTACTGAATCCAACAGCAAAATATCACAACACTGAATTTCTTTTGGGACCATACAAGCCCCCTGTTCCAACCATCCAACCTCAGTCCCCAGCGCACATTTCATCTATACCAGAACTAGAAGATCAGGCCAAAATAGCAAACAGTGATTCCTGAATAGGCTAAAAGTAGATTGCAGTATTGCAGAAATACAGCTGAGCAACCAAAATAAGGTTTAAGTAAAGAATCTAAAAGTTGTATCTTTAATCTGTGCTTTAAAATGATTGTAGTCGACTGAACTTTAGGTAAAAGAAGGACTATTTGTAGGATCAATGATGGCAGGATCTAGCCTGCATGGCAGAGTCATGCAACGTGCCACAGACATAGACGTCTTAGTTACATGAAATTAAATGATATATACATATTTATATGGATATTGTCATCTGAAGATGTAATTTGTAGATCTGGCAATTACAAACAGGTTTAGAGATCAAATGGTAGGGGTTTTGCTGCAGAGATTCAAGTTCAAGGATCTGTTCTTCCTTTGCAGGAACCGACAGCTTGACACAATGCTTAGCAGACCAGGGAGCTGTATATAATACAGAGTTTTACTTATCTTTTAGAGAAACAGCACAGTGGAAGGGAAGTGCAAAGTAAATCCCTATTTGCTAATCTGGTAAATGTTATAAAAAAGTAAAAAAAATCCTGATATTTGTCTGGTTTATCTCACTTCAAAGATCATGGAGCAGGGGAAGGGATTTTGGAGATGTAAGGAGAAGCTATTTTTAAAAGCAGTCATAGGACTGTGAATTAAGATGTAGGTTTTATGGAAAAAGCGTTACAGCGTTTTTGGCCATCCCACATCTCAAAACTAGATTCTTTCTAAGAGTTCTTACAGAGAATTAATGATAAGTGACCATGAGACTTTGAAAAAGATCTGATTAAGAAATGAGACGATGTTAGCCACAAAATCCGTGTTAAGGCTTCAGCCAACGTCAGGACTGGCTGGTGTCTTCCAGGTTTTGTCATTTCATCTGTTTGTACTCATGCCTGGTCGCAGTGCTGCATGCAGAAGGCAGCAAGGGAGGAGAAAGTAGAGGAAAGGAGAGACTTGAAAGTGGGAACGGAGAAGTGGTTTTACCAGGTGGTCCCTCGGATGAGAGTGCACAGCTCTGAACAGGACAGGGAAGCTCAAACCCTTTTTTCTCTGCGCCAGGGGCTTGGAAAGCGCTCGGTGTCTGCCGCGCTTCACTTCCAACGACATCAACGGTAAAGCTCCCTCGACTTCAAAGGAAACTGAATTAGGCCAATGTCAAGGGCTTTCAGAAGTTCCACCTTTAAATCCTTAGCACTCGTAACTCTTCCTGAAGAAAAGCAGATAGTCAGGCCCATGTATACGTGCAGACACTGGAGACCTCAATTCAAGGGACTGCACCTGGATGAGCCCTGACAAGCGAGTTTACCCAGCTGAACAGGCCTGATCTTGCCCAATTTTCAACACTGGGCAAGTTTGGGTGTGAGAACACCCCAGGGAGGTGACAGAGAAACCCATCAGGAGAGGCTGCTCGAGAAGACCAACGGCCGAGACCGCCGGGACATGGTCCTGTCAGCCCCGAAAGGCTGCAGGGTCCAGCACTGTGCCTTCCTCGGAGGAAGGCTCGCATGAAATCAAAAACGTTACAGGGAAAAGTCCGTTAAAAAATAGTCTCTCTTTGGAAGATCTGCCGTAATTTCATTTTCACCAAAGCTCCTTTCCCCAGCGCCGGATACACACCTATCTCTGAAGCTGCTCTTTGTAACGCACTTTGCATCCAGAGTGTGCAGCACCATGCGCGAAATTTGGCCACGAGCCTGCAGAAAGCGAGGTCTGCAAATGGCAGGAGGAATGGCTCTGGGGTACAGCGAAGAGGTCGCACACATCTGGCTGTTCAATTTGAATAAAACCTTTTTTTTTTTTTTAAATGTAAAAATCTACATTAAAGCCAAATTAGACATGCAAACACATGACTAAAAACTCCTCCTTGCTCAAATGTAAATTTGCACAGTAACAACCCCTACATGGCTACCCTATGCAATCAGCTCTGAAACCAGCAAAAGAAGTAATTGAAGCATCTCTTCTCCTGAGCAAACCTGAGAATCACAACTACACCTTTTAACACAGAATTTGACCCATTTATTTTATAGAGTACTCAGCCTGCTTCGCGAGGAGGCTGCAGGGGCTGCCGGGGCACACTTTATGCTGTAGTAGACCAGATCAGTGTTTAAGTTGCAGGTTCAACTTGAGAATGAGGGCATTTTTTTTCTTGTCTGATGAAGGTCAAAACTATTAAAATACCCTTAGGTTCTCAGTCTAGTGAAATGAACTGGTAATACATTTGGCAAGTTAATCTGTGGATTGCCTTCTCACATGAGACCAGCTGTTGTGTTTCTAAGTACAAGCAGTATTTACCTCCAATAATGAAATGACTGAATATAATATGGAAAAAAATAAAAAAAATCAGTGTTCCCTTGCCTACTGCACAGTCCTGGGTTACAGTTACAGTTCTAATAAACTGATTTGTCAAAACCGTCAGAATCAAGGATGATCATCTGGATACCAGATGAACTAAAATACATGCAATTATAAGTTGTCCATTTGTTCTCTTTTATCTCCCACATATCTCTCCTTTGCTCTCAAATATGTGTGCATGTTCATGTGTAACTAACCATTTAGCTACGGGCCTAAAATCCTGTCCTTTTATTACCACTTTTACTGTAGTACAACACAAGTGAGTTCTTCATAGCACACTGATGCAAAATAAAAATCTGGTCCTGTTACTTTAGTATTTTAATGTATAGCGTGTGCACATAGACACACTGTACATACATGAATAAACACAGATACACAATATACATATACACACACACCCCTACAAATTCAGCTCATCTATTAAACATGTCTCATAGCTGAAAATTACAGAATTAAACTTTCTAGTTCACTTCATTTCCTAAAGAGCAGCAGCTGTTTTTTTCATAATATTTATTACCATGTAGAGGAGTAGCTATAGGACCGCACTGCTAGACAGGAACCAGGGTTTTACCCATGATCTACACCAGCCAGATAAGCTGATGCTGAACTAGTGTCTTTGCCGCTTGTACCATTTGAATTAGGATGTTATAAAGCACCAGAGGTGTATTGGTGAAAATTTGCAAAGGCTCAATATTCTTTTTTTCAAGGTTCTAATACAAGCAATACTTCATAGCATATATTTAAAGTATACATGGTAAAGAACAATCTGAACAGACACACTCCCTGCCTTGCAAAAACTCTGACAGAAAACAGAGAACAGGACATAGAAAAAACGATAAAGGAGGATGTGGGAGAGATTATTAGTGACAGCAAAGGAGGAAGAATTTCCTGGAAGACTTAAGTTTTAAGAAGGGATCCAAATGAACGGACAGAGTGCCACTGGAAAAGCAGTGGAAGACCTTCTGCAAACCTGAGGAAAAAATACCTGCGGGTGTGTAAGAAACGCCAAGGAGAAGAATGCATATGAAGAAAGATGTCGAAGTAAAATAGGGCATGAAAAGCAGCCTGGGAAGATGCAGCACCAGAACATGACAAACGAGCTCAAATTCTGTGGGACTCAACCCCTCTCTAGTAAAACAGAGGGAAGGGATTGGCATGTTGTACCACGGTTTCCTGCAGTCTGCCTTGGAGAAAGGGGAGGGCTGAAATATTAAGGCCAGTGGCTACACTAATGAAAGGGTTTTACTGAACTCTATTAAGCTAACCAGTCAAAATAAACCATTTTCATGAACTTGGGGTACAAAGCTCACTATACAAGTCCACCTGAAGCAAATGCAGACTAAATTTACCCTAAATACTTATCTGCAAGTGGGTTATTACTTCCATCAAAAAAAAAAAAAAATCACAACTACTTCAATGTTAGAAGTGTTTCAGATGCTTCTAAAAGCACTGGCTTAAAAGAACTCTTTTTTAACATCTTTTTCTTTTTTACTGATAAGGAAGATGTCTCTATACAGCATCTGCACAGAGTCATCTGGGGTATCCAGTTGGTTTATAACATCCTGTTCAGATTAGCCATAAAGATTTCAGCGGCCACTGCAAAACACAGGGACACTGTTGTAGTTTCTGAACTGTACGAACAGTTGGCTATTAAACATAAAATTATTTGATGATGATAATTTCCAGGGGCTGCATAGCAGCTTTTATCCATAGATCCCAAAGCTCTTAAGAAAGAGAGTTACACCACCACAGTCTCATTTTGAATAGAGGGAAACTGAGGCAGCAGGAGGGAAGTGACCTGTCTTAATTCATCCAGCGAGCTGTAATTGAGCCTGGGTTCATGCGGAGTGTTCTGCACAAGAGAAGCAGAGCTCACCTGCAAAGAGGAGGGTCCTGTACCCCAGAAAGCCACCCTTCAGTAGGCAGTCACTCATCTGAGAAAGGCAGCAGTTCATATTTCAAACATTGATGTTCAAACTAGCAACATTATTAATAAGCATTTTTCTTCTATAACTTGTCTGATGCACACAAATACATGCAAAGGCAAGTAAATGTTTACCAGTGGAAGACAGACGTTTCTAGCACTTCATACAAATGGTGAATAAAGGTATCTAGCTAATGCTGTAGCGTAGGGAGCATCTCCTTCAAGGTATTTAAGATATTCATACTTATAAAGCTGTTGCAATTGCTCTGAAACATAACTGCCCATTATTTAAGCTAGAAGTTGTTGACCTCCTTTGTTGAGTCGCAACCAAGTGCTCCAAAAGCAGAAAACAGCTTAGCTACTCTAGGAAGATGGCATTTTGGACACCGGAATTACACATCACCATAAACTTATCTAAAAAAGAAACGTCCACTGCTAACAACAGACAAGAAAACAAACAAACCCTTTTTTTGTAAGGACTTAAGCATTTTTAAGCTTTACTTAAGAACCCAGACCAAATGCTCAACATGGCCCTATGTCATTCAATCAGAGGAGGGAGTCCTGTCTCCACTGAAGTCAGTGATGGTTTTGCCAGTGATTTCAATACACCCAGGATTTCACTGTCTGAAGCACAACACAGCTAGCAAAGCTCACACTCATCACTGAAGATCCGGAGATTTTACTCCAGCAAAACTCCCAGTACTTGCGTAAAGGTCTTTTGATTTGGCTCTGAAGGCAGTTAGTAAAACTGTAATTTATACCAGCACGGCTCTGCTACCTAGAGAGAAGTGGCTGCTTTGAGGTGACGCAGAGTCAGTAACCATCGCACATGATTTCACACTCCTGTTCCCAATGCCAAGCCAAACTCCCACTTCCTATGCGTACAGCTCATTGGAGGTTTGGGCTTTCAGCTCCTCCGTCGCATCGATGCCAAAACTTTCAAACAGTGGGACAACGCCTCTCTATCTGGTTGCCTCATGGCAGATACTGCACAGACAAACATATTAGATCGTGACCGTCACAAAATCTACTGAATGTAAGCTAATCCACAGAAAGTAATAATGGTGAAATAAAAGAAGAATTTAATCACTGAGAGGGAGTGCTAAAGGCATTCAAAATAACCTCTCAGGACTGGGCTAAAAACTTGCTATCCTAGCAAAAAGAGCCCTCTCTGAGAGATTATAAATCATCCCTCAAATTATTCAATTTAGTGATAGTTTACCACAAAGAAAAGACCGTTAGTACGTAAAACAACCACAGGGCAGGAGCTTCACTGCCATCTCCTCAGGGTTTGAGGACAACAGTGAATGGAACAAAATGCTTGAGAAATCCAGATGAAAAGAGAACAATTCTCATCCTTGATACAGTTTGAAATTAACAATTTTGCAATGCTAATTCTTCTGTTTGTTGGCTATGTGGAATCACAACAGCAACAGATTTCATTAGATGAAGACTTCCTAAGTCTAGCTGAAGAATAATCAGTGAGAGAGCCCAGTGTGCAAAGCCAGATGGAAACTTAAGCATAATGGTAGTTCAGTAACCAAGGTTCAGACTCCTCCTGCCTTGCTCCAGGCACATAACTGGTGACTAAGTTATGGACACAGTTCCTATAAGTTTCTTAAAAAGTCAGTGGAGAAGATGAGATCAATTCAAGCACCTTTTCTCAGGTGCTGAAACCCATATGGGATGGATCCTGGCCTTCGGTCATTCATAAACACCCATGATTTTTTCCAGTTATAACTAATAGCTTACACTTACTGCTTCCCATGTGGTCATTTTTAAACACTTTATGGAAATAGACTTATTCTCATTTTGTAAGAGGGGAGAGGGAATTCAACTACATGCCGTGAGAAATAGTGGAAGAATCACAAATAAAACTCCAGTCTTCTGCATCCCACTTTTGCCTTCTGACCTCCAGATCTCATTTCTTCCCCCACATCTGTGAATTTTTAATTACGCATACCAATAATAGCCTGAAAATCCAGGTTTTATGTCCCACTCCCTCCCCCCAGTATTGAAAAAACCCTGTGTTTATATACAAATCGGGCTTGGAAAGGTAATTTTGTAGTCAGAAGAAATTATCTCTCACAACATCCTGAGTGGGAAGACGAAAGTGATGCCAACAGGAAAGCTGTGCGCTGAACGGAGGAGCTGGGAGTCATGCAGGACAGGCGTCTCTGGATACAGCATCTGAAAACCACCTCCAGTACAATTACTACAGGATTTCTCTAAATAGATCTTTTCCATACATGAATCCCAAGTTTCTCCCTACACCTTTCTATATATTTAGCTCATTAGAAAGACCCTTTGGAGAGGTGCTAAAACAGAAAACCAGGAAGGAATACTTCAACCCTTCCAGATAAACTGCAGGACTGAGCTCCCCAAACTTCTCTGGACTTCAAAGACTTTCAGATATTGTTTAATCAACGATAGAGCTAGAAGGCCAGCTGTGTTCTTCTGTTTGTTCTTAAATGCTAATCCAAGTTTACCAAAACTGAGGGATTTTGCATCTGGAGTATTTGGATTCAGGCCCACTTCTCTGGTAACCTGTCCTTGGCCTCTCCTTCCATCTCCTTGTCACGTTCCATCCTTTTCTCTCAGTTGTCCCTGGTGCTTTTTTAGCACTGCTTTCCCTTTCGGTGAGATCAATAATTGCTTTGTCATGCTTCATGACAAGACCTCTCTCCTTCTGGGTTACCGTGCAAGTCCACTGTGTATTTAGATACGGATGACATTTATAAACTACATATGAAAGCTCTTTAGATCATTCCTTCATAAATCTCACGATATACTTCAGTTCTCTGCAGCTTCCTGTATTGTGTTTTAGGCATGAAAATATTTAAGCACGTATCAGCTGATTATATTCAAAGCTGAAATACACGAAAATGGAACCTTTTTGGGTTTCACAGACCCTTGTATATGTTGCATTTTTCCCCAAGTTTGAACCAGCATCAATCTTTTTTTTGCACTGCTTTGTCCTCTACTTCTTTGTATTTTACCATTTCCTATTTTACCTTTTGTGAGAGCCTGAACAGAAACAAAGTAGCATGAGAAGAAAAATAAAGAAAAAACTGTGTTAGGTAAACATCGCTTGGGGGCATAATGTTGTTTGGAGTTGGCACTCCTCAAGAACAATGTTGTTTGGCCAGTTGACTGTGCGGCAGGAAATAACCTTTGGGAGCCCGTGACCCCAACCACTGCTGCTGAGAAAAACAACCTGGTTAAAACTGGGACCGATTTTTTCCAAATTGTAATGATTTGCCTGCTGCCCCAACAAGGGGCTAAGGGCTCCAGTGATGGGAGGCCAACCTCCGTTCAAAGCGTTAAGCAGAAGAGGAATGCGTGATCTCTGTTTTTGGCTTTTATCCTTTTTTTTTTTTTTCTTTCTACAGAACTAGTCTAACAGAAGGCGGCTTTTTTTCTGAGCAAGTGTTTCACATTTTTCAAGTTTCAGTCAATTGTATTTCTAAATACTTTCAAGATAACCATTCTGGGAGCACAGGCTCTTCCACAGGTTGCCTCAGCAAAGAGGATTCTTTGTCATAAAACTGCTATTACCATTATGGAGTGAAAAAATACCAATTTCACAGGCTTCTGGAGTCAAGACTAATCTCTCCTCTAACCTGCCTCATCTCCTGGCAGAGGCAAGGGAAAAGAGAGCAAACTCCAGCTCTCTGCTCAAAAGCCAGGAGGTTGGCCGGGGGGGTGCAATGGTTGCTCTGGGTCCCAGTTATCACGGCTCGTTTCTAACAGATGGCTCCTGCAACCACCACAGCCTTTTCTCATGGTGCTCTATCTGAGAGGAAGGAAATTGAGATTCCACCCCAAATCCCAGCACATAGTTTTGAGGATTCCCACATCTTCCAAGGATTAAGTCACCACATGTATAGCCTAAAGTGCCTCAAGGACCAGAGCGAGGCACCATTTTTAGAAGGCTGTGTAGGAAGAACCGCTAAGAGGCTAAAATCCTTTGTAGTTTGCCCCAAAGACATATTCACGAAGGGATTTCAAGAGGAGGAATGAGATACAGCTCTGACGGTGGGGTGAAAGAAGGATCCAAATGACCTAAAAAGAGCATGTCCTTTGACCGACAAATCAAGATACCTCACTAAAAGAAACAGCCTGTTATCTAGCTAGAGCAACCCATTTGCGGGTCTTCAAAGTGACAGTGCTCGCCAGCGCAGACTCAGAAGCCTTGCCAATACATACAGGACAAATCCTGCTGAAAGAGAGGGGTGAATAAAGGTAATTGCCTCCTGTTTGAAAAAGCAGGCTAGTGCTAAGTTAGAATGATGCAAAAGTCTGAAATAACTGTCATCACCACGAAGTGGACTGACAACATTAAGCCTTCCAAAGAAATGTGAACATGATTATCTGGGGGGCTTTTAATTATGAGTTTGTTTTAAACTTTGCCGCTAGGCCTACTATCCGTAATTGCTTAGAGAAAATACCCTATTCCCTACCCAAGTACACTGGATCCCACTTCAGCAGGACTTCTGGTGATGGGAAGAGAAGAAAGGTCCAAGTCCACTACACAGTTTGACTCAAAGCTCCAGGCAGTTTCTAAAATAAATTTCCTGCTTTCTTCTAAACCGTTTTCAAGCCTTGGGAACATCTAAATTATCTCCTAGAAAGCAGGAAGACAAAAGCGTAGAAAAGCATGATATTATTTTAATAGGTGGAAGACAACACGTCAAAATTTATCCCTAATTTAAAATAAAAGTCGGTGTTTCTTAAAGCAGGGACGATGTATCCAGCATTTCTAGACCATCCTGACATGCTTCTTCCACCCACCCATGAAGGCGAGCTGCATATGTGCTGGCCGGACCCACCAGTGCTCGTCAAGCCACAGACCATTTGCACACACTCACTGCCAACCTCTGCGCAGAGGGGAGAAGTCCACAGGAAGCAGTTGATGATACCACAGCATGATCACGCTAGTAATCCCAACAAGATAATCACAGATGTTGTGACCCACTTAAAAATGAGTTCATTTTCCAGATATCCAATTTCAGTGGCTTTTTAGGACATTACCCCCCTGAAGGTTTATGGGTAAATGAGTGTTCAGCTTATTCTCCATCATTTTCTGCACCAGTAATGCTATGCTATAGCGTGAAATTAGTACATAATCTTTAAGCCATCTTGTTTTCAGAATGACAGATACTTGCTTTGCTAATAACCTCAACCTCCTTGCAGTGTTGTATTCCCTAGGAGCCAAAGTAGCACATTGTATTTTATGTTACCTTGCCAGTCATAAATAGGGGGGGGGAGACAACAATGGCAAATAAACCCCAACCTTTCATGTACGCAAAAAATGGCTTCTTAAAGCACTTCATTCCATCTCTTTGCATAGGATGCAGGACCAAAGAGAGATTAAGGAATTTCAAAAGAAGGGAAAACCAAGAAGTCAAGTGGCAGAAGGAGCAAGAACACAGAAGAATATGTTTTTTCATCAAGTCATCCTTGCAATTGTACTCTGTGTTTGAAAGGACCAAACCATGCAAAATTACCAGCAGGGTGTTTAGAAGATGGCACAGATGGGACAAAGCTTCAGAAAGAAGGACGGTACCTTTCCCCACGCTGGAGCTCGTTTTTCATGTATCTGTGTCAGTGTCACCAGGTGCCCATTTTAAAGTCAATTTAATGCAATGCTGAGGCTGATAGTGATAGCCTGGATTTCCTAATTCTACGTATGCTTCTGTTTTTTTTTCAAAAAATACAATCGGCATGGAATTTTTTAATAAAAAAAGGAATTCCAAACACTTACTGTAACTATTTTGATTCTGCTTCTAGTACAGATAAATTAAAAATGAAAGATTTGCTTGTTTGAGGGATTTTTTTTCAGTACTGGCTACTTCTTCCCCCTGTTGGGAATTAACGCAAACCTACACGTTAATTCCAAAATTTCCTTTACACGGTATTTTTGTTGTCCTTTTAGAAGAGAACACATAGAAATTCCTTGCAATTACTTAGAAAAACCAGCGATACTTGTTTTAATCATGCTTCTCCTCTTTAAGCCCCTTTTCACGCAGTGTATTTTTGTATGATAGCAACCTCTGTAAGAAGAACTAAAAAAAAATGTTGTTTATTCCTAAATTAGCATTACCTTCTACCAGGGAGATAATGACATTTTCTTCCATAAATAACACGCTACGTTCAGCCAAAATATAAGTTAACTTCGATTTTGATCACAGATTAGTACAAATTTGGCCGAATTTCTCTTCTCTAAACAGTGACACCACCCTCGCTGATACTGCTGCCCTTTGAAAGTCCATCTAAGCAGCTGTCAATCACTTCCCAATTAAAGCTACGTATACAGACTGCCACATGCCTTCCTTACACAAGAGCAGGCATAAAGCTTCTCCCAAATTTGTTTAACGAATGCAAATATAACAGTCTATCTCAACTAACAAAGTAGCAAGGCTTTTAAAAAAACGTTCTTAAGCTAGACACACTACAGCATCCTACTTCCAAGCGATTCCAATTCACCAATGACTTGGGTTTAAGCAGTCACAAACCAAAACAGCTTTGGCACACCAAAGTTTACAATTTTAAAATATTCCAGTCTTTGCCTTAGATTTCTACGTGCTTTGCACCTCTCAGGACTTGGCTTACAGTCATGGGTATCAAAGGAAGAGAGCAGAAAGACATAGTCAGCAACGCTGAAGCTGATATTCCATCAAGCAAAGCTGACTGCTGTTTCACATAAAGAATGGTGACTTATTAAACCGCCAGACACAAGAAAGAATTAAGGGGAAGAAAATAGGATTCTTTTTCTTTTACGTTGCATTTCACTTCTTCACGTATCATTAAAAACTCCCTAATCGGAGCACGTTCCCTTTTCAAAATGGCCTTTCTTGGAAGCATTTGCTTACACCAGCAAACACCCTCCAGAAGTACATGCTCTGGGACTTCACAGCAAATGCTTTTTTCGCTCTCTTTCCAACCCGAACCACCAAACTGGTCATTGCTTCCCACTTCTCCCCAAACCACTTTCAGAAAGGAGAAGGAAAAACACACAAAAAACACACGGCGAGTGATCTTTCCCAGTTTTGACTGTGTGTGGTAACGAACGCCCAGCCCAGCCTTTCCGTGCGAGGCGACGGGTCTGCTCCAGAACACAAATCCGCAGGGCTATGGCAGGTTCTGCTTTTTCCGAAACGATCTCCCCAGCTGCAGCACATTACTTGTGGCAACTTTTCTTGGATCTTAAATGGGTTTTGAAGCCATGCTGTCAGCTGCCTTCATGTCACCCCACTATATTATGATTGAATCTCCTGTTCCTTTTATAGAGTTGTTCTCTCCTAATAAAACACTAACTGCTGGTCTGAAAGTCGGCTTCGGGACCACTGCTTACGGTCTTATGATAACCTTCTGCTCTGCTCTTTTCTCAGCTAAAAAGTACACTTGTGAAACGTTAATCACCGAGGCTGTATTCTTAAATATGCATATATCCAGTCCCAGAAATCTGCCGTGTTTATACAATATCTTGACCCCACCCCCATTTCTAGTTATTTTAAGAGCTCATACTTTCAAACTGGGCAATATTCCTGAACACATGAAAGAACACACAGAGTACAAACAGCTATAAATGAATATCTGCAATTCATTGCGGCAGCCGCCTACAAAGGTGATACCTTCAAGCTGTTTGTCAGAATAAACTAGCAAAAAAGCTGTTACTTGTCAACTTTTGGATAAGATACATTGCAAAACAATATTCATTTTCCCTGGCAAATGCAAACCCACATTTTATAGGTGTGAACTATTTCCAAACTTCAAAACTGTACCATAAATGAACTGTGAACGCGTAGAAAAACACCGAGTACGGTTGCAAAGAAGCAAATGACTTCAAATGTACAGAATTAAAATAATCACAGTTTATTTTTAATATGTTTAAAGACTAAAAATATTTTCACCTTCCATTCTACTGCATTTGAACAGAATCCATCAACAAAAGCTTATAAATCTGTTATTCTTAATGGGTTTCATGCCAATGTTGTGTTTAAAGTCATGAGACTAAAAGAAAAACTACATTCCTGGGGCATAATGCTGCACAGTTAAAAAGAAACGCTTCGCTGAAATCTAACTTGACAACATTTGTTGTTAGGATTTCCAGGACTTTCATCAGGGATGTTTCTCAAAGAATCCTGTCTCTCAGAAATTGTTTTTGTCGTGGTAACAGACTTGACTATTAATGAGAAAACAGTAAGAAGCTTTAGTGTCCTAATGGATACTAAATGACCTGGAAGATCTGAAACACTTATGTGCAGAAAAAATACATATGTGCAATTCCTTTAGCTTCAAATATTTGTTAGCTGGGATGCAACTTATTAAATGAGGTAACTAAATACACGTGGAAAAACGACAGTATTTTACGTATAAACAATCACATTAACTCTGCACATAAAAAAAAATAATATCCTGCTTAACGTGACTTGTACAAATCAGAAGAAAATCAGGTCATAATAGTAGATAAATATGCAGTGCCTAGAAGCCTCCGTATGTCCTCAAGACAGCAAGGCTATGAGCAAACACTGACATTTGACACAGATACAGCTGTTTAAAATATGTCTTCATCATACTCAGATGGAGATAAAGACGGAATAAAATTCAGCCAGAATAAATCCAAAGTTAAAAAATATTCATCTAAAACCAGATGCTGCAGAACGTGCAAAAATGAAGATGCAAATTTAATTTTGCAAACCTGGAAGGGAATCCCCGCGAGCTTTCACGCTCAGTCCACCTTTACTAAGAAGCCCGCAAAAGCTAGTCAAAATCAACAGCAATAAATATTTTGAAGGAGGAAAACTCTGTAAAGTCTATTCATTTTACTTTCTGAAATGGTGCAAAAATGTTACCTACTCCCTGTACAGTTATTAGTCTCCGTAATGTAACATAACAGATACTTTCTAAATCCTTTTAGGCCTTCTCCCCCTCACTGGAAAGATCATCATTTTTTTATTTCAAAGTGGATTTAATAAAGAAAAGGAGTGCTGTTAAAGTAATACGTGAGGCTTTGACATTAAGCAGTGCAACCCTGCAGAGTCGGCAAGAACAGGGTCTCTAATCTCCAGTGATTTATAGAGGGCTCTTCCTTCATCTCTGCACTCAGGGAGGGCCAAAAAGTTTAGAGACAGGCTGGCGTCCCCCTTACTCCACACCGCCAGCTCCTGCTGGCCAGTCTGCCGGCAAAAACCTTTAACCACTTCGCTGCTGGCTTCCCCTGCACCCATTAAAGGGGGTTTTATTTATTTGTATTTATAGAACAAAGTGATCTCAGAGTTAAGTAATGCCTACGGAGGTAAATGTTTATGTCTGTCATCAGAAATTTATAAGCAGAGAAGGAGAAGCTAATAGGCAGAAAGTAAAGACCAAAACTATGTAGTGTTTGATGCTCATCTAAGTAAGCTCTGAAAAGCTCTGAGGAGAAACACATCTTAATTAAAAACTTACAAATATATACAGTTAATTTTAAAGCTAAATAACTGAATTACAGATACCAGACAGCCTATTACCAACTGGAGAAGAATGTTTGCCTTATACTGGCTGAACGTTACACTAAAGTTCAAAGAACATGTTTCCAAACACAAATGCAAGAAGCTATTAAGCTCTTGTCACAGGACAGAAATATCTCATTTTAATGGATTTCAAATTCATCATTTTTTAGGGAAATGACCAGTTACTCCTGCACTGTAAAACCACAGAAGCCTCTGCTACTAATCTAAAAAAATTAAACCCAGTTCTAATATGAACTCAATACTGGGAGATTCACATCACCACCAGGAATTCAATTGGGTCAAGAGGATCAGATGTGCAAAGAATAAAACTTAAGGCCTCAGTGAAGTCATACTCAGGCACTCAGTCACCTTTCCCTACGCGGGTGACCCCACTGAGACCAATGGAGATTATAACCAGGTGTCTATAAAGTCAGGCAGTTGTCCCCTTTAGGGTTGATGTATACGTCTGTACCTCGTGACAGTTTCCTCTTTATTCAGGCTCTAAGTTCTTCGCAAGAGCAATTGCCCTTTTGTTCTGCATTTTTACTGTACCTTTTACAGAGAAATCTTGGTCTGCAAGGAGCACTTTCAGGAAAACTGAAGATATAACTAAACAGTAGGTATGTGAGTCCTAAAGGGTAGAGATAGACCCACAAAGCAATAGCGACCCTGCAGCCTTCAAGAAACCCTGTAGCATCAGCAGCTCTGCTCTCGCACATGTGAATACAATCCTAATTGGTTTCGATGGAAATTATATGAACATGCAGACCAAATTTAGGCCCACTTGAGATGCCATGGGTTTAATTAAGCCTTCCTTCATATACACACCAGATAGACCATTTATAGACTATCTTCTCCTTTCCCCAGAATCCTAGCAATCCCAACATAGTAGGACTCCATATAAGAACAAGAAAATCAAGCTAAAATTCATCACGATGTCAATAGATTTTGATGTTCCTATTTGGAGGAACACACAGAGAAGCCATGAAACACGTGCAGAACTGCCCTGCGCTTTTCCAGGCCTGTGAAGGTAGCTACGGTATCTTTTAGCTGCCACTGCTTGGGACTGGAAACTTTCTGGCCAGATCAAGCTGCCCTTGAAAACTGAACCGTGCACAAACATGTGTTGGATGTTTTAATTTTTTATATTCATGCTAAATTACCCTACACTGTCTTCCCTAAACGGTTGGGGAATGGAAGTATTGACATACTAATTTAACATTCATTCACTAGCGTATTGCAACCTATAGAAAATATTGGCAATCAAGACGCATTATTTTGAAGTTTGCTGAATTTTCCTTTGAGTGATTGAGCTCATTCCTTACCCCTCCTCCTGCCAGTGAGGTTGAAATTCCTCTGTGTAGTTGTCTCAGGGACAAACTTGGAGACTAAAGTTACTCCTACATGGACAGACTCCGCTCTGCTCACAGGGCATGTTCCCCTTGTTTCAAGCAGTGGCGAGGGCAGGATGGCCAGGCTGGGCTGGCACACGGCTGTTCTTAGCCGCTGGGGCAGAGCACTGAGTGTTGCTGTAGGTTATCATTGGGGTGGCTGCAAAACATTCACTATTCTACTTCTAAGAAGCAATCATTTGCAATCACTGAATTGCACAGGGCAATCCTTTATTTTATTTTTACCTTGGATTCCTTTTGTTTAATCTGATGAACAGATGCAATTTAGACAGCGATGCTTTAAAACAAAAATTAGCTTAGACTTAAGAAAAGATAATCATAGGATGTTACTTTATCACAAAGGTTTTCTGCAGGCTGTTTCATGACGCTACATGCTGCACCAATGGATACTCAAGCAGGGTTGTCAGAAGTGTGTGTATGAACACCCAGAACGACCAGGTTAGAAAACACATGCCACGATGCTCTTTTTTCTCCCATTTAGGAAAAAACAGCAATCTGACCCTGCTGGGCACCAGCCATACTGTTCAACCAACTGTTCTCTTACAGAACGGTCCACATATGAAAGGGGTTTAAAAGCTTCAGTTAAGATTCATTTTCATGCAAGGAATGGTTTAAAAGCATCCTTCACCTTCTGTGAGGTTGTCTAACGACAACTTATTTTAAAGTATAGTTTTCTTGAAGTTGATTTGCACCCTGCAGACAGCAGAGACAGCCACAAGCTCTTGAGGAAAATGGACGAGAAAAACACTATGGGCAGTAGGAAGGAGATGGACTCGCATCACACCAGCCAGGTCACACCTCACACCACCTGCACACACACGCCCGGCGGCAGTACAGGGCCTCATCCTTCTCTTCACGTGTGTGAGCAGCGTGAAACTTCTGGGGAAGGAAGGGTGCTCGAGCTGCCCGCAGATCCTGCCCTTTCCCTCCCATCTCCATGGACGAGCATGTGCCTACAAAAGGAGTGGAAACTTGGCAGGCTGGAACGAAGAGCGCAGTCAAGGGTCGGGAGCAGAGACAAACTGCTCCCGTTCTGCTCCGTGGGAATTACACCAAAAAGGTAACAGAAGCTGGGGAATGCGCTGCCTTTTCCATGGAGCCTCCCAGCACTGTCCCCGATAGCTGAACAGGCAAGAACGGGTCCTTCACAAGGACAGACCCTGTGATCTCTGCAATCTCCTCTAGAGACCAGCTTTAGAGAGCTTTGCTTTCATTTCCCAGCTCTAAAAATGACTGATCAGGGTCACAGCCATTTCTTTAAAGTGTTCAAATTCTCTGTAATGGGTAGGGTCACCACATGCAGGCATGGTGATAAGCAGCACAATGCTGTGAAAGGGGCCGATTGCCAGATTCAGCCCTTCATTAGGCTCGAAAAAGGTGTCAATAGTTAAAAACTCTTTTTCAAAACATGCGTTTTTAGAACACTTAATCCTTTAACACTTCTGCTCCCTGGGTGTCTCTGCAGAGAAGAATTTGAAATAGGAATTTCAGGTCTACAATCCGGAAGCAGAAAGTAGAAGGCATTTTGATTTTCGTCCACATTAAATTGCTTGTGCAGTAGTATGCAGAATAGGTAATCGACCCTTAAATCGCCAGGTCCTGATGCTCTGCAGGCCTATGACAAACTGATCTGGCAGTAAACAAGTCTTATCAGGGCAGCCACAATTAACTGCTGTAACTAGAGAATGTGAATCACTCCACCCTGGCAGATGTGTGATCCCAATTTGCACCTCATCCAAGTCAACTAGATCTACATTATTTACACAGCCATGGATCTCAGGTGTACCTGCTGTCAGATGAATGCTTGTATTTAATATAACTGTAAAAGTAATAAATTTTAAAACTAGGGGGAAAAAGGATTTCCTAAGACACCTCTTAGGAAACAGCCCACTAGGTTTTGATCAGGTGAACAACCTATGACATAGCTTTTAACTCCATTTGGAAAGTAATTTTTACTTCCCAGTAGTGAAGGGACAATGTTCTACGTGAAACTCTTTTGTTCTGCAGAGTGAACTGATACAACCTGGGAAGTCACAACTTCCCTCAAGGCTCATGAAGCAGCAATAATCTTGTTTGCTTTTTACAGCTCCTGGCACACGTGAACCTAGTGTACAGCTGGTGCCTAAGGACGCTACTCCAAAAAACATCTGAAATGCAAATAACTTATTTAAACCATAATACAATCACATTTCTTTTTATAGTAAACATAAATCTCCTTCTTTATTATAACCACATCTTATCACATGTGAAGTCATTTAATACAAGACCTACCTTCCTACATGTTATTGCATTAGGGAAAGCAAACTTTTTCAGTCTTATTTATTTCAAGCAGAATCTCCAGGAGGCACTCTGGCTCTAGAAGGATTGTGTCCTAACTTGTATATTAGAATAGATTCTTTAGCCTCCATGAGGTGAGAGTTCCTAAATGAGCTATAGTTAGAGCTATCTGTAAGTGAGAAAGTTCCTGAACATGCAGAGCAATCTGTGAGATGACACGTGGGAGATATCCTGAAACAACAAAAGCACCACATCTTCCACAAGATGGAAACAGACCTCCAAAATACATATTACATTTTCCTAAGTGTCCACACAACTGCTATAAACAGGCTACAAACGAGAGCAGCTTCAAGTCAACCCAGAATGAGAGGTTAAAGGGTAAAAAGTAATTTGCTGGTTTGCTGCAGAGATCACCTTTACGTACTGGCCCCCCCCAATAATCTGCTAAAAGAATGAGCGTGACAAGCTATCTTGACACTGTTGTGATTCAAATTTCAGTCTCTGTGGAGCTGTTGCAATTTGCCACTAATTTTGGAAGAGGGGAGGCTCTGGGCATAGAAGAGACTAACATCTCTCTAAGAGATGATCCTGCCAGCAGCCACCAGCCAAACCAAGCAAACGATTAACGTTGAGGGAGACCAGAGAGCGGAAAGCGAAGTACTGCCCTACCACAATCATCCAGTCTCCCTAAAAGATAGCCAACACGATGGCTTGTGGTTACCTGCCATACTCTTTGTTGCACAACAGGAGATTCGAACAACTCCTAGCCATTGTGGCACCATGGTTTAGTATTCTATTAGGAACATATTTTGCAACCCACATAATAAACACTTTATCCAACTTAGTAAAACAAGCCCTAAGGCAAAATGAGTGTAAACATAGGCACAAAGCAACTGATATGTGGACAAATACTTGACAATGTGAGTATCAAAGTTTGCCAAGTGTCATTCTGAAAAGCCCATGACTTTCTAAAACAAGCTATGCTTTTTATCTTTGGTTTACCAATGATTATATGCAGCAGCCAATATAGTATCAAAGCTTAAACCTCAAGTCACTGCAATCTCCTATCCATCAAAACATTTCCCATGGTTTTATTAGCACTAACAATGAAGTCAATGGGAGAAGAATCTGGCCAAAACCAAAACAAAAATCTCACATGCCATATTTTGCACAAAATGAGCAAAAGACTTGTGAGAAGGACAGTATCACCTAGCAGGGAACCACACACGTGGAGTCCATATATTACCTGTTCCCTCTCTAAGTAAAGGCTGTTAAAAAAAAACCCCAAAACCAAACCCGTGAAATGGAAGAGAACAAAACCAAACCACCCCTCCTGTTCACAGAAAAGCCAATGATTAGATGGGCAGATACAAACAGGCTAAAACTCAGTGTGAATGCAACAGGTACCAGGGAGAGAGATTTAAAACTTCTTTTCAATAAAGGGTTAGGGTTTTGAAAACCAGCTGGTGATCTGTCAGCAAAACTCCCACCCTTGCCTTCTGAAAATCAATTTTGAAATCTCCAGGAGTGATTTGGAAAGGACACAGTAAACTACTGCTGTCAAGCAGAAGGATGTTTTACGCACCAAATTTAACAGCAGTGGAGAACCCCTCCCATTACATCTGTGCTTCTTTACCTGAGCCATGATTTACCACCAGCAATGACGACTAACGGCATCGTGGTGCCAGTCAGGAAATACCTAAAAACATGCTGAAAGGAGAAGTTGCTCCAGCCAACAATGATCAAAATAGAGAGAGGTTCAAACAACCCCCTTATAGACTCTTCTGCCTCTCTCCATTTCTGCTCTAAAATTGTGACTGGTAGCTAAATGTTTCTTAGTGCTGGAAGACAAAATAAAACCTCAACACTACAAAAGAAAAGGATCACTGCTGTAATTGTTATTATCTAGAGAGAAAGACAACATGGTGCACTGACAACAGCAGATCATCTCCCCTCTTCCCCAAACTGGAGAGCTGATGTGAGTGGATACGCTGGCCATCCATCTGGGTTCGCTCTGGACCTCTGTTTGGTACAGACAAACGTTGGTATTTGATGAACAGCATGTACCCATCGTGGATATTCCCAAACATGCTTCTCCACTGATGAACCACTCGCTTAGAGTCCCGTTACCTTAATATGCCAAAAAAGAAACACAGCAGTTGTAGAGCAATTGCGCTGCTACATGCTGGGTGGGAATTTTCAGGCGAGAGGAAGGGAAGACAGCGGGCAGGGGAGGAGGAAATCTCTGCAGCTGTCCTGAGGTGAGCTGTTCTGCTCCTAACCAGAGCCCCGAATGGCACGCAGTGTTAGCAGATAAAAAGATGATAGATCACAGCGAAAAAGAGCCCCCCCGAGCAAAACTCCACGGGAACTACAGTAGCAAACAACAGGCCCGATATGGGAAAAGTTAAGCTGTTAATAATTTAGTACCAAAGAAGTAATGATTATCATTCTCTTAAAGACACAAATGAAAAAAAATCTAGGAAGCTTATATGATAAAAATCATATTTTTGTGGAATGGGGGACAAAAAGGTGAATCCAAGAGCTAAAAGCAGAATATCTGGAGCACTACCACTGCTAAAGCAAGTTATTCCTATGCACAACAACCAAGTTCTAATCTATTCATGTTGCCTTTTTATAATATATGACTTTCCCTGAGATACAGCCTCCGTTTTTCATCATCAGAAGACCAAATAATAATCTCTGCCTTTTAACTAGAGTTAACTCTCAAAGCCCTACTCCCAGCAAAATCAGATAGACAAGGATCAACTGCAAATTAGAGCAAGTTGTTTCTGCAGCTGTTCTGAAATAAAGGGATTCCTTCTCCACTGTGGATCCCCAGTTAAATACAAGGTCTAACACCAAACTGCTTTAGATACAAATCTACTAAAACATCTTGGATGCACCAAAGTCTTCCTTTTAAAGTCTTAAGCAGAGTATCATCGCAAAATGACTCTGAACCCTTTTAAAATTTGTTTATTTTTCCCTTCTGCACCCTTGGATGGCAGTATTCGTAACGCCACGCAGCCTGACGACACTCCCTTTTCAGAAGTTTATTTGCAGTAACTCTCTGTCATTTAATATTTCTCTTTCAAGTAACAGTAACAGCTTATGTAGAAAGACTACCTACAATTGATGTCACATTTCTTTGCCTAGTTACAGTCTGTAGAGACCTAAAAATGATGCAAAAAAAGAGGCAGTAAAACTAGCAAGATACTGCATGTCTTTTAGCAAGTATCCAGCCTTTAGGGAGTCAAGTGACATGAAATATGAATAAGATCTTATATCACTATACAACTGTATAGCCATTTGATAGTTCAAGTTCCTTAGGACTATCCCTCCTGGATACAAGATCATAGAATCATTTAGGTTGGAAAAGACCTTTAAGATCATCAAGTCCAACTCAACCTAGCACTGCCAAGTCCACTACCAAACCATGTCCCGAAGCACCACATCTACACGTCTTTTACATACCTCCAGGGATGGTGACTCAACCACTTCCCTGGGCAGCCTGTTCCAATGCTTGACAACCCTTTTGGTGAAGCATTTTTTCCTAATATCCAATCCAAACCTCCCCTGGTGCAACTTGAGGCCGTTTCTTCTTGTCCTATCGTTTGTTACTTGGGAAAAGAGACCAACCCCCACCTCGCTACAACCTCCTTTCAGGTAGTTGTAGGGAGCAATAAGGTCTCCCCTCAGCCTCCTTTTCTCCAGACTAAACAACCCCAGTTCCCTCAGCCGCTCCTCACAAGACTTGTTCTCTAGACCCTTCACCAGCTTCGTTGCCCTTCTCTGGACACACTCCAGCACCTCAAGGTCTTTCTTGTAGCGAGGGGCCCAAAACTGAACACAGCATTCAGGGTACAGCCTCAGCAGCGCCGAGTACAGGGGGACAACCACTTCCCTAATCCTGCTGGCCACGCTATTTCTGATACAACCCAGGATGCTGTTGGCCGCCTTGGCCATCTGGGCACACTGCTGGCTCACACTCAGCCAGCTATTGACCAATACCCCCAGTTCCTTTTCTGCCGGGCAGCTTTCCAGCCACTCTTCCCCAAGCCTGTAGCGCTGCAGGGGGTTGTTGTGACCCAAGTGCAGGACCCGACACTGAGCCTTGTTGAACCTCATACAACTGGCCTCGGTCCATCAATCCAGCCTGTCCAGATCCCTCTGCAGAGCCTTCATACCCTCAAGCAGATCAACACTCCCACCCAACTTGGTGTTGTCTGCAAAGTTACTGAGGGTGCAGTCGATCCCCTCGTCCAGTTCACTGATAGAGATATTAAACAGAACTGGTCCCAGTACCGAACCCTGGGGAGCACAACTTGTGGCCGGCCACCAACCGGACTTAACTCCATTCACCACAACTCTCTGGGCTCAGTCATCCAGACAGTTTTTTTACCCAGTGAAGAGTACGCCTGTCCAAGCCATGAGCAGCCAGTTTTTCCAGGAGAATGCTGTGGGAAACGGTGTTAAAGGCTTTATTAAAGTCTAGGTAGACAACAACCACAGCCTTTCCCTCATCCACGAAGCAGGTCACCTTGTTCTAGAAGGAGATCAGGTTAGTCAAGCAGGACCTGCCTTTCATAAACCCATGCTGACTAGGCCTGATCACCTGGTTGTCCTGTAAGTGCCGCACGATGGCACTCAGGATGATCTGCTCCGTAACCTTCACCGGCACCGAGGTCAGACTGACACGCCTGTAGTTCCCTGGATCCTCCTTCCAGCCCTTCTTGTAGACAGGCATCACATTTGCTAACTTCCACTTGACTGGGACCTCCCCAGTTACCCAGAACTGCTAATAAATCATTCAAAGTGGCTTGGTGAGCACTTCCACCAGCTCCCTCGGTACCCTTGAGGGGATCCCACCCTGCCCCATAGACTTGTGTGCGTCTAAGGGTGTAGCAGGTCACTAACTATTTCCCTTGGATTATGGGGGCTTCATTCTGCTCCCCACCCCCATCTTCCAGCTCAGGGGGCTGGGTACCCAGAGAACAACTGGTCTTACTATTAAAGACTGAGGCAAAGAAGGCGTTAAGTACTTCAGCCTTCTCCTCATCTTTGTCACTATGTTTCCGCCCACATCCAATGAAGGATGGAGGTTCTCCTTAGCCTTCCTTTTGTTGCTAATGTATTTATAGAAACATTTTTTTATTGTCTTCTACGGCAGTAGCCAGATTAAGTTCTATTTGGGCTTTGGCCCTTCTAATTTTTTCCCTGCATAACCTCACGACATCTTTGTAGTCCTCCTGAGATGAACTGAATCAGCAGAAGATATGCTTTCTTTTGTAACCGCTCCAATGTTTGGTAGATTTAATTCCTTTCTATGAATGGGCGTGTGTACGTGTTATCAACACACATGAGTAAGTATATAATACACTTTCATATAAGTGATTTAAATAACATTCACTGCCCTTTGAATCAGGAACTGTTCAGCTCACATTCCTTAGGATCTAGGGAAGCTAAAGACTGTCTCAGCTACTGCTAAAATGCAGTGAAACAGCAGTGGATTTTGGGGATCCTACAAACAAGTTTTAATTTTCAGCAAAGTTTTACAGTCGTAAGTTTCCTGGTCATTGCTGCCTGGCAATCCCACTCTACTGTGATGTGTAAAAGCTTGTGTGTTTATAGTATCCATAGCCAGAAGCTGCTTGATGGAGCTTATACTTGTCTAATTACAGCTTAGCAATTATAAGCAGAAATCCAAAGTATAAAATCAAACATTTTGGTTAGCTACAGAGTGTATCTTCTGAATACTGAATCAAGCAATAAAGTGCCTAATAGTCTCCTCCAACGAGTTCCTACTGTCACAAACGGTGCCGCGTTTTGGATGAGACCGATGCCACCAGCAGCAGGCTCTGAAATACCAACTTGTAATTCCAAACTTTATTTACAAATTCAACTACATAGTTTATGCATGGCAAGAAGCGCTTTGAACTTCTAAATGGCCAAGCTGAACAAAATGGTGCAAGTTTCCCCTTTGAATTTCTGAAGAGTTTACAGGCTGCTGGGTTTAGAAATCATGTTTCTCCATGAGAAGAAGAGGAGAGGCTGCCTGAGGACATTGTTTATTAAAGCCTTTTGTTCAATTTACAAATTGAAACAAATAATTGTGGAGACATTTGCAGCTATGGAAAAAACGTGTTTACAAAGTGGAATAAAATACAGACTAAATACATTTGGATTATACTAGATCAAAACATATGAGTTTCTAACATAGAATAAAGGGCGGTCAACAGTACAAGGACAGAAGGAAAGGCGCCACTGAGTCATGTTTTTATAACAATCTGGTCACTTAAAAGATTTTGGATAGTTATACTTTCAGAGTCCTTAACACGCAAGAATCTTACAGCCACACTCACCAGTGACCAGCCCTTGAGATCAGAGGCAATCTGTTCTAGGGACATCTACCTGCTCCTAACAGACAAAAGATCCTTCCTAGGAAGTAAGAAAGACCCCTCAGTTCCAGCTAATATTCCATAGGAATACTTCTTGACAATGTTTTATGTGGTTTTTGGTTCAGCCTTCCTCACGTGGTTTTACATGTAAACTCTAACTGGATTCTGAAATTGAAAAGCCCTGTCAGACCATCTCACCTATCGCTCCTACAGATGTGGTATTGCTCTCTACAAAAACACTTGTCTCACCTTGAATGTCTTACATGGTGAGGTTGCCACCACTTGGAAGATTATTCTGTAGTCTAACACAACTTGGCAATTAGAATTATTTCTCCGGTGTCCAGAATAAATTTTCCCCAAAACATCAGGGTCTGTCTGAGCTGACAACTCAGTTCAACCTTTTAAAACAATCACAGCCTGCCTTGACTGCACAAACCATAAAATTCCAAGTTATTTTATAAAGGTCCTCGTATTTGGCACGGAGTGAGGCAATTGTATCAGAAATAAATCTAGAAGAGCCGTACCAAGGCAGTGGAATCAGATCAGTGGAAAAATGGCACAAGAGGGACAAAGTGCTGTTCCTAAATGTTAGCTCTAAAAAGCTTATGTAAACAACAATTTCCTATAATGTCTTAATTAATAGCATGATGACAGAATCAAGCTCTGTCTGTAACACTAACTGGAATTTCCAATAAAAGATATCTATCACCATTAAAAAAAAATGAGGAACAGAATTAATCAACCAAGTTCTTCTACTAGTTTACAAACTACGTACAAAGGCAAACAGCCATTACTGTGAACTGAATACGATGACTAAGGATCGCTTTTGTAGCACAGAAGTATTTTCTTAACATCAGTAAAATATGTTAACTAATATTATATTTAGTTAGCTGAACTCCTCCGGGGATTAAAGGCCCACTGTGCCTAACAAAACTTTGTCTTGAAACAGACTAGAAAATGTTATTTTAGTACAGAGTATTTGATAGCTAATCATGCTATAAAACTATAAAATAAAGTTGTGTTTATTGGTACAATTAATGCCTCCATAGCCCACAGGGCTACATAAGAAAATGGGGGGGGAAGAGAGAGTTCAGACCAAGGGGGGTGGGGTGAGAAAGGAAGGACTATTGGCAATAGGGAAAGACCAGGATTGAAGCAATGGATGTGACTCACAAGGAACTATTATTATTATTCCAGTTGCAACCAAGAACACCATCTCCGTCTGAGAGTGCCAGAGAGAGAGAAAAGGCAAATGCTTCACGTAGAAGGAAATTCACCCCCAACCAGAGCTGAACGTGTGCTTGAAGATTTATAGAAGTCCACAAAGCACTAACACACCAGTACCCAGCAAGGTCACAGCCCAGAAGAACACCCCCACCCAATTCCAATAAATACATTCCCTGAGATAATACAAACCGCAATTCCTTCCCACTGGCTGAATTTGTTAAAAGGTTTTCCAGCTAAGAATAATCTGGAGTAAAGCGTAAGAGAAAAAAACCATTCTGTGATGGAAGAAACATATGCTTGAAATCTAGCTAGCATGTTAATTGTGGTTAATATGTGAATCAAATTAGGAATGTAAACAACACTAACACTCAGAGCCTATACAGTGACTTCCTATTTTCATTTTTACAGCTTTGGCATTAATAACCAGCAATCGCTTACAGTTGCCAAAGGCTTCTCCTGCACTTCTAATATAGGTTACTGTATACTAATGGATAGCAAATGTTCATAAGCCAAAACGTCTAGTGCCTTCATCTCGAATTAAAAAAAAAAGAAAGCACCTGAGGACAATAAGGAGAAAACTGCAAGTTTTGATAAAATATAATTTTATACCACTTTACACTAGTCTAACCAACCCCTATGTAGGACATGACAATGGAGAATAAAGTCAGAAGTTTACTGCGAATACCTTCAGAATGCCTTTGGGATGTACATTTTATGCACAAACAGCTATAAATCTCCAGTGATTTATGCACTGATCCACAGAACTGAAAATCACCTTTGGTGTCACGAACTATTCCCTAACTCTAAAGGCATTCGGCCTACAGAGACCTGTCTGGTTCTCCTAAAGCTATGCGGCGAGTCAGTGCCAAGGCTGGCAACAAAGCCACTGCTCCAGGTTAGATTACGTTTCCTCCCTTATTTTGTCCCTCCCGTCTCGACCAGGAAGACAACAGGCACCTCCCTCCATAGATTTTGCAGCAGACGTGATTTGCCTTTCTGAGGGTGATTAACGGCATATAAATAATTTTCTCGTATCTAAGGAGTGCCTATAGTTGCGATGACAAAAAGAAGAAATTAATGATAAACAGCATATGGTGTGTTTTTGTATTCCTTATCTTAAACTCCAAGCTGGATTAAATACATGAGAACTCTGCTAACCCCACCTTGCGTACGGGATTTGTGATCACTACTTACTATTCCCATAGCACAGCCACCTAAAGGTCCCAGTCCAAGCAAATGCTTTAGACATTTTATTAACACAGAACAAAAAGCAGCCAGCCCCAAACACCCTGCTATGAGACTGGGAAGAGAAACTACAGGTGGCAAAAATAACACACAGACCTGCCAAAACCGTAAGTTAACAGTGAGATACGAACAATGATTAATCTGGCAAGCGATAGTCACACACGTTTCAGGAATGGCAGTGTCCTCAGATAGTTGCTAGATTGGCCATGGGCTCAGGTTAATATTTGTATTAAGGAAAAGCTGTCAGCCTCAATCAGGATTAGACCCATGTTGTGCTAGGTACTGTGCAAACAAGTAGTGAGACAAAAGCTCTCCTCAGGAGAGCTTCCTTCTAAATTACAGTAAGTATTTGTATTATTTTTACAAGTAACTGAAATTACAAATAGTATTCCCGGCACAGCATCTCTGAACAGTCCTCGGCGTTGATGGTGATATCAGTCTGCTGACAAAGCCAGCGCTAGCAACAACTAATACGCAGGAAGAATCGGCAGACAGTGATTTTTCTAAAATAAATCATCATTTGATGGAGTCATTGCATTATTTCAAAAGATAAAAAATAAACGTGTGGGATGGAAATAAACACAACTTTTTAAATGAATCTAATAACATGAAAGTAATGAGTTTGGAAAACAGATGTGGACAAAGGAAAGCAAAGGCTACAATACACTCCACGCAATCTGGGAAGGACTGATAAAAAAATTTACAAGCTGTTTCGAGTCCCGAATAAAAGGGGTAATCAAGCCAGGCTGAGTTATAAGCGGGAAGGGTACAGCATCCTGCAGCAGAGACTAAGCAGAACACCTCACCCTTCTGTACTCTATGTCGAGGCTTTCCCGTGTTGCTGGAACTCCAGCCTCGTTCTTGGTTTGGCAGTTCATAATTCACATCACGTACTGTAAGGCCTTGTCACCCTTTCTTCTCCCCATGTTTGTTTGATCTTTTGCATTCTGCTGGGGCAGCAAACTGCTTGCGTACTTCCGTCACTGACAAACGTTGGGGCAAGAGGTGAAATAGTAAGAAAAATAATCAAATCAAAAGGTAATGTAATATCCTAAAGAAAGATACCTCGTTGCAAGACAAAGTACACACAGAGATTATTTCCATGATGCCCAGTTGCCTCTCCTGTTAATCATGATTTATGATAACATCTATGCAAGGGACCCATCGGTTAGCGAAACCATGTTACTCTGTACAAAGTGGCTTCTCAAAATGGCACTGTGAGAAAGCTCCCCTCAGCAGTTGTTTTACTTTGCCTCTGAAAGCTTTCAAATTGAACTGCTAAAGTTCAGCCAGCATCTAATTTTAACCGTGAGTTCCAGGAGAGAGTAAAGCTGGTGGGAAGATTACAGAGTTCCTTGAAGCTCTGACCTACAACAGGAAGAGAGTTGTCAGCCTTCATGTCTCTCACTCTAAATCCCAAGGGGAACAACACTGGCAGAATGTTTTATAACACGTTCCCACTGTAAAATTTTGTATTTGAGAAATATGATGCTTGCTCACTCCTTCTCCTAGACCTTTGGAGTGTCAGTAAAAACAGATGACCTTAAATGAGTAATTTTAGTTTTGCCTTTACACCGCAGTTTGGATACTCAGGGTTCACAGGGTTCTGTTTACAAAATCACAGGGAATTGATATTACACAAGAGCAACACACGTACCCACACCTTTAAAATATTAGCAAGGAGCTGGCAGCTTGTAGCAATGTCATAATGCCTTTTTTCTGCCTTCTCAGGTTAACTATACGACTCAAGAAATACCCACACGGAAGGCTGCAATCTGTGATTTTCATAAGGAAGGCTAAAAGGCTTCTGTCAAAGCGCCAAAAGGCAGCATCTGTTAAAGAGCTCAGGAAAGAGAAATTAAAAATAAAATAATTGGATTATGATCTCTCAGCTAATGAAATCAGATACAACTTTTTTTCAAGTCACGGATTTTAGACAACACGCAGTCACAGAAGTCCAGTTCCACATTGCTACTAACTGTCCAAAGGATCACAATTTCAGGTGTTGCACAACATCAGGAAGCAAAACAGGAATACAGCAGAGAAACTGAACACATTTTCATCCTGCCAGCGGAGAACAACTTTCCTGACAGTAATGAAGGTGTGGTGACAAATAACCAATAACTGGACAGGATATGAATAATAAATAGGGGAAAACTGTTATTCCAGTAATAGGTCTTCAAGTACATGGGCAGCTGAAGGAATTCAGTCACCCTGGAACAGCTTAAAAAACCCTTTTTTTCCCCTTCATTCTCAGTTCTCAGCTTTTCAGTCCCTGGGAATGATTGCTCGATAGCTGAAGTCCAACGAGTCAGAAGCAAAGGAATCCCTGTAGTTTTGAGCAAACCCACGTCCCACCAGTCACCAACGCAGCAGTCATGGCGTGTGGACGGTCACTGTGAGAGCAAAGGCAAGAGCGGCTCCCTGAACTTTCTCCTCTCCTCTATTCCTTTGGATAATGAAAAACAGAAACACCATTCTGGGACTCAGAAGCATTTTGAATCATCCAACAGTTGTTACAGACCTCACATTATCTGCTGCTGACCCCAAATTGAGACGTCTGTTAGTCGGGGAAGATGATTTTTGCGCTCATGAATAATTAGTTTTGCTGGTTTTAAGAAAAAAAACCCCACCAAACAACAACTTATCTTTTAATCAGAATCTAAATGAAAAATGCTAAAAGCTATTCCCTAACATCTGCCAGTTTAGCATAGATTTAAAAATAAAAATCAAGAGGTATAGTCTCATCTCAGGGAATTATGTGTTCAAATCCTCATGTATGGAGATGAGAATATAAGTGTTAACATTTAGAGTCTTCTACTGCATATCCGAGGCATTAGGGTGGCTTAATGAGTCACTGTCTGAAACCAATAACAAGTTAAAGTTTCTCTCACATACACACATGCACACATTTAATTTTGTGTATAATTACTCAGTTCTGAGTAATGACAATTTCTTAGATTTTTCCCATCAAACGTATGAGTTGCTAATGTACAACATGTTGCTAATATACAATACTCTTCCCAAGAAAGGCAGGAGTTATTAGTGTACGAATTGTTAAATGTAACCATGCATTTTACCCCCCCCCACAATCTCTATGTAAAATATTTTTGAAGTAAACTTAGGGGTTGTGAAAAGCAGGTTTTTCTAACCGGGGGATCCATTTCTAAGGGCGAGAGAGCAGTTCGATAGCCATGATTACAGCCTATACAAATGATCAGCATTTACTTATACAGTCAAATAAAGCACGGCCAAAGGACAACTCTGTCTTGAAGGAGCGATTGGAGAGCAATCATTTTCCCTTTGCATTTAATACAAAATATACTGTTGTAGCATTTCAGAAAAATAAAAACTTCTCTGCCATAATAGTCTACCTAATGTCTGCGTTTCCACAGAGCTGGCTGCAACATAGAAAGGAGGGAATGTGGACAACAGAGATACTGAAGAACTACACTGTGTTCTAGGTCAGTACTACCTTTCATTTTGACCTTTTTCTAATACAAAATAGTACGACAAAGTTACCAGCAGTCACGGTATTACAAACTAAAGTAAATCTGTACCGAAGCGCCACACCGATTCAGCTAAAGCACCTGGGTAACGTAAGCATGTAAGTAGTATTGCGGGGCTTACTGGGACGTCCCAACTTCTCTGAATTTTGATCTGCTAGACAAAAGCAAAATTGAACTGCGCACATGGCTCAACCAGAGTCCCTCAGAAAGCCGGGACCGCTGACTTTGGGGAGGCGGAGAGGGAAAGGAGACAAAGCCTGTCTAGCAACACACAATTTGAGGCTTCATTTGAGATCGCACAGTAAGTTCCTACATTGGTAAGACTTACGGAAACCTGGTACACATTACTAAGATTAATTAAATATGCCGTTTTCCCTCATTACCGTTATTAAATAAAGCAGCAAGATTACCACATGGAGGAAATGCTTTAGGGATGAGAATGAGAATTCGTACGGTTACATTGAAAAGAAATTCTTTCAGCGGATAAACTAATGCCACTGTGAGGGCAGGAGCAGAGCTCAGGTGCCTGTCCGCCCCGGCAGCCTCTCCGCGGCCCAAGGCATCTCGATGGCTTCCCTCGCCCCGCGCAAGCACGAAGCCTGGCGGACACCTCGCCGGCGGGCCTGTGCTCCGCGCTCCCCCGTCCTGCCATCCGAAAGCCTGTTAGAGACGAGGCAGGTCGGAGCGGGAAAACGAAGCCTGGAGAAACGAGCCGACCGGCACCAGCCCCGGAGCGGCACGGAACCTGGAAGAGACGCCAACTCTTCCGACCTGTGGTCCCACGGCTCGCAGCCTGGCCGTGCCACCGAGCCGCCCACGCTTGCCCTCAGGCGGCGGTTCTCTGCGTATTTAACAGGGATCTCGTTGGGACAGCATCCTCGTGCTCCTCAGTTCCTCTCCCGAGAGGTACAGCTCGCGCGAGGCCTGCAGGAAGGCAAGAGGACGAGTTTCCTGGGAGGAGGGTGCCATCTCCCCTCCCTCCGCCGCCAGCGAGCTCTTCCACGCTGAACGGCTGCCCTTGCCCCGCAGCGCCGACGCTGCTAACCGCAGCAACGGGACGGAGCGACCACTCGATTCCCATGCTTTTTTTATTTATCCATTTCTATTTTAAAAAGCAGCCCGTTCCCTTGGCCCCGGCATGCCTCCCTCCCCTCCGGAGCCCTGGGTTATGTGAAAATGCGTGTGCCAAGCGGCGGAGGCGTGGTGGAGCTCCTGGCTTGCCGTGACATGCTCCTGACGTACTGTGTGGTCAAGGAGCCGGGACTGGGGGGCCTGAACGAGGGCCAAGCCTTGCACTTCAGCTTCCTGACCTGGCAGCCATTCAGAGAGACCCTGCTAAGTGCTATTTCCTAAATACACTAGCTTTTCATAACAATCTTACCACATTGCTTTCCTTTACAAGCTCTCTTAAAAGAGAACTGGACTCCTTCTGGTTAATCTACACAGACTGCATTTGGAAGCCATCAGAAACTGAACTCTAAACAAAACGTTATTAATGTGTTGTAATCTGCCCTCAATGTTCCAGATGAAAAGAAAATGTTTTATAGTTTTGGAGTATACATTTTAATTGCCTTTTAAGAGTGCATATACTTTTAGTGCTCTCTGTTATAAAACTGCAGTATCTGTTTCTTGATAACTGTTGAATGATCTCAGCTATTTTTATTAGGTTTTCTCCCCCACCCTGGTCCCCTTTTCTTAAGCTACCACCAGTGTAAGGCTTTTTCAGACCGTTCCTGACATTAGGCTGGCAAACGGTTTCAGTCTAAGATAAACTCCATTATAAACAACTTCTTTACAACATCCCCTCGCTATAAAAACACTCGGATCCAGAAAATTAGTTCTTTAAATGAACTTAGAATCCAGCTACTTTCAGTAAAAATCTAATCTAAATAAGGGCTAAACCAAATTTCCCAGATTTTTGGCCCTTCCCTGCTCGGTTTGCTCTCGGTGCCTCGTTCCTGCCGTGGCTGCAAACGCTTGGCTCGGGGAGGGATACGGGAACTGGGAGCAGAGCCGCGCTGGTGAACCCCGCGGCAGCCGTTGGAGGTGTTACGGCTGCCCCCCAGCCCGCCCCGGCTGCCGGAGCTGGGCAGAAGGCGCCCGGCAGCATCTCAACCCAAGGCACCAAGAGAAGGTGGGTTGGCGGTAAGATCCCGCCCAAGCCCTAAGTCCCCAACTTCCTCGCCATGCAATTCCCCGCTGGAAGCGGGGAGCAGAGTCGGCGAGGTTTTATCGTGCTGAGTTGCCTTCCCTTGAAGCAGATGCTGCCTTGTACAATAGTCTTTTAGTACTTCTGGGTTAAATGGGACGGGGATCACAAAGTTACCTGGCACGCTTTCCGGGTATCTCCTTACCAGAAAAGTACTTGATAAAACAAATAGAAATCCAGAGTCATAAAACTAACGAAGGGTTTTGTTGTTCATTAAGTTGCAGTTTCAATAGACGACAGGAACCCTTAAAAATACTCGTTTCAGGAAAAATCAGGCATCTGGACACCACTGTTAAGATATTTGTATCAACAAATGTGCTAGAAAAGAACGGCTCTAGCTATCCAGTTTTAGATATGCACTCCTTAAAATACCAAAGCCTGCTTTCCTAGTATTTGGTTCTTACACACCTTTGCTATTAGTTTCTTTGCAAGATAATTAACTTTCTCAAACCCCCAACATTAACTCTAACTCCTCCTGTGACGTCTCCAACACCTCCCTAATACCTTTTTGACTTGCAAGATATTATTACTTGATACAATGCAGGCCAGGATGTTTTGCAGTGGGAACTGCATTCAGTGCTTGGAGAACAACCACTTTTCAAAGTTTTCCTCTTGTGCAATTAAAATATTTTAAATGGCAAAGCCCCTCTCTCACGTTGGATTGGGATTCACATAATGCAAGTGAACTACAGTTTATCATTGCTCTTTTAGTTCTTTTTATCTTCAAAATTATCAGCGCTTGTAATTTTTTTATGTTGTTTTTAAAAGTATTTTTCAGTATGCAGATGTGCTTGTGAAGATTAATGGACTGGGAACACTGAAATCTTGTATTAATCAACTACAGGGAAGGCAACTGCTAAGCAAAATTTTCCATAATGCTGCACACATGAGTTTAACCAGCATCTCTGCAGATTGCAGAGTGAACCTCCCTCGACTTGGAGGATTTCTTCTGGGCCTTCTCTGAGGCAGTTTTTAATTTAAGTTTTGCAATGATACCAGTCATGGATGACTCTTGCTGCTAAGCTGCTCTCTGAACACTAAACGAGCCACATCATGGGGAACCCTCTCAAGTGTTTATCATGGTTCCTGTTATTACAAATAGCTGATTCATTCCATGTGCCAGTCAATCTTTTGGCACTGCGATGGTAGCAGTCATCCCTTGTTGGAGGCTCATCTCTCCAAAGTGCAACACCGGGACCTCAGGCCAAGGGGTGCAGAGCCACAAGAAGTCCAAGCCCCCAGGAATCAGCAAAGTTATCCTCAAGATCATATTCCACCCCTGTCACCTGGCAGAGAGAGTCTCATCAGAAATGCTTTAAATAAAGATTACATGGAGAGAAGTTTGCTTTCTGTTAACAGGGTAATGCAAAAAAACCCCTACCCCAAAACGCTGACTGAAAGCCAGCGTGCGTGCACACATTTAATTAATGGCTAGGTTAATTACACCAATTTCATTACTAATTGGATCAGCTTAAACCTGCTACATTGAAAGTAACTTGGCAGACAAAAATGTTACCGTAATTACAAAAACAACTGGTTTCTTGCATTAAGTAATTCCACCACATGTAAAGCCAACCCAACCATAGCCATTTCTGTAGTTTTGACTCATTTTCAGCAACGTGCTATTTCTCAGCGCCGATGTCTACAAAATCCAGCGCCATTACTCACGGCAATCGTTTCTGAGGGCGGATCCATTCACACTGGTTGAAATAACTGAATCAAATTTGCCAAAGTGATGGGAAAACAAGTTCTGTGAAAAGGCCCTGGTAAAAGGAAAACTTACCTAAGCTTTCAAATGCTGCTTTTGGTATAAACCTTTGAGGTCTGAAAAGTTTGATTACAGTTTAAAGAATATCACCCTTGCTTCGAACCCTTCTACTTGGGATCGCCTCAAAAAGCAAAACTTTCCTCCAGCAGCGCAAATCTCCAAATAGCTCTGAATTTGCCAAAACCAGAAAGAGTTGGACATCTCACAAGAAAACCTTGTTTTTACTGATCACGTTAAATACGTTTGTGAAGGCAAACTGTAGTGAATGAAAAAGCTGCTGACCTGTGATCAGCTCTCCTCTCACCAACAGGTACTACTCAGGTCAACTGAAATTACTACAAAGAATAAATGTGAATAAATTCTATGATTCTATGAAATAAAAAGGCAAAGAATGTTTTATTTTCTATTTTTAGCTTCCTAAACCAAACAGAAATTCTATAATTCTTTAGAAAACTAAAACCCACAAATATATCCCTGTTTTTCATGGCTGACATTTTCTATTCAAAGACTACGGACCTTTAGAGTAAGTATTTCTAAGAATGTGCTCCTGACAAGTTGCATGTTAATACTGATTGAACAGTTCCTATAGGCAGCGAAAGTCCTCAAGTGTTTTCTTCTAGAAAGAAATTACAGAGCTATATATGAAACAAAGAATACCACAGAAATTATATTTAGCTGATCTCTATATCACAGTGTTTCACCTCTAGGGTGTTACTGCCATCACGTCTATAATAAGAGTTTTCATGTGAAATTCTGGAAGTCAAATAAAGTTCCACCTATCGACACATCTCATACAAATTAGTATTAAGAGGCTATCTTTCCCTACGTATATTAATGCTGAACATCCATCTGCTGAAAGAAGTAGATAAATTAAAAAACACTGCAGTTTGTAAAAGAGCACTGCTTGGGAAATAACCTTTTGAGCCACTGGAAAAATTCTGAGTTCAATCAACTTTATTTCCAGTACAAAAGCAATTAGATTTTTCCCATCAGAAATCAGATGAAGAAGTAAATTAAGATTTGCCAGTGATGGGAATTCTTAACTTGTGGCATAAATAGAATTTCCTTATTATTTTCGGCTATGGCCATCTATGTAAACATCCATTCCAAACACAATTCGTGAGAGAAAAAGACGTATTACAGAGTTATCATAGATACCTACATTTAAATTGAATTTTCCCCCTTCTTTTTAGGCAAAAGCTACTTTAATTAAGCTTAAAACAACAAACAATCAACCCACAAGAACCAACAGACTTGGCTGCTGTTCCACTCACCCAAGACTACGACTGTACTGAGAAATCTGATTTAAACAAAACCCAAACCATTTGCATGCCTGTTAGCCTCAGAAGGGTACAGCTATTTTTGTGTGTGCATCAACAATTCCTGAGAAATCAAAACACAGATGAAAATGCAACTTCTAAGTGGTTCTTGTACACTGAAGGAAACCATTTTATAATGCATAATATTAAATAAAATTAAACAAATTTAAAATAATTCTGCTTGTTATAATGCATCTGGAGCATCAATAGTGGCTCCTGTAGCAACAGCCTCGGCGACAAAATAGTTCAAAATCTATTCTTCTTTTTTCTTAAATAATGGACATTTTTATGAAAGGTTTTATCTTTTGACTTCCACGATCGATTTAAAACACTCCTTACAGGAAAGAGCCTCAGAGTGTCCGTAACAGGGAGATCGTCTCGTGGTCTCCTGCAGCAGCTTCAATACATCAGATTAGAATGAGGGACAGTGTCTCTTTTTCCTAATGGTGAATACAACTCATGCTCTACAAGAAATACTCTTTTCTTTCCCAAGTGCAGCTCTGTATGATGAAATTTTACTGAGGACCTCTTCACACTTTGACTCATACACCATGAACTTTCTTCTTTTCTTTCTCTGGGATTTAATCTGAATTGTTCTAAGGTTAAAGTGAAGATTAATTCACAATAAATCCACAATGCAAGAAAGAGGGTGGGAACTATAGTTCAGAAAGACCTCTGCAATGGCAACCTACTCCTGCCCTGCTTCCTCTCCTTCACTCCCTTGCCGATCCAGGAATAAATCTACCGAACAGAGGAGGAGGGAAAAAGAGAAGATGAAAGATCACAGATGAGAAAAATTAAGACAGGGAATAATTTCTGAATACAATATTGGCTACCTATAGTCTGATCCAAGACTGCTTCTTAATTAGTGTTAGAAAACATTTGAAAAGCAAGGCTGCTGGACTGAAACTGCCTCTTGCAGATATAGCATTGCTCTCATGCATCCGTGGATCATTCCTGTTGACGACTCCTTGGCAGCCGAAAATATATTCAGACTGTCCAAAGACAGGTTCTAAAATTTTAGATTCCCTCTGTCAACAGCTAGGTGATCATCTCATCTGCAATACCTAGTGGATCAGATAACCTTTCTTTTCTGGTTTACTACCAATGATATTTTCTTGATGGGTATTCCAGGTAGTACAGACATTTGTATGTAGGTTGTAAACCTGGGTCCTTTAAATCAGCAAAGCACTATTTCAATCATCTCACTATGGCATAAGGTGATTCTATTCAATACAGAAAAAACCCAAGGACAGCAGATGTAATAAATAAAGGATTTCTTCTGGCCAGAAACCATATACTGTTGCTTGAAATTAAATATTGTCATGCAAAAGACTGATTGGGGCATCCCTACTTCTTCTCAATAGCGTGGCCAAGAACTAAGCAAAAAGCAGATGGCTGGGGGAACGCAGAGCAAGAACCAGACTCCTTCCCACAAGTGGGAGAAGAAACCCTTGACTGCCTCCCATACACATGGCAGGTAACCTCCGAAGGAGACAAAGTCCAAACATTTGCCCTCAGAATCCAGGTTACGGTTCCTCCTTCTGCAGCATTACCTCCTGTCGGCTCAGTGGTCCCCAACCAAAGAATCAAGAGTTTTATGGAAAGCGGGTGTTGCCCAAAGGCCTGGGTACAGAGAGAGAAGTTCTCCCGAGCCACGACCATGGAAAACTTCGAATGTTTGACTACAAAGCCCTTGTGTTGGGCTCTGTGCTGAGCGTGGAGCTGGCCCAGCCCAGAGCTCAAGGCGACGACAGCGCAGGAGTTGATAGGCGCTGCACCCACCAGTGCTTTCCATGGGCCTGCGGCACACAAATATTCCTTTTTAGAATGGCTACAATTTAAAAGGTCATGTTGTAAAGTCATTCGATTAAAATAGTAATAAAAGAGTAAACATTAACTCACAATTTTTCCTTAGGTCTTTCTTATTTCCAGTTGGTATCATTTCTCCCAGACTAAGTTGCACCTTATGAATCTGCAAGTTTATCTTGATTGAAAATCTTTAACTTCTCAGTTTTCAATGCAAGAAAGCTAATGTCCTCCCATTCAAAAATACCTACTCCTTGCTCTCGGAACTCCCACGGTATCTTGATAGTGGCAATTACATATTATCCATATTATTTGCCACTACTGAGACAAAAGTACACCAAAACATGGTAAAACTGTCACAATAAAGGAAACGAATTTTTTCACGCTTTAATGAATGCTAGCTTTTATACTATGCAAAGAAGACAAAAGATAAAACTCCTGGTATAGCCTGGTAAACATTATCTAGCTGGTGGGCTCTTGCAAACATTCTGGATAGTCTTGATTGCTTAAGTTTCAATCATTATTACTCAATAAGGTTTTCAGAAAATGCAAACAGTCAACACTTTCTTAAAAAAAGAAACTGAGATAAACCTATGCACAAAAAACCCACACGGCGGATCAGGGAGAGCTGTAAATTGGCCCTGCTCCACGTGAATTAATGCAAAGGCATTGATTTGTTCTGGGTTTATGATAAGGACTCTTTGTTTAATTTCAGGAAAAGAACTTTAATTTTCTGATTGGCAACCAGAGCTATATATTACACAACCAGAAAGCCTAAGTTTGGCTTTGCAAGTGACCAACCAAAGCCCATCTGTCTCTGTAGGATGAGAGAAGGGAAAACAAGACTGGAATGGTCAACAGCATTTTGTTAAAATGAACCATAACTTCTGCCTGCACATCCCCTGCCACCTACCCACCCCAGACCAGCCCCGTGAGGACAGCGGCAATCTTGTAGGCCTCAGGAGGGGTTAGTGAAAAATTTGCTAATGATTTGAAGCCAGTATTGAAAACAGTTTTCCAGCTCATCCGAGAGGTGAAAATGAGACCAACTCCAGGGACCATCTAGATCTTACACAGGCACAAGTTTTTTTCATAGCAACAGGAAATAGAAAAAGAAGAGAAATTCAAATAAAAACACAGCAATACTGTCAAAAAGACAGCAGCAAGATAAGGGAGATCAAACAACAAACTGCTTGTTGTGTTCTTGTTCCTTATCTCAGAGAAATCCTGGAGGATAACAAACGTCCACTACAAGTGCCGCAGCATCCATCCTAGTGCTGGCAAAGCAGCTCCCTTTGCCCTACGTCTTCCAGAGCATAGATACAACTGTTTAATTGCGTTTATTGGCCCAGAATAGTACATCTAAGCAGTAACTGTAATGTTTGGCACTTAGTTCTCTGTATTCAAAGAGTTAAGCTATGTCCTATAAAGATAAAAATCTCCACTTTTATTATTTTGTAAGGCTGCCTAACAAATGAGGATCCAGCTGTAATTGTAACATTCCAAGCTCCGAAGGCGCCAAGTTTTACTAACTATAATTTAACTGGTCCAGTTGATGCAGTCCAAATTCTTGTTTGGATAATCAGCCTTTGTTTAAATATGTACAGGAAAAAAAAGCATAGGCCAGCATTAGCCTCTAGGCATGTCATGTGAGCTTATTACCCCGAAGCTTGCAGTAGCAGACACTCATGCACAAGAGGAGGATTATTTTGCTAGTATTACTGTTACGGTAACATATAATCAGACCTTCTCGCCCCCCAGCCCCCACCCTTTTTCTCTTTTTTTTTCCTCCACAATTCACAAGTCTTCTTTCCAAGTTCAAATAAAGTTTAAAGGTGAAAAGGTCAAGAAAGTTTCATGACTGGCTGTTGAAAGCAGGAGAAATAACCAGGGTCTCCAAGTTTGCATATACTAAAAGCTCAACAATTTTGTATTTTGCTGCAATTCATAACTGTACAAATCCCTTTTGCTGGATCTGTTTGGACTGAAATTAAACACTTGTTAATAATTTATAACTTAATATAATTAGAAAATAATAATAACTGTCAAGCAACTACATTCAATACATAAAGCAACTTGAGTGGCTCATTAGCTTATTTGTCAAAGCAACAATTTCTATATATTTTAGCTTATTTCTACTGGGAAGAGCAGTTAAAGAGCCACCCAGCTTGCTTGGAAATCATTTCTCCACCAGCTGGGAGCAATTCCCAAATTGCTGCACCTCACCCACATCCAAGTGATGCTGGCTCATTTTAAAAGCGGCTTAAGTCTGACTTCAGGAGGTGCCTTAACAGAAATGGAGGAGGGATGGCCAAAGCGTTATGCTGCTACGCGGACAAAAAAAATGCATCCCACAGCAATATGCTGCACATTATTTGCTCTAAATTTTACATCTGAATGAAAGCGTATCAGTGTTTGGCCAACAAACTGACCGTCGAAATGAATCATTTAAGAAACAGAAAATTCTTTATTTTTTATCTATGCTGGTAAGGGACCTTAGCTCAGTAAAGCGTGAGGGCCAGGCATAAAGCTGCCTGGTGATTCAGAAGGTGTTGCTTTCCCCATAACTAAACACAAACAGAAGAAATATTTTGTTTTTTTTCTGAGGAGTAAAACTGATTTCCAACATGTCAGTGGCCACGGTTCTCTTAGAAAGCAGAGGGCGGCTGCGTGTGCTGGGCAGTTTGGGTACTTGTATTTGATACATATCAAAGTATTCAGATATTTTCCAAATACATACAATTCCCCCCAAATCATTAATATTGTTGCAAGAAATCTACTACGTTAAGGTGGAACAAAGCAAATTCAACTGCATATACTGAGCCGGAACCTAAACTGATTGAAATCAATGTAATCTCACTTCAATCATGTCAATATTCATCAGGTAGAGTATCTCATCCATTCAAGACAAAAGTAGCCATAGAAATGTTCATTATAACTGATAAACTAACAGCTGTGATCCTCTGACGTTAAAGATCACTGTGCACCAGACAGCCAATCTTTTTTATCACTTTTCTCTCCTTATGAGTACCCATGCCAATTCTATTTTTGTTGCATATTAATTTATGATGTTAGAAAATGTCAAATTTAAGTACACAAAGGAAGTCCAGATTAAAACTTAGTCTCTGGTTTCAGCTGAGCCAGTCTGTCCAGATCCTGAACTAGTGTAAACTGATTTGAAGTCAGTGGTGCCAGAACAACTTGCGTTAGTCAGGGATCTGCTCTTGTTTTCATCTATTTATCTGATATAATTTCTAATTTACTTACTGAATAAGTCTCTTGTCTTTTCATTCAACTCCTCCTTCTCCTCTTGATTTTGTTTCTTCTGTCCCATTGCCTGTAAACTGAAAACTGAACACATCTATTTGCAGAGAGCCATCTTCCCCCACCCAGCAGCTTCCTGAATCCCCTCTTTTTCTCTCACCCAGTTCTTCCCTTCCTAACCCTGCCCTTTGTTGTTCCCATGCTTTGCTTATATTTACTCTCCATCCCTCTGTAATATTTCAAGGAAGGAGAAAAGGGCTTCAAATATTGCACATTATTTTAACAAGCACAACAGTTCTCAAAAGATTGTTTAGTGTGTCTTGAAGCTGAAGAGCTACCCAATTTCCTACCGTACGAATAGGCTGTGGGGTCCTTTAAAGTGACCGTGTAAATGAGAAAGACAGTAAGAAAAATTGTTTTGGTTTTTTTTTAAAAGTCTCCCATGCTTCTCCCAGAAATCAGATGGTGCCTACAGAGGAACCAGAAGAAGATGTCATTCTGGCTAACTGGAGTAGGTCCTTATAATTAATCTTTTTAAAATTCTTTAATCATTAGATAAATGTGGAAGATTTCCTTTTTTAAAGGGAATCTTCTAAAACACATGGAAAAAAAGATATGAATCGATAAAATTGATCTACAACATATTTTTACTTGAGAAAGGATTACAGGGTAGGATCCTAACATCACATACCTAAAACCACTTCTAGTTCCATTGCCTTTATAGTTCCAAAAAAATGTACATTTTGGAGACAAAGGCCTTTATCCTCTTAAGTGCTGTGGATTTCATGCCAATCTCCCAATATAAAGCAGACTTCAGACTTATACCCAAAAGAAATGGTCTTGGAAAGATTAGATTTTCCACCACAAAATAAAACCCTTGTGTGGTGAACCATACCGGTTTCAACATTACCTTCCTCCTAAGTGCTTGTTTGACATGGAGAAACACACCCACCCTATCTCCTCTCTTCCAAAATGGAAATGGTTTTATCATTGCTGTTGTGCCAGCCAGTTTTCCCATGTGTAAAATTTCCAGAATTGTCACGCGTACCTGAAAATCTGTAGATTTATCTATTTTTTTTCTTATTCTGTACCATTTTGCAATAGTGGCATACATTGCTCAATATTAGTGTACAAAACTCATTCCCATCCATGATGTAATACAGATAAAACCAGTATGAGTGACATATGATGAACATAACTGGATGAAAAATTCTTTTAAATCACCAAGATATTTTTGAGAGTTGCCCATCGAAGATGTGCACCTCTAATAGGAACAGTATATTTATATTACAGGGGATGAATTTTGCTAAGTATGTAGCAGCTCAACGAAGATGAGAGGAAACTTTCTTAAACTACCCATTTGGTAGAAAGGTATTTTATCAATCATCCCCATATTAGAAAACACAGATTTTCAGTATATTTCAAAATCCACTGCCAGTAATAAAGTAGGACATGCAAGAAAAGGAGAGAACTATAGACTTAATACAATGTAACTGCTGAGGATTAAATTTTAACACCACCAAAGCCACACAAAAAAAGAATGAATTCAAGAGTCAGAAGATTAAAACTGCATGTAGTCAGCTTGGGATTGGTATGCTACAGATGGAAACTTTCTTGACAACACACAGTTTAAATTCTGGTTAGGATATACTATGATTAAATGCTCCTACAATTTTTGAGTACATCATTTTTTTCCTACCGGCTACTGTAATACAAAAGACATCTCTTGCAAACATATAACTAGTAAAAAAAGTGCAAGTAAAAGCCATTTAGGTTTCCAGCAAAGACATAAAAGCAAAACAGCTAATGGACATCCAGGGTAGTCAAATCATTTCTGCAAAATCCATTAGTTACTAAAAGTTCTGGAGGGCTCAGTTTTTACAGTAAAACCTGTAAAAACTCAGTATCCAGTTTCTCTATTGGGACACTGAGGTGTGAAGATCCAAATGATGCTGGAACTGAACTTGTATATTTGAACCTTTTGAACTCCATCTGCCCTTCATAAATTACTTTACCACTAGCTTTAACACATTTCTAACCTACTATGCTAGAAAAATAAGGATTCATTAGAATAACTGAAAATGCAACTAACTTTATAACACTTCCAATGGAATTTGTCTTTGTTCAAAAGTCATGCACCTATAACAGACCTGCGGGATGAGAAAAAGCTTCCAGATAGTCCAGTGGAAATAACATCTGCCTTCACGCTACTGAAAACCAAGCACCAGACCCTCCCTCCCCAAACTCAAACCCATTTAAAGTAAATGAAAATTGCACTGTACAGAAACAGACAGTTGCTCCTTTCCATCTGGAAACACTGTCAAATAGCAGCAGATTCCACAAAATTCCCAACTGATACAAGAACTTAATTTTGCATCTCACAGTCAACACAAGCTAGCAGCAGCCCTCTGCTCAACATCCCATCAGTAGGAAAACATTTCAATTTTTCTTCCATCAGAAGTACAAAGAGGTGACAAACAGAGGCACAGAAGCTGCATGAGGAATGCAGTGTCACTTGAAGAGCTATTTTGCCATTCCTTTTAGCCTTCTCCTTTATTCTGCAGGACTTCGCTGCCACGCAGCAGGGGTAGCAGCCAGCAGCACAGGGAAAGCAGCGCACAAACTGACTTTTGCAAAGTTACAGCCCTGCCTAATACAAAGCGTGAAATTTCTATCGCTCCGATTTATAACAACTGAATAGTTAATTGTAATTTTTAAAACACGAAAACTTCAAACAGCCCTAAATTTGCTACGGCCAAATCTTACCCCGTGTGTGCAAAGACAGAGAAGGGCCCTGCCATCCCCTCTGGCTTCTAACGAACCCCTGTAGCAGCCTGGCAGCAGAGCTCCTAGTAGAAGTATTTGAGTGCGGTGAGGAATCTGGGCATCACTTGCCTCGAATCCCACGGTCCCGTTTCCAGCACCTAGCAGACATGGTTACACCTTCAAGTATGAAGAGCAAGACTTGCTTCATGACTGGGGAGCAGAGTAACCCCCGGGCGCAGCGTGCGTGGCCCCAGTCATGGATGTGCCACCTCACTGCAGAAGGCTCCGGTCAGCGGCGGGGGCCACACGGAGATCCTGCAGGATCCGCTCTGGCATGGAGGACCCATCCGTGTCTCTGTGTGGGTGCAGATGACATCTGGAGCTTCTCAAGCCCTCAGGCATCTGGTCCCCTCCTCTCTATACAAGGTAGATCATGGATGTTGGCTGCTCTGGCTGCTAACCTAAAATCTGGTGCTGGGTATTTTACTAGCACGTGAGAAGCGCACCCCTAAAGAATTTAAAGTCTTTTTTTTTCTTTTAGAGGCATCATCATCTTGACCCAGAACTCTAGGTTTGGACCTTGACTTGTGCAAAGGATAAAACTCTTGCCATCCCCTCTGCAATTCCAAAATCAAAAGCGTCGTCAGAAGTGGTGCAGTAAAATAAGCCCTGGCGCTTCTGATAAATTTTTCCTGCAGCATCTCCGGCTGCATTCTATGTTACGTGGCCCCAGAGATGTGCTGCTCTGAACAGATACGACTTTGCAATGCAGAGGCAGGGGAGGGTTATCGTCTTACTGCATCCACAGAGAAACAAAGAAGAAAGAGATTCACACTTCCTCTACAGGAGAGGTTGAAATAGTTTCGATTTTAAAAATTAATCCAACTTCAAGACAAAGCCTACAAAGATTCTTAATTTTAAGTTGCCTTAAACTGAAAGAAGAGATCCCACAGGAAGGCTGAGGAAGACCAAAGAAGGGAACTCCAGTAAGACGGCAGCCCAGCTGCTTAAACACAATGTTAACTTCTTTCTGTTGGACATACACACACGCACAGTAAACAGATTTCTCATCATTATTTTTGAGACTGTCAGCATGTTTATAGACAGTCAATCATTGGGATTTAGGAGAAAAACTAGGACTTTATTTGAAGTCCAGGAAGAATGGAAAGGCTGGTTCCCAAACGAGAGAGCATATTGTCATAAGCAAAACAATCTGCAAAACATACTGCCTTCTCCTACACCTTTCCTGCCTGCAGAGAGAGCTCAGCATTCAAAGCCGGGTGCCTGCCAATGCCTGTACAGGAACTCTTCAGCTCTTGTCCTGCTTTCATAAGGACTTTCTCTGGGTTCAGGAAAGTCGCCTAATTTTTTTTTTCTGTCTCAGATTTGTCACTTACAAATGAGGTAACTGCCCATCTTCCTCTCAGAGGAAAGCTATGAGAATTAATTAATATGTGAATGTGCTTTCAAGAGGGTAACTAGCATAAAAATACTTACTGCTTTTCTCTTTGGATTAAAGTGTTATCATACTGTATCTAGACACTGTATTTCAATTTCTCTTTAAAATGATCTCACTAAGCAGCAAAGGGACACAGCAGCTCCCATTTACAGGTCACCTCAGGTCTCCTGAACTGACTATGCTCCAGGGTTTTAGTGAAACTCAGAAATTCCAAAAGCAAAGCACATTGCCCTTAGTACATAAAAATGCTTCTGATTCACAGAATGACACAAATGTACAAGAAAAAAGGATGTCTGATTATTTTTTGTAATGGATGGCTTTTAGATGGACAGAATACACTTACGCATTTCTTAAACCACCAAACAGCAAGTGATTTTTAACAATGGGCTTGTGTGAAGTGCTACTTGTTTATCAAAAAGACTCAGAAAAAGAATTTCAGGGGTTGAAGTCTCACTGCGTTTTAACTCCTGAACAAAGAGTAAGATGCTGTAGCTGCACAAGTTTGTGCTCCATCATATTGTGGGGAGGCAGCCTGTCCAAAGTGCCTGTGCTCTGAGACACGATGCTATCACAACTTTTTCATACTTCAGATTAATGAAGTTGTATGAAATTATTTGACATTTAGAAATAAAATGAATAAAAAAGGAAAACGACAAAACTTTCTGAGCGATGTAGTTTCCCCGTTACATCTCGTAAGCTAAAAAGGACCTAAATTTCTGATATTAAAGAAATAGTAAAGGAACCAAACCCAAACCATAGCAACGACCTCCCCACCAAACCCAAACCCATGGAATTTAGCTATTTCAGAAAGCAAAGGTATGCACATCCAAGTTTTTATTCCTTGGAGTTCATTGGTTTTGGAATCACAAGCCGCGTCAATGGGTAAACGCACAGGCTGATCTCATCTAAGAGCTACGGGTTCATCTGTTGGGTACCTTACAAAATAGCAGAGATCAGTCCCGCCTGATGCAAACGTTAAGTCATAAGAATGACATTACATAATGTACAACAAAATGTTAATTTACAAGAAGGCAAAACTAATGCTTTTTTTCTCGGAAGCCCAGTGATATTCTAGAACGCATTAGACACACAACAAGATGGCACAAATGAATTAAATATTTTTAAAAACATTTTTCTATGTTATGCCATTTTGTTTTATATTTTGTTTCACTAGTTGATAATCTCAGAGACAAGAAAAAACATGCTGCTGGTGAAGTACTAAATCACACCAAAAGAGCTAAGGTTTTTAGATGAAACAAGAAGCTGATTACACATGCACTGAGTATACCAGCCACTAAGCATTTCTGGATTGTAGGGATAAGATACTCTCTTTGCTTATTACTGCCTTCTTGATCCAAAGAGATTTAAGCAACTGTTTTCAATTAGATGTTTTTAAGCTAGTAAAACTACATCCATAAAGACATATTTATAGAACAACTTAAAACTAGAAGAATTAAAACAACTAGAAAACTGATGAATTCCATTCCCCCACCCCTCCAGAATCATTTACTGACCATTAACGAGCAAAAAGCACTGCAATTTTAAGAATTAATCCACTGTCGCAAAATTAAATCAGATACACTAGTAGGGATAATGACAAACTGGTGGCTCCAGCGTTGTCAGTTTGCGGGTGATACAAGTTCAAGTCGTCTGTGCTAGTGGCCACTCTGTTGGAACAAACATGAACATAAAAGGTAACATTAAAAGTGCAGCAGCACCAACTGATTCAATTCTGTCACTGAGGATGCAGACTCATAATAAGTGGCATAGGGTGAATATTGCATTTTAGAAATGATCTGGCTAGTTCCAAGACTGCCAGACCTCAGCACACGGAAATAAAGGAAGACACAGTAATGAATGTAAATGAAAGAGAGATGATACTCATTTCCCTCTAAATTCCTGAACACAAGAGCCCAGCAGTGTGGCTTTGCTACACATGACTGCTTTCGTCCCTGTTAACCTATGATGAATATTCTGAGATTTACGAGAACAAAACCGAGCTTTGATAGTTTTCATCCGACAGTTGCTTAAACAAAATTTGCCTAAAAAGCTCTGCAGCATGTGACTACAAATATTTGCAAGATGAGTCGCCTTATCTCTAGCCACTGAAGAATATGCAGCAATGGCAGAGGCTTCCCCCCAAGCCTGCTCAGAGATGGCCAGAGCCACGAGCAGGCACACCCCCTCCTCTGTCAAAGCCAGAAGCATCGTTAATCAAGTATCTACTAACATCTATATTCTATACCTGACTGCCCCAGCGCTAGCTCTAGTCGGAGGCAAAATAAGTGGTAAGGAAAGTGTCACAGCCATAGAGGGGCAGGGACAGCACGCAGCCACGCTCCAGCCCTGCCTCCTCCTGCTGCAAAACCCAGCTGAAGAAGCTCGAGTCCACCTGGCATCCTAAATTTCAACTTTCTACACATTTCTACAAGCCCAATTTGTTCCTACCTAAGCACATTGTCATGAAAACTCTTAAAAGCACATTAACAGCAGTGTGACTTTAAGATTCCAATATATCATTTAAACATACATATTTTATACATTTAATACCCATCAGAATCAGGCCATAAATACAAACGGATATTACAAAGCACGAACCAGCGTCTCAGCTTTTTTCTGGCACAGCGGGGCCTTCGCCTGGGCACCCTGCACCACGGGCGATGGGTGCTGTGCCCAGGAGAGCCCCACGCTGCACTGCAGATGCAGGAGATGCTCCAGGACAGCATGTGAATCTCACATCTAATGCACGAGGCCTTGCAGCGAAGTGCGAGAGAGATTTTTTCTGGGTTTTTTTTGATTAAGATTAAATTTGCTTCACGTGCTGAAGAAGCACATGCTACGTAAGGCAATTTTAGAAATTATTTTAGGTGAATTAATCTATAGGGTTACACACAGGGTCTAGTTTTAGGGAAGCTCTTCAACACTGAAGCAAGGAAGTGACCTTTACTGCCTATGCAGCACCTCAGCTACCCCCAGACATGCAAGATAAAAATATATGTTTTACACCTGCATCCTGCCCATCCTGAGAGATCAACAGTAACCAGCAACTGGCAGCTGAAATCTTCTGCTGAGCCTTGGACAGCAGTGCTAGCCGTCCCGGTGGCCCTCTGCCCTGTCTCCCCCTTTGCCTTTTGATCTCGGAGAAAAAGGGCAAAGCTGGGTAGGAGTGCTTGAGGGAACCTGAGGTACCCTCCTTCCTCACAAGCTAAACAGAAATAAAGGAAAGGAGACAGAAAGAAGTAGTGACATAACCTGTGCAATTGTACACTGTTTTCTGTTCCATGATGTTAAAGAAAACAGAAAGCTGTAGCGATGCAGTCATCCTTTAAATCTCTCTGTATGGGTCTTGCTACAGTCCAAACCTGCTCGGATAAGCAGATCGTTACATACTTACTGAAATCATATAATGCACCCAGATGAAGATGCATAACTGCATCAGATTCACCCTTTTCAATGAATGTGGCTCTGATTTCTAATTGGTTTTGATCTTGTTTACAACATGTTAAGAAACAAGATTAAAAATATTACATTTTTATTAATGGGAAACTCAGTAATAACAAGGTTAGTCCAATGCCTTTTATCCACACAGGTGTCTTTCTGCATGGTAAAGGATGGCTCCTGTAAGAAAATGTTACAGGACAAAACCAAAAGCAAAGTTTCATACAATTATATCCAAATTGGCAGAGCAAAACTATGAAATAGAAGTGAACATAAAAGCAAGTGAAACAACATGAACAGTGAAGCAGTAAACAATTTTGCCTAAGGCACAACACTAATGCAAGACTAACTTCAAAGCGTCAACTGAACCAACAAAGGTGACAAACAATATGCATAATAATAAACTTAAAGCAGCACTTGCTCCCTTTTCTTCCCTTAATCAAGATCAAATCCAACAGAAAGGAACACCACACAGCATCACCGTTGTCCCTTGCTCTCGCAGGACGAGAGGTGGGAAGGGAAGGAGAAGCGCAGGGGGATAAACACGCTGAGCTCTTGTTAATGGCTCTGAAGCCGGTGACACACCAGGTACACCAAGCCTCTAGAAGACGACTGTCTCCGCTCATTAACAAGCAGGTATGTATGTATCTAACCCTGGGGTGGTACAAGCTGTATAGATACATAATGTACGCAGTGTAGAAAACTTTGCGTGAACATATAGCTGATTATAAAGTTCTCCCACTTACAGTGTGCTGTCAAACAAATACTTCTAATTCTGTAATTCCAAATACGAGGTTAGTACATCTTAGAAATTTCTGTTTTGATAATAACTTCTGGAATTTAAAACAGATAATCCCCAGGCAAGTTCTGGTCTTGCTCATAAAACACTTTAACTCTTTTTTTCATTTTATACATTGGACAAAGTATATAAACTAGACTACAGCATTTTGGCTACAAGTTTCTTCAAATAAACTAGGCTGAGACGTTACGTTAAGGGAAGTCCACCACATCAGAAGCTTTACTCTGCCTATTTTTTCTTTTTTTCCTAATTATAATTTATAATGAACCTCCTCCCCAGTAAGCTGACTCAGGGAAAAACCACTCTGAAAAGCATCAGCTACTGATGAATTATTTTTATTAATTAAGTTAGAGAAACAAAAACTACAGTGGTTTTCAGTGCTGCAACTCACAGCAGAACCCACAAGCTTGAAGGCAGAAAGAAGTGTGAAAGTCAGAGCTCTGCTCCAAATGGCTCCTCCATTTACCGAGGGGCTGAAATTCCATGAACGAGGGGTTTTTCTCTCTCCCTTAACCTAAGGATTTGGTTCTTTGAACAGCTGCTTTGGACTTAATAAAGCACCACAAAAGCCACTGCCTTTACGGCATTAAAAACTGAAATAATGGGTATTAAGCAGAAGTAGCTTTTATAATACACTGATATTTAAGTAGTTCAGCTTGTGATCAGGTTTGCTGAAAGAAGAGTAGATAGAAGAACGGGGTTAGGAAAAGCATTTAATCCTGGCAAGTTTCAAAGATCTTTAGATCTTCCTTTCAAGTTTTAGTAGCCAAGAGATGCAAGTTTTAGTTTTCACTTAGGATTTTCGACTGAGGACATTGAGGACAATCTCCAGATTTAGCACATTTGTGCGTTTCCCCGCAATAATCGGCTGCGACGGCTCCCACTGCACAAACCTTGACGCACCGGGCTGCTCTGCGGGGCACGCTCTCAGCCCCAGGAAATCACGCCAAGGAAGGTGGGGTTTCATTGCTGGGGATTTCTTCCTTTAAACATGCAGTAGATGGAGCAATTCATAAGATTTTCAGTAAAACTTTGGAATTCTCTTATTTAAGCCAGAATCCTCTTTGAGCGGCAATACTTTATATAATGAGCCCTATTTATAGCCCGCCTCTTCCTTTGGCCATTGGCTCTTCTTCTGCTTGCCCACTTACCAGTTTAGCTATTTTATCCAATCTCGCATGCCTTTTATGGAAAGAACTGAAATACCTTAAATTTGCACATGCAATGAAAAGGAGTCTTATTCACACAGTTAGGACTTGCTTTTTCATGCAATGCTGGTTACTGGAAAGTTTAACTTTTGTTAAAGAGGATACAAATAAAACAAAACAGGAAAGTGGGTATTTTTCTTACTTATTTCAAGTGTACATATTTTTGGTATTTTTTTTTTTTCCTGTGACACAGAATAGATAGTCTTCTGGGGGACTGTAATATCCCTCAGCGTGTTTTCCACCAAGAATGCAGAGAGAAACACTTTTTCTGAAGAAGTCATGGAAACTGGTAAATTGAAGACACAAGCCCTCATTGAAAACCTATAATTTTTAAATTAAATTTACATGTCAGTGGATCTTTTGAGCTTCGTCTGTATGTTTTTTATAATGTACATTTCTAGTGCTTTTTCCCATGGGTATTATGCACTATTTCTAAACTGGGATTACTCAAGTTGAAGTGTGATAAAGGGCACATTATAGTTATATTAAGCAAAACAGGGAGGAGAAAGCTTTTACATAGTCCAAAGAAAGCTGTGCTCAGAGCCTCATTTCTGGTAACAAGCAGAGCAAGGCAACCAGTCAGCTAGAAACTGCTGCTATCAAAGTAATGCTTTGTCTTGAGAAATAGTGATTTGTTTTATCTTTTTTTGTTGTTTTCTGCTAAAAAATAAAGGTTGTTTTCTTAAAAATCATTAACTCTTGCTCTGGGGTATCATCAGAAACATGTTGTGAGCAACAAAACAGAGAAGAAAGCTCTGTATTGTACATTAGTGTAACTTGTGCGATTACTCTTTGAAAGAGCTAAGGGAGGAAAAGAGGGGATTTCTGAACACAGCTTGGGTTACCATCTCATCATGCTCTTCCCAGTGGTTTCACAACCATGTTGTTATTCTTTGCAGCTCACCCGAAAGATGCAGGAACTTGCTTAACTTGCACAGTCTCCACAGTGCCCGGCCCAAATAAGTACTTGTCAACAGTGCTGCAGCCATATAAACAAGCAGCAGCTGGATGAGAAAAGGAGGGCATGTCAGCTCAGAGCGGCAGAAAAGGTTTTTCACGGCAGCTATTTGCAACCCTCCAAGGAGCTACAGAGGCTGCCCATTAAAACCCTGTTAAAACACTTCTGATGTTGTCAGCAGTGGAGAGCTGAAATAGCACAGTGATCACTGAGATGCTATCTGCCTCAAGCAGTTCAGTGGTACTGTCAATAATATGAGCAAGAAGGTACAAGATGAGCAACAACCTAATTCCTACATCAAAATTTCATAAACTCCCTCAGCTGGTAAACACTAGAGATGTGGGCAAACACAGGACAGCCAATAAACCACCCAGAAAAGATGACCTTTGGTCTGGAATCTTTCCCAAAAGCTTTGAACCTTTAAGTTAATTTACACTTTGAAAGCAAAGCAGCGTAATGGCAAGGAGAAACAGGAGGAAGGAGGTGACGGCTCTCCCATCAGTGCTCGCAATCTGCTCCCCAGCTTTGCGCTTCTGACAAAGCCCAAGGATAAACCATAGCAACACTCTTAGGCATATACACTTCCAAATATCCCATATGTGTACCTGTAGTTTCTCCCCACTCCTCTCTGCTTTGATTTTTGAAAGCACTGACTCGGTAGGCATTCCTTGGGGTAGTTTTTGCAAATATAGTCCTATCAGGCGAGAAAATTTGCTACTTCTCCTCCAGGAGAGCGGTGCCTTGTTTGAAAGCAGACCTCCTGATGTGCCAGGGTACTAAAACTGTGAGTAATGATAGCAGAATCATCTACTTCTCTGCTGCTCTGTGCTCATGAGTAAGTACTACTCACAGTGAATAATGGCTAGAGAAGCAGGGCCAAGGTGAAGAGTTATTTATAATACAGTAGCCAATGAGTAAGTGCTTAGCTATGAATTTACTGCTCTGGCTACAATTTCATGAGAAAATGAACAGAGCTAGCTTTTGGTTTTCCAGTTTTAAAAGCTGTACACCCACAAAAACCTAGTAAAAATAATTCAGGAAGGATTGGGGTAGTTATTTATAAAGCAACCTTGATAGAGATCACGTGCATCTTGCCTAAATGCAAGATAATCATAGATGCTTTTGTTTCTTAGATACTGTCCTCAGAATTGCCATGGCAGTCAGTGAAACTCCTAGACTCATCGTCTTAAACCAGTGTCAGATGCTTTCCCCTTTTTATGCAATAAATATCCACTGCAGAGAGCCAAAAGACAGAGCTCGCTGGAAATGAAGCAAAGAATTAGACTGTCATCTGCTCAGCAGTCCTGGGTTTAGGAGGTCAAGAATATCTCTCTACTTTTTAATATGAAGTGACCGTACTAACTGTCTTTCAGAACAAGTTTCTGTCAAGTGTACCTTGGATTTGCAGAAGATCCAGCATGCTTAGGAACAATTTTTAACTGTTTCTATCAGCCCAGAGTGAGGCAAAGGTTATTCCTAGAAATGCATTACTTTTACCCAAAGTAATAATAATATATTTGGGCATATGAAAAAATCTGACCAGGAAAACACTGGGACAACATGATCAAGCTCACCACTCTTCTGAATTTCCTACACAGAAACATACCATTTTCCAGTACACCCCGCAGAATAATTGGATATTTTCCAATCACCACATTACAGGTCATGACTTACTGGTCCAAATTTGGATTCTACTGAGGACCTGCTTATCGACTGAAAATCGGATGGCATGACACAGCAAGAGACTTTGGCTTGCCATTGCATATTTGAATGCTGGTTTATACAAAAGGACTATGTTTTAGTTCAGCCAGCATTTTACCCCACAAGACATATGGCTCAGATTTGTGATGGAAAAACAGAAGAAGCAATGATTCTACAGGACTGCAATTTATTTCAGAATTGTAAACACAGAAGGGATGGCTTCTTATGAAATTTTTAAAACCAACTGCTAGTTTTACTATCTGTTGTGCTTCCAGTTTGCAGAGTCCAAGGGGTATATTTTCACCTTGATGTACAAAGAGTTATACATGAAAACTATGCTCTTCAATTTTTCTTCAGGGAGTTGGTGTTAGCCGCGTTATTTCAGTGCTGCTGAGCTCGTTGCAACTGGCCTAACTTTACCTTGGTAGACAATCACTGAACTCAAGTCAGAGCCATCTCAGAAGCCTAATTAGGCACTTTTGCAAATCCTAAGTATCTTGTACATTTTTATATGTCTTATGATTTTAGAAAGCTGTCTTTTCCCCCTCCTTATCTAAAGGAAAATTAAAACAATTCAGTGTTAGAAAGAAGGAATATAAAGAGTAATGACAGTCTTATTTCCTCTAGTCTCACGAGCCTGAAGTTAAATACTTGCCTTTGTACAACTGTTTCCCTTCTTTTATTAGCTAAATATTGTGGCACCATGCAACCAGAGCACAAAGAATAAAATTACAACAATTTGAGATGAGTGTAACTTTTACAAGAGTCAGATATCCCTAACAACCCAGACAGTCAATAACCCAGCACAAATTAACTCTGGCAAATAATAGGTGTGTTGACCCTAAATTCATGAGGCAATAAAACCTACCAACAGCCTGTTTTAAAATACTCAGGCACTTCTCAAAGACAATATAGTTTTTGTTTGTGAGCAAGAAGATCATTAATTAGGAAAGCTTTTAAAAAAGGTTTTAGTATCATTAGCAAAAACTAATAGGAAAATAAATTAACTTACAACATCTGACACCAAGTTTGAAAAAAAGAAAGGCATTAAAAACCCAAAGCTAACCAGTCCATGTCCCAAGGACTGCATCCCGTAGACCCACTTCTCCACAGACCTCCATAACCACAATAACAAAATTAAATTTCCTCCCTTTCTTATTGCATTTTGAGTTAGGGACACATTGCTGTGAATGCAGATCTGTCGTATGGTGGAGTCACAGCAATATAATTTGAACCAACTCTGTTCATCTCTTCAACTCCACAACAATAAAAATACACTTAAAAACACAAAGCCATAATCTGTTCTTCCAAATTTGTTTTCTTTCTGAGAGCTTTTTAACAATAGCAGAGCTCCGGTAAAGTTACTATTCAAAAGCTGTCCTATGGTAGGCTCTGGTGCAAATTCTTATTTCTTGAAGGAAAACACATTTTCTAATTATTCGGAGAGTCTGTTTAAAAATGCAGTATGTTAAAATAACACACCATGAAAGTGCCCCAAAATATTTTATGGCTTTGAGTAAAGTTCTTTTTTCCCCTTCCCCTGGATGCTTGCTAAGAGATGCCATAATTAGTCTGCCAAACAATGATTACATACAAAGGAGTACACATAATGAAATTGTCCACTATTTCAACCATGTCAACTACAGAGTTATGAAAGATTTATATCTACTTCATATCAAAATTATTTAGTAAATGTCACATAGCACAGCAAAAACCACGGGCATATTATCGAGAGGGAGTCAGGCTCAGTGCAGAGCTCTCAAAACCAATACCCAACACGAGCAGACTCTGCAAGCAAAGTGTTTATGTGGCCATAAAACCATATGGTGGCAAACCACAATTTTCTGTCTTTCTAGAAAGAAAGAAAATACAGAATTTAAATTTTAAAAAGGAAGTCATACAGAAAGTAAATTGAAATATTAGTAACAGATATCAAAATTTGGAAAATGAACTGAGACAATTAAAATGCACTTGTAACTGCAACTGCTTGCTAAACCAAACCTGTGTTCTTGGACAGATTGCCTAATTTAAGCAGACGATGTACCTTCCTCTTAGCTTTTGCTTCAAGCTTTCCTTCCATGAGAAGTCAAGTAATTAACTTGCCAGGGGAAGAAATTTTCCTCTTCAATACCTTTACATTTGTGTAAAGCAAAATTATACAAAACGCTGATGCAAGACCCAAAGGGAAAATACTTGTGCTTGTACAGCACACCCTTGCCTAGACCACCTTAAATCCACCCATTGCCTACGCCTGGCTCCAGATCCGGACGTCCCCGTGATGCACCAGGGCCCAGTGTCTGCCTGCTGGGATGGAGTTTATTCACAGGAAATATGAAGGGAAAATTCACGCTCAGCTGCTTAATGAGAACTGACATTCCATCTCCAGAGAGAGAGAAACTTTGGATGTCAGGCAGGTTAGCATAGGGCAAGCAGACGGTCAATAAAATATTCAATAAAGTACTCTGATATGATAGATCTAATATTGTGGAAAAAGCCAGAAATTATATTTTTGATAAGAAAACGAGTTTAAAATGGTGGTTAAAATGGCCTATACAGTACTAACCTGCTAAAACTTGAAGACAATTGCGACTGGTTTTTGAACTTGTTATAAAAAGTAAAACCAAATAAAGGTTCATGTAGCACAAGATACGCTTCTGTGGACATGAAAGCAGGTAATTTAGAACAAATGCACATACTATTTTTTACAAAATCTCTCCAGAATAATTTTGCAAATAATTTTTAATTTTTTTCTTAAAAAAAAAAAAAAAATCTATCGATCACACTAAAACACACAATGCTTAGGGACACAGGCACAAACCTCACCTAGTCTGGATCGCAGCAGAGCATGTGTTGACCCAAGTGACCCAGGAGCAGCCCCAGGTGCTCCAGCATCAGCACTGGAGTCCCTCCTCCACTACGGGATCTAACTTGCTGCTCATTTTTCCAAGCAGGATTCCTACTAGATTTCTTCTCTGAGCAACTTTTTTGTGATAGCTCTTTCATGCCCTGCTGTCAGCGACTTCTTCAATTTTCCTCCCACCTCACCACATTGAAGTGTTTGGTAGGAAAACCCTGGAGGGATCAAGAAAGCAACAGGCCATATGCAGTGAGTCCCTGCAATCATTCTAATGAAGCTAAATCTTGAGTTTACATAAAAGGAAAATTAAATCAAGCACTGGAGTGGATTGGAAAGAAATACACCAGGAGATGGATAAAGTTAATCACGTTTAGTTAAGACTAATGCTGACCTACTCAGGCTTGCCTTGGAGATCCTTCGTACTTACTGTAAGTTTTATCTATATGGGAATACAGAAGCACACAGGGCTGTAGCAGCTGCCCTGAATTTCTGCAGTGCTTTACCTCTGCAGGCTGCAGGGACAGTACCCGCTTCATCCCTGCAGCATCACTGCAAAATATCACGGACGGAAATACGAGAAGCTGGGGCTGTGGATCATGACTCAGGGACTCCTGAAGCCTGGCCCTGTCGTTTAAACCCTGCAGGCAGTAATAGGTTTAATAGGTAAGTCAGGGAAAAACTCCTTCACCTCAGTAAAATAATGAAAGCAAAATTTCATTCTCACATTATATCACTCCTGTCACTCTTTCAAAGGGAACCTGGGATTTGATCGGGACGTTCTGCCAGGCAGGAGGCTCCATCCTAAGCAGCCATGTTTCACAGAGCTGCACCTCATGCTGCGGGGCCAAGAAACCAGCTACGAGGTGTGCGGGCAGCTCTGTACAGACCGACCAACAGGAGCCTGTTGCTCTATACAGAGCAACAACTTGCTGCTTGCTTTCTCTCTCTAAAGAAAGATCTTTTTTTGCCTGTAGTTTATCTCGTGGCCTGAAACTTGAAAGTAAAATTACTTTTAAGAGAGGAAATGGCACAGGAATTCCTACAGTCATTACATTGATTTTTTTGTTTTATTTTTCGCAAAGATCTCAACCACATCTCCAGCAGGTGTTGGTAGAAAAATGACAGACTATTAAAATAAAGAGAATAAATTTGTTACATTCAGCCATTCTAATATGGCAACTTCTTCATTTTTTTCCCCCTCCTAAAATAAAATTGTATCTTCAAACAAAAGGTATCCAATGTTTTGACATAAACCCACAGCATCGTCTCAGACACACGATGGGGAAGAGCTACGTGGCCTCGGACAAGAGGGTGGCTTGCAGCAGCTCTGCCATAGAAGCTGAACGGTTGGCACGCACAGGTTGCTGCGTGTTTTGGAGGACATATCCAGTCCACGGGCCACCAGTTGACTATCATAGCTCTTATCTGACATGTATCATTTAAGAAATGGAGTTGTATTTCCCAAAATGTTTACTTTCACGCAGTGCTGAAGCAAATGTATTCCTTTAACTCATTCTGCTTTAACTGGTATCAGCTACACAAACACACAGTCTCCTGACGAAGGAGCAAAAGATTAGGATATGAATCTGTCAAGTTTGGAATATTTTTTTCTGTATAGCTCCCTTAAATGACTGAAGACAATAATGCTTCAGTATTTTCTGAGAATAGCTCATTTGTTCTTTATTTCAGTGTTACAGAAAAGATTATTTGCAACTATTCACTTCCTTACAAAATATTCAGATTCTTCAATGAAAAGAGTTTCCCACATTGTGTAGCCACCCACACAGCTCCATTTGAAAGTGAATGAAAAGCCGTGCTTGATAATGTTGAATATGTTAACCTCTTACAGTTCTCCAGCTCTGGTGAGCCACTTTTCTTCTGCATCTGCACAAGGAAAAGTGTTGAACACAAGCTAGACTCTGTTGATTACGTACAAATACATCCACCAAAGGCATCAGGTGATTAAGACTGAAGTGATTTCTTAAGATCATAATCTGTGTCTGAAGTTGTTTCCTTTCTGGCAAACTAAAACCAAATTTAAGCTTGCTTGGAATTAATTGTAATGTGTAACACATCATAATTAGTAATGGGATATGAAACATTTTCCTTTCTACTTTAAGCTACTGGTGTCAGCTTTGACCAGTTCAAACTCAAACAGAAGTCATTACCATTTAATGACGAGTTAGTGGTCTATGCAAAATAGCCTAGTGGTTTAAGTCCCTTCCCTAATCATACATACCACCATTGTTATAATTAGCACTCGTGATAGCAATCTCAACAGAGACGAGGGATACCGACTGGCAGACATGAAGCCCAGTGTACATGAACCAAACTATTTAATGAATGTCCATTCCAATCCCTATGTCTTTTTTAGAAAAGCATAATTTGCACCGTACTGCTGCTTTTTGGCAAGTCGCCTTTGCTTATAAGCATCTTGACACCTCAGCAAACTCCCGTTTGATGCCCCGATCAAGGACAGAAGCAGCAGGACTGCTCTCCCTTTGCAGGACCCGCTGCCACAGTGTGCTCAGATGAGGGCACGCATGGGGCAGGACACCAGTGGGGTACAAGGACCTCAGGTTGAGTAGTGCCAGAGAAATGACAACTCCCAGAGTAGCTCCTTTCTAAACCAGTAAAACTTCCTATTTGCTAACTCATATTTACCAAATGCCTTTAAACCTGAAATATATCTCTGACTTCGTCCTCTCTTGCATGAGCACATCAGTGTACACCTACCCACAATGCCAGCTCCTACAGATCCTCGAACACTCAGAGCTCCACCACGTGCAGCTGACAGCCAGGCCATGAGCCTGGTACCTCTCCAGCAAACAGGGGCATGAATTACCTGGAACACAGTATGAACACATCCAGACGGTTCAAATAATCCAAACACACTAAACCACCCGCCTTGCAATTTGACTACAACACACTGCAGTTGCACCATTCTGCAAATCTCCTAAGCACGACACACGACTCGGGCATCAGCTCTTTAAAACCCCCAGCATTTCTTCCCCAATCTTCCTTGTTTCCCTACTCACACGTCTCTGCCCTGTGAATCCCAATGAGGTGCGCGAGGCTTAGGCCAACATATCGCTTTTCCCTTCCCGTCATCCCATTTCACCGCGAAATCTGATTCTTCCACCTGTCCCTTCCTCCTCGCCCCATCTGGTGAAATTCAGCAGTTGCATTAATACGATCTGATGCTCCAGCCAGCGCTCACATCTGCACCACGTCTGCACTGCAGCATCACTGCTTGGCTCCTTTAAGAGATCACTAAAAGAGATGTTAGTACATTGAAGAAATTCAGAGGAAAAAAAAAAAGAATGAAAGAAAGAAAGAAAGAGTTGCTCTTCTTTGAGAGCTGGCTGGAATGGAGAGCTATCTTCATAAATAGACAGGAAACAGAAAAGACTAATGTTGGGCAGATGACAGATCCCTGAATTCAGTTAACTGGCCTTCAAGATATGAACTGTTCTATTAAACATAGAGGCATTATGTTGGTCATCCACTTTAAGCCCAAGAGTGATTAAAATGCTGGCAGAAAATAAAAACTGGCTATTGAAGAGCTTGCCCTGAGGTCCTAATTTCAAATCAAATTTTACAGCGCCGCACAGGAACAATGGCAGCCCAGTACTCCAAGTCTTCTTTTTGTCACTTTGTACAAAGAAACCCCCTCAAACTCTCTCAAAGAACAATGGCCCCTCTAGATTCGCAACTACGCCAAGAATGGGCTCAAACCATACAAAAACACATTTTAAAAATACATTTTACACTGCCCTTGACATTTGAGATAAATAGAAGCCAATGCATTGAAATTCCAAGTATTTTTTATATCCTTTCACAATGTGAATTTTTTATTTTCCCCAGTCTACTTGATCTTTGACATTCTGGCCTCTGGAAAAGAAGGACACAGCAGAGCAGTCAAAGAAATTAATTATGTAGATAATTGCATTTTATTAAAATGATTACTGTAGCAGAGAACTCAACAAATGACAGCTACACGAACCTGGCCCCCAGAAGAAATCAAGAGGACACAAACAGTTCATTTTTAATTGAAAAACTTCTCAGCTATTAACATTTAATTATCTGTTACTGATATATGGCACTAGTTTAATTAGCATTTTTCTATACATCAGGTTTGCCTTTTAGTAAAAACACTTTTTTAAAGTTCTGCTGAGCTGCCGTAGATTCCCCGTTTCTACAGTCTGAGTTTATTTGAATTTGGCAGCTTGGATACAGACAGTTGTTTCCTAGTGAACAGCACACAAGACCATATGTTTCAACATTTAAGCAATTTAGAATCAGAGGTATAATTCTGAGTGTCCTTAGCAGAAATTGTACATTAAATACCCAAAGGATCTGAGCTCTACAAGAGATACAGCCTTTTTTAGCACTTTTCCCATAGCAACAAAACCACTCTATGCTACTTATATCATATACTCGAACCACAAGCATGCTGAGAGCATTGGTGAGCTGACTAAAGTCTGCAGCCAGACGGTTCAAGGGCTGCTGTGTTTTCAACAGCAAGGGACAAGCAAGTATATAATTTTCCCTTTCTCTTTCCTGCACCTCTCTCCCATCAGGCAGGATTCATCCAGAATTGCCTCTGAAACACACGGTCAGGACTCGTACCTGGTTTCTTGATTTGTGGACATCTACTTTGTAAGAAGGCATTAATCTACAGCTTCTTTTGCCAACCAAAAATAAAGCCAAATACGTTGCTTGTGTTGTTCTCTTCATTTCTGGGATGATGAACATCACCAGAACTATAGATTTAAATCAAGATGCAGCCAAGGCATGTCTGGCATGATACGCCATGCCCTTGTGCTGGTTTGTCCACTCTGCTTTTCCTGGCACGAGGTCACACAACCTCCAAAACTGCACAAGAACATTGTAAAAGTAGGTTCAGAAAGAAAAAAAACCCCAACAAATCCTGAGAGGGGAAAAAACCCCAAAATCACAAACTACATCACTGAATCTATTAATAAGTCTTCACTGTTTTAATCACAACACCTCTGATAAAACCAGAATGAAAATGACAATCTGAAATTAAAATTTAGTGATATTTTCTTCTTAGAGGATAGGCACAAACCAAGAAATCTAGCAGTTTATCAAATACCCTCAAGAATTCAAGTGAAGGCTTGTTCTTAAAAGCGATGGACCTAACCACAATCCCCCTGAAGTCACAAGGAACATCCCAGATCACGTGTTGAACATTGGGTGGCAGTTCCTGATCCTCAGGCAAACTCAAGACCTATTTGTCACTTTCACTCCCTTTTAACCACTTTTCTGAACATGTTGTGCTGCATAACAGCCACTTATTCTTCAATTTTTCACACTACCACTTTACAGAAAACTGGAACAGCAAATAGTTTTTTCCAGAGTGGGAATGTGCCGTGCGGGATGCAAGACTGCCATGCGGTCCCTGCTCCCAGCAGCCAGGAACTGGCAGTCCCTCACACTGCTACAGCCTGCATTGTCTATGGGGCTGTAATGGACTCAAGATTTCTTTTATTCTTTTTTTTTTCCCCATCCCATATATGTATGGAAACTGAAGAGATATAGTATTCAAAAACATTTCCTTATAGCTTTCATTAAAACACTGTCATTAAATTAACAACTATTAAATTACTAATTATGATTTCTAGACATAAAATGTTTTCAAAGTCTTTTTCATCAATATATAAAGGTTGTTTTCATTTGGTGAAGGTTCTGTCCGTCATTTTTACTTGGTACTCTGGTACAGAAATTCACTTCAAATACATGAGTGATTCTGAGTGATTAAAAAAAGCAAACAAAACCTCCAGAAATAATTCCATTTGTGGGCATTTCCTTTAACAGCATTAATAACCTAATGCATTTAAAAGGAAGATTTAGAATTAGAATTCACTCGTATTTCATAGGATTAAAAATGCAATATATGTAATATAGCCACAGTATATAAATACAAACATATCAAGAAGGTACAGTATCCATTTCTGTTGTGCAGGAGTTCAATGTTGACACCTTTGTAGATCATTTAAATTTTACTTCAATCTACTTCAATGATGTAAAATCCAAAGAAAACATTTATTATTCAGATAGGTCTGAAAATATAAATTCAGTAGGATATAGATCAAAGAATATACACTGATCAGGACTGAAAACTAAGTATAGGTTTCTCATTTGGAAGTAGATTTAAAAGTAATACCCAGTCCTTAATGTCCTCTACACCTAATAGAAGACATGATTTTCTATAAATTTCTTTACCTCTTGTAACATCAATTGCAAGTTTGAAAAAAAAAAAAATTCAATAAACCAGCTAATTTTATTTCTTTACTCTGAAATATCAGAGACCTGATATTTCAGAAAAAAGAACACTGAAAGGCACTTTTTGTAGGCCAGTATTTTGTTTCACAGTATGTCTCTCCTGCTGCTAAAAGTAGCAGCATTTTCAGTAGAAACACTAAATATGTTAAATGAATGTATGCTTTTAAAAGGAAAGAGAGAATGGAAAGAAATGCCCACTCCTGAGAGCGACTAACTACCTGGGTGCAGAGGAGCCCCGCGTGCCCTTGTCAAAGCAGCCCAGGTTATTCTCGTCTCCTCTTTTTCACTAGAAATTCCATGCTGACCCTGAGAAACACTGTCATCAAAACAAGGACATTTCCATGAAACATATCTCCACTGCGAAAACATTTAATAAAAACATTCCCATCCCATTCTAATTTTAATTTGCACTAAGTTTCAATGCAAAGCAACAGATACAGCTGTCCAATTTCTTCCTCCAAAGCACCCCAAATTTTGAGTTCCCTACCCAAAATTTTAAACGAAATCTATTGGACTTTAAGGCACACTAGGCAAATTGGCATTTAAGAAAATTAAGCTTTAACTAACTAAATAAAATGCTGCTTAAATATTACTGGGCTCTTTGGCTATATCTAATAGCAAGACTACTAAATAAAGCCCTTACAAGAAAAAATGCACAGAGGGAAAATAGGATTGTTATTTTTAACACTGATAATTTTGTTTAAAAGAAGATTCCTTCCTGTGTTTCATCATTTTACGTTATGTTCTATTATAGAAACTAATGTGGGAAAAAAAGTTCAGAAAAATCCAGGCCCAGAATATTATGGAAAAAAGAACCACCAAATGTAAAGGTCCTGTAATATTTGGTATCTTTAGATTTTTCTACACTGGTTCACATGACCCCCAATTTATTTTTAGAAAGGCAGCAATTCCCACTTGGATACGGTGCAATACCTTGTACCCGAATGTTGCTTTGCACAAATAAACCATAGAAAGTGTTGACTTAAAAATAAAACATTGGAAAAGGAGAAAGTTTTTTTCTCTGTGAAAATTTCCGGAAAAGCTGTAAACAAAGGCAGGTTTGGCTCAGTGGTTGAGCGACTCTGTTGAGCTGTTGAGGATGGAGAACATATCAAACCTCACAGAGTGAGGAAATGTTTGTAAAACAGTTAGTAAATCATAGGCAGCAAGGTCACCATGTTTAACAGCAGGAATGACACTTTGCCAAAACCCCAGCTGTGAAAGGGCGTATATGCACACGGGCTTGTCTCTCATTTATTCTTCTTCACATCCGAATTTTTTTTTTTTTTTTAAATATCTATTTCTTTAAAAGCAGGGAAAACGTACAGGATTCCAAATTGAGGAGGTCTGCCAGGACTGACACATTCATCCATCAAATAATCTCAATACCTGGTTTTGTTTCACCAAACAGAACATAAGCTGTTAAAGCATCAAGAAATTCTCTGCAGTCTGAATGATTTCCCTACAGATTGATACCAACTGACCTTTTTATCTCAGGGACAGAGTTTTAAGTTCTCGCTGCTGCTCTAAATTCACACACAGAAAAAACTCCAACAATCTGGCCTCTCCGAGAACTGGCATAGCCACAAGGTGAAATTACACATTTTTAAATACAGATGCTACAAACCCACGTATGCATACAAGGAGTTTAATTAATCTGATGCCAAAAAACCCAGGAATGATTATTTCAAGTTGAAAAGTTGTCATGAAATCACTTCATAATATGGAGAGATTTATAAAATGACTCACCTGCTACTGTAGAAATCAAACACCCTGCAGTGTGTCACTGGCAGGCAGCATATAGCAAAGGAAGTACTTAAGCACATACTTGACTTCAACTCCTTGCATGTTTGAAGTTAAGCATGTATGTAAGTGCTTTGCTGGACTGGGGCCTATATGGTGGACAACTATGATAAAAAAAAAAAAATTCCTTCCAAATGACTTATATATTACATCTCTATTAAAATGTTGGGGGCTAAATCACAGTTTATGGTGAGGTTTTAAAGTGCCCTGTTCCCCTGTTCACTACATTATGAGACAACGCAATCAGGAACTGGGGAGAAAACTTGATCTACAGCGATGAAAACAGGTTTTGCTTTTGGGGGAAGAACCCACAGGGCACTCCTCCTTCCTTTAGGTGGCAGAAAAGTGACATTACGGTTAGTAAAAGCACAGCTGGTATGCAAGCCGTTAAATAAGAAATAACTTGATCAATGCCTGTTAAATGTAGGTAAGAACTACAGCATGACATTAAGCCACTGAAGTCTAATACCAAAGTTACATATCATCTTGCTTCATATTGGAGGAAAAAACAGGAATTCAATTTGAGGGGGGCAGTTTTTTCTTTTAAATTATTTTCTGTTTTGTACTATGAATTCTTTCTCCTGGTCTAGCTCTGCTGCTTTCTTTATAAAGCAAAAGTTTGAGTTAAAATGACTCCTGAATCCAAACTCTACATGTCTTGGACAAACTCACGATGTGGTTAAAATTTTTCAAATGGCTCTCCTCATCACTGGCCAAACCAAACCCTTCTACCTTAAGAGATTTTTTGTGTTTTTGGGGGTTGGTAACCCAGCTAAAGATTTAAACTTTGCAAATGAAACTCACTCTGCTTTTAAATGCACTTCTAGTCCTCAGCCCTGCTCTGAAGTACTGCAGCCACCGGTGGGCCAGCACAGAGGTCCATTAGCGCAGCCGTGCTGGGCTGTCGACGGCAGCACGGCCACCATGGAGAGCCCCGCTTTGTCAGCATGCTCCGGTGCAGACGTGCATTTAAAGCTATGTTCCTAGGAAAAGGAAGGAAGGAAGGAAATGACTTTAAGCTACATTTAAGCTACTATTTTCACTGGTTTTGCTGCTTCAAAACCAAAGATGACGACTAAGGAAAAATATTCGTAGTATAAATGTCATACAGAAAAGCACTAAAGAAAAATTAATGAGTGAAGCTACATTTATAGGGGACTTTGTAGGGACTAAGTAAATTAACACCAAATAATAAAAATTGAGGCCAACTGTATGTATATGTACATGGCAAGGCACTAATTCTTCCAACACTTTTATTTACAGAAACAGGAGTTTCTATATGATTATGATTGTATTTAACAAGAGCTCTACCAATCAACATAACAGGAGGAAGAGGGAATTTATCCTAAAGGCAAGTAACTGAAAAACACTAAGACAGGAGGGTTAGTTTAGTATTATGTAAACCTGAAAGTGACTTAAAATAATTAAACCACAGTAGTGCAACGCCAATCATTTTACCTATCTCTCTTCTAAGAGGGGAGACTCTTTCTTAAATGGAAAATCCTATAGTGAAATGATGGACCTGACTATTAATTAACCAGTCCTGTGTGTTGAACATTTCCATTTGGTTAATCTTCTGGAAAGGAATTACTGTTTCATTTTATGAATTCTTCTTCTTTGCTCATTACATGAAGCTTTCAGCATATCTGCTACCGTGTAGTTTATTTTTCAGTCTTTTCTTCTTCTTTGGTCTTTCCTGTTCAAGTTCTGTTCAGTAATATGGATCAGTTGTGCTTTGTGGAGCAGTTCAATGAGATTAAATCAACAATATGTTTTAAACTGCCAGTACATAAGTTAAAATTTACCTCCCTTAATCCATCTTACGTGCTTCAGAATTGTACTCCAAGAACCAGAAATATTAATTAACAGACAATATGCTTACCATTTAATTACTAAATTTCTAAGGAAAGCTTTTGCTACCTAGTATTCTGCCACTTCTTGTTTCATGCACAGCCCTTCCTTCCATTTCTGCATCTGAGACATTCTTGTGTCTCTGCTGTCACTGAGATATCTAGGGACCTATTCCAACTCACCCCCATCTTAGTCCACAGGAATAGGAATTTGTTTATTTGTTACCAACGAAGCTAAAACTGTACTGAAATATGCTTCAAAAGAAACTGATGGAGTTCAGAAATTCACATGAAGCCCTGTTGTTACAGATGGTGGCTTTTCTTCTTCGAGAAGCCTGCAGATTACTGCCACGGGAAGCATGCATTCTTAGCCCAGCTACACATTTCCCTTGGACAGAAAACTGGCCTCAAGTAACATTTGCCTGCTTATTCCTCTAAGCACCAGATTTGTTACAGTGAAAAACAAACATACTTTTTTTAGGTTTTGTAAGGTAGATTGTGTGCCCTGAAAGAGAAGTTTATTTGACCTGGATTCTGGACTTGAAATTATTCAAGCACATCCCATGTATGTTACCAGTCTCCGATGCTTCCTACCAGTTACTTCATCTAATAGTACTTGAAATACTTTAAATTTTCTCTCACCTTACTTTCTCCTTCTGTCAAACGCTGTAAAGAAACAAATTTACAATACTTAGTTTTATAATAGTTGTTCCAATTATTGTCATCTGTGAGGGTTTCCAGCAGTAACACTGCCATACTCAAGCCGCGCTATTCTTACACGTACTAAGCTTCACAGACAACAAAAGTTACAGAAGTGTATCTGAATTATTATTTTGTAAACACAGATATCCTTTAATGCAGATGTCTTAATGACTACTTTTGGGTTTCAATGCAACGCATGCCTTAGTGTTTTAACTCGGTACACCATCATCATCTATTGCTTTAAACTCCTTGTCCTATTTAGACCACCTAGATCGCATTCAGTTCTCTTATTTTACTGAGTTTCATTTCACAGAAACTAAACAAGTAGGCACTTTAGAAAATTAACTCTGTCAAGACAGAAGCCTAGCAACAACCTTTAGAAAAAATGACACTGCTTGGCTTTGACATTACCGTGTTCTCTTTCTCCCTCCAATGCTGAATTTTTTCATGGAGCTCACTGCCCTGCAGGTAGAGCTTAGCTCAAATGCCCATCTCCAACATTAACCCCTGACATCTGGTCTTCATAAGTACATTTCAGAAAGACAAGAGTTAAAAGAAAAAATACAGAAGTCTGAAGCTAGCAACTACAAGAGAAATCAAGCATTTTATTAATACTTCTATTAATCCTCCTCTTAATCCTTTATGGTATTAGAACCTCTCTAAAGTACTGTGATTTTTATATGTATTCTTTTAAGCTGTAAAAGTCTCAAGGTATATTTTTCATTAAAGTCAAATGACTAGATCTGGGTAAAAATGTAGATTCATTTCTTCAGTAAACGTACTCCTAACTGGCCACTGCGAAGCCACTTCAGCTTTCTCAAATACCCTTGGTGCACGTTTCTATTTAAAATCAGCACTCCTCTTGCACCAGAGCAGGGGCTGGCCCTTATCTCTGGTGGGGATTGCTGGCCCTGGACAGGCCAGTCGGTGTTTCCAATTTCCTTATATAACAAGGCTCCGATGTCGGGAGGAAGTGGGCAGATACTGAGAAATCAGGGAGGATAAAAAGCACTAGACCTGTAACCTCCGAGGTCAGGAGGTTATGACTTCAGGGCCTAACAGTAAGGTGGAAGGATGTGTTCAGGTAGTTTTAAATTACCTTGTTTTACTGGTCTTTTCCAAAAGGAAGAGAGATAAGATCAAACGCAGAAGATTAATATCACATACATGAATATATACACACACAGCTAACGTGAACATTACTTCTTTTTTCAGTAGTCTGACTGAATGTTCAGAAGTTGAAAAATATTCTCTCCCCTGCAACATAGTTGTGATTTCATAGTTGGAAGAGCCACAATGCTGAAAAGCTATCCAGGAACTCTTTTAGCCTCTCTGCAAACAATTACTTACAGAACCAAAAGATGAATTTGTATGACCATAACTTGTTTCCCAAATACTGACAGGTGTGGGTACCTGGATGACAAACTGTAAATGGAAAATACAGCTTTAGCCATACATGTAGGATTTTATGCATCTGCACGTGCAGCAGAAAGGACAGAAATCCTCTCCCCATGTATGAAGAAGTAGTCAAGTCCCAGTTTTCAACATGGATGCTCAAGTAATGACTTCACGATCATCAAAGAACTGACACCACTGGTCAGGATGGCATGAAACAAAAGAAGTCATAACATAAAATTAGTGATCGCAAAACACCATCAGCAACTGTGGAAGGAGTTCCCCGACATCACTGTATGGATGGCAATGATGTTGAAGGAAAGAATGTTTAATGGCTCGTGGCCGCCTAAGTTTCTGCTTGCCTTGTTGCTCCAGCTTGAAGTTGAGATTTGGTGTTCCCCATTGCAGAAGTGGTGGAGTGTTTCTAATGTACCTACTTTTGGCCACAGAAGGAGCTTGGCTGCTGAAGGTTTTGGGGTTTTTTGTTTGGTTGGTTTTTTCTTTTTTAGTACCTGAAGAAAACACCAACATAAAGTAAAATAGAAAACGACCATGGTCATCACTGCAGGAAAGTACCAGTCTTGTACACTGCTGAAGAAAACCTTAAAGAAAAGTACAGACCACAGAAAACTGTAGATAAAGGGCTGGATTTTTGTCAAAGTAAAATGAAAACGTGGACTTTCAACCTATGACAGAAAGTATCATGTTTCACATTACAAATACTAAAAGAACGAAGATATATGTTCTTTTGAATAAAAGAAAGACCTAATGACTATTCAGAAGATGGTAAACAACTGAAAATTCAGTTTCTTCATTTCTTACGTGAAATTAATTTCTTACGTGAAAAAAAATAACTGTGATTTTTCTTACAAAAGCAGCCTCTGAATTCCCAGTGAACTCCCACCTTCATGGACAGCTTTGGAAACAGGGCTCAGTGATCTAGGATTTCCTTATCTGTTCCCCAGCGCTAATTAAAGGGATGTTGTATAGTTAACATTACAAAACAGCACTTGGTAGAGTTATGCACAAAGCACACATTATGAGCAATGTCCTCAGCAATTTCCAGGTTAGAGTTCTAGCTAAAGGACAGATACAGTACTGAACATTGTAATGAGAATTCTAACCCATTCTGCTTCCGTATAAATTCTCTTTTATAGGAGATTTGCCTCGACAGCAAAAGATACCATTAGTACATCAGTCCTGAAAAACCTTCTTCTAATTGCGTTTGGATGAAAGCTACAGAATGTCTGTATTTGTTCAATTGATGTAACATGCACCTATACTACGATGTCTCCATTTGTGTGATGACTTTGAAATCGCTGCATCATGTATCGCTGCAACAGTCTCTTCTGTACCATAAACCCTAAATCCACATTTGTGAACTCTGAAAAGCAAACCACTCGCATTTAAGACTTTTTTCACCAAAAGTTTTCTGCATCATGATATGTAGTTGTTAAGATTAGGATTCTTCTTTGACTTGACAGATAAAAACATGCTAAGACCACAGTTACAGGTAACACCAAATTATAGGAATAAACCGTATCTGCCAATTAGAACTCACGAGGCACAGCCAGCAAACTTCTTTGTCTCTCCTTCCTTTGGATCTGACTATATAAATACTCAGAATACATGAACGGAACATAAATCTTCACATGATTCTTCAATCTGTCTACAAATGACCATGACATTACATATAAACTATTCTACATAATATATATGCTTCCCTTTTAAACAGTTAAGGAGTGTATCAGACACCGTGATAAACACAGAAAACCGAGCGTGAATACCAATAAATGCAAGCCTTCCGTCTCGGAAACTCTTCACTTATTTGATTAAGTTAGGTGAAAAACAGAGCAGTCATGCTTGTAGCTTTTCTTCCTTTTTCCTTTCCTCCACTCTTTTTATTTCTAATGCGAATCGGAAGTCTATGTGGAGCAGCCTGGCTAGCCCCGGTCTAACCTCCCCATCTGGAAGGGAACTAACCAGCCTTGGGGCTACTTCCAACCCTTCCCAGCTGTTGGGTTTGGGTTTTTTGTTTTTGCGGGCTTGAGAAAGCATATTTATATAAATGATTGCCATATCCTTTGCCAGCTGTTGACCCTGCTCTTGTCCCGGTTGGGGCATGTTTTTCATTTTTAGCGGCCACAGACTGGAACTGACCCTGACAGAGTTAGCACGCTATGCAAACAGCTTCACGCGTTCTTGCTGTGACAGATAAGACAATGGCTGCCCAGTGCAAGCCGCCGGACCGGTGTTTCCCTTTGGGCTAATGTCACACAGCCTCGAGCTGGAAGTAGTGGTTAGAAAAAATAAATGATGAGATTCACAGCACTGGTGGAGGCTTCCTGTCCCCAGCAGAAGCGCTTGGTGATTTCAGATACTGCTCTTATTAGCAAAAAGGTTAACAAAAACACACGTGAAAAGGCATTTTTCATTCGGCCACATCTCACATTAGGTACCAGAAAGTTTCCTGAACTGAACTGTCAAAACATTCCTGAACTATTTTTGTAGACCTGGTTTTCCTCCCGTGGAACGGCGAGCTGACAAATCTTCACTAAAGCCCTTGAAAAAAATTGCAGCTAAATAATAATAATAATGATGATAATAGTAAAAAAAAAAAAAAAAAAAAAAAAAATCAATCGCAACCTACAATGGTAATGACTTTAAACTTTCAGATGAATGCTTCTGACAAGGAAAACCGCTTTCTCTGTATCCCAAAGCGCTGCTCTGGAAAAATATACAGCATACTAAATACACCCGCGTTTCCTGGTCACCTGTAGCTATGCTGAAACAAGAATGTTTTGAACTATATTAAAAAAGTACTCTGTAAAAGGGGGATGCTCTTAGCAAACACTTCTGAAGAAACGGCAGTTACTCACTTTGGCTGTTATCTCATTAACTAATACCGCTGAAGTTAAATGGGACACAGACAATGAACTCTAGCCTTTACAACTTTCATAAGCATTATCAGATTTTTTGATAATAAGTAGAGGTGGCATATGTGTTCTGTTTAGTATGCAGAAGAGCCTCATTTTATTCTCAATGCACAGATTTAATTAAAAATAAATTTACTGTTAACGCTTAAAGTGGTGCCAAGATTATCCAAACAGAAGGTTTATGATACTTAATAATTGATAAGAGGAGGGAAATTCACAGATTGCAACTGATTATTATTTAGTAGGTCTGTTTGCAAAGGTGAAAGTGGCATTACAGCTAGCCAAAAGAAAAAAAAAAAATCCTTTCTTTTATTGTTTGTATATTTAGAAAAATTTGAATTTAGCAAACACTTTCTAGAAGCATTTGGAATGAAACCGATTACAGATCCTGACAGTTTCACTGACTACTTTGGATAATATTGAAGGTATTCAAAGTCTTTTCTAAAACATCAATCCAATTCCACACAAGGGGAGTTTTTTATTTACTTTTTTTTTTAATGTGGGTTGTTTTTTTTTTAATATCAGCACATAAAGGAGATCAGCTTCTTTAAGGCAGTGATTCTCAGCTTGGATTTCAAACCAGCTTTAGCACAATGTGCCAGAAATTTCCACAAGTGCTGAGAGAATTAACTGATGGGATCTTTGAAGCCTCTCTATCCCAGATTAACTAATGAAAAATCTGTGAAATCACAGTTCAATCTTCTTTTTTTTATGGCTAGATGTGTTTGCAATGGATGGGATGACAAGATGCTCCCAAGCCATCTGGCTCCTCACACAGGATTTGATTCAGAAAATTAATAGTAACACCATTGGTGTGCACATATTGCAACAATCCAGAAATCTAGTCCTGTTACACAACCGAACGCAGAGGTTTTGTAATTCCCCCAATAGGTTATACAGATTGAAAATGCTGATGCTAGCCTTAGAAAACATTTTCATAAAATAGTGTGAGTAATGAGTGTGCAATTTCACTAAACCTCAGCCTGCCCTGCACTATTCACCCCTCTGCACTCCCCGAACACAGCCGCCTCCTCTAGTGCAGGTCACTAATTCACTTTATGGTGAAAAGCCTGACTTTGAGCACTCCCCTCAGAATGAAAAGGGAAAAAATATTTTTCTACTTTCATGTATTATGCAAATATAATATCTATAAATAATGCAGCTTTGTGCTTTCAATAAGTGCTATCTAGCATGTACCAGCCTATGAATTAAATTCTTCTTTGAAGACTATCATACTACATACATTTTCATGGGTGAGCAAAAGATCCATAGGAGAGGCAGACTGCAAGTTTTATGTACAAATCGAATTCTGAACATCCAGACAACAGGACTGTGGGAGTTTAAAGGCAGCTTTAGCTAACTTTCTTGAGTATAATTCAGAAAATCCATGATTCTGTATGAAAAAGAAAAGCTTTTTGGCAGAAGTACTGCTTACCAGAACAGATTCTGGGTTGAAAGAAACTTGTATAAATTATCCATGTTAGATAAATTGTGTATTAAAATGTTACTTTAAAAGATTATTTTAGTTTGGTTCAAGATGAACATCTTACTATATTTTACATAATTCAAAGCTTATTCCCATTAAAATTCATTAGATCTGTGTATTCAAATCCACTAGGTATCTCTGGAAACAGTAAGCTAACATGTTTAACTGCAACTGTAAATTTTCAGCTTCTTTAAAGGGTTCTAAACAGAGTATTTGGATGCTGCAGCAGAGATTGTCGGGCAGAGGAGACAAAAAGAGCTCTCAGGGAAACACCGTTGTGTCAAATGCATGAAAAAGATGGGAACAGAGGGAATTTCAAACAGGTACATTAACTTTCAGAGTGCGCTGTGGTGAAGGGATATTCAGGACTGTACACGATTCAAAACACAGTGTAACTTGTAAATACAGGGAACATTAATGGGAACAGTTTTGTCTCTTTTAACAGCGCTGATGGATTTCATTACTGTGCGGTAGCAAGTTGAAACAGATAGGTGAAATCTTGTACTCCTTTTTTTGTTATGAATTTTTAAACCCCTGAAAGGTTCCAGAAAACACGGTATAGAAAGTATATAATAAAAAATTATTTTGCCTTTAAAGCATTAAAAGCAAAAGCTTCTATAAAAGTCAAGGAGGTGAAAGATCCTCGGGGAATATTCTTTTCCCTTGAAGCCTTGCAGTTGCAACATGTATGCTCTGAATAAATAAAAGACTAGCAAGCCATCCTTTGCAAACACATCGGCCAAGATATTTTGAGCAATGAGCAACTCTCACATGTTTTCTCTCTCAGTGCTCATTTGGAAACACCTTTGGGGGAACTGTTTTTAGAGGGCTGCACTTTCTCAAAAGCAGGTCCCTTCAACGTGCCGGGCTGCGCACCCAAATTACTCGCCACTTCTGCAAACCCCAATTTCAGGTTCTTCTTGATAGCCTGGGTTTGCACATTCCTGAAAAACCTGACAAAAGTGGAAAACCTTTTGCATGTGAAAGAAAAACTCCACTTTTTTCTTTTATAAAAAGCCTCTACCTCATCAGTTCTGAGTTCAGGTTTCAATCACTGCTGCTGCCAATCTTTTTTATTTTGTGACGTGTCGGATTAGTCCGACTCTGCTCCTGCTGAAGCCAATGGAAAACTCCCACTGCTTCCAAGCAGAAGGGAATTAAGCCTTAAATGAATAGTTTTACTTTGGTGCAAAGATCAGGAAGCCCCTAAGAACATATAGGCATAGATACAAAATGTAAGAGACTTAACTACCCTCCCAAAAACCCCCCAAACTCAAGCCCTAGAAAATATCTTACAGCCAAATTATTTCAGATACAAAAGTTTTACTAAATTCAGTAGGCGCTGAGGCCCCAGTACGTACAGGGCTGCACTATTTGCTGCTAAACTTAGGTTAATAGCCGATGACCCTTTCCATTCTTAACCTCGAGCGCTGACCTCCTGACCTACCCCCAGTGATGGTGTTTATAAGCATGTTGCCACTGGTGTAAATAAAAAAGGAACACAATGTGCTGAAATTGTTACTGGTGATGACAACCGACACGCATTTTACACCGCCAGTGGGCAAAACCATCAATAAATAACTCAAAATCTGTTGTTAATGTGTTTAGAGCTTCTTGCAATGGTCATGTCATTTTTGCTGTTTTTCCTCTTTTCTTCTACGTGTATCTTTGTGGGATAAGCAGAAAACTTCCAATAAGGCAGCCAGCCAAAAATAAGGCAGCCTATGGATAAGGTTTACGATTAGCGTTAGACCACAGCTGGATTTTCTACCTTCGGCTACCTTTCAGTACCTTCAGTACTCCTTCAGCTACGAAAAAACGCGTGAAAATATGCTGCGCCATAGATCAAGCAAAATGGTATACTTTCTAAAACCTTCCAAGTAAAAAAAGCATGTGGTTTATGATGAAAATACAGGTTTTGGAAGTTCCTGTCTATGGGGTACTGTGAAAACTCTTGTCCTCCACACAGCCCACAAGAAGCTAACCAAAGCAAACTTTAAAAAAAAACCCTATAGAAATGCTTCGCATAAAAATAAGACAAAAGGAAGACCCTACCTCTCACCCACCTCTTCTTTCTTTTTTTTTTTTAAACTGTGCCTTGTTTTGTTTTTTAATTAAATAATTTGTTTCTAAGGGTTTTTTAAATTGTAAATTCAATTTTAATCCAGACTGGAATTATAAAGCAATAGTTAAAGTTTTCAAAATATGCAATCATGTTTTACATAAATTCAAATACACTGTAACATAGGTTTCTGTGTTTGAAATTTCTGCCTTTTACTTAAGATCCTGCAACCGCACATATATTTTTATTAATTTATGTGAATTATTTCCAATTAAAAATTACATAGAGTATAAATATCCACACAACTCCTTTTGGTAAGAGCCCCGAGGATGCTAGGACAGCGTGGTGATAGCGCATATTAGCTATCACAGCTGGACCCAAAGCGCGGTGCTTGTTACACACCCAACGCCCCTCTGCTGCTGCGGGAACAGAGCCCTCGCATTGCCAATCCCAGGTTGTTCTCTGCCAATGGCTCAACTGAAAACACAGAGCAAAACAAAGGGGAAACCACCAGCCAAAAATTTTAGACAGCTTTAAACATTTCTACATTGAAACAGTCTGTTCTGTTCATCTAATCATCTAACCCAACTTGTTAAGAGACTGTATGAAACACTGCTGCAAAGGCCAACTCCACTAACAGCACAACGCCCCCCAAAACACACCACAGAAAATAGTGGATTCCTGACAACTGACTGATCAGGAAATACAGAAAAGAGTAATATCAAAATGCAAGTACGCCTGAAAGTCCTGTTTTATCAGCTATGTTCTGGGCCCAGGGCTTAGCTGGTTCTCTCAACTAACATGCAGAAACTTTCATTTTAATGGTGAATAGCTAAAGTCTTTTTGTTGTTGTTGCTGCTGCTGCTACAATTCAATGAGACAAAAGGTACATAAGCATGTTTTTTTAAATGAACAAGTTATAAAAATGATTATAATGGATGTAACAGCCTATAAAATATGATCAAATAATAGTCATCTATCTTTCTCAAAAAGAAAAATTAGATTATGTGTAATTGTAAAATCTAATTTACATTCTCCTCTTTCCAATTTAAATTTCCACTTTTATGAAATATTCTCTGCTTCAAAATTGTGCTTGTGTAAAAGATGCTTTGACATGTTTCTAATTGATTCGTTTTACACTATTGAAAGGATAACAGTGATTTGCAAAAGAATTTTTTTCTGTCTTGCACACATCTCTCATTTGCCCATCTTAATTCAATTAAAGGAAGTAAGGACGACTTGACCGATGAATGAACCATATTTTAACTGAGGACATTTCTATGTAAACTGGAATATACCAACCACTAATTCTCAGCCAGTTACTTCCGATCTGCAACTTTTATTTTGAAAGGTCATGGCATGGCCACCGAAAAGACAGAGGATATTAAACGCTGGCAAGCATTTTATAATAGTGCAAAACTACAGGCTGATATCAAAAGCAAAAGATTTTAAACTCAAATGCAATTTATATGCAAACATTCTGTAGTTATTCCTAGCTATCAGGGTAGCTGGACGTTAAAACTTTAAAGCAACCCCTCTCCCTGCTCTGTGCATTGTATGTCTACTCCTTGGAAGGACAGAAAAGAAAATACAATTTTTCTATTTCCCATAGGCCTTTTATTATATTGGTGGTAATTGGTATACTCAGGACACTAAAAATATCACTTCTGTGCGTCTTGGTGGGTTGTTAAAGAAATACGTATAGAAACACTGAGCCCATCTACCAAAATTTATTTGTACAAAGACGAAGTGTGAAGTATCCGGTATGCTCTGTGACAGGTTAGTGTGTATCTGCATATATCCGTATTAACCTGTAAATACAATTTCTGCTATGAACAGTAGTATAACCCTCACATTTGAGTTGCAGTCTCTACACTGACCTGGAATACCCTGGAATATCAGTATATATTTAAGTCAGGCAAAGAGGTTAGAAGTGGAACAGAAAGCAAGACTCTTCAGCTTCAATGATTAATTTAAACACGCTCTATTATTTTCCAAGGATATAAGGAGGTGGTGTCATCCACCTTGTACACATCAAGAAAGTTGTGAAGATAATGAGGGTATTTGTTTCTACGTCAAGTAGAAAAGTTCTCCATCTGCATCCTCTCCCCAGACAAGGGCACTTTGCTGCTCCTGCACTGCAAGGCGAGAGGAGAAAAATTCCTTCAAGTTCACGAATAATAAACCAGATTTGATTAGTCTCATCCAAACGAGTTGGAGCAGCACAATACAAGGGTGGTTGAGTGATGGGGAGCGCTGGGTAACATCAACACTTTCTGTAAATTATCATTAGACAAAGATGACATTTCAAGGAGAAACATTTATTAATATATTTGCAGGATTGTACCCTCAGGACCTTTTGGACACTGCTTTTACCCTCACCGCTTAACAAGAGAGGTGCTACAGTAGACAATAGAGGAGAGAACATTACAATAAGGATGTTTTTAAGGAAATACTTGCTGACAGCATGCTGAAATGAGGATAAACACATGCCTACTGTTTCAAAACAGCAGCAAAGGCTGAACTTTTATTAAATAAACACGGCAAACAAACTAGCTAAAGCCCACAGGCAAGATGCTCTGTCACCAGAGAGGTGAGGATGATGAGGTGTGTCCTTGACCAACTAGTTGTGAAGTCTCTCCTGAATCAAACAGTATCAGGGAGTACCTGAGGGGTTTAAGTCTGAATTTCCACTGAAGAACAAAGCATGGTGGGACACGTCCATGCCAATGACACGGCCAAATTACAGATTAATGAGAAGAACTAGATGTGCTTTCTCTCGCTGCCATGGTGACCACTGCTGCCTTCAAGCTCACTGAAGATCCCTAACAGCTAGGTCCTGCTACCAGACTCTCCTGTCACCAGATTACCAACCTGAAATGCTTCACTTCAAAAATGCAAATTAAAGTTTACATAATTTGCTTTTGTTTTGTAAGCCAATATGTTGCCTGAAGATCTTCAGCTGAACTGGTGCACATTGGTGAGTCAGAAGCCGTTTCTAACCAGCCACCAGAGAAATGCAGAAAATACCAAGTGGAAGATGCACATTACCACTCTGCTTCTGCTTTTCAGATACAGGAGAGGAATAAGAGATACACAGCTTTCCCCAGAGCAGATCTCAGCCAAGATTTGTTTGGGTTTTTGGTTTGTTTCTTTTTTTTTTTTTAAATTTTAGAGCAGTGGTCTCAGTTATTTGTCCCTTTAACAAATACCTAGGTTAAAAGTGAGTGCAAAAATTTTAATTAGAATGGTGTCTATACTTGTTCACAAAATTAGTTACTGAAAATACAAAACCCCTGACAGGTTTCAGATTTTAGCAACCAGGTACAATTCAGAGTCACTTCTGAAAATCTCCCATTTGCACCTCATAGCACAAATCACCGTCTCTCATCAGAGCCGTGCTCAGGTCCAGCCCTGACCTCTGCCTCGTCACCTCCCGCGCTGTCCTGCTCCCTGGCCTTGGGTCACTCTCGGCGTAATGATGGTCATTCAAAGCTGCATATACCACACCTACAACATCACGCTACTAAGAGGGTCTTCTCCTGCCAAACAACTCGGCAACAAACTCCTGGTTAAGTTTTGGCATGATGCCTAACTACACTATTTCTTCTGAAACGGAAAACGTTAATAGTATGAAGTGCCAAGGCTGTTTTCCAGAAGCAGACAACGATAATACAGGGGACAGAAGCAAATCGGTTTTGTGAACGTTCACAGAAAAACCTGCTGAGAGCCAGCCAGAAGAACAATCGCTACTTTAAACTGTAGTGGGACCTTACGTGAATTAAAATGGCCAAACTCTGACCACTCTTGCCGAGTGTCAGCAGAGCCCTTGACCAAACCTACTGAACTGCAGCGCTGTAACTGAAAAGTTAAAACGACTCCTCCCTACTACCTGTGGAGAGTTACTCCTTAGGAGTAAGGTAGGCAGAAGGCGGCTATTCGTTTTGGCTAGCGTTACAAATAACAGAACATCCCGCTTGTACGACGGGTAAGAATTATTCCCATTTGTGAGCTTTTCCTGGAGTGAGAGCAAACTCCACTAAATATTCCTGTCTGCCTCCGTGTGCACAAAGAGCCCGGAGCACATAAATCTGTAGTAATATTGCTCTTCAAAGGACCAAGACATATACACTGATGCCCATACGCTGCGTACACGATTTAAAGAAAATAATGCTCTTGTGGAGGAAGCACTGTAAGTCATTTTGGGGAAGGCACTGTTGCATCTGTAGCAGCGTGTCTAAACCCCATTAGCAGCACGGTGGAAGGTAACCTGTACGGTAGCGGAGGGGACTGCCACCGCCGAGCTCCTCCAGCGCTGCCCGGCCATGCTGCTGTGTTAATGACCTCGCAGCAGTAGACAGATCCAGTCCTTCTGCTTTTCTTTCTCACTGAATGATTTCCCTAAAGCCAAAGCTGGGCAAAATGCCACTAATGCTGCCGTAAAACTCCCGCTGTGTTAGGAGGGAGGCAGGCGACTGAGGGTTAGGAGGTAATCAAGCTTACAGATTAAGGCTCACTAAAGCTACAAGATCAGCACAGTTCGGGGTGTTTATTAACTCTTTGAAAACCAGGATGTATGATTTCGTATCACATTAATATAAAGGATGTTTTCTAACAAGACCTGACAGCTGAACTATTTTGCAAGATTAATTCTAATTTGTGCAAAGCTAGGAGTACAGAAGGAACACTCTTTAAACCTATTTGGATCAATTTCATTATAAAATGTGCTTCAAACTATGTGACTGCGTGAGCAAAAACCTCCCGAGACTTAGAGAAGTAAAATTTGCTAATTATTCTTCCATTCAGAAACACTGCTTTTTAACTTAAACAAGGTAACCTGAAAGTCAATGAGTTAAACATACTTCTACCCACTTGGTGCGTTAAAGCCATGACCTGGGAATTACTCTTTTTTAGCAGTGCAGAACGGGTTAATTTCTGAATATAAAATGAGGTTGCCGCAATCTGGGTGTTTTTTGTTTTGTTTTGTTTGTAACACAAAGCAAAATATACTCTACAGATGCTTGATTAAAATGCAACAGCTGTTTATGGCAGTGCATTTTCCGCTAATTTACTAGGGCAGATTTTTCAAGGAGCCTTGTTTTATTGCATCTTCATTTGCATAAACATTCATACACCAGAGCTGTCTGTCCACTTGTCCCTGGCTTGGCTAATATTTAAGGTTTAAATTCAAATTCAACTAAGCCATCCACTCCCACAAAGGAAAAAGAGTTTTGAGAGTAAGGTGTCACACCTTTGTCCCATGATCTAACCTGCACTTTGCATGTATTTAACTTCTCAATCCAAAATATTTCATTTTGTGGCATCATACGCAACTAGTATTTAATCTGCTCTTCACATCTGTCTGGGTAGGCCTGGTGCCTTTTTTTTATATTATTCTTTCCCTTTTGTTTATTTGATCCATTACATTCCTTAAGCTTGATGACTAATCCAAATTATTAACAAATACAAAAGGGTTTATGTAAATTATTATGATGAACAAAACCAAATCACAATTATAACATTGTTAAGTGAATTAGACAACAATGGCTGCAGCTTCCCTATCATAGATTGAGGCAGATGAATTTGAACTTTATTGACAGTAGCAGCAGAAAGCCTTAATCACTAAGCACCAGTACAGTCTGGTTTTCATAGGGTAATGACCCATCTATATATTCATAACAAGGGTCTCATTCATCATAATTCCTATAAAAAAAAAACCCTCTTGCAAAACTAATGGAGGGAATGTGTGAAAAGTGATTGGATGGGTAAAACTGTATGGGGCTGGAAAGGCCTTAATTGATTTTATTGTGCTGTGTCTAAGCCTCCTTGCACAGTACATCAGATCTGTATCTAACTGCATTTCAATTGATTTTCACTGATAGGCTTCTTTCTTATGTCTAGGGCTTAAGTACTAAACTAATAAAAGGATAAAAGACTTTGTAATACAGATTTTGAAAATAATGTGCACACATGATTTCTATGGAAGAAAATTGTATGATATGTGTTTGTCCTACCAACGAAATGTAATATAAAAAAATGCAACTAATATGAAGAAGATTACTGGGGGGGGGGGAAGAGGGTAGGAAAAAAGAAAATAAGGAAAAAACGTCCCTTGGCTAAAATCAGCTTGATTGTAAGCAGACTTGACTTCAATGGAGTTGTACCTGCTCACATGAGGGGTGATTTTGACTGATATCTCAAACTTGATTGAAAGAGATTATAATTCATTTCAGATGTGGGTTAGTTCTTCAAATTTTTAAATAACAAATCATACATATTCTGATACAAGTATCTAACATACATATCCTGATAAAATTACCTAAACACAAAATGAACTGGTTTTTAACTGGTTTTGTACGATCGTATTCTTGGACCTTTAAAATACATTAATTTTTAAAGCATCTAACCTGCGGCAGTAACATTATGACAGATACAAAACTCCCTTTAATGCAACTGCATTTATAGCACAGTTCATATAATAGCTTGTTCAAGCTCTATAATGTTGCTGAATTGGGCTTCATATCAAACAGCCACGATGAAGTTGAAAGAGGTGCTTGTTGCAGATAAAAAGTGATAGCGCGGTTTGAATAACTGGTTATAAAAGCAACAGGTTCACCTAAAGGGAACACATATTAAATGCAAATACCCAAATACAGGGGAAAAAATCTAAAATTTGGGAAGTGAAAACATCTTTCAAAAAGATAGTTTTCCAATTTTTTATTCTACATACCCCGCCATCTTTTGCTAACACTATTGCAAACTACACTATCTGCTAGTCAGATGGTTTGCAACATCTGTATAACAAATGATAATGTATAATAGTTGTTCTGGTTTTGTGTTCCTTTACGAGGCTTGGTGTTGATAATCTCCAAAGCACACCCATGATTCTTTAAATTAAACATAAGAATCTTGTCTCACAGTACAGCTAGGTTATCCATGTGTAAGAGCCCAAGCCAAGTAATTACACATCCGCTCAAAGGATTAGACACATAAGATTTCTTTAAATTTTTAATAAAACTGCACAGCTGTTGTAGGGAAAAAACTCTTTTGTTCTAGATTTTTTAAAACCATTAAGCTCAAAGTGATTCACAGTTATGCTTCAAGAAAAGTACTTTAAAAGTATTTCTGTTAGGCACTTTTTTTAGTAGATTTAACATCACTTTAACCTCATGGCAACAGATTTGAGTCAGGAATAACCTACAGGAAAGGTATTTGGTCAAGTTTTAAAGAACATTTCTCTGCTTTTACCAGAACACCTGCAAATGCATTCTACTTAACAATACAACCGCTTAAAGTGCACATTAGCTGGTGCACATAAAACTGTGTTACATTTGGTTTCATGAAGTTAGCCTGTGGGACAAGCGGAAAGCTGATGTCTGAACGGCATCGCACGATGGGACACAAGAGACACAGCCTCCCTGACAGCCTTTGCTGCCCTGCCAAACGGGTCCAATTGCCTCGGGACAAGTGCCACAACTGAGAAATAACTGCGGCTTGGGAAACGGACAACAAATTGCCCAAATGCTGCAGCAACAAGCAAGTGGATTCTGCCCCAGAAGCCTTTCCAGTGCTGATGGTTCAATCAAGACAGAGGTGCAGGTGAGGTGTGCCTCAGCTGCTGTGAAACCACAGATTGCTGGAAGTTCATCAGACCAGTGAACGACCAACACCACACCACGAATGAGAAGCGGCAGCGTTAGCTGAAATGCGTACCAGAAAGACGAAAGCAGCAGATGTGCATTCTTCAAAAGATAAATGAGTAGCTGGAATGAAATCAGGACCTGGCACTGGTGACGTAGGCAGAGATAGGGACAGTGACACCAAATGGGTGACGGCATCCAAACAAGCTCTAGCAAAATCAGGACGAACTGGAGAGGGCCAACAGACCATGCTGGCTGAACATGACTGAGAACAAGCCCTTTATTTGGCCTCCAAGTGTTGTGCTTTCAGATCCTTTAAGGAAAGAGAAGGAATAAATCTGAACAATGATGCCAATAACAAGGACGGACGGTTCAGAAGACGGGGAAGCTCCTGAGCACTATAACCAACAAAGGCAAAAGGTGCGTTAGCAGAAAGCACAAGGTCAGGAGTGCAGAAGCCTGAGTGCCTGTCAGTTAGAAAGCCTGGGATAAAAGCCCGAGGTCTTTCAGCCGCAGGATGGTGGTGAGCTAGCTGTCTGGCATGGCCGTGCTCCAGCACGTATCATAGAAAACAGAAATATTATGTTCGGCACAGCGGCGAGATGTCATTTCAAACATGCATACCGATACCCATGTTCAAGCCGAAGACTTGAAAGAGATACAAAGCAGTCTGACGAGGGGAACAGAAACCCTGGCTCAGATAAGGGAGTGAAAGCAGCAGGGCTTTTCCCCATTTCAGCTGTAAGCCAGGACGAGCGTATGACCACTCTCCACAAGCACCCCAGGGATATAAATGCCAGAGAAGGAAAAACTATTTAAGTTAAAGGACAGCATCAGCACAAAACCAGGTGTACCTTAAAAGATTTCTAATCATCAAAGAAGCAAGAAGCATGGGGGCAGCACTCTGGCGTGAAGAAGGAGGGATGTGGGACGTGCCGGCCTGGGGGCCAGGGGGCTGGCTGTGCTGGAGCGAGTCTCATCACCCAGGTCCGTCCTTCCAGCCTGGTTTTCTAATTCAAATATTTTACAGGACTTTGGCTCTGTACCTTGGTGTAAATTTACTACCATAGAACTGTTGCCATAATATGCAATATTACTAAACAACCAATACGTAGGATTTACAAGATAAACTATGGTATGCGGGTATATTTACAACGAATCTAAATCTCTAAAGATTTTAATGAACTGCAGCTGACCTTGATCAGTGATTCAAAGCCCAGAGCAGCTTCTACTCTCTCACACATTACTAACCTTTGCTACAACATTTATCAATTTACCTTCTTGATCTCTCAAGCAGGTCATGTTTTCTAATCAGCCACTAGCTCAAAGACCTACATCCCAATTAAATTACTGAATGAAGACATGCTGGAATGTAGGCTTCTTTTAAAAGAATTAGCACAAAATACACTTAAATACTGGATTTGCCATCTCCGAACTGATTCTTTAACTGTTTCTATATAATATGCAAGTTACAGACACATATCCTACTCTGAATTAGAACTGTTAATGTCGTCCCTGAAACACGCTGTTTCCTTGGATGTTTTCTATTTTTGCTTCCCCAAGTGTTCTGTGCATAAATACTGACCTGAGCTTTAAATCATCTACGCTGAGCCACGAGCTCTTCAGAGATTGGCTTGTCTGAAATCTTAGGGTACGAAAAGCTACACAGATGTTTATTATTAAGCATAAAAGTAGCTTCACAGATTTAAAACTACTTGCGCTTGAAGTTAGACACTTATTGAAACGTCCACAGGGTCTGAGCCTAATTTTTTTTTTCCCTTTTAATGCAACATATATATTGAAGTTGCAGTAGAAAAATGCTAAACATAGAGCTATAGGGCTCCTTGCAGCCCCTCAGGGCAGCATGTGTGACGGCATGCTCCCGAGCGGCCCCGAAGGAGCGAGCTTTGGGCTGAAGGATTTGCGTTGGTGGCAGCAGCCGCCCGTTCTCAGCTGCTGCCTCTCCTGGGTCAGCAGCACGCAGGCTGTCCTGCCACAGCAGGGGCGACAGCAACCCCCAACATTTCAGCCAGACTATGGGCCGCTCCTTGCTTTGGCCTAAAAAGCAGGTTGTGCAAAAATTGCTTTCTGCTGCCGTCTCTTCTGCAGGCCAGGAGCAGCGTGCTGACAGACCCCGCATGATGTGCAGTAGCTCATCTGCACATGCACGGTAGCTCTGATACTTCCTGGATTTGATGCACATGTTGAGAATGACTGTACCCAGCATGTGCAAAAACACAGCCACGCAGGAGGGGGAAAAAATGGCAACACGTAATACTGAGCCTCGCAGCAGCCTAGTTGGATTGCTAAATAAACATCACACACGCTGTTGTTGTTATTTTTAACAGAGCATTGCTGCAAACACAGGTAAAGATAAAGAATCCCGACATTTCTATTTCTTTCCCTGTTTCTATTTTTTGCCACTTTCAGAATTTAGCAATCAGTAATGACAAATACTGACAAACCCCAAATACCCAACACCTCCCAAAACACACACAATCAAGTCATATTTGCAGTCACTAAGACAGAGAATAAGGGACATTCAGAGCACCAAAGCAGCACCAGTTTCAGACCAAATTTAGATTCCAGCGGGGCTTCCTCTGATTTTGAAAAGCAACGTGCTTGTACTTATAGTCCTAGCTTACAAATGTCAGCACACACTTGTTGCTACCAGGCTCGTCTTCCACAATCCCCTCCTTTTATCGAACATTTCACAGTAAATTCAGACTCGGTCAATAAGCCATACAAGAAATGTGAAGCCACGTTTGCATTTTATGTAACATGAAGAGTTTGGATTATTTTAGTTTTCATGAAGCTGGAGGAGACGACGATTCTGCAGGTACAGTCTAGTCAGAACAGCTTTGGTACTGCTGAATCCAACTCATCCCTGCTGTGATTTGCGTTATAGCTCTAATGCCAGTCCATGCAGTACCTAGACTCTAACATTGCCATCTTTCCTGACTGCTAGTATTTTTATAATTAATTTTTAGGCTAAAATTGTTGTTTCAAATGCAAAATACACAAAAAAGAGTAAAATATGCTGAATTCTGATAGCAAGAGGAGCAGTGCATGCGCTAAAACTAGCGCAGGTAATTGATATCCTTGTTTTATCACAAGGTTATCCTAACCGTAGTATAGTATCCCGTCTACCAAGCACCTTATACACAAAATGCATGATCGCAGCTTCCTCCTGTGACCCACTGTGCTACACTGATACCACTGGCATTTACTAGAGCAGGGGGTTCCAACCCCAACAGAGGTAGGGACACGTGCCAGCATACCCACAGGCTTACAAGGGTAAGAGATCTCAGTAAGGTGGAGGGATCCGAGATGTGAAAAAGGATGAGAACTTCTGAATTAAGGAAATGCAGACGGGTGAGCACGTATCAGCTAGTTCAAAAAGAGACGATGTATTCAGAGTAAAAATAACAAGCTGGTCAAACACTGCATTAATTTTCCATTTCCATCTTCTTTCCTAATGCTAATACTTCAGTTATACGATGAGTTAAATCTATGTGTATAAAATACTTGATCTTTAAAAAAGGGAGTGCTGAACCCCAATACTTCGGGGATTAAATCTGCTAACACTTCTGGCCCCTTGTCCATCCTACTGCACATCTCTCTATCATTCTGTGCATACCAGCAAAACTGCCTGCCTGCACAATTTTTTTTTTTCTTTTTTCTGCAATAGTTATAGCAAAGATGATTTCCCTATAGTAATGCAAGGGCTCTGCCAAGGGTAACAGTTCAAGACCTCTTCATTTAAGGAGTACTTCAGGATAAATAAGCCTCATAGCATTTGTATTTTGGTGACTGCTGTCACTGGAAAATAAAAACATGTTGCAAAAGCAGATCCACGATACGTCCAAGAAAATACTACTCGGTCTAAGTTTAATTTATTTGTTGACAGAGAAGATCTACTGTGCTTAATGTAAAGTTCAATAGAAATACATGTAATACAGATATCTAGAATCATGACTGCAATAAAATAAGCTCTGCGTTTATCTAGCTGTTAAATGCAATTCAAAATTTATTGGTAAAAAGGAATCAAATTTGGTTATGGCATAAAATATATTTCTTGCCTTACAAGAGCAACCTAACCGAGTTCCATTCATCACGACAAATCAGTGCTGTTAATCTCTACCCAGTGACTTTGTTTACAAGCGGCGTGCAGCAGCACACGGCATCAGCGGCCAGGGAAATGGGCTGCACTCTCTACCTTGCAACAAATCCAGAAAAGAGCGAGCAGCAGCTACAAATATCATTGCCCACAGCAAACGTCAGCCCTCCAGATGGCTTGCTTTGCTGTTTTCGGTTATTATTTTTTAAATAAAGACATCAGCTGACATTCGAGTCCTGAGTGGATACTCTCAGGTTCACTATTAGTCAGAAATCTTTTATGCTGATCCTCCCGAGCTAATACACAGAGACCCAGGCAGTGACTCCACAACTACTTTTAAAAAACTGATTTTAAATGGTGACAATAATAACTCACAGCGAACATTTATGACAAAAAGAAAAAAAAAAGTTTAATGAGTTCCTCTAGATGCTATTTCAGGAAGTTGTTCTCAAGAAGGATATACATTAAAGCACATTGAACACTTTTACTTATTGTATGTATCTTCCCTAATTACAAATTCATAAGAGCAAGAGGATTTCCTTGGTGAGAGATCCAATATGTTTCTTTTTGCCTTTAGCTTACTATGCTGGCTACTGAAAATATAGTATGCTAAAAATGAAATAACTTTCCCATTTTAATGTGGTTATAAGCTTCCTGCTAGGCTGTGACCTAATTGAGACTTTTGATCTTAGCTTTTTCAAAACATGTTATTCTTCAGAGTCTGTAAAACGTTTTAACTACAGATCTCCTGCAATCATTACTGAAAGCTACAGGGAATAAAATAATAAAGAAAGAGGGGAAAAAACTCAGTTTATCAAAGTCAATGGAAATACAAGGTATTAATTATGCTAAATGAAGAAATATGGGCATTCGGTTACTTTTGTGGGTCAGAAATATTTTAATCTGGTGCTGCCAGCCAGCTGCCTCTCCCTGACCTGCGTGCATCTCTATCAGCTGCCGGATCACATCAAAGCAGAAGTAAGTGAGGAAAGCAGCGACCAGCGCAGGGGCCCCGCTGTGGTACCAAGGTCACAGATTTGACTGAAACCACCACATTGTTATCAATTACAATCACTGATAAGGACATGACCTTTTTTGAGGCACATAAATGGGGGGATATTCATGCAACTGCTTTCCCCAAAACCGCGCTTGGCTCGCTTTACGTGCTGATAGGGAGAATAAAACTGCACAGCAAATTTTAATTCTCAAATGGACATAGAGTTAAAAATATGACTGAGAGTCCACTGCAGATAAGATCCACTCAGATCACCCGAATGCAGTTCCCTTGATTCAGTTAACTGAGCCAAATACACGACAGAGCACAATTAAAGCAGAGGGGAAATTGTATTTCTACCCTACAGACGGCTCTTGTGAAGTTTCATCAAAGCAAACCCAAAAATGTCTTTATTAGAGCGAGACCTACAGCAGAAGCACATGTAACTGAAAATAAGTAGTGTTATACAGTAGTAAGTCACCTAGTAAAATAAAAGTATATTTTCAATAAAGATTAGTTCTGCATTTTATTTCTTAAAATTCTTTGATCAAGTAATTTTGAACTATATAAAAACAGCCAGACCTCCCTAACTTCGCATTCCTTAAGAGATTGTTTTGCTGCACACAAAATGCTACAATTTCATCTAACTATACTTCAGGTGACATTCCTCTTGTTAATTTTAAGTATGTAGCAGTTTTTGCTCACATTTGTTGCAGACATATTAGTCTAGAGAAAAAGCAAGCTCCAGATACAGGCTATCCTATTTCCCAACCAGAATGAAAAATATTTTTACGATAAGCTAACCACAGTATTTCAGCATTTTAGGTTTTCTCAAAAGAAGCGCTGAAAAAATTATACAGAAAGGCGGGATATAACTTAAATCCTTAATGATTTAAAATGTCAAATCTAATTCATTCCCATTGCATTTAGAACAAACAAGAAATTAAAATGTTAACACTGTGAATCATCTTGGCCTTTGCAAGTCAAAAGTTAAACACTAACTAGTTTACTCGGTATGCCCAAAATATTTACTAGCTCTGACTCAGATTTAAACAGTATAAAATACGACCATTCTGTAGTGCAAAACAGTTCCCAAAGAGGTAATGAGGTGAAAATGGAAGGTACAGAGCTGTATCTTTCCAATCTACCTACAGGTTTGGATTTTACTACATTTTTTCCCCCCTAAGGGGACCAAAAGAGATGTATACGCTGATATGGAATTAAAGAGCTACGATTATTTCATGTACCTTTTGAATTTAGTATGAAGTTACATGTAGAAAATACAGTCAAGGAGACTGTTTAAAAGCCTGTGGAATGGTTAAGGGAGGAACAGTAAGATGTAGTCTTTAATCCTTTAACAAATGTTACTGTCTGTGCCAAGAGGCAGAGAGAAAAATACATTTTACATTTTATAAATAGTCGTGAACATAAGCTAAAGCATTTTGCCACTTCTGGGAAATCAATAAGCAAAAACAAGCCACTCATTTGCAAATAATTTATGTGGCTTTTTTTGCTAATGCAGGACAATCTCTCTGTGAAAACGAGGGCAATAACTTTATTATGCTCATAAATGCAATGCAAAGCAAACAGAGACTGATGCTACTTCTCTATATATGCTGAACAAAAGGCACAACTTCGATTAGATACTAACATCAGAGAGATTGTGGAGCTGCACAACTTGTTTTAGTGAGGCAACATTACAGAGCACATGTAACCAAAAAGCCACAATTATTTAAAATACATTAGATAAGCT